>NC_133410.1:196110000-196710000 GCF_049350105.2 Macaca mulatta | reverse complement strand
CTTGCACCATGTTCAATTAAGAGAAATTAATAGTTTCATTGATGTGTAGTATGAAGGTCTGCAGAAGTGAAAATTTGTTTTATAACTAATGAGATGATTGTTTAGAATTCCTTCGTGCCCTCTGAGCACTATGGGAAGAAAAAAGAAATCTTCCCTTATCTGTGATTCCCACTGCCTGCTTTCAACGGACTTACCCCGGGACTGAGTTGAGCTGATTGGCCCTGGGGAAATGACACACATTCCCTACTAGCCACTGCCTTCTGATGTAAACTGGCATCAAAAGGCAGCAGCTAATGCCCATGGACTTCCCTGGAAAATGAGCAGAAAGAAAATTATGCAATCAGTGAGCTAAATCTGGGAAGCAAGGGAAAAATAGAAAATTGCCAGAATTCATGCCTGCTTCTTCTTTTGGAAAATGATGGAGAAAAAAAATTACAACAAACCAATCAACAAATTTCCTATCTCATTCACAGCTGGCAATTTCCACAGCTCCCTTTTAAATAGACAGCATGGGCTCCAGCCAGCATTTTCCCAGTCTCAGCCAATAGATTGCTTTTTGTAAGCATGTATTTCATCTTTCTAAGGCAACCGTGTGCCAGAATCAACTTATAACTATACGTAGATACGTGGACAGATTTTTCAGGCTTTACCATAGGAAATAGCAGCCCAGTATAGAATCAGTTGTGTCTCACCTGTCGGAGGAGGAAAGTTGAATTCACCATAAAGAGGACAGACAGACATTTCTTCACATGGTCTCAGCCCCTAGACCTTTTCACTTTCTCTTGCATGTTAAGGCTTTTTTCTGGGTCCCAGAAGAAAAGAAAACACTAGCAAATGTCTGATTAAACTAAAGCATTTTATGTTTGCCAGTTCAATTTGATTCTTCTTGTTGCTGTTCATAAGTAATTTTCACTAAAAGTATTATGTTTTAAAAAATATGTATCTTGAAAATGAAAAACATGTTTGCAATATATAAAAATCTACTTAGTACTTTTCTGCAACGCATTAGCACAAATACTGGGCTTGTGGAAGCGGTGACATGAGTATATAAAGAGGAATAAGGCATTGATACTGCATTTGGAAGAGAAGAAAATGCAACATGATACCAAGGAACTACCCTACCCAGATAACGGCAGGACCGCACAGTCAGACAGACCATGGGGAATGTTGCCTGATGTACCCAGCCTCAGGTCTCTAAGTGTAAATGCTCTGTTTGGGTAAAGAGCTGCCACTTCAACATCTATTATCCTGTCATTGCGTCCCAAGAGTATGGCAATGGTAGCGTGTCCTCCAATACCCATAGCAGCCTAGGGATAGGAAGTCGACAGGAAGGAAGGGGTTGTTTTCAATCTTGTTCTAGCATCATGAAAAGTATCTGTGGCTTTCAAGCCTTTGCTCAAATCTCACCTTCCTAAATAACCCTATTTAAAATAGCAATCTGTTATATTATCTACCTGCTGTACTATATACCTGCCTCGCAGCTGCGCTACTATCAACGGTACTTGACCTTGCGTCTTATTATTGTTTGCTTCTTCATTATACATATTTTATTGTCTGTTTCCCCTTAGAACATACACAAAACAAGGGGAAAGGCTTTGGGCAATTTTGTGCACTAAAAAACCGTGCCTGCCATAGAAAAGATGCTTGATGATAAGTATTTGTGGGAAAAGTGAAGGAGCAAAGAATATTAATAATTGTAAATCGTTGTGTGCATGAGCAATTTGCAATTATTAACTTAGGAGTTTGGAGCAATGACTCTAATGTTAAAGAACTCAAATCCCACAATCCAAGTTACTGAAATGTTCTACCCCTCCATGGGTCAGGATAAATAAATGAACTCAACACATGATGTAGTCGATGTATTGCACTCTCAGTGGATAGTAACTATTGCTGCTGCATTATCATTCTTAGGTGGTAAACATGCTATGCTGAAGACAAACTAAATCCCCCTCATTTGCAATATGATTTAAGATAAGCCACCAAGACTAAAGAAATCCTGCTCTGCATTGTTAAGTTTATCTCATTAGGAAAAAAAAAAAGGCAAATAGATAATTTACTTGAACATCCCAACACGGTATGAATAATATGGTGATCTAAATGGAAAGCTTTTAAAAAGTCATTCAGCCAGGCACGGTGGCTGGTGCCTGTAATCCCAACTACTCAGGAGGCTGAAAAAAAAAAGCAATGTGAAAAATTTCCTTCAACCTGAAGATAACATTCAATTACTTGTTATATTATTTTCTACCATGACCACTGGGAAACCTTATTCTTCACACAGCACATCATCCTCTGTCTACTTTACTTTCTTTCTTTTTTTTTTTTTTTTTGAGACAGAGTCTCGAACTGTCGCCAAAGCTGGAGTGCAGTGGGGTGATCTTGGCTCACTGCAACCTCCGCCTCCCAGGTTCAAGCAATTCTCCTGCCTCAGCCTCCGGAGTATCTGGGATTACAGGCACCCACCACCATGCCTGGCCAATCTTTTTGTATTTTTAATAGAGACGGGCTTCACCATGTTGACCAGGCTGCTCTGGAACTCCTGACCTCAGGAGATCCGCCCACTTCGGCCTCCCAAAGTGCTGAGATTACAGGCATGAGCCACCGCACCTGGCCTCCTCTCTCTACTTTTATGCCTCAGGTGGGCAAGAGCCTGAGACCAATGATTCAGGTTTCTCTTCACAGCTTTGATTCCCGCCCCTCCGGAAGTGCCAGCTCCAGCCACTTTGGAGAGAGAACCACCACAGCAGCTATGCCTGTTGCTGGTTGAAGAAAAGAAACCACCTCAGCTACAAATGTAAACGTTCAGTAGTACTCTTGTTTAAAAGTGGTTCTAACTGAAACTGTCTGTAAAAGTACAAGACAGGTATATATGGCACCGCTCAAAGCAAATAAAAAGAAGTATGGTCTTCTGTCAAAGTTTTCATGTACCTGTTAGGACGGCTCAGGCCTCAGCATTAAATGGGTGCAACCTTTTGACTGTGGTGACGTATTTTGCTGTGTCGATCAAATCTCTTGTCATAGAAATCTATTCTGTAGTGCTTTTTACATTTCAAATTTTGAATTATTCATTACATTTCAAATGTATATATGTGTGTGTGTGCATGTGTGTGTGCATATGTGTGTAGGTTAACTTGTGTTTTAGGTATTGGTCATTTACATAATTTATATTGATTTACTGAATTATTCAGAAATAGAAAAACAAATTCAGTGTGAAAGGTTAAGTAACATATGGGCTAACCCACAGACTTTTCACTACACCCAATCTAAGGCAAAGTTATGTTTTGTTTTTTGCTTTTTAATTGCCAAGTTTAAATTCACAAATCAGGTTAAAGGATATCACCTGAATAAGTGTGGCCATAAGATCAGCAAAAAATGGATCACAACTGGGTAATAAATAATCAATCGCCAATGAATGTCTTGAAGTTCTTAAAGAAAATACATTTATGATCAAATTTATGAGCTGTTATTAGAAATGTAGTTTACATCTGTGAAAGCTAAGTAAGCAAACACAAATAAAATGGACTGCAGATATGGCCACAGTATGTAAAAATCCATATTCTGATTCTACGTGATCCTTTGTCTAGAATATTGCAGCTGTAGTTAGCCCTGTTTAACGATGCGACTGTCCTTTTGCATTCACATTTTACCAAATTCCTGCAATAATGTTACTAAAATGTCTCAGGAACAGAGATTTCACTTATAAGGAGAGATGTATGATTCAAGCATTTAACATCTTGCCTTTGAGGTATTTTTCTGGAGGTTTTAAACAGCCATCCAGGCAGTTCCTGTTTTAATTTATGTGGCTCTGTGAGTCGCCATGGCTGTATTCTATAATCAGCCAAAGGTCTACCAGCTCCCTTCAAAGGTGTAACTTTCCTTTCAAGGCAATGGCCACGGAGGCACACCAACAGGCACTCACTGCCTCCTTCATCTTCGTGGAAATGTAGACTTCGAGACACAGTCTGCTCATTTCTAACTTTATTCATCAGAAATGTTTGAAACCATGTTTTACCTTTTGCTGCATACACGGAGGTTTGGAGCAGCCCCCACTATTTTTTGTCAAATCCAGTTCCAGACAGCCCACCTGGCCAGACTGTGTCAACACAACTGGGCAGGACTCACTTTTTGTCCTTAGATTCCATTTGAAATTTTTAATCACATGTTTATTAAACCTCTTATTCAGGAAAGAATTGGCACTGTAGGTAATGCCAATCTGATTTAATATGATTGTTGTTTAACTCTATTTTACCAAAAAAATTAAAAATCTGTATTAGAACTTTATGTACCACCGTTTTTATACATCACTGGTTTTATAGTTATATTGAATATTACTGACTATTCCTCATTAAATTGTGCTTGAACTTACTATATTTAAAATGTGGTATCATTTTAATCTTCAAAATAAAAAATGGGTATCTATTAATAATTTACTACAAAAGATTTATCCTCATTTTCAAGTAACACTTTTTGTTTGCTTGTAACACTTTTCTTCCACTTAATTTTGGAAATGTTTCTAACTCATCTAAGCTGAATTGTTTATTTATTCATTTCATGAATCAGTTGTAATCGTGTGGAGTGTGTCAGTGGATAAGTATTGTAGATAGCGTAAATTATGTATCCTGCTTGACATTAAATCCACTGTTATTATTATTTTTACTTTATTTTACAGAAAACTGTTACATTAAAAATAATTTTTAAAAGAGGAAGTTACCTTCAAGTTATGCAGCTATATCTGAATTTGACATTTTTCTCTTTCCCCAGATACCACACCCACATGATCCTTACTTTCGTGGCATAAAGACCGAGCACAAAGTCATCTCCACTAGAGGAAAACACTCTTTGCTCTACCCTTTCTACAGCACTGCCAGTTCAAGCAAACAGATTGCCAGCCAGGCGTGGTGGCTCACGCCTGTAATGTCAGCACTTTGGGACGTTGAGGAGGGCGGATCACCTAAGGTCGGGAGTTCGAGACCAGCCTGACCAACATGGAGAAACACTGTCTCTACTAAAAATACAAAATTAGCTGGGCATCGTGGCGCATGCCTGTAATTTCAGCTACTTGGGAGGCTGAGGCAGGAGAATCGCTTGAACCCAGGAGGCAGAGGTTGCGGTGAACCGAGATCCCACCACTGCACTCCAGCCTGGGCAATAAGAGCAAAACTCCATCTCAAAAAAAAAAGAAAAGAAAAAGAAAAAGAAAAGAAAACACACTGCCTACCCTTAAATAAGTATTTTTTAAAAAGAAAAGGACAATCTGTAAATATAAATTACAAAAGAATAAAAGCAGAGGTCTTTAGATCTCGACTCATTGCAACCTCTGCCTCCCAGGTTCGAGCAATTAATTCTCCTGCCTCAGCCTCCCAAGTAGCTGAGACTACAGGCATGCACCACCATGCCTGGTTGATTTTTGTGTTTTTAGTAGAGACGGGGTTTCATCATGTTGGCCAGGCCAGTCTTGAACTCCTGACCTCAGGTGATCAGCCTGCCTCAGCCTCCCAAAGTGCTGGGATTACAGGCGTGAGTCACCACGCCCAGCCACATGTACCACTCTTACACTCCAGCTACCCAGCTCTGTTTCTGTACAGTTCCTATTGTTTCATCTCTTTAGAATGGCTCCATCTTTCAATCACCAGTCCATGAAACAGTGAGCACAGCAAGGCTGAACACACAGGCCTGAGCACACTGCAGGCATCTGTCCAGGACAGCCATGAACCAGCAGCAGCATCTGAGAAAGAAGGCCTTCAGTCAATTACAAATTCACGTGGGTGACTATACAATCTACATGTCACTAGCTTGCCCAAAATACTCCCCAAAATGTCTTTGTCACATTTTTTATTGAAATTCATATATGACATGTTTATAGCATTTTCCAAATCTTCCTGTCTAAAAAGACTATTTTTAAAAGTATTTAATAATCTGGTATTTCTTAATCTTGGTTAATTTATCCTAACCTGATTACCATTTGCTTTGTGAAAGCTCATAAGCCATTATATAATTATTCACTCTAGAATTTTATTATAACTTCAAGCTCCCTGAAATGGTGCTCTATTTTGTAGAATCTATCATGTTTTTTTTTAATTAAAAACCACTGCTCTCCCTTATTCTAAATCACATTTCTCATAATTATATGCCTTTCTGACAAAAAGAAGGAAAATGTACTGTAATAGGCAAAGTTCAGTGAAATCATTAAGTTTAGGTCTTGGGATCTAGAAATTCCTAAAATGAGGAGTAGCCTGAATTAGGCTAGGAAAAAAAAAAAAAAGGAAGAAGAAATAGAAGGCTGATGAGTGTTGGCATTTTTTTGACAGGTGTGGTCAGCTTTGTAAAGTTTTTATGACTTTAATTGAATTGACTGAGGAAGCATCACAATGCCTGCACGTCAATGCATGTATTTACACGAAAAGAGTTTATACCAGCCTAGTCTATCCCGCCTACACACCACCACTGTTTCTCTTTGTATACTCTGGAATAATAAAGTATGTAACGAGATTAAAATACCAGGCTATTGTGATAAAGACTAGAAGACACAGAGTCTATTCACATCTGATTTTTCTGTTGTTCTTGTTGCTGTTGTAATTATTGAGAACAAACTGTTGAAAGAAACCATATCAGAGTTAGTGTACTTAGAGAACATGTCTTTCTGGGTCTTATAGTATAGAGGAATTAATACCAAATACAAAAACCACTTATGAATATGGATTCCACAAGCAACGACAGCCTTTTCCTAAAAATAAATCCCTCTCCAGAGAACTTATAATACCTTATTTTGGATATTTGGATTACTTGGAAAATTTCAGACAAAGGTTTCCAAGGGAATGTGCAATAAAACCGTGGAATGCCCTTTCCACACTTCGGCAGATTTGCCTATTTTAGAATATGTTTTGGAAACCTAGTTGATATCAATCATTTTTAACATACGGATTTTGAAAACAGAACACAGATTCTCCTCAACTTGCGACGGAGTTGTGTGCACCCCCTACTCCCCATTAAACCCATCCTAAGTTGAAAATAACCTAAGTGGAAAGTGCATTTAATACACCTACCACACAGAACATCACAGCCATGCCTAGCAAGCCTCAGATGTGCTCAGAGCATTTTTATTGGCCTACAGTGGGGCAAAATCATCTGACACAAAGCCTATTTTGTAGTAAACAAAGGGCCAAATATCTCATGTAATTTATTAATGACTCTACTGAAGTGAAAAACAGAATGGTCGTAGTATGCTTTCTACTCAATGTCTATCATTTAAGCGCCATTGCAAAGTTGAAAAATCCTCAATCGAACCATTGTAAATCAGAGACTGTATATTTAATTTTAAAAGTTCATGTAACACCCTATGAGGTTTCTATTTCAAATTTATTAAATTATAGAAAACTGGGAAAACACTGATTTTATATTCATAGACCTACCCCTTGGCCTCTGAACTATGTATTTCTGTTACCCTATTTCTTTTTTCCATTTCCATTTATTTATCTGTTCATTTATTTGTTTAAAAGGTGAATGCCTGATATATGAGAACTAGTCTAGAATTAGTTTAGAATGCTAATTTTTTTAAAAATCACCACCCCATCTCAAATGTTCTTAATTATTTCAGAACTTGTATCAACAGAAATACAGATGTATAAACCTATAATTGTCTCACAATATGACAAGTGAATGTATGTGCCAGGTAAATTAAAAGTGAAAATGAAGACATGCCTATGTTTGCCAGGTGGGGATCATTAGACTGGTGTTAAATAAATGCTAGCATTTTCTTATGGCACATCACAGCTCCTCCGTGTTTGACACTCATAATAACTGATCCTTCTACTACTGTATCATCCATCATCTCTTTGTTTCTTTTCCTTTTTTTTTTTTTTTTTTTTTTGAGGTGGAGTCTCGCTCTGTCGCCCAGGCTGCAGTGCAGTGGCGCAATCTCGGCTCACTGCAACCTCCACTTCCTGGGTTCAAGTGATTCTCCTGCCTCAGCCTCCCAAGTAGCTGGGACTACAGGCGCCCGCCACCACGCCCAGCTAATTTTTGTATTTTTAGTAGAGATGGGGTTTCACCTTGTTAGCCAGGATGGTCTCCATCTCTTGACTTCATGATATGCCCACCTCGGCCTCCCAAAGTGCTGGGATTACAGGCGTGAGCTGCCGCGCCCGGCCATAATCCATCATCTCTTAATTGATGTTGCAGGTTTGTGTTTCAGTTCTCAGGCCAGTGATAAACATCAATGATTATAAAGAGTGTGGAAAATACTTGAAAACTTGGGAGAGTATATCTGGTTGATTAACACTAATTAATGATAATAATGTTCATGCAATTAAGACTGTACTTTCTTCCACAAATTAAAAGGATCTAATAGGAATAAACTCACACTTGAGATTTTCCAAACAGCAAGGTATTTATTTCTTCCATTCCTCTTAATATGGTGCTTACGTTTACTTTTTATAAAGTGCATTTTCATAACAACATGGGCACAATACCTCCTGCGGTTGTTTGTGGACAGCCGGGGAACAGGCAGAATCATTTCATCTATTGAAGACCTACTATCATGAAGTCCCTCTCAGCTCTCTTAATGACCATGAAATGAACTTGCTATAGCTCTATCTGGCTTACTGGTATTCATATTCCTCCAGCATTCTTGTACATCAGATGCAGGGCATCAAGCCAAAAGAGAAATGGCATTTTGATTGGATAAATCTTAAAGCTCATGGGTATAATGTCATGCTTCTATGACTTAGGTGTTTTTTTGCAGTACATGATAGTAAACACTCAAACATTATGATGTAGGCATTGCAGTCCTCAGCAAAGGACAACTCAAGCAAACAAAAGACACCATAACTCACAGGTGTTAGATATTGCCCATAAATTACCAGCAGCTATGGATGACAGTGAGGAGCTGACCCCCATCCGTCTCCGCATTGCCATTCAGCTCTCAGAAAGTCTAAGAGCAAAGAAGTAAACGATGATTTATGGTAAGTTGCCAGAGACCATGCTTGGATATTACTGCGCGTGGAGCAGGGATCAATTCACGGCTTACAAATTTGTCACAGGACACTGCATCTTCCAGTCTGCCACCTTTAAATTAAGTGTCATGATGAGAGAAAAATATGGCACTGCCTCAGGAAAAAGATGCCACGTTCTGATTAGGCTACAGAAATGGTGTGTGACAGTGAAAGGCAGAATTTGGGGGTTCTCATTCGCTCACAGCTTTCAGTCTAGTATCTAGGGTATAGAAACAAGAGAGAAAACATGTGAAACACAGAGGAAAAATGAAAATCCTTACAACCAAAATGAAAATGGTGCCCAAGTCTGTAGCATTAAAAAAATCACTGATCGCCAACAAGAGGACCGCCTCCCTCCAGCTCCTGGCCGTAGCCTCTCAGCACCTTAGAGGAAGCCAGACCGTAGCCTCTCAGTACTTTAGAGGAAGCCAGACCGTAGCCTCTCAGTACTTTAGAGGAAGCCAGACCGTAGCCTCTCAGCACTTTAGAGGAAGCCAGAGTGCAACTTTTCCACTCAGAGAAATTTGCTTAGACAGCACCATGCCGTGAATATTTATTTGAAAACCTTAATTTATGTACTTTCTATTTTATGATCATGAGGGTAAGGCAGATCAAGGACACGTGATCAACAGTGGATAACTTTACTTCCTTCTCTATAACATCTGTAAATTATTTTTATTTTAAAGGCTTAGGCTTAAAATCTTTCTTGGGCTAGTGTGGTAAGACAATTAAATAATTAAAGCTCCGCTGACTAACATAAACATATTATTCTGCAGATATAGATCTGCCTTTAGAGAACATTCCAGAAGCATCGTGGACTTTATTTGCATTCATTCCAGTTGCTTATGTCAATACCTCAAGATAAAATCAGCACATATGAGCTTAGTCTTCAGATCTCTCCTGCTTTAGACAAACAGCAAAAGATATACATGATCTATATCTATACATATAAAATATCCATTATAAAATATATATAGGATCTACTATAAAAGATCTCTCTATATATATGTAAGATCTATTTAGAGCTATCTATCTATCTATCTATCTATCTATCTATCTATCTATCTATAAATTAAGTGTGGGTTTTAAATTGATAAATAAGTATCCAGATATTCAGTATGATTAAATGTCTTCTTGGAGCTCACACAGCTTAATTTTTTTTTTTTTTTTTTTGAGACAGAGTCTTGCTCTGTCACCCAGGCTGGAGTACAGTGGCATGATCTTGGCTCACTGCAACCTCTGCCTCCCAGCTTTGAGCAATTCTCCTGCCTCACCCTCTCGAGTAGCTGAGATTACAGGTGCACACCACCACATCCACCTAATTTTTGCATTTTTAGTGGAGACAGGGTTTCACTATGTTAGCCAGGCTGTTCTTGAACTCCTGACCTCAGGTAATCCACCTGCCTCAGCCTCCCAAAGTGCTGGGATTACAGGCTTGAGACAATACTTCCAGCCACACATCTGAATTCTTAATCTTGATCCTAAATCTGTTTCTACTCCATCTCAGTAGACATCAACTCCAGCACGCTAGGGATCTGCCCGACATCACCCTCTCCATGGCCTCCTACACACCACACTTCCCCCAGTCCTATCAGTTATGCTTCCAAAATCCATTGCTGGTGCATCCTGTTCTTTTTGCGTTGCTCGTCTCCACTGTAAGCCACCTCCATCTTTTTCCTCGCCTATAACAATAGCTTCTCAATTGATCTCGCCATTTCCTCTCTCCATTCAAATGATCTTGTATAAAGCACATCTAATTGTTTTCTCTACTCTGTAAAGCCCTCAATGTTTTCCAATTTCAGGTAAGATTAAACTACAAGCCCTTGATACGACACATGAGGTTCTTCAGTTTCTGGCTACTACTGACACGAGAGGTGTCCAATCTTTTGGCTTCCCTGGGCCACAATGGAAGAAAAGGAATTGCCTTGGGCCACACATAAAATACATTAACACTAACGATAGCTGATGAGCTAAAGAAAGATCACAAAGAAATCTCATAATGTTTTCAGAAAGCTTATGAATTTGTGTCGGGCTGCATTCAAAGCCATCTTGAGTGGCAAGTGGCCCACAGGTCACGGGTTGGACAGGACTGATGCGGGCCGGACACCATTGACTTACATCTTCAGCTGAATCTCATGTGCCCTTCTCTTACTATGCTCAGGCACCCAGGTGTCTTTTCAATTCTGTGACTATTTTCTACTCTTTGTGCTGTCTGTTCTCTGTGCTCAGAATCTCTCCTCTCCACCCTATGTTCCTAAGCGCCTCATCTCCACTTTCTGTATGAAGTTTTCAGACGGGACTTTCCGTGACCCCAGTCCTGGTGGATCCTCCCCATTATCTCCTCTCAGAGCATCCTACTTTCTTATAATGCACAATTTGTAGTTTTAAAATTTTGTAGTTACTTAATATTGGCTTTGCCCATTCAACTGTGGACTTACGGTTTTTTTGTCTGTTTTGTTTTGTTTTGTTTTGTTTTTTGAGACACAGTTTCACTCTTGTTGCCCAAGCTAGAGTGCAGTAGAGTGATCTCGGCTCACTGCAACCTCCACCTCCCAGGTTCAGGTGATTCTCCTGCCTCAGCCCCCAAAGTGGCTGGGATTATGGGCATGTGCTACCATGTCCAGCTAATTTTTATTTTTATTTTTAGTAGAGACAGGGTTTCACCATGTTGGTCAGCTGGTCTGGAACTCCTGACCTCAGGTGATCCACCCACCTCAGCCTCCCAAAGTGCTGGGAATACAGGCGTGGGCCACCGCACCCAGCCAAGTCAGGCTTTTTTATTTTATTTTATTTTATTTTATTTTATTTTTTGAGACAGAGTCTCGCTCTGTTGCCAGACTGGAGTGCAGTGGCACCATCTCAGCTCACTGCAACCTCAGCCTCCCAGGCTCAAGCGATTCTCTTGTCTCAGCCTCCCAAGTAGCTGGGATTACAGGTGTGTGCCACCACACCCAGCTGATTTTTGTATTTTTAGTAGACATGGGGTTTCACCACGTTGGCCAGGATGGTCTCAAACTCCTGACCTCATGATCTGCCCGCCTCGGCCTTCCAAAGTGATGGGATTACAGGCATGAGCCACCACGCCCAGCCCAAGTCAGGCTTTTTTATTCACCCCAGTGCATCGAGGAAATAGCACACCCCTTGACACAGGGTCTGTATTCATTGACATTTGTCGTGTTGTAGCTATGAATCAAACCATAAATACAGTGTGCAACACATGACCGTTTCTTTATCCCTTTAAAGAAAGCAATCATCATTCTGAGCCTCCATTCTCTGGGAATGTCAGGACATTTAAGTACAAACATGAGAGGTGACAGTATGCTGGCAGCCTTCGCTCACTCTCGGAGCCTCCTCGACCTCCGCACCCACTCTGGCCGCGCTTGAGGAGTCCTTCAGCCCTCTGCTGCACTGTAGGAGCCCCTCTCTGGCCTGGCCAAAGCCGGAGCCGGCTCCCTCTGCTTGTGGGGAGGTGTGCAGGGATAGGCACGGGCAGGAGCCAGCCCGGAGCTTGCAGGCCAGTGAGAGTTCAGGGTGGACGTGGGCCCCCACACTCGGAGCCACCGGTCTGGGGCAGTGAGGGCCTTAGCACCCAGGCCAGCAGCTGCGGAGGGTGTGCTGAGTCCCCCAACAGTGCTGACCCGCAGGTGCTGCACTCAAATTCTCATCGGGCCTCAGCTGCCTCCCCATGGGGCAGTGCTCATGCCCCAGCCTCCTCCACCCCCTTCACCATGGGCTCCCCCACGGCCCAAGACTCCCCAGCAAGCACTGCCCCCTGTGCGTTAGCACCCGGTCCCATCGACCACCCAAGGGCTGAGGACTGAGGGCCAATGGCACATGACTAGCGGCCAGCTCCGCCTGCAGCCCCAGTGTGGGATCCACTAGGTGAAGCCAACTGGGCTCCTGAATTTAGTGGGGACTTGGAGAACTTTTCTGTCTAGTGCTCTGTGTCTAGCTAAAGGATTGTAAACGCACCAATCAGCACTCTGTGTCTAGCTCAAGGTTTGTAAATACACCAATCAGTACTCTGTATCTAGCTCAGGGTTTGTAAATACACCAATCAGTACTCTGTACCTAGCTACCCTAATGGGGAGTTGGAAAACTTTTCTGTCTAGCACTCTGTGTCTAGCTAAAGGATTGTAAATGCACCAATCAGCACTCTGTGTCTAGCTCAGGGTTTGTAAATACACCAATCAGTACTCTGTGTCTAGCTCAAAGTTTGTAAATACACCAATCAGTACTCTGTATCTAGCTAACCTAATGGGGACTTGGAGAACTTTTCTGTCTAGCACTCTGTGTCTAGCTAAAGGATTGTAAAGGCACCAATCAGCACTCTGTGTCTAGCTCAGGGATTGTAAATCCACCAATCAGTACTCTGTCAAAATGGACCAATGAGCTCTCTGTGAAGTAGACCAGTCAGCATTCTGTAAAATGGACCAATCAGCAGGATGTGGGTGGGGCCAGATAAGGGAATAAAAGCAGGCAGCCCAGCAAGCAGTGGTTACCGTTCTGCAGTCCAGTTCTGGCCTGTGGGAGGTTGGCTCTTTTGCTCTTTGCTATAACTCTTGCTGTTGGTCACTTTTTGGGTCCATGCGTTCTTTATGAGCTGTAACGCTTACTGCAAGGGTTTGCAGTTTCAGTTCTGAGGCCACTGAGACTGTGAACCCAGCAGAAGAATGAAACTTGGAGCAGGTCCGAACATCAAAAGGAACAAACTCCAGACACTCCATTTTAAAGAACTGTAACACTCATCCTGAGGGTTTGTGGCTTCATTCTTAGTTAGTGAGACCAAAACCCGCCAGTTGTGGACATAATTATAGGGCTCTGTTCTTCTCAAAGGCTCATACTGGAAACCAGTTGTGACCACCTAGAAAAATGAGAGAAGACCATTATTCTTTAGCCTCATAGTTCACCACTGACAACTGCATGGTTCAACGTGAGGAGGACCCTTGTGTCTGATGGCTGTTTGTGTGCCACGTGTGATATGAGAGTTTTGGCCAGTGGTGAGAAGCTGACAGCCTGGAGTTGTCCTGGGCCCACTATCTCTTTCTGGGGTCGTGTCTACTTCGCAGGCACCACCAGAATGTGGCTTGTGGGTCTTCCCTGCTTACAAGCCTACTTTCCCTTCCCAGCACAAGGGAAACTGTTCTGGCCACGTCTCGATGTTTCACAGCTCCGTGCTTCCCTCCATGAAACCAGTGACTTGGCGAAAGGACCCAGGAAGACTGCTTAAGAGAAAACACTGAATCTGGCCCTTTTTACCCCCCACGTGGCCTTAAATCACTCGGAACCTGAGTGCTCTCATCTGTAAAATGGGATGGCATGAGTACCCACCTTGTGGGACTTTTAGAAGATTAAATTATAACCTTCACAAAGAGTCTGATTCATAGTAAATACAGAATAAATGTTTTTATTCCTATGATAGGTGCAATGCAGGCAATTTCTGTTTTTGACTCAGCAAATGTCTCCTGGAGCAACGAGGCACAACAGGGCCGGGCTTTAAATCCTTTCTGTGCACACACTGGCTGGATGATAAGACTCATTTCTTTTTTTCACCACTGCATCTCTGACACATGGAGCGATTCCGAGCTTGTAGTAGGGACTCCATTAAAGATCTCATTGAAAGTAACAGCCTAGCTTCAGGTGAGACGAAGCCTTCCGGGCCCACCCCGAGGTGAAGTGAAGCAGAGACCGACGGCCCAGGCCCAGGGAGAGCGCCTGGCAGCACGGCACCGACAGGTGCAAGGTGGCCGTCACAGCAGAGCAGCAAGCTACAAGACACACTGCCAGCGAAAGGAGCAGCCTGGCCACGGGCCAGCGCGAGGACAGAGGACTCCAGGGCCTTGGGGTTGAGCCAACGAGAAGCAAGTCCTTGGGAAATGGAAAGGGCCAGGGCTGCGTGAAGGCCACGTCCGTGTGTAACATGTGCAGGTGGGGCCTGCGGCATCCCTGCTTCTTAACTGCGGAGGAGAACGGAGAACGGGCCCTACTGCGGAGGAGCTGGTCGTGGCGATGCGGGCCACCGAGTCCTGCCCCTCACTGCACCGAGCCTCGGGAGCGGGGCCAGCCCGCTTTGCAAAGCCTGGAGCCCGGGGCCCTGCACACTTGGCCGGTGCTCAGCCATCGCCTGTTTAATTGCTGAGCGGGAGGGGAGTAGAGCCGGGACAGAAATCAGGGCGTGAGCGGCCCTGGGGGGAGTGCACCGTGCACGGGAGGCAGAGGGTGAGGCGGGCGTCCCGGGGACAGGGAAGGAGGAGGCAGCGCAGGCTCATCTGGGATCGCGGGGAGTTCCGGCAGCAGGAGCGGGGGAGAGACAGGCAGGGGCAGAACACGCAGCTTTGCATGGCGTGCACATTAGCTGGCTTCTAAATGTGCTTTTTCTCCAGTCAATTAATTTGCTAACCACACTGAGGAAAAACAAAAACAAAAAGCAACCTTGTTAAGCAGTGCCCCGTGGGGTTGCAGCACACCTGATTCTACAACTCGGGCCTGGCAGTTTGTCTCTCTGATTGAACATTACCGTGCAGCAAACTGTTCCCCTGTAAGTATTCCTATTTGTACTGATGCCACAATCTTCATTAGACAGGAGCTCTAATGACACTTTCAAGGGACAAGGGACAGATTTGTTTCTGCCGGGCTAATTGCCATCATTTTGAATTTTTAAATGTTTGAAATATTTCTACGGAGTTTAAATTCTTAGTAAGAAGGCAATAGTAATTTATGAAACTAGTAAAAACTATTTTGAAATTCTTCATAATACATAATTTCTGTGCTTATCAACATATTTTTCTATTTCTTATTATATGTATATAGGAAATAGAAATATATCCACTACATACATTTTAGAGGAGATATATATATACATATATGTATGTGTGTGTATATATATACACCAAATATATGTTGCTGTCACCAAAGTTTTTCAACTTTCTACCCCCCTCCCCACTCCTCCTGCCCAGACTTCCCACGTACTCTACGTGCATCTCTCAGGCATTTTGCATTTCCCACTGCATTTGAATTTATGAATGTGGTTTATCTGCCCACTAAACTGCAGCTTGCTGGAAAGGGATGCGTGTCCCATAAGGTATTCTGAAATACGACATGCAACAAAACGAAAACACACAAGAAAAAATAAGAAAATAAAAAATGCTCTTGAATGAATTCAACATGTTTGATAATATGTTTCTAAAAATATGTGGGGGTTAAATTAGAATATACGTTAGAATAGAAATCTATAATAAATTATATTTCAGGTTACCAAACACAAACGCATTCACACAAGATATGGATATGGAAAATATAAAATAATTATATATGGGTACTCTACCCTCTGAATGTCTTTTTAGTCTCATATCCTGAACATCTTTCTTCATGGTTTAAGCTTAAAAGTAAGGTTTCTGTGTGGGAGCCGAGAAGAAACAAGGTATGATTAGTCTCTTCTTTTTGCCTTGTCTTTTTAAAAACTTGGCTGAAATAACTGATTTTTGAAATAAACTACCTTTTATCTTTATTCCCTGCACAGAAAGTTGTTGCCAAGCCAGGGAATATGTTTCCCTGCTTCCCTGCATGTAGGCACAGCCATGTGACCACTGCTGTAGCATGTGACCCGGGCCACCTGTGTCACGGGGTTGATGCCTGTGTGCCCTCTCCTGGATGCCTTCTCATTCCCCTGGGGACTGCATTTCAGGTGGCAGCACCACAAGACAAAAGCAGCTTGGGCCCTCAGGAAGGGTGAGAGCCATCCCATCAGAAGGACCTTCACTGGCCTTTAAGATACTAGACTGAGAAAGAAGCATTCGGTGTGATCACTACAACTAGAGGTTGTCTGTGGCAGGGTTCACATTAACTCACCTAAAATGCCGGCAGACTCATGAATGCGTTCAAATATCATAATGTCATAAATACGATACAGAAAAGAACTTGGTACAGCCTGGAGCAAACTCTGAATATGTGGTATTGCAATGTTCTGGTTAAAGCAGGTGACCCTGGGTGAGTCAACCCTGCTTACTCCACTTGCCTGATGGGGATGTAACAAAAAAGCAAAAACTAATGAGATCATGTGCATGTGTGTGTGTGTGTACATTCCTCAAAATTCAAAAGCACTGTGTAACTTAAAGTAGTCTTATGGTTATGATAAAAATGAAAACATCAATAAACAATGACACCTGAGAACACACAGTAGAAAGGAGTGCAGTAGTGGCCATCAACAGCAACGCAGAATATAGACACTGGGGCCCACAGCATGAGTGAATATTTCACTGTGAAAACATGAAGTTTCTTTGGCTGTTATTCCTCTGGACCCAGTTCCTTCCCTCACCTATCTGAATGATTGATTCTTCCGGCCAGGTCAGCTGTGAATCTAATCAAACTTAAGCTTCAGGACCATCTATTGCATAAGCAACTTCCAAAAGTCACCTATAGGCCTGGCGCGGTGGCTCACGCCTGTAATCCTAGCACTTTGGGAGGCTGAGGCAGGCAGATCACCTGGATTCAGGAGTTCAAGACTAGCCTGGTCAACATGGTGAAACCCCATCCCTACTAAAAATTTAAAAATTAGCTGAGTGTGGTGGCATATGCCTGTAATCCCAGCTATGCGGGAGGCTGAGGCAGGAGAGTCACTGGAACTCGGGAGGCGGAGGCTGCAGTGAGCTGAGATTGCACCACTGCACTCCGGCCTGGGCAACAGACAGAGACACTATCTCAGGGGGAAAAAAAAAAAAGCCAACTATAATCAATATAAAAACATTTACGATTTCTTCTTGTAAAGGAATCAGGTGAAGCATAATTTCCTGAATTATTGCAACTGTGAAGCACTATGACAATGCTACAATCAGCAGGCGTAGCTGCGCGACTCCGGGAGCACTCACGTGCTTTTCAGACCCCAGCGTTTCAGGTCACACATCGTCGCCTGTCTCATACGACGAGACGTGTAGAATTGTCACTAACCCTGCGAAAATGTTCCGGCCGAATCTTATAGTTCTTATGCAAAAGCAGCTTGATAGAGGTTTCCCAAACTTTGACAACAATCCTAAAAATTTCACATTACCAATAAAGAGTTAAGAAACTAAAAGAATTATTTCTAGGCTGGGCACAATGGTTCACTCCTGTTGTTCCAGCATTTTAGGAGATCGAGGTGGAAGGATTGTTTGAGCCCAGGAGGTCAACACCAGCCTGGACAACATAGTGAGATGTCATCTTTACAAAAAATAAAAAGACTAAACAGGTATGGTGGCACATGCCTATAGTCCCAGCTACTCAGAAGGCTGAGGTGGGAGGATGACTTGAGTCCAGGAGATCAAGTTGTAATTAAGTCATGACTGCAACAGTGAACTTCAGCCCAGGCTGTACAATTTTGGAGGTCCTCTTTAAGAAAGCTAATGCAAAATTATTTTTTTTTAGAATGTCTCAAAAACAATTCTTTTTGAAATTCAAATTTTGATCAACCATACCAGAAGCAATGCATTTTTTTAATATTGTCCCTATAGAAAATAACAATTTAAAATTCGTATTTGAAATTATTTATTTATTTATTTATTTATTTATTTATTTATTTATTTTTGAGACAGAGTCTCACTCTGTCGCCCAGACTGGAGTGCAGTGGCATGATCTCAGCTCACTGCAAGCTCCACCTCCTGGGTTCAAGCAATTCTCCTTCCTCAGCCTCCTGAGTAGCTGGGATTACAGGTGTGTGCCACCACACCCAGCTAATTTGTGTATTTTTAGTAGAGACAGAGTTTCACCATGTTGGCTAGGTTGGTCTCGAACTCCCGACCTCAGGTAGTCTGCCCACCTCAGCTACCCAAAGTGCTGGGATTACAGGCATGAACCCCCATACCCTGCCAAAGTTTGAAATTTAGAATAGAAACATTTACTCATTACACCCATTCATTTGTTCACACATTTCTAATCTATTTACTTCCTTTACCATTTAAGTTATAAGAATTCAGACTGTCTCAATTATTTATGTAAATATGAGAAATAGTTTTATTTGAAACTATCAAGATCTGTGGTTAAATGAATTGATTATTTTAAAAATATGTATCTACATTTCCTAAACATGTTACTTTAACTCAAAACAAATAAATTTGCATTCATTTGCCAAACATTTGCCACAGGGCTGAGGCCTTCTGCATATGTGATTCTGACTGGCAATAGGTATTATTTTTCTGACCTAAACTAAAATCATCATTCTTGATCTATGAATTCAACTTTAGCTTCCTTTGAAAAGGAGCCACTTGAGAAGCAATGTGAATGCAGAACCCATCTGGGGTTTGACCCTCCTTCGTAACATGTGCCTTCTACACGATTCATTATTTTCTTACCTACGTGCTTCATCAAATATTTCCAATGCATTTTACTTAGCTGGTATAGAAACAACTTTCTTTTTCACACTCATTACTTGTTTATTTATTTATATATTTTTTTTGAGACAGGGTCTCACTCTGTCCCCCAGGCTGGAGTGCAGTAGCACAATCTCGGCTCACTATAAACTCCGCCTCCTGGGTTCAAGTGATTCTCCTGCCTCAGCCTACTAAGCAGTTGGGATTACAGGTGCCCACCACGACATCTGGCTAATTTCTGTATTTTTAGTGGAGACGGGGTTTTGCCATGTTGGTCAGGCTGGTCTCAAACTCCTGACCTCAAGTGATCCACCCACCTTGACCTCCCAAAGTGCTGGGATTACAGGCGTGAGCCACCACGCCCGGCCTACTTGCATAATATTTAATAACATTTTGTAATTATGAAATATAACCAATGTAAATCAGTTTGGGAACAACCATTCTTATTAAGCATTGTCACCAGGCAGGAATAGAAGGATATGGGAGTCTTAGAGAGGACGTGTTCTAGGAGCCACAGGCGTAAAAGACTGTGTAGACCCTGGTCAGTGTGTTGAGATCAGTATGTTTCATATCTCGAGCAAATGAAAGCTTTGATTCAATAAATCAGATTGCTGGAGGTTGAGTAAAGGGTTTCTAGTGTTATGATTTTTATTTCAAGTTTTCCCATCTATTCAATAGATGATCTACGATTATTTCTGGCTTTACTTCTGTTAACTACAATGAACTCTTCTGAGTCATCAATGCCCAGTAAAATTTTCCATTTCTGCATTTTGGATTCTTGCCTGTAGTAAGTAAATCAACAGGGAAATATCCCTTGTAGGTTCTGCCACCCATACGATGGCTATCATGTTTCCTTCCCACACAGGATGGGCTGTATTCACCTGTTTCCTGCGATGATGCTGTGTTTCCCTCAATTAATTCCTCATCACTTTTCTGGAATCCTCTAAAGATGGGGAAAGAGAGAAGAAAGACTTGCTCTTTACCATGATGATGTATTTTTCCTTTTGTTCTATATAAAAACAAGGAAAACAAAACAGATGTATACACTCCACTAGTTAATTATGGTAGGTAAATACACCACATTAGACTGATTTCCACAGAGGAAATTACAACTTTGCCTGTTTATTGACCATCGCGTAATACCCAGCACCTAGTCGACTGCTTGGCAATCATGGGCATACACGTATACCAGTTAAATGAATAAATAAATCTTATAACTTTTAATTAATTTTTATTTTGAATGAATTTAATAATGAGGAGCTAGTCTATATCCAAATTACCCAAAAAGAGTTGGTTAAAAGTTCAGCAAACTGTGAAGTTAGATTTTTATTCTCATTATATATTTAATTTTAAACTCCATTGTACATAATGAAAACACTAGATTTATTTTTTTTAGTTGGCTGACAGGCTTAGTCAAATGTTTCTGTATTTTATGACATTAGGTAACACAAAATTATACTTTGCAATAAGTATAATATTTGAAATAGCTGTTATTCACTAGAAGGGGATATTGGCTTTTTGAAAATGTTAGAAATGTTGAATTATTTTATGTTTGTAAGAAAAATGTAACATATGTATATATGTATTATATATGTGTATTTTATATATATAAAATATATATGTGTATATATATTCCTTAAATCCTTTAGCAGATTGTAAACTCTTTGGTTTTGTTGGCTATTATTTGGATCATAGATTGATACATTGTGTTATGCTATGCTATTCTGTGCTAGATTACATCATATTGTATTACGGGACTAAGTTTTCCCTTAAAGTGGATAGAATTCTAGGTGGCTATTAGCTTTTGGACTGTAGCATAAATATGATTGCCACCCTATAATGTTAACACACGACTCCATACTGTTGAAGATTGATCGATCTCTCTTTGTCCCAGGAGGAATTTAACCCAAGTGCAAATACAGGCACAGGTATCTATCTTCTTTGACTTTGCTTTTTTTTTTTTTTTTTTTTTGAGATGAAGTCTTGCTCTGTCACCCAGGCTGGAGTGCAGTGGCGCCATCTTGGCTACTGCAACTTCTGCCTCCCAGGTTACAGCAATTCTCCTGCCTCAGCCTCCCAAACAGCTGGGACTACAGGCGCACGCCACCATGCCTGGCTAATTTTTGCGTTTTTTAGTAGAGACGTCATTTCACCGTGTTAGTCAGGCTTGTCTCGAACCCCTGATCTCGTGATCCACCCGCCTCGGCCTCCCAAAGTGCTGGGATTACAGGCGTGAGCCACCGCGCCTGGCCTGACTTTGCTTTTCTCTGGGGATCCTACTTTAGGACCTGGAAGAACAGGACATCATGAACTGGAGACATACCACGTGAGCAACAATAGATTAAACTGTGAAACTGAAAGGTCAGTCCAACTAAACTCTCTATTTCCCTTGCAATAGTGTGTTGCAAATAAATCTCAGTCAAGTGGCTGCAATTCCCCCAGTCTTGAGTGAGGAAGGATGGAAAACATAAGACAACTACAACTCAGTTTTACATTTATTCCCCTGCACCTCTAAACATTGTCTTCCCCAGTTCTATGCAAGTGTTCTTTAGCCTTGGAAAATGTGCAAAACTTTTTTTTTTTAACTTTATTGCAAAAGCGTTTTCAATGCTTGTATTCAATTGCATATAAATGTTCTCAGATTGGGCATTGGATATTATACATTAATATAATTTAAATATTTATGGAAAAATGTAATAACTACATAGGTTTGAAGTTTTTACATTGCCATTAGGACATTTTAAGCAATGCTTTCATGTAAGTTAATTTACAAACTAAACAAATATGTCTTTCTAAAAATCATATTGTGTTTGCTTTATTCGCTTATTAAAGAACACACGTGGGCTAGGTGCAGTGGCTCACGCCTGTAATCCCAGTATTTCGGGAGGCAGAGGCAGGTGGATCACGAGATCAGGAGTTCGAGACCAGCCTGACCAATATGGTGAAACCACGTCTCTACTAAAAATACAAAAATTAGCTGGATGTGGTGGTGCACGCCTTTAGTCCCAGCTACTCAGGACACTGAGGCAGGAGAATGGCGTGAACCTGGGAGGCGGAACTTGCCATGAACCGAGATCGCGCCACTGCACTCCAACCTGGGCGACAGAGCAAAACTCTGTCTCAAAAAAAAAAAAAAAACACATACTATCTTTCAATAAAACTGAAATACCAACTTTTTAAACATCTTGCCAATAAGTAAATAACAGAATATACAGCTAAACTTACCTAAAGTCTAAAATATGTTTTTCAAAATGCTTTTACAATACAGAAACAAGACAATCAATTAGAAAAAAATCTTTGTAGCAAAAATTTGAATAGTTTTATTTTTTAAAATATATGCTTAGAAATGTTCAGGTAAACAGGAAGAGTGTATGAATTTTAACTGTGGTAATGGTGCCACTCTTCTAACAATTATTGCACATAATCAGTTTAACTGAAAAATGAAACAATTTGAAATAATCATTGGTAATATGACTGATTTTTCATGCATTTAAATAAGGCTAGAAATATAATGAAGTCTGCATATTGGAGGAAAATAATTATCTTACTTTGTCCCAGAAGATTTTAATTTCTAGGCTTCCAGCAAATATTTCTCAGAAAGGTTGTTTTCCCTTCTTCTGGTGAAAAATAAATGAGTATTCATTATAGTCAGCACATTGGCATTGTAATCCTATGCTGCATTCTAAGACTGTGGACGAATCTCCTCACCACACATAGAAAAGGTAAAAATTATCAATATAAGTTAGGAGTCTGGGCCTTAACTGCTAGTACCGACTTCTTCGTCACAAAACCTAAATCAACAAGCATCTCTCCTGCCTTAATTTACAGTAATCATCACATTTTGGTTATAAAACAAACAAAAAGCTATTCCTGGTAACTGGCAGCCAAATACAATATGTTAGCAGATGTGTGTATGTAAAACAACGAATGGGTATTGTGTAGCAGTCTTTCTGCTTGTGTATGGGAATGTTTCTTGTAGGGAAAAGATTCTAATTTTCAGTTATTACCAAAACCTTAATGTCATCCCTGACCTGCTCCTTAATTTCATCCTCGGTTCCTTTGTGATTGCTGTTTCAACCACGGACACTAACTTTAAAACTCTCTTCAAATTCCAAAAAGGATTTATTTTCTCTTTCATTTACTTATTTTTGCTATAAAGCATCATTTGGTGTTACTAGTATTGACAAAAATAAACAAGTGCTGGGAGAATGACTACTTCCGTTTCTGATTATGGAAAGACCTCTTACCCTAACCTCCCTGAACAATGATCAATTGATTCCCAAGTTAGCAATTATAATCTGACTTGCTCAAAAGTCACTTCCAACGCTAAACAGATTCACAATCATTATGTCCACAGGTTCAGATATAATCTACCTACTTTTCTAGTGGCTCATAAATTCAGTCAAATATTAATGGGTGGTGAGTAAAATCCAGGATATTTTATCAAGAAATTTCACCAATACCAATAGATTAGATTCCCTAATAATAATAGGGCTTTTATTATATCCATCACAATAATTGTCCCTATACTAGCATAGGTGCATACTCTGTGCCAACACATTAATATACGAACTTTCTAATATCATTAAGAAATAAGTACATTTAGGCCGGGCAAGGTGGCTCATGCCTGTAATCCCAGCACTTTGGGAGGCTGAGGCAGGGAGATCACTTGAGGTCAGGAGTTTGACACCAGCCTGGCCACCATGGTAAACTCATCTCTACTAAAAATACAGGAATTAGCTGGGTGTGGTAGTAGGCATCTATAATCCCAGATACTAGGGAGGCTGAGGCACGAGAATCACTTGAACCTGAGAGACGGTGGTTACAGTGAGCCGAGATCGTGCCGCCACACTCCAGCCTGGGCGACAGTTTGAGCAAAACTCTGCCTCAAAAAAAAAAAAAGAAGGGAGGGCCGGGGGCCGGGCATGGTGGCTCACGCCAGTAATCCCAGCACTTTGGGAGGCTGAAGTGGGTGGATCACCTGAGGTCAGGAGTTCAAGACCAGCTTGGTCAACATGGTGAAACGCCGTCTCTAATAAAAGTAAAAATAAAAATTAGCCAGATGTGGTGGTGGGCGCCTGTAATCTCATCTACTCAGAAAGCTGAGGCAGGAGAATCGCTTGAACCCAGGAGGCAGAGGTTGCTGTGAGCCCAGATCGTGCCACTGCATTCCAGCCTGGGCGAGAGAACAAGACTTTGTCTCAAAAAAAAAAAAAAGAAAGAAAGAAATACATTTAAAAGTGACTATAAAACAGACAATCAAAAGATATTCTAGACAAGCCAATGCTTTCACAAATAATTTATAATAGCTTATCTTTTTACAAGAAATCTGCCCTCTATCGAAGATACCAGTATTTAAAACAGTAATATGCTAATAGAATTTCATCAGATGGTATATTTCCATGGGCCAGGAAGATGGGAGGTACATGAGTTTCTCCCCCAAAGATCAGTTCTGGGGAAATAGATTCTCAAAGTGTGTGTGGGAGGGTGGAAGAGACTCGGGAGAAGTCATTTTTAATTTTGTGTGTGTTTTAGAAAAGGACATGCAGGTTTCGGTACTTAAATGAGTCTGTATTTTTCGGAGATGCATATTGATATTTATGGATGTAGTGATATTTTTCCGGTAAGGGTTCAGTTAGAGAAACAGAACCCCTAGGAGAGCTGAACAGTAAGGGTTACTCTGGAGATTCCACCTTCTGCTCTTAGGGGAGCTGGTCACACCGTTTACCTGAGGCTGCTGCGGGTGCTGGTGCTGGAGACTGAGTGTTCAGGCAGGTAAATGGCCGGGGAAGATGCTGTACAGCGGGTGAAGATGGGCGACACTGGAACTTGGGAGGATGGGCCAGAGCCCACACAAGGACAAGCTGTCAGCTGCGTTCATCTCTCCCCACATTCAAGCTTCGCCCTCAATGCGCAGGTGCCTTCAGGGGAAGATGCCATTTCACATGGAGCTAGGCCCTGGCCTGGACCAGAAGTCAGAGAAGCTGAAGGAGGATCTCGCAGAGCACGGGCGGCTGCAAGGCCCGCTCTGCCTGTGACAAGACAAGTAACGACCCTCCTCGCATCAAACAAACCTGGAGCAGCGCGCTGCGGCCTTCCGGACCTCACGCCGCTCTCTCCCGTGGGCCAGGCTACCTGGAACTGTGCAGCAGAAGAAACTCTAGGAAGTGCAATAGCGGCTTTGCTGAATTGACGCGATACACATTCACTACCGATGTGATGCCCGGAGGTGGCAGTCGGCATCAGTCAGGGGCCTGGCAGTGTTGGCCACGAGCAGATAGCGTTTAAATGGGAGGAAGGGGGTATGGGGGCATGAGAATATTCTCTGCACATCGATTTGGAACTTCCTGCAATTAAAAGTGTTATTTAAGGCGGGGCGCAGTGGCTCACGCCTGTAATCCCAGCACTTTGGGAGGTCGAGGCAGGGCGGATCACGAGGTCAGAAGTTCAAGACCAGCCTGACCAACATGGTGAAACCCCGTCTCTACTAAAAATACAAAAATTAACCGGGTGGGGTGGCGCACACCTGTAATCCCACCTGCTCGGGAGGCTGAGGCGGGAGAATCCCTTGAACTGGGGAGGTGGAGGTTGCAGTGAGCGGAGATCATGCCACTGCACTCCAGCCTGAGTGACACAGCGAGACTTCATCTCAAAAAAAAAAAAAAAAAAGTTATTAAGAAAGAAAAGGAAAAAGAGAGAGAATACCTGAGGAAAGTAAAAGCTGTGGCAGGGAGGAGGGAGGAGGTGGGTGGAAGGCTGAAGGTGGTAGCCTGGGCATAGTTGCCGGATGGAGCAGTCAAAAGGTACAAGAAAATGCTTTCCAATGATTCCCGCATGACCCTACGCTGCAAAAATGCCAGGGACAGCCCACACCGCCTATGCAGGTTTCCTTGGGGTAACGTGAAGGTTCAGGAAATCCTTGCTGGGGCGAAAATCAGCGAGAATGGCCACCTGCTCTTAGACCTTTCCCTTCCATCCTCTTCCTCTGAACCCCCAGACTGGTGCATTTCCCCTGAGGCAGGGCCTCCTCCAGCACCACTTCTTCCCAAGGGCCGTGGTGTGCTGGATGCAGTGGCAGCAGATGACAATGGTCCACCACAGTTCCAGGGGCCTAGACTCTCCACGCTGGGCCTCGCCCTCCCTCTTTCCTACCACAGTTCCAGGGGCCTGGACTCTCCACGCTGGGCCTCACCCTCCCTCTTTCCTAAACCCACCTAAGCGAGGTCTAGTCTTTAGGACGTGGTATCACCGTGCAAATATGTGTTCCCAGGCCCAAATGCCAAGACGACAAGAACTAAAACTCCCTCAAGAGAAAGAAAACAAACTAAACAGCACAATAAAGATCAGATATTTATTGACTGCTTACTAGAGCATTGTTACTGGCATTGGAGAAAGAGCCAAGAATCCTAAAAAGAAACAGCCCCACTTCCACCTCCACATCCCACCCTGTGGTGCTAACACTGGTGAGGAACGGGGGAAGTCAATACATAAGATAAATAACAACACGAGGCCCCTCCAAACTAACGTGACATTGGAGGTCCTAGCTCGAGCAATAAGTGAGTACAAAGAAACAGAAGGCATGCAGATTGGAAAGAAATAAACATGTTACAATGTGTAGGCAGCATAATTGTCTTCGTGTAAAATCCCAGCAAAATTGCAAAAAAAGCTGCTAGAACAAAAGAAGTGACTTCAGTAAGATTGCAGAACACAAGGTCAATGTACAAACATCAATCAGATTTCTATATACTAGGAATAAACAATCAGAGAGAAGAAATTCGGTAAAAATGCTGCCCCCTGTGCCCACGGTTCAACCTGATGAGGGGCTTCATCTTCATGACTGTCTGCCCTACATATATTGAGCTAGCTTAGCCGGCCTCCACAGTTATGTAAGCCAATTTCCTGTAATAAATCTCTTTCTCTCTTGCTGTCGCAAATAGATGATCTAGATAGAAAGAAAGATAGATGATAGATAGATAGATAGATAGATAGATAGATAGATAGATAGATAGATAGATAGATAGATTTTCTACTGTGTTTACATTTGTGGTTGAACTTTGACTAAATCCATAAAAGAAAAAGGTGATAAATAAACTTTATTAAAGGAAAGAATCTCTGTTCTTTGAAAATTACTATTAAGAGTAAAAATACAGGCTGGGCACAGTGGCCCACGCCTGTAATCCCAGCACTTTGGGAGGTCACAAGGGGAGGTGGGAGGATCATGAGGTCAGGAGATCAAGACCATCCTGGCTAACACGGTGAAACCCTGTCTCTACTAACAATACAAAAAAGTAGCTGGGCATGGTGGTGGGCGCCTGCAGTCCCAGCTACTCGGGAGGCTGAGGCAGGAGAATGGTGTGAACCCGGAGGCAGAGCTTGCAGTGAGCTGAGATCGCGCCACCGCACTCCAGCCTGGGCAACAGAGGAGACTCTGTCAAAAAAAAAAAGTAAAAATACAACCTTTAGACTGGAAAACAACATTTGCAAATCATTTCTCTGATAAAGAATTTACATCCAGAACATATAAAGAACTCTCAAATTTAATACGAAAACCCTAAGTAAGACAATGGGCACAATATTCAAACAGATGCTTTATTAAGAAAAACATCAAAGTGGCAAACAAGCTCGTGAAATGATGCTCAGTATCATTAATGATTACAGAAATGCAAATTAAAGCCATGGGATACTACTAAATACCAATTAGAACGGCAAAAAAAAACCCCTCACAATGCCAATTGCAGCTGTTGGTGATGAGCACCTGGAACTCACATGTTTTGTATAAAAATGCAAAATGGTACAGCCACTTTGAGAAAGAGTCTGGCAGTGTCTTACGACGATGAGACTGCTTCACATCATTATTGTGGTGGTATTTCAAGTTCTGTATACATCTGTCAAAACACACAAAACTGTATACGAAAAAGGGAGAATTTTACTCTATGTCAATGTATCTTAATTGATAAACAGGATAAACAGGTATATATAATATTAGGTTGTGATGGATGCTAAGAAAGAAAAGTTAATTAGGGAGGGGAGATATAAAATGGTCAACAATGCTGGTGAAATTTTAGATGGGGGTGAGGGAAGAAAGATGATTTTTGAGAGAAGTCCTGAAAGACGTCTGGCATATTGAGGAGGAATAAGATCAATGTGGGCACAACAGGGTGAGGAAGAGAGAGAGGTAGAGGCTGAGCCAGAGGTGAAGGGGGACGGGAGTCATGTAGAGCCCAGTAGGCCACAGTGAGGTTTGACAGTCACCATGAGTGAGACACAAAGCTGTTAGACAGCTTGGAGAGAAAGGCTGACAGGATCTGGCCTACCTGCTAACAGGGTCTCCTCTGTCTGCTGTGTTGAGTAGAAACAGGCAACAGGACACTAAGAAGACCGGCCCCTGGGCCAACCCTGGCAAAAGGTGGTGGTTTGGGTCAGAGAACAGGCCGTGGAGTGGTGTAATGTGGTCACATCCTGGATATGTTGTGAACGTAAAGCCAACAGCTTTCTGGTAAACTGGATGCAGAATGTGTACAAAAGAAAGGAATCGAGGATGTGGAGGGTAGAAAGATGTTTGTTCCAAACAACTGGAAGAATGAAATATCTTCATTGAAATGGAGAAGATGCCAGGTCAGCTGGTGTGTGTGCTGAATGCATGGATGTCAGTCTGGGACACTGAGGTTGAAGAGGCCTGCAATACAGACAGCAGAGATAGGAAATAGGCAGTGGGATATCTGAGTCTGGAACTCAGTGAGAGGTTTCAACTGGAGGTAAACATGTGGGAATCATTGCCATAACAATAATATTTAAAGCCATGAAGCAGGATGAGATCACCAGAGAAAGAGAATAGATAGAAAGAGAAGTTCAGGCCAGGTGCAGTGGCTCATGCCTGTAATCCCAGCACTCTGGGAGGCCGAGGCGGGCAGATCACCTGAGGTCAGGAGTTCGAGACCAGCCTGGCCAACACAATGAAACCCCATCTCTACTAAAAATACAAAAAAATTAGCCGGGCATGGTGGCAGGCGCCTGTTATCCCAGCTACTCAGGAGGCTGAGGTGGGAGAATCATTTGAATCCGGGAAGCAGAGGTTGCAGTGAGCCGAGATTGTGCCACTGCACTCCAGCCTGGGCAACAAGAGCAAAACTCTGTCTCAAAAAAAAAAAAAAAAAAAGGAAAAAAAAAGAAAGGAGAAGTTCAAAACTGTTCCTTGAGGCAATCTATGCATCAGAAACATAATTACAAGAACACGCGGATCAAGAAGCTAAGCATGGTAAATATGCTTATGAGATAGGGAGGGCAATAGCAATATCAAACAGGAGCAAAGCATCTCTAAACCTGAACTAGGAAAAAATGTAAGCCTGAAAAATGTCACAGTTGAAATGAAGAAGAAATGGTTCATAGAAATAGTAGGATAGACATAAGCTAAGTGGTGAAACCTTCCAGAGGGCAGCAATAAAGGACACAGAGGAGACAGAAAATCTAAGAGAAATACAGGCCAGAAATAAATGTGCCAGCATCCAGATTATGAGTCTCAAGAGCAGAGAAATAAAAATGAAGCTGAGGAAGTATATAAGAAATAATGGAAATGAATTTCTCAGAATTCAAGAAAGACGAATGATCTTAAGTAAAAGAGCTCACAGATGACCAAACAACTGAAATGAAAAAATAAAAATAAAAATAAAAAAGCACACTCAGATAAATTCTAGGAAAATTGAAAATACTGTCTATAAGAACAAACTTCAAAAAACTTTTAAATAGAAAAGATCATCTACAAATGAGCAAACCAACACATTGAATGCAAACAGATAATGGAAAGCCATTTTTACCATTTTGAAGGAAAATCATTTTAGCTAGAATTTTCTACCCAGCTAAATAGTCCATTATTTGTAAGATCGTAATAAGAATATTCTTAGGCATATAATTTTTTAAATGTTTTCAGTGGAAAGATATGTACTTAAGAGTATGCTCAAGAAATTGAAGAAAATATTCAAGTATGTATAAGTGATATAGAAAGTAGAGGTTATTCGCAGTAATATGGAAAGAAGTTATTTTTTAAATTGTTGTCTGAAAAAAAAAAATAAAGCCAGGACAAAATGAAAGAAAATGTATTCAAGTTAACCCAAAACTAAAATGAAGACAATACATTATGGCTGTGGTGGGGGTGCAGACTAGTAGACCGTAGGACATAAATATATGCTAAAATATTTTCTAATTAAGGAAAAGGAGAGATAGATATCAATAACAGGATAACCGAGGCGCAAAGGATGGAAAAAGACAAAGGTAATATGAACCAAAAGTAGGCAAGGGTAGAAATCTCAGTATCTGGCAAAGATTTTACAGTAAAAATGTCATGCTGAAAAAAAGAATGTTAAATATGTATAAAATATTTCAGGGAATAATAGAACAAATTCTCCACCATGCCTACCACAAACACATATGGAACTAACTGTAGGATTACAGTGTATCAAGCAACAATTAAATTGTAGGGAGAAATCATGACATCAACAATTGTAGTTGGAGATTACAAAATATCCTTTTCAGAAAATTGTGTATCAAGCAGGCAAAAAGAGAAACAGAGGTATTGAAACCTATCAATAAAATTAAGACACGTGAGCTATATTATACCGTATACAGAACACAGAAGTCTCACTAAATACCAAAGAAGCAATTTAACATCTCATTATAAATCCAGTAACCATAATTATAATAATTTAGTTTTCTAATCAATATCTTGAGCTCATATATTGTATATTATTCAATTTTACAAAAATTACCTGACAGTAAAGTTTGAATGTTGTTTAAAATAGCTGTAATGTGTCAAACCTTGAGAAAAATAATTATAGTTATTTTAAAGCTATTATAAATAATAAGACACAAAAAACTACAAAATTTTAAAATAGGAGTGATTCAATGTTCCCACAAGTACCTATCATTGTTATGGCAAGTTTAAATTATATTTGTCTTAACGAAGAATTTAGATTAATTGAAGGAAATGTTAGGATTACATTTTTTTTTCTGAGAGCTAAAATTGTTGTGGAAATATTTTAACTGTTGAGCTAAATATCAAGATCTGACACTGAATTTACATATCATCCTGTCCTTTACTGAAAACGCAATGGATCTATCCTTCATTTCATCCTGCGCCAAACCAGTGGGGTTAATACAGGATCTGTTCATTCTGGAGTTCACAGCTCTCATATGCTCACCTTACGGATTTTCGCAGGGCTTCCATTTACATTAAAAAGCAAAGACACAAAGTTACATAGCAGCCTGCATTCATCTGTAATATCACAGCTAATGTCCTCTCTGGCATGTGGTTATTAAGTTCATTGCTTTCAGTAGCCCCTCACATTTACTGCCTTTGAATACCAGCTGAGTAAGATTACAAATTCCAGTCACGGCAGATTGTCTCAACCCTATGTGCTGCTTTCTAAAAAGCAGGTTCCAAGTGAGCAGGCCTCATTAGGTATATTTTCTTCCTCTATGCTAGTTTTAAAAAGCATTTGGATTTTTTAAAAACAAGTCAATTTCTTATTGATGGCAAAAATAATAATAATAATTTTGTTTATGTTGTACAGTATACAATCAGGTGATAAAATCAATACAATGGTAAGAAGCAAAGCAAATACATGACATCATCCATTAATTCCAGTGGAAGGATAAGAGCAAAAATACTTCATTTTAAAACAGCCCATGTGTTAACTAAAGTAATATGCAAACACTCTGACAATTATAGTCTGCTAACTGCAATAAGAGTGATTTAAAATATTACAAAAGGGCTGTTATAATCTATCAAATTATTCATAACTACTTACTCACAAGCTCTAATTTCACATTAATATTTGCCATTTGTATAAGTGATCCTAATCAATGAAGTCCAAACCATTTAAAAGGTTATTTATTAATTAGGCAGTTGACTGATGATTATAGAGTGGAAAACTATGACTTAATGTTTCAAAATTCTTGCTTCTCATTGTAAAAATGACAATTTTTCATTCAAAGACTCTAGACTTTCCTGTAGTGATGGTCATGAGATTTATTTACTAGTCTGGTAGTTACTGGGCCACTGTAGTAAAACATTCTGTCAAGTTCTATTTACTTAAAATAAACACAAACAACAGAAGTTGCTTAATCTCAAGCTTTCCCCTGAAATAATATTTTCTCTGTAATGATTCAAAGAGAAAATACAGGTCCGTGTGTCATAAAGGAATTCAGAGCTGAGCACTTGCTGGCTCCCTTCAAGGTCATTAATCCCATCACCATAACAGGTGCATAGGACTATTCTACCCTCCACGCCAGCGGCTGTGCATTCCTGAGCAGTGAGAGCAGGCGAACTTCCTGAAACATGCACTATCCGGCAGCAGGTCTTTAGACCCTTCCAGTCCAACACCCACTCTTCAGCTCCTGGTATTGGCATGCTTAACTCTGACTGCTTATACACATAGAAAAGCAAAAGGCTCTACAGATGAACATGTAATTAATAAGTGATTTTGGAGAGGTTGCTGGATATGTCAATACACAAAACCAAGTGACTGCTGTATACCAGCACTTAACAATTAGAAGATTATCTTCTTAAATTTCATTACAAATAGCATTGAAAATATCAATTGTGCCACTTCACAATGAAGATACATTCTTAGCAATGCACTGTCAATTTCGTCATTGTGCAAACACAGAGTGCACTTACACACCCCTAGGTTGTGTAGCCTACTACACTCCTCGGCCGTGTGGCACAGCCTATTGCTCCTAGGTTACACACCCACCTGTACAGCAGGTTTCTGCACTGTAAGCACTTGTAACACAGTGGTAAGTATCTGTGTATCTAAAATAATCTAAACATAAAAAGGGTACAGCAAAAATACAGTATTTTAAAATCCTATGGGACTGCCGTCATACATGCAGTCTATGGTGGATTTTAAAAAAAGGTATAAAACAGCCGAGGGTGGTGACTCACGCCTGTAATCCCAGCACTGTGGGACCCTGAGGCGGATGGATCACGAGGTCAAGAGATCGAGACCATCCTGGCCGATATGGTGAAACCCCATCTCTTCTAAAAAAAAAAAAAATACAAAAATTAGCAGGGCATGGTGGCGGGCACCTATAGTCCCAGCTACTCAGGAGGCTGAGGCAGGAGAATGGCGTGAACCCGGGAGGTGGAGGTTGCAGTGAGTTGAGATCGCACCACTGCACTCCAGCCTGGCAACAGAGTGAGACTCCATCTCAAAAAATAATAATAATTAATAAATAATTTTAAAAATAAAGGTATAAAACATCTTTTCTCTGAGAACCACAAAATATTATTGAGAGATATTAAAGAAGACCGAAATCAATGCAATGATATACATGGTTTCTAGGCTGGGAGACCCAGTACTGCAAAATATCAGTGTTCCCAATGTGATTTACAAATTTCACAGCAACTCCAATGAGAAGCTCAGCCTTTTTTGTGCACCTTGATAAACTGATTCTAAAATATGAATGCCCAATGCAATAGGCCAAGAATGGCTATGAAAATCTTGAATAACAAAGTTGGAAGGTTTACAGGACTGACAATCAGACCTGATTTTAAAGTTGAACTATTAAAATCAGTGGGTTATTGGTGAAAGAGTAATAAATAGACCACAGGAACAGAAGAGAGGGCTCAAAAAATTTTTAAAAACACACACAGAACATAGATATAGATATTCAATGTGTAGCAAAGATGGTATTGCGGGGAAAAACTGTTTTAATAAGTGGACATAAATAGGAAATCAATGTGAAAAAAGTTAGTATTGACTTTCTGCATTAGCCGTAAGCAGAATACAAGACCTCAATTTGACGGGAGAAGAAAATAGAAAAATACCATGTGTCCATAAAGTGGACAAAAACAGGACACAAAAATCACTACTGAGAATTAGACTTGAATTAGAATTAAAAACTTCTGTTTGTCAAGATCCTGCTGCGAAGTAGGAGAAGATACATGTCATCAATATAACAGAAAATTCATTATCAGAATATGCAAGAAATTCCCACAAATCAATAAGAAAAATATAGACAACCTTATATAAAAATAAACAAAAGACACAAACCTGGTTAGTCCCCAAAGAGAAGACGGAAATGGCCAATCAGAGACACTTCAGCAAGTGGAAAGAGGAGCGGTTGACTATTTTACTAGGACAGCTGATGCCAACCGGAACTCTCTTGGGCAGACCTTCCAGCAAACATATGAAGAGCCTCAACTTAATTAGGGATCAGTAAAATGTCAACCAAGGCCACAATGTAATACCATTACCAGAATATCTAATTTAAAAGAAAGTCATACCAAGTGCTGCCTAGCATGTGGTTGAACTAAATCTCCTACACTGCTGCATGTATGTTGGAAAATGTTGGCATTGTTTACCAAAGTAAAACATACATTTCCTGTGGTTCACCGGTTCTAGTCCTAGGGATATGCCCAACTGAGTTGCGTGCTAATGGGAACCCAAAGACGTGCACAAAAATTATCCATAATAGTATTCTGCATAATGATAAAAGAAACTGGAGGAGAGCTCCATGTTCATCAACAATACTGTCAATACATTGTTAGATACCCCATACAATAGAAATATTATTCAGAAATGAAAACGAACAACCGCTACAGATGATCCCCAAAAGCACACTGTTAAGCAAAAGCAGCCCAGCTAAAGAGGAAGCATCCTTTTATATTCCATACACACAAAGTTCTGAAACAGCCCACGCTCACCCCTGGAGTCACCAGTCAGGAGAGCGGTTGCAGGGAGAGAAGCGAGGGTGAGCGATGGCAGGAGGAACCGCAATGGCCCTGCAAGAGGTTCCAACAAACCAGTTTGGGAGCACCTATGTGGACAATAATTCCTTTTTTTGTTTGTTTGTTTTGAGATGGAGCCTCGCTCTATAGCCCAGGCTGGAGTGCAGTGGTGCGATCTCGGCTCGCTGCAACCTCCACCTCCTGGGTTCAAGCAATTCTCCTTGAACTCCCGAGTAGCTGGGACTACAGGCGCCCACCACCACATCTAGCTAATTTTTTTGTATTTTTAGTAGAGATGGGGTTTCACCGTGTTAGCCAGGATGGTCTCAATCTCCTGACCTCGTGATCCACCTGCCTCGGCCTCCCAAAGTGCTGGGATTACAGGCGTGAGCCACCACACCCAGCCTTCCTTTTTTTAATTATTATTTTTATTTTTTTATTTTATTTTATTTTATTTTATTTTATTTGCAGACACGGGTTTCACCATGTTGGTCAGGCTGGTCTCGAACTCTTGACCTCAGGATGCATTTTATATTCTGCTTTTTCTTGGTTTTGACTTTCTATTTATATTTCTTTTTTACTCATTTATAATTTAATATTTTATTGCATATGTTCCTGTTTATAAAATGCTTGGGTAGACAAAGGCAAAAATGAGGCAGGAAATTATTAAACATAGAAATAATAAATAATCCCAAAACGTACCATTCTAGATTTTCATTTTAAATGCATTAGCTTTTCAGCCAGCAATGTGACCTAAGGAAATGCAGTTATTTTATTGTGGTCTAGTTTCTTTCCCTAAACCAGGCGGGAATTGAGTTGGAAACTGTCTGAGGTCCTTTGCACCACCAGGACTTAGCCATGAAATTTATGTTCACGAAACTTGGTATAATATCCTGAAAACATTTTTTGTTAAGCAAAGGATTTCATTCTTGGAAACTTATAGCTAAAAAATATTGATTGAAACTCTCAAGAGAGGCTGTGCTATTTTTTATACAAATAGCTAAATACGAATACTGTGAATATTTTCCAAGAGAAAAATGTGAAGAGTTGGAATCTTGTAGTCATAGAAATGAGAAAGGCACTAGAGATTTCATGCTGTATTTTTCTTAGTTGAGGAGTCACATCGTGGTTTACAAGAATTTAATACACAGAATAAATAGCACATAGCTGTGAGACAAAGTGCGTTAAACAAACTGTGACTTGAGATTGAACTAGATAAAAATAGCCTCTTCCTACATCTTTGCACACAGAATAATCAAGGGAAGAAGTAATGTAGCTCATTTTGTCTGACACTAAATAAATTTTGCCTTCTATTTGAGGGATACATGGAATGCTTTATTTTATTTTATTTTATTTTATTTTTTGAGATGGAGTCTTACTCTGTTGCCCAGGCTGGAGTACAATGGCATGATCTTGGCTAACTGGGCTCACTGCAACATCTGCCTCCCAGGTTCAAGCGATTCTCCTGCCTCAGCCTCCCAAGTAGCTGGGATTACAGGGATGCACCACCATGCCCGGCTAATTTTTGCATTTTTAGTAGAGACAGTGTTTCTCCATGTTGGCCAGGCTGGTCACGAACTCCTGACCTCAGGTGATCCACCCTCCTTGGCCTCCCAAAGTGCTGGGATTACAGGCGTGAGCCACCGCACCCGGTCTGGAATGCTGTATTGACATATCCATATAGTTATTTCTATTCACCAATGCATAGAAATCAATTTATGTATTGTTTTTCACTCATTTAATAAATAAACCTATACTGACCGTCTAGTATGTGCCTTGGGATCAATATAAGGAAACAATTGTATGCAAACTTTCCTTCAATCTAAAAATTACAATATTCTGTGGCAATCCTTCCAGTTCAAGAGGATGCTTCTAAGTTGGCTTAATAAAAGTGTCACAAACATTTGGATTAAACTTCCTAGTTAAGTGAGGTATTTAGAGCCGTAGCTACTGCGGTTGATAGTGATAATGACCGTTACACTCTTGAACAAGGGAATGTCCTAGACTAGTCGCAGCCTGCATTTTTCTTTTCCTTTCTATTCCTTTTTTAATATTTTGTATCTTTTAGGGGTTTTTTGTTGTTGTTTTTATTTTCCTCTCCCCAACTCTTCAATATGCAGCTTGAATTTTTTTTTTGTCTATCAAACCGAGCCTCCCAGTAACAATCTTCGGACGCTTTCCAGCTTTCCCCAAGTAGAGATATGGGTCATGCATAAATCTGGTCTTCAGCGTTAAGCCAAGAGTTTTCAGTCCTCAGGGACAGGTGCTAAGTAGTTGCTCAAAATGCAAGTGATATAAAAAGAAGATAAAAGGAGATCTCTGTTCCAAAGAGCCACCAAATTAAGGTCACAGTCATTTGCAGCGGCTACTCACTTTCCATTTTTTCCAACAATGCTCCTTACCATCCTTTTGTATAAGTTAAGATGTCACATTGCTTGTGTCTTGAGACCACAGTGAAAGCACGAGGATGGGGGAGTATCATACATAAATGAAGAGCAGATAGGCTTCAGTATTTACTTTGCAAACTCCAAACACCATTGTTTCTGAAAGAAAGTCCTGATACTACTAATGAAAACCCAGAGTTCTTACTATCACACAGGCATCTGATTACACAAGTACTCTTGGAATTCAAATAAAAAGTCTTAGAATGTGGCTAAATGAGAGCTTTAGGACAAGCCCTCCTAAAAAGCAAGTTCCTCAGAAGAGAAACTTAGATGTGACTCCAATTCCTGATAACTGCATCTACTGAGCTATTCTAAGGCCCTTTGTACAACAAATAAAGATATAGTTCTTCTTATTCACCACAGTTCATGTTAATATATCTGACGAATCATTTAGAACTTTTTCCAACTTTAATGAGTCTTCCTTAATTCAAAACATTGGATTTGAATGGAGACAAAAACAAATGTGTATAACATTTAAAGTATTGACAATTGAGTTTGCTATTTGAAACCTCAACTATTTGCTGCTTATACTGCATAGATAACGCACCTGAGTTGAAAAGTTCTTATTTTATAAATTTTGCTTAACTGCAAACTTCAAGAAGTTGAAAACTTCAACACCATATACACTCACGCATTGCTTAATGATGGGGACACACTCCAAGAAATGCATCATTAGGCAGTTTTTGTCCTTGTGTGAACATCACAGAGTGTCCACAAACCTAGATGGTACGGCCTCTAGATGCCTGGCTTACGTGGTACAGCCTCTGGGCACCTGGGTTACGTGGTATGGCCTCTGAGCACCTGGGTTACGTGGTACAGCCTATTGCTTCCAGGCTACAAACCTGTACTCAGCACCGTGGGTAACTGTGACACATGGCAAATATCTGTGTATATAAGCATGTCTCAACATAGAAAAGGTAATGCTTTGTGATATGACGTTCTGACAGCTATGATACCTGAGGTAATGGAAAATGTTCAGCTCTCTACATAATCGTATAGGACCATACTATTTAGGTGGTCTATCATTGACTGCATGTGCACTTCTTTAAAAAGAGTCTAAGAGCCTTAAAGACAATGTAGACTATTTCCCCCTTTCCCTTTACTGATTTCCCTCTGGATGTGTCAGCGCAGCCTTTCCCCTGACTCTAGACTCTATGACTTCTTCTTGGTTCTTTGTACTTTTCCCGCTTGCCACCAGACCCTATGGAGAACAGTTTTGCATTCTTGATTACGTAACTTCCTGATTTAGTTTTCCTTTATAGTTAGCTGTTCCATCTCCCTTACCCTTACCCTTACCGTCTTCCAGTAAAACCGGACAATGAATACCTTGGAGTCAGGAGGAAGGTAAGTCAAAGCCAAGCCTGGGTGTGGTCATGAAGTTCAGTTGCATTCAGAAATGCTAGTATCAGCTTAATGTAATGGAGTACTTACCATTTTCCAGAGCTCCTCCCAGCACTTTACATGTATGGAATCATTTACTGCTCATATATTTTCACCAAATTCTTTAATACTAGTTTGCCATTAAAGACTGGAAAACAGAAGTTAAATAATTTGTTCCAAGACACACAACTAGAAAAGATCAGAGTCAGTTTCCTATGCTAGGGTAACTAGCTGTAGAATCTAAGCTGTTAAACACTCATATAAGCACGCTAAACAAATTAAAAATATTCCATCCATATCTTCCACTCCACCTGGCAGGTTGTGGAGTAGGAAAAGTGATGAGAGGAAAAGAAGAACAGGAGGAAAATGTCATTGTTCTAAAGGCAGTCAAATCTTTAGAAACATCCGGTGAGGAATGGAAAAACAAGGCATTCTGGATTTTCAGCTCAATTTCCCAAGATAGGACAAGGGGGAGGCTGCAGTTCTATTTAGATCCCAGCTCATCTCTATATGTTGACACCAAGGACAAAGAGTTGGTTACGAAAGGTGACAAATAGATGAATCTAAAATACCATATTTTGGCTGGGCACGATGGCTCACACCTGTAATCCCAGCACTTTGGGAGGCCAAGGCGGGTGGACCATTTGAGGTCAGGAGTTCAAGACCAGCCTGGCCAACATGGTGGAATCCAGCCTCTACTAAAAATACAAAAAAAATTAGCTGGGCTCGGTGGGCACACCTGTAATTCAGTCTACTCGGGAGGCTGAGTCAGGAGAATCACTTGAACCCAGGATGCAAAGGTTACAGTGAGCCAAGATCGAGCCATTGCCCTCTTGCCTGGGCAACAGAGTGAGATTCCATCTCAAAAAAAAAAAAAAAATACACATTTTCTTATAAAAAAGATGCAAACAGTCCGGGAGTGGTGGCTCATGCCTGTAATCCCAGCAGTCTGGGAGGCTGAGGCAGGTGGATCATGGGGTCAAGAGTTCGAGACCATCCTGGTCAACATGGTGAAACCCCGTCTCTACTAAAAATACAAAAATTAGTCGGGCGTGGTGGCGGGCGCCTATAGTCCCAGCTACTCGGGAAGCTGAGGCAGGAGAATCACTTGAACACGGGAGGCAAAGGTTGCAGTGAGCCAAGATCGTGCCACTGCACTCCAGCCTGGCGACAGAGCAAGACTCTGTCTAAAGAAAAAAAAAGATGCAGACTGTGAGGACTGATGGCTGAGAATGGGAGAAGAGACTGCAGTTTATATGGATTTAGGAGTGGAGACTAATAGCCAGAGTCACCATTCCAGTGGTCAGTGTCACACACCACCTGTTAGTGGGAGAGAACTCAGAGTCCAGAAATAAACCATCCATCTATGGCCACTTGATTCTCAGCAAGACAGCCAAGACTATTCAATGGGAAAAGAGAGAGTCTCCTCAACAAATGCTGCAGAGACAATTGGAGATCCCAATGCAAAAGAAAAGAGTTGAGCTTTTATCTCACAAAAATTGACTCAAAATGGATCAAAGATCTACATTTAATAGCTAATAACCATAAAACTCTTAAAATGATATATAGGGGTATATATCCATGACTTGTATTTGGCAGTATGACACTGAAACACAAGCAACGAAAGACAAACAATAGACATATCGGATGTTATTAAAATTAAGACTTTAGTGTATTAAAGGCCATTATCAAAAGGTGAAAAGACTGCCAGGTGCGGTGTCTCACACCTGTAATCCTAGCACTTTGGGAGGCCCAGGTGGGCAGATCATTTGAGCTCAGGAGTTCAAGACCAGTCTGGGCAACATGGTGAAACCTCGTCTCTACTGAAAATACAAAAAATTAGCTGCGCATGGTGGTGCATGCCTGTAGTCCCAGCTACTTGGGAGGCTGAGGTGAGAGGACCTCGTGAGCCTGGGAGATGGAGGTTGCAGTGAGCCAAGATCATGCCACTGCACTCCAGACCAGGTGACAGGGTAAGACCATGCCTCAAATAAATAAATAGATTTGCAAATACTGTATATGATAAAGGGCTAGTATCAAGAATATATAAGGAATTCTTATAAGTCAACAACAAAAAGACGAACAACCCAATTTAAAAAATGAGTCAAAGATCTGAATAGACTTTTCTCAAAAAAAGACGCGCAGATGACCAAGAGCTATAAAAATGTGCTCAATATTATTGGTCTCTTGGGAAATGCAAATCACAACAGTGTGCTGCCGTTTCATGCTCACTAGGAGGATTTTTTGTTTGCTTGCTTGTTTTTTGACACAGAGTCTCACTCTGTCACCAGGCTGGAGTGCAGTAGCGCAATCTCAGCTCACTGCAACCTCTGCCTCCTGGGTTCAAGTGATCCTCCCGCCTTAGCCACCTGAGTAGCTGGGACCACAGGTGCACATCACCACATCCAGCTAATTTTTTGTATTTTTAGTAGAGACGGGGTTTCACCATGTTGGCCAGGATGGTCTTGATCTCTTGGCCTCGTGATCCACGTGCCCCGGCCTCCCAAAGTGCTGGGATTACAGGCGTGAGCCACCGCACCTGGCCTGTAAATGTTTTTAATGCCACTTATTATACACTTTAAAATGGTAAAAATGGTAATTTTATATGTTTGTTACAACATAAAATTATATTATTAAATAAAATAAATAAATATATACATATATTGCATACCACCCTAAAATAACAGACAGAACCACTTGTGTCTCAGTGACCTGAGTCTGAGGTTCCATCTAGGCCAGCTATTTTGCAGCAGGGACTGCTCACTTAGAAGACACCACACAGCTCTGAGAAACCCCCTCCTTCATTGGCACACGTTACCACGTACCTGACATCTCTTATATAAGAGCAAGAGGAGGCCGGGAGCAGTGGCTCACACCTGTAATCCCAGCATTTTGGGAGGCCGAGGCAGGCAGATCACCTGAGGTGAGTTTGAGACCAGCTTGACCAACATGGAGAAATCCCATCTCTACTTTAAAAAAAAAAAAAAATTACAAAATTAGCTGGGCATGGTGGCACATTCCTGTAATCCCAGCACTTTGGGAGGCCGAGGCAGGCAGATCACCTAAGGTCAGGAGTTTGAGACTGGCTTGACCAACATGGAGAAACTCCATCTCTACTTAAAAAATAAAAATACAAAAATACAAAATTAGCCTGGCATGGTGGCACATGCCTGTAATCCCAGCTACTCGGGAGGCTGAGGCAGGAGAATTGCTTGAACCCGGGAGGCAGAGGTTGCAGTGAGCTGAGATCGCGCCACTGCACTCCAGCCTGGGCAACTAGAGAGAAACTCTGTCTCAAAACAGAAAAAAGAGTAAGAGCAGAGAACAGTATTTGGGAGACTATGTAATTACCCAAAGAGAATGAGCTTTTACAGAAAGGGGATGTTTTCATCATTGCTAAGGGCTGTATTTATTATAACAAAATATTTCATACTTTTCCTTTTTTTTTTTTTTTTTTTCCTTGAGACAGCATCTTACTCTGTCACCCAGGCTGGAGTGCAGTGGCACAATCATGGCTCACTGCAGCCTCAACCCTCTAGGCTTCAGCAGACCTCAGCCCCTCAAGTAGCTGGAACTACAGGTGCATGCCACTATTCCCGGACGATTTTTTTTAATTTTTGGTAAAGACACGGTCTCACTATGTTGCCCAGGCTGGTCTCAAACTCCTGAACTCAAGCAATCTTCCCCCTTCCGATTCACAAAGTGCTGGGATTACAGTCATGAGCCACCGTGCCTGGCCCCAAAAGTACTTTATAGTTTTTATATATGCTTTAAAAAATGTGTCAGCACATGGGGGCTCTTACTGGTTAAATTGTGTCTGCCAAGAAGATACGCTGAAATCCTCAACCCCGGTACCTAAGAAGGTGACTTTATTTGGAAATAGGGTCGTTGCAGATGTAATTAGTTAAAATGAGGTCATTCTGGAGTAGGATGGACCTTCGTTCAATTAACTGGTATCTTTATAGGAAGACGGAGACACACAGGGAGAACGTTATGGGATGACAGAAACAGAGATTAGGGTGATGTGGCTGTGAGTCAAGGAACACCCCCAAATGACATTCACCACGAGGAGCTGGGAAGAAGAAAGGAAGGATTCTACCCAGAGTCTTGGGGGGTGGACGTGGCCCTGCTGATGTCTAAGTTTTGGACTCCTGGCCTCCAGCGCTGTGAGAAAACACACTTCTGATGCTTTAAGCCACACACATGTGGTATTTTGTTACAGAAATCCTGGAAAATGAACTCAAGGGTTCGTAGAGAAGATCAGATGAGCTACAGAGGTGTAATTGTGTGTATCGGAGTATCGCATGAGCAAGATGAGGACGCTTGTGCAGAAGAACTGAATCTGAAGTGAGCAAGCCATGACTGCGTGCCTAGCCCTGCTCTCAGCAATTTATAACCCCCATTTGATTAATACCAAGTATCATCTAGCACTCCAACCATATGAGTTAAGTTCTAATGCTATCCCCAATTTAGAGACAAAATCTGCACTAATTCTGTTTAAATAATTATCCTTTCAAGGGATGTATTATTCTGCTCTCCAGATTCTTTCTGGTGAATAATGAAGCTCTTTTGCCATTATGCAGCTCTCATGGAATTAAGCACTAGAAATTTAAATGTTCAATTTCAATGAGAAAAGTAATTGGCAACCCTCTTCTTTCTTCAAAACTTGTTTTATCAAAGTTAAATCTATAATAAAAAGAACAATACAGATCTGGTCTCTGTTACATAAATGTAATGGGCCAATAATCACCATATAAAATAAATTAATATGACTCAAATATTACCCTGATTACGATGCACAGAGAAAAGACTTTTTAAACTATTATCTTCAAAACAAACACCTGCTTTAGGTAGATTACAGGTTTAAAAAAAACTAAAACTGTAATTTAAATTAAACCCCCAGAGAACATTCTAGCTTTTCTACTTTAGGAAATATTTCAATTCCTTGATGCCAATAATTAATGGATGTTTTACTCTTATATTCTACCTATCAAAACAGCTACAAAATACAAGAACAATAGAAGGGCTAAGAATCTTACAATACCCACGTGACCACATCATGCATGGAAAATCCGAGAATCTCTCAGTTCCTCCAGACATCTGGTCTACAACGGAGTGGTTTATTGCTGAATGAATATTAACCTCAGAGAGAGGCAGCAAATGCCATTTCTCCACCTCCAGATTTTTCTAATTCATATTCTTCATGCTGAAAGCAAACACATCAGTTTGAATTTGCTTCATTCTTGCATACCCTCATTTCAAAATATCAAGAGCTTCTATTGTTTGGCAAGCCCTAAAGCCTAGCAATTGCTTTTTGTCATTATTATTCATTATTATCCATTTACATCCTCCACCAACATCCGCAGAGTGGGCTTTAGAATTTAACTGCTTAACAATAAACGTGAAGTGACACAAGCACGGGCCCCAGGTTTTACACTCGCACATTTATTGTGTCTGTGAATTTACAATTTTTCCTTTGATATAATACAACATAGAATGTATTTATAGAGTGATAAAGCTTTGTAATTAATACATAATTAAGCAGATAAAACACTGATCTATACAGCCAGTAAAGTGCTTCTGGAATCTAAAACGCTGTGAATTGTAAAAGACAGTTCAATTGATAAAAACTACACAGTGAAGAACTTCGCTGTGCGGAGAAGTTTTCGAAGGACACAGGCCTGCAGAACAGCTTCAACAGGAGCCTGGCCACGGCTCTGGCAGGACCTGGTGTGAAGACACACAGGACCATATGGTCATATCCCTTTAGCTTTGCCAACACAATGGAATCACCAGCCTTTCCCCTCCACCTGCTCCCACCAAGCAAAAGGAGACCACGAGAACACACTTTTGTCCGAAGCTGCACAGTACGGAGGACTGGAGACCAGTGGCTTTACATACACAAGTGTATTTGTTCATAAATTCAATCAACAAGTATTTACTGTTAGGTAGTAATGATGTTAAAATACAAAAGACACTGTTCTTGCCTCTAGGAGATCACTCCCAAGTAAGCAGAGTCTGTAGCCATCTCAGTGCTGCAGTGTAAGGCATGGATTGGCTATCAATTGCTGAGTAACAAATCACACCAAAACGCAGCCATTTAAAACGACACACATTAATGACTCACGGTTTCTGTGTGTCACAAATAAGGGCATGGCTTAGCAGTGTCCTGTTTCTCAGTCTCTCACAAGACTACAATCAAAATGTCAGCCAAAGGTCTGCAGTTTCATCTGAAGACTCAACTGTGAAAGATTCCCCTCTAAGCTTACTCAGTGATTTTTGGCGGCACTCAGTCCCTGTGGGCTCCTAGACTGAGGGCTGCAGTGTCTGCTGTCTGCTAGCAGAGGCCGCCCTCAGTTTCTTGCCATGTGGGCCCCTCCCACACAGCAGCTTTCTTCATTATAACTTGCAAGCCAAGAAGGCGGGAGAGAAAGCCTGCTAACAAGCTGAAAATCTTGGATTTTCATAAACTAACCACATAAGTAGCATTTCATTTATCTTGCCATATGTATTGGTTTAGAATTGAATTATTACTTGCAGTCCACCTGCAAGGGCAGATTACACAGGCATAAATACCAGGAGGTAGAGATTACAGGTGGCTGTTTTAGGAGTCTGTCTACCAAAGGCACTAAAATGATCTCCATCCCACAGTTACTTTTACCACCAGTAATCCATGCTCTCTAAGATCTCTATCTCTACTAGTGGAGTCACTTTGGAGCACTGAAAACCTGTGTTTTCTTTTTTTTTTTTTTTTTTTTTTTTGAGATGGAGCCTCGCTCTGCCGCCCAGGCTGGAGTGAGTGGCTCGATCTGGGCTCACTGCAAGCTCCGTCTCCCGGGTTCCCGCCATTCTGCTGCCTCAGTCTCCCAAGTAGCTGGGACTACAGGGGCCGCCACCACGCCCGGCTAATTTTTTTGTATTTTAATAGAGACGGGGTTTCACCGGGTTAGCCAGGATGGTCTCGATCTCCTGACCTCGTGATCTGCCTGCCTCGGCCTCCCACAGTGCTGGGATTACAGGCTTGAGCCACCGCGCCCGGCCAAAAACCTGTGCTTTCTAAGGCATCCTTTATTATGCAAGTGTACTGCTGCAGCTAGGTTAGACTATTAGCTCTCTAGTAAGTGCCAAGCTATGGGACACAGGAAAGAAAACCTTTGATGAGATGCAGTGACAAATATATATATATATATATCGTGGAATACGAGTTGGTGGCTGAGAGAAGGGGCCTGGAGCACAGGCTGTGGAGAAGAAGGAGAGGGGAGGGGAGGTAGCCTGAAGTCTTTATTGACGGTCTGGTATCGCCAAGATATGAAGGATAATACGGATGATAATAAGGCTACCCCTAAAACCAGCTTGGCCATGGTGCCTTAGCATTTCTTTCGGCCACTCTTACCTCTACGCTTGTCACTGGTGACTGGATGGGTAGAATTTGGAACCATAGGGAGAGAGTCTTAATCACGCCCCACCCTGTAAGCTGAGAGAAAGAGATGAGCAGTGTCAGAGCTCGATGGAATGGCCAATTACAGTTTTCCTTAGGAATTATCATTTAGAGCTTCAAAAATAGTTCTGCCTATGATGAATATTTAATTTTTACCGAAGAGCCAGTGCCTACCTGGCCGGGTTAGTGAATTTAGGATGACTACAGTGCATTTTTCAGCATGCACGGGCCCAGGACGGAGAATCTTTCGCCGGTCAAAGCCAGGTGTCATTCCCGCCAGTACATCTCTCACGCATTGATTTTCAGTTCTGCTACTGAAGGTAGGCAGCCCACGCTGCGTCCTTGGCTTTTCTGTTTGCTATGAATGTGTGCAGTGCCAGCTCTGCAGTGGCAGAGGGTGACGGTGTCATATGTGCGTCCCTTCACTAGACCGTAAGCTCCTATTCATCATCGTGCCCCTATTTCTGATGCATACAAGCCACTCATTAATGTTACAGAGGAGGTTAATGGATCATGGTGACATGCAGGCCCTAGAAGCAAATGGAGCAGCTTCCAGGACTTCCAAGGTCTGTTTCTGGTCTCCATGAATTTGCTAAAAATAAGGATTTGATTTATCAAGGTCATTGGAGACACGATTTCTGAAACGATCTACTTGACAAAACCATATTATAATAATCTTTTTTTTTTTTGAGATGGAGTCTTGCTGTGTCGGCCAGGCTGGAGTGCAGTGGTGCGATCTTGGCTCACTGCAACCTCCACCTCCTGGCTTCAAGCAGTTCTCCTGCCTCAGCCTCCCAAGTAGCTGGGATTACAGGCGCCTGCCACCATGCCTGGCTGTTTTGTATTTTTAGTAGAGACGGGCTTTCATCATGTGAGCCAGGATGGTTTTGAACTCCTGACCTCAAGTGATCTGCCCGCCTCAGTCCCCCAAAGTGCTGGGAGTATAGACATGATCCACCACGCCTGGCCAATCTTTTTTAAAGAGATAGTTAATTGGTATCATATTTTATTAATTAGGGATCATTGTGTCATCCCATGTGACTTCTATTATAATACTTAACTTAGGAAGCTATAGCATAAACAAAGACTTTGATTTCCAAAACATTGACTATGACAGGTGAAGTGTATTAGAGACCAGTCACTGTCATGTGGCTCAGGTCAACTACAGAGGAGTATTGGAAGGCTGATGAAATACATCCTAAGTTATCTATTTCCTCGAAGATATCCATTCAATCATGGTAACTTTAATTTTTTAAATCAGTATTTCTAGGAAAAAGATTAACTGTGAATATATTTTCAAAGAGAGTATTTAACTAGACTTTTTCTCTAATCCAACTTTGCTTAAGTTTGGACTAGATACCCATTCGCCCACAGTAGATAATTTACAGAAAATAAACAGGACACACCAATGCCTTTATTTTACATTGAAAGTTTAAACGTAGCAATACTACTTTGGTCTCAATGTAGTGAATCAAGCGTGCATATTATGATAAAGGTTAGTCATTGTTCTCCTAAACCTGTGCTGTCATTTTCTCTCTCTCTCTTTTTTTTTTTTTTTTTTTTTTGAGATGGAGTCTCTCTCTGTCTCCCAGGCTGGAGAGCAGTGGTGCGATCTCAGCTCACTGCAACCTCCGCCTCCCAAGTTCAAGCAATTCTCCTGCCTCAGCCTCCTGAGTAGCTGAGATTACAAGCATGCGCCACCATGCCCAGCTAATTTTTTTTCTTTTTTTTTTTTTTATTCAGAGGAAGTCTTACTCCTGTTCCCCGGGCTGGAGTGCAATGGCACCATCTCAGCTCACTGCAGCCTCCGCCTCCCAGGTTCAAGCGATTCTCCTGCCTCAGCCTCCCAAGTAGCTGTGATTACAGGTACCTGCTGCCACGCCTGGCTAATTTTTGTACTTTTAGTAGAGATGGGGTTTCACCATGTTGGCCAGGCTGGTCTCGAGCTCCTGACCTCAGGTGATCCTCCCGCATCAGCCTCCCAAAATGCTGGGATTACAGGCGTGAGCCACCATGCCCAGACCATTTTCTTTTTATGTGAGAAATGAGCCTGCATCTCCCAACCTCCCTTGCTGCTATGAGCTCTAGTCAATGTCATCTGAGTGCAAGGGACATGTTCCACTTCCAGATCTTGTCTATAAAACTCACAAGCACACTCGCCCATGTTCGTTTTCTCTTCCAGATACTAGGGATGAAGGCAATTAGGACAATCTTCGAGGTCATTATGTCAGTCTTTGAAGATGACAGTCTCTTTCACACCAGCTGCCTAGGCAATTATATAGGAGAGAGCCCCGCAATAGACACCCCCATCCAGGACTGCTTCATGAGCTTCAAATGAACTGTTGCTGTGTGAGGATTTTTTTGTTACGGGAGCTAGCATTACCATTACTAACATATGCACACAATTATGTAGGGATTTGGATCAGAAATATCCAAGCTTAGAGTAGTATCTCCCACTTATGCAAAATGCGTTCATTCTTGTGCATTATATTAATAATTTGAATTTATTTTTATAAATAAGACTTACACAGGAAAGTAATTATTATCAGGTTGTTACTTCCTTTAAGAAAGCATATCAAGTTTTTATATATGCCCAGGAGTAACAAACGATATCACTGATTAAATATTTTGTATAGCCCCAAAAAAAGAAAAATTTTAAAAATCTCTTTGGTCATTTGTCTTCCATACTGTTGGAGAAAAAAAGGGGGGTGGAATTGCTAGCAGATTCATATTCCCTAGAGTCATATGAATTTAGAAACTATAATTGTGTGATACATTATAGCAACATGAAAAAACTTCTTAAATCAGAATTAATTTTTATTGCCAAATAGAATCTCTCTGGAAATAGGGTTTATAGTGAAATTACTGGCAGACTTTCAACGGTAATGGTGGAAATGAAAAGACTGCACCAATTTAAAACAAGTTTTTTGGTTTGAGGTCTGTCAAAACAACAAACTGTAAGTTTTTTATTTTGTTGGTTGTTCATTAATACTTCATTAAATATTCAGAATCTGCAGTTCGAGCTAATTTGGCCTCACCTCGCCCAAGATTGAAAGCATTCAGTGTTGTGAATCTTTCGAAAGGGCATTTGTCACACTAGATGAGCAAGCAGTAAAGAAATATGCAGAAATGAACTTCCTACTGAGTTATTTACTTGGAATAAGTGTATCCTATAAAGTGTTTGCCCTAAAGTATTTGACTATAACAACCCAAGAGCCACTAAAACCTCGGCTACACAGAGAGTTCATCAAAATTTAATATGGACAATAACAAAAAGAAAAACTTCACTCTGTGGTAGTCGGAAAGCAGCAAAGTCGAAGTACTAAAGGCAAAACAAAACAAAACGAAAAGGTTGAAAGAGTATTAAAGCAAAACTTCTGCACTTGCACTAATCATTGGAGAAATAAATAAAGTTGAAATGTAATATAACAGGTTACATTTTATTAGTATTTCCCAGTTTACAAAATTTACGTTACTTTTACATTCTGTAGGTAAAACAGAAATTATACAGATAAACTATTTAATGGTTCTTTAAAGTACCATTTATGCAACAAATGTAATAATTTTCAATGCTTTAGGTCACTTACTTTCTGACTCATTTAAGGAACAAAAATAAGTGATGTTTTCCATCTTAAATTATGAACTATAATTCTATGGTTCATCTATACCACAAACATACTTACAAAAGTGTTGAAGAGACTAAGGAATTTAGTCAACTTCCCATAACTGGTTTGACTAAAGCCAAAGTTTTCTTTCTGATTTCTAATCCAGGCTTTTACCACTAATAGCCTTCTATGAAAAAGACATATCTATTTTCAATATACCGCCTGAATTAGATGACTCACTAAAATCATATATTCATTAATCAAATCATTCCTGTCACCTCCTGTGTAACAAGCAGTGGAAGAGACCAGGTGCTGAAGTCACAATGGTGTAGATGTGCTGCCCTCAGAAAGCTCAGAGCCTAGAAGTGCACATTTGCTAAAGGAGACATTGGTGGTGTCCATGTGTCAAGGCAGCAAGACAGACTTAATTTCCTCTGTATCATGTTCCATTGAGAATGTAATTTCCTGTGATAGCCATCATCATTTTTCAAGTTTAGGCTTGGAGGCGTATCGTTTCAGGTTCAATATTCCACAGACATCACACCTGAGGTGGGGCAGTTGAAACTTGGAACCTTGGATGATGGCTATGAGGACCAGCTTATTTAACTCGGGGTGGAGAGAGCTGAAAAGAAATATGGTAAACTAAACAGCATCTCTCCCATTGGCAGATGAGCACTCTCAGAAGAGGAGTGCATTTATCTTACCTGCCCTCCCCTAATTCTTCCAGCGAGGGGCATAGTTGTGCCTCCCTAAGACGACTCAGAGTCCTGTCACAGTTCACCCACTAATTCACACAGCCACGCATTCCATGAAGACACACTGAGCACCTACTGTTCGGTGAAGACATACTGAGCACCTGCTATTCAGTGAAGACATACTGAGCACCTACTGTTCTGTGAGGACACACTGAGCACCTACTCTTCTGTGAAGACATACTGAGCACCTGCTATTCAGTGAAGACATACTGAGCACCTACTGTTCCATGAGGACATACTGAGCACCTACTCTTCCTTGAAGACATACTGAGCACCTGCTATTCAGTGAGGACATACTGAGCACCTGCTATTCAGTGAAGACATACTGAGCACCTGCTATTCGGTGAGAACATACTGAGCACCTACTCTTCAGTGAAGACACACTGAGCACCTGCTATTCAGTAAAGACATACTGAGCACCTGCTATTCAGTGAAGACATACTGAGCACCTGCTATTCGGTGAGGACATACTGAGCACCTACTCTTCAGTGAGGACATACTGAGCACCTACTCTTCCTTGAAGACATACTGAGCACCTGCTATTCAGTGAAGACACACTGAGCACCTACTCTTCCGTGAGGACATACCGAGCACCTGCTATTCAGTGAGGACGTACTGAGCACCTACTCTTCCGTGAGGACGTACTGAGCACCTACTCTTCAGTGAAGACATACTGAGCACCTACTTTGTGCCAGCATCCATTATACAGCTGATGATGACAGTGACAAAACCGTGAACAAAGCAGATGCAAAATCCTCTCTTCATGGAGCTTACGTGCAGTCAATAAACACGTCCTATGGGCAAAGTATGTATTAGGTTAGTGGCAGGTGCAAGAACTGCATGCTTAACGCAGAGGTAGGAAGTAGAAACCGCAGGAGCTGGGGGCAGGGCCCGTCTGAAGTTCAGATGGGGAGCAGGAAGGACTCAGTGAGGGGACCTTGGTTCACATCAGCAGGTGCCTAAAATAAAGATTTTCCTTAAGTAAACATGGTTAATGCAGGAAATGCACTGCTGCTTGGGTCCCCCTGTGAACTGGCCTCCCCCAACTGCAGTGGTGCCCAACTGCAGCATTCCACAAACTTTCTGCCCCCTCTTCCATCCAGACCTTTATCCTATGACCTGTGTTGGCAGCTCTCTCACCTGCCCTGCGTCCCCACTCTCTGTAAGACCCTGTCATACTTGACATGTTAACACGTTAGTCTTTCACAACATGCCATGCACCGTTCCACCATGTTACATACATAACATACATTTAATCTTCACTACAACCCCCTGAAGTAGTCACTGTTAACATCCCTTGTTTACAGAGGAGCAAACAGGTTAGAACACTTGCTATGGTCACACATAAGTAAGAGGCAGGACTGGCATTTGAACCCGTTGGAAGGAGTGAATGCTGTTACAGTCTTTTGATCTAGGGATGATGCCGTACCAGGAACTGGGTCTTCTGTCCTGACAGGTCTCAGAAAACAATCCCGCAGCTGTTGTACTTGGCCTGGGAGTACGTGGAACTAAAGGAGATCGGAAAGACTCGGGAGCAGCCTCAGCAGCAGAGTGGCTCTCTGAACTTCTCCCATCCTCCTGCCTCCCACTGCTCTTTCCCCCACAAAGCGAGTGACAGCGACCAGAATTCCTCTTCCCCAAGGCAGGTCATACAAACTAGGACCCCTCTCCCCAAAAGACAGCCATAAAACCTAAAATGGTTGTTCTCTCTCTCTTCCCTTGAGGACCCTCATTCTAGAGGGTCCTGCCCCACGCCAGGAGGAAGGAGCCCTGCACCAAGACGCCGGGAAGAGTCTGAACAGACAGGCCTCGTGGGCTTTCTCCCCTCAGTCTATTAGCATTCGGTCAGACCCTCCTGTCCAATCACATTGCTACACAGCCGTCCATCCGTCTTCTAACTGAAGCATAAAAATGGTTTTTCCCGAGTCTTTGGATCCTCATTTCCGAAGGTTCCTGTGTCACATAAAAATTTGATTAAATAAGTTTGTTACGCACCTCTCTGGTTAACCTGTCTTTTGCTGTGGGAATGTCAGCCATGACCCTTGATAGGTGAGGAAACGGATCACACCTTTCCGCCCCTGGAATCCGTGTTGCCGAATCACGGCACAATGCTCATTGCAGGATCCTGGTCTAGACCTGCCGTCTGAGCCGTACCACAGCCCGGTATTTTGACCCCATGAACATACGGCCTGGACAGACCGCCTGAGGCTGTAATCTAACCCCTGCACCGTGACTTCCTGGCTGTGTGTGCTACCTAGTGACAGGGGATCCCTTTCCAGTAGTTCCAGGAACATGGGAAAGACTAGAGTGACCTTTGGATACCGGAACTGGCCTGGCATGATGCATCTCAGAGCCAGGCCTTCTAGCCGAGTCGTCTTTCTCTACATCACGCTTGTATGAGAGAATAGCAGGGGTGTGGTGGGATGGGCAGGGATCCCTACAAAGAGTTAGATGAGAAAGGGAACAGCAGGAGCTGAAGTTATCTGAATGCTCGTTGCTACCAGGCACTGTTCTAAGTGCTGTTCACATAGTAACTCACTTAAAGAGGGATGAACTGGCTGGGCGCAGTGGCTCACACCTGTAATCCCAGCACTTTGGGGGGCTGAGGCGGGCGGATCACCTGAGGTCAGGAGTTCCAGACCAGCCTGACTAACATGATAAAACTCCATCTCTACTCAAAATACAAAAAAAAAAGAAAAAGAAAATTAGCCAAGTGTGGTGATGCATGCCTGTAATCCCAGCTACTCAGGAGGCTGAGGCAAGAGAATCACTTGAACCCGGGAGGTGGAACTGCAGTGAGCCGAGATCGTGCCACCACACTCCAGCCTGGGTGACAGAGCGACAGAGTGAGACTCTGTCAAAAAAAAAAAAAGAAAAGAAAAGAAAAAGAGGGATGAACTTAGAGGACACTGTGCTAAGTGAGATACGGCAAATACTGCATGATCTCACTGGTACGTGGAACCTAAAGAAGTTTAACTCATAGAAACAGAGAGCAGAGGGAGATACCAGAGGCTGTGAGTGACGTGGGAATGGAGAGGTGTTAGTCCAAGCAACAAATCGGCAAGCATCAGATCATTAAGTTCTGGCCATGGAAACATACAGCTTGGAGGTAATAACAATACCTTATCTACTTGAAAATTGCTAAGAGAATAGATCCACACATTAAGAGATGGTAACTGTGTGAGGAGATGAACATGTTAATTAGCTTGATTGTGGTCATCATTTTACGTGAATGTATACCAAAACATCACATTGTACACCTTGGATAGATAGGATTTTTATTTGTCAATCCTGTTTCAAGAAAGCTGGAAACAAATTTTTTAAATAAAAAGGAATATTGACCTGCCATACCATCTTCACAGGGATAACCTCAGGTCATGGTTTAAGCAAATTAAGGAAGACTATGAGGTGGAGAATGGAGAAGTCCAAGACACTCTAATCTTCTTTGAAATTTGAATGGAGATAGAAGAAGAAAATACTTTCAAAACTGAGAGCAATGCTCTGTTGACCAAAGGTTATTAGGTATAGATATAGATATAATAAGTATATATATACACATATATATATATTTAACATTTAGTATATATACACACACACACATCATACCTTTGTTCCGGGAAATCACTTGAATGAGTACTTTAGCTACGCAAATGAAAATCAGCAACATCTGCGGCTCCAAGGAGAAAAAGTGCTGTGCACCAGAGTGGGGAGAAGTCATGTAAATAACAGGCTGAATTGAGTCTATGCACACTGCTGCTGCTGTGATGAACAAAGAGAAATTTGTATTTTAGGTATAAACTGAGACCCCCACACTCCTAAAAAACTATTAATTATGACCGGGCGTGGTGGTTCACACTTATAATCCCAGCATTTTGGGAGGCCAAGGCTGGCGGATCACTAGGTCAAGAGAGAGAGACCATCCGGGTTAACATGGTGAAACTCCGTCTCTACTAAAAATACAAAAAAGAAATTAGTTGGGTGTGGTGGTGGGTGCCTGTAGTCCCAGCTACTTGGGAGGCTGAGGCAGGGGAATCATCTGAACTTGGGAGGCGGAGGTTGCAGTGAGTCGAGATCACACCACTGCACTCTAGCCTGGTGACACAGCGAGACTCTATCTCAAAAAAAAAAAAAAAAAAAGGCCGGGCGCAGTGCCTCACGCCTGTAATCCCAGCACTTTGGGAGGCCGAGGCAAATGTTGGATCACCTGAGGTCAGGAGTTCGAGACCTGCCTGACCAATATGGAGAAACCCTGTCTCTACTAAAAAAAATACAAAATTAGCTGGGCTTGGTGGTGCATGCCTGTAATCCCAGCTACTTGGGAGGCTGAGGCAGGAGAATCACTTGAACCTAGGAGGTGGAGGTTGTAGTGAGCTGAGATCGCTCCACTGCACTCCAGCCTGGGCAACAGGAGTGAAACTCCATCTCAAAACAAAACAAAAAAACTATTAATTGTTCAAGTGAAGAGTTTATTTTTTCAAGCTGAGGTCAGTAGAAAATCTGAAGCTAAGAGTCCTGAGGAAGCTACAGGCACATGAGCAGAGCCCTGTGGGACGCTGATCCCAGTGTTCTGGGTCTGCACCCAGCTGGCAGCACAGCCTGGCAGGGCAGAGGGTCTCTCTGCCTATCACTGCAAGAAAGTTGTGCTCACAGCCTTATCGTCAAGGGAAGCATAAGGAGGTGGAGGCCCTGGAGAGACCTTGGCATGGCCTTGGCATCCTCATGCATGGAACAGTGGCAGTGATGTTGCTCCTTCAGGCAGCCTTGAGGACAGTGGCAGCATCTCCAGGCATCTGAGGCTTGGGAAGAGACTGTGGCTCCAATTATGGGAATGATGCTAGAAGGGCTGGCCTGTGAATGCCCATAGTACATATCACATAGCTTCGGAAATTCCAGTAAGTAGTTTTTCACAGGGGTTGGGAATATCCAGAAGTCAAGCTGTCCTCGGCCTTTGCGTTATTGTAATGCAGGCATTAAATGCTGGGGTGTCCCATTTGCGCTCCCAGGAATAAGCCTAAGTTCTGTGGTTATTCAGCTTTTTAAGTGTCGCCTTTATTAGGGTCTAAAACAAAACAGTCTGTGTTCACTCTGATGTTGTCAAAGGAAAGGGGGAATCAAAGGCCTTAAAACTCTTCTTCAACCTTCCGCTACAAAGCTTTCACAATCGCTGACCTTCGCCTTAGCATTCCTCAGTTGGAGAGCAATTTTATTTCCTTCCTCTGTGGCTACGTTTCTGAACGGTTTTTATTTTCTCAGTAACTTTATATTTCCCATGTCATTATTTTTTAAGCCCCCCTAAATGAGGGAAAATGAGATTGTCAATATCTATGCATGTATAAAGAAAGAGGACTAGGCACGGTGGCTCACGCCTGTAATCTCAGCACTTTGGGAGGCCGAGATGGGCGGATCACCAGAGTTCGGGAGTTCGAGATCAGCCTGGCTAACATGGTGAAACCCCGTCTCTACTAAATACACAAAGTTAGCTGGGCATGGTGGCGGGCACCTGTAATCCCAACTACTTGGGAGGCTAAGGCAGGAGAATCGCTTGAACCCAGGAGGCGGAGGTTGCAGTGAGCCGAGATTGCACCACTGCACTCCAGCCTGGGCAACAAAGTGAGACTCAGTCTCCTGCACCCCCGCTCCCAAAAAAAAAAGAAAGAAAGAAAGCGAGTAATACAATTTTCTGTGTTTTTTTTTTTCTGTTCAACATTTAAAGAAAAATTTTATAAACAATTGTTTTTAGCAAGCTTTGCACAATGGATTTCATACATTGCCATTCATTACAAGCAAAATATCTCAGTTATTCTCAGAAGATACAGACACACACAAATTCCCACATGGATCCAAAGAGCTACAACAACAACAAAGTGTGAGGGTCAGTTATCGAATACTGTGAAAATGTCACAGTGAAGGAAGGGCATGCTGGCCACTCCGTTCCATGGGTTATCCTCTGTGGAAGTTAATATTTAAGAGGCCGGAATTCTTTCTTTCTCCACCATGGCAAACACACACTGCTGTGTGAATTCTGGAGTAAAGATACTGAATATACTTTCTAAATTATATCCCCAAAAGCCCGGCAGAAGCAAACACTAAGACATACGGAGGGCTAGGCTGCTAGGGAAACAGGGGTGATGATAAACAAACGCGCAATAGGTTTATTTATTTATTTATTTGAGATGGAGTCTCTGTCACCTAAGCTGGAGTGCAGTGGCACGATCTCAGCTCACTTCAACCTCCGCCTCCTGGGTTCAAGCGATTCTCCTGCCTCAGCCTCCTGAGTAGCTGGGATTACAGGCATGCGTCATCACGCCCAGCTAATTTTTGTGATTTTAGTAGAGACGGGGTTTCACCGTGTTGGACAGGCTGGTCTTGAACTCCTGACCTTGTGATCCGCCTGCCTCAGCTTCGCAAAGTGTTGGGATTACAAGTGTGAGCCACCTCGCCTGGCCTATTAATTAACTAATTAATTTATTTATAAGACAGGGTCTCTCTCTGTTGCACAGGCTGGAGTGCAGTGGCATGATCTCGACTTACGGCAGCCTCTGCCTCCCGGGTTTGAGCTATCCTCCCACTTCAGCCTCCTGACAATCTGTGACCACAGGTGCCTGCCACCACTCCTGGCTATTTTGGGGTTGTTGTTTTTTGTTTTTTGTAGAAACTGAGTTTCACTATGTTGCCCAGGCTGGTCTCAAACTCCTGAGCTCAAGGGATCCTCCTGCCTCAGTCTGCCAAAGTGCTGGGATTTCAGGCATGAGCCACTGTGCCTGGCCTCAGTAGGATTTAAAATGTCAGCACAAGACATCACAGCACCCTTGGGAACCCCTCACCAGTATTGAGGTGAAGCGTTCGTTTTCATTAGAGCATATGTGAGATTTTTATGGTGACTTTTTGACAGTGGTAGTAAATTTGGGATAAAACTTTTTGCAAGTCATTATAATATTTAATAAAATGACACATTTTACAGGTTAAGCCCTTATGATAAATAGGTAAAAAATCTTCTCATCCACACTTTCACTCTCCACATATTTTCTACAAAGACTTTTATCCTAAAAATTGGCCATAAAAATATTCCGGGAGTTGGAGAAAACTTCTAAACTAAAAAACCCAGCCAGGCGCGGTGGCTCACGCCTGTAATCCCAGCACTTTGGGAGGCTGAGGCGGGCGGATCACCTGAGGTCAGGAGCTCGAGACCAGCCTGGCCCATATGGTGAAACCCAGTCTCTACTAAAAATACAAAAATTAGCTGGGCGTGATGGCACATGCCTGTAGTCTCAGCTACTGGGGAGGCTGAGGCAGGAGAACCGCTTGAACCCAGGAGGTGGAGGTTACAGTGAGCCGAGACTGTGCCACTGCACTCCAGCCTGGGCCACAGAGTGAGGTTCTGTCTCCAAAAAAGAGGAAAAAAACAATAAAAGACGTATTTAATTGTATTTCCAAAAAATTAAATTGCACCAAAATATGGCATGCAAATTTAAAATATTGGAAAATAATTTTAGTACTTTTTTCTGCAGATGATACTAAATGGTTAATAACCTATGATAAAGATATAAATAGCTCTAAAATTAATATGAAAAAGACAACAGAAATCAATAGGAAAATGGGCAAAGGCTGTGCATAGGAAAATCCTAAAAAGACAAATTCTAAATGGCCAGTAGATCTTTTACCAGATATTTAAACCCACTAGTAGGCAGAAAATGCAAATTAAATTAAAAATCAAATATCATGGCCAGGTGTGGTGGCTCACACCTGTAATCTCAGCACTTTGGGAGGTCACGACTGGTGGATCACGAGGTCAGGAGTTCAAGACGAGCCTGACCAACATGGTGAAACCCCAGCTCCACTAAAAATACGGAGCTTGCAGTGAGCCGAGATCGCGCCACTGCACTCCAACCCGGGCAACACAGCGAGACTCCATCTCAAAAAAAACAAAAAACAAACAAAAAACCCCACAAATACTATTTTATAGGACCTATACATGCAAAAATTTAAAAGAAGCATTAAACCTATTGTGAGAAGGTAAAAGACGTTTTTTGTTTTTTTTTTTTTTGAGATGGAGTCTTGCTGCCGCCCAGGCTGGAGTGCAGTGGCGTGATCTCGGCTCACTGCAAGCTTGGCCTCTCGGGTTCCTGCCATTCTCCTGCCTCAGCCTCCCAAGTAGCTGGGACTACAGGTGCCGCCACCACGCCTGGCTAATTTTTTGTATTTTCAGTAAAGACAGGGTTTCACCGTGTTAGCCAGGATGGTCTCGATCTTCTGACCTCGTGATCCGCCCGCCTCGGCCTCCCAAAGTGCTGGGATTACAGGCGTGAGCCACCGCACCCGGCCAGTAAAAGCATATTCTTACCTAATGCTGATATCATATGAGCTTTGCATCTGACTGCATCGATTCAATTTTAGAACATGCTTTTTCTCCTGGGGATGCCATCTTTAGGAATCTTTGCCAAAACAATGAGAACGACGGTTGATAATGATATACGTGCAATGATGTTTACTGAAACATTGTTTATACTGACAAAATAACAGCAAGAAGAAAAGTGAACACCCACCAAAGCAGGGACTGACTGACTACAGACATTTTGGTCAAGGAGGGCCCACCTACATATATAACCGTGATCCCACAAGATTATAATACCACAATTTTACTGCACATTTTATATGTTTTGCCATGATTAAACACACAAGTACTTACCATTGTGTTACAGTCTCCTACAGTATTCAGTGCAGTCACCTGCTGTACAGGCGTGTAACCTAGGAGCGATAGGTAAGCCATATAGCCCAGGTGTGTAGTAGGCTCTACCATCTAGGTGTGTGTGAGTACACGCCATGATGGTCATATAACAAAACTGCTACTAAAGGACACATTTCTCCAAATATATGCCCATCATTAAGCAACACAAGCCTGGAATGTCGCATGTGTGCCCTAAATACCACACAGCCAAAACAAGGAATAAATTGGCTTCTATACTAACTTAAACAGATTTTCATTACAGATTACTGAATAAGAAAAGTAAAAAACAGAGTGTATATAATAGAAGACACATTTTTAAACGATGACCAGAAAGACTCTATAAATTCAAATATGTGCATATACATTAATATAAATCTGCACATTTTCCATGTGATACTGTGAGTATTGAGAAAAGTACAGAATCATCCACATCAGGGTGTTACTATGGGTTACCTGGAATGACAGCTGGGATGAGGGAGGATAATACAGGTGAACGTGGAAAGACTGAAGGAGCAAGGGAACAAAGGAAAAAAATGAGCATTGGTATCTCATCTGTGAAAATAGTGTATTATGTCTGTGTTTATAGTCATAAAAAATTAGAAAATATTTAAACTCTGAAGGTCAGTTGTCCTGTCTGAGAATTAGATGAACGCTAAGCACCTAATTCCCACAAAAGCCAACATTTGTGCACAGATACAAAAATTTGCTTCTGGTTTTAAGGGGATTTACAGATGCTTTAGAATTCATCCGTGGATACCAGATTCAGGCCGTCTCAATCACTGTGTGGATGTATGGACCAGGGACCGTAGCCCAGTCAAGTTCGTCCACCAACTTGACATCTGAGCAGATCAAGTGGTGCTCTGGCCACGTTTGACGGCCAGCGTCAAGATAATTCTCCCATTTAAATGCAGTCTGTGTATACCTAGTAGCTGGTTCAGCCCCATGCATTTGATCAGATGTGGATGTCTCCCTCACAAGCCATATGAAAGTCCATATTGTTTTTCTTTATGGCAGAAGCCTCTTTGGGCTTGAATTTTTATGCAAGAAAGGTTTTAGATTTCTAGAGAAATTATTCTAGTGAACCACATCTAATTAATCCATTCTTTTTGGCAGCTTAAACACAGAACCTCAGCTTAGGGTTAACTCTTTCCGTTGTTATTTGCCTATGTCAAGCTACTATCCCTTGGGCAGTACACAAAGTACAGGAAACCAGCCAAAACCATTTTCCATTAAAACGTCCAGGTAGAACGGGAACAGAGTTAACTGGTTTGGAAATCCAGAGGCAATCTTAAGGTTAATGCAGAACTAGATATTTGAGTCCAGCTTTGCCTTTTCAGTTGTAATGTGCAAGTGCTTTTTCAAAGCACAACATTTTTAGAAAAGGCGTCTTCAGAGGGCCAGGCAGTCAGACCTACTTTCAATCACAGCCTGCCAGGAGCATCAGGTCCAACATGAAGTGCCAAGGCAAGTAACTGCATTTTCTCCTTGCTTATTCAGTCCTGAGGCCACCCCTGATGAAAAGTTGCCAAGTTACGTGGGGACTTGGTAATGGGACTATTATAGACAAGGCACTAAATGAGTTCGAGAAACTCATTCATCTTATTGACTGCTTGCAGTCTGGAGAGAATGCATTTACTTGGAGTACAATACAAATAAACTTCTATAGCACCTTTGACTCCAACACATCTAAGGCACTTTTCAGCAAAGTACAATACTAAAACGTGTAAGTGCACAGTCAGAGAAAATGGACCAGTTCCATCATGTGAAATTTCGGTTTGAATAAGGCTTTCCATTTAGCATTTTGTTTTCTAGGTTAAATCACATTCAAGAGAAGGCTGAAATTATTAGTGCATGATTAGGTCCTGGAGGGTCCCACATTCGCCAGCACAAAGCTGGTATCGATGATCACGGAAACACCCTGCAGATATTTTATTATTGAGCTTTGAACTCTGCATTTCATAATAACTGTTTTGTGCAAGCACCGACGAACTGGCGGTACAAATTACTCCAGAGGCGATTCATTTTGAGTCTGAGTTATCTGGTTTGGCTTCCTCGGTCGCCTAAGCTACATAATTTTCAAAGGTTGGCTTCCTTTTTGCTATGTGGACATGGCTCAGCCCACACTACCCAGAAAATGTTTTGCACATCTTCCTAGCTTCTTCCCAATTTCTGATGGCAGAAACAGGAGCCAGTGTTTTCTGTTGTTGTTGTTGTTGTTGTTATTGTCGAGATGGAGTTTTGCTCTTGTCGCCCAGGCTGGAGTGCAGTGGTGCAATCTCGGCTCACGCAACCTCTGCCTCCTGGGTTCAAGCAACTCTCCTGCCTCAGCCTCCAGAGTAGCTGGGATTACAGACATGCACCACCACGCCCAGCTAATTTTGTATTTTTAGTAGAGACGGAGTTTCTCCATGTTGGTCAGGCTGGTCTCGAACTCCCGACCTCAGGTGATCCGCCCACCTCGGCCTCCTAAAGTGCTGGGATTAGTAAGCCACCATGCCTGACTGCCAATGTTTCCTTGTACTCACTTGCTACTGAAAGCAACTCAGGAAAACCTTCAGAAAGGTGCTATTTCCTAACAGTAACACCCAGTGTATTTTCAACATTCTACGGATACACTGGCAAGCTCCTCCATTTTAGCTCCCCCAAAATGAACATCGGTACAAGACACGTCTTCTACATTTCAACACTCTGATGACGCATGAGACGCATTTGATTTTTAGGTGAAATCTATAGTTTTTCCATCTGAAGCCGGTATCTTCGAACGGTCAAATGAATCGCATCTTTGCCAAAGAGTGATTCGCATTGTGTTGTATGGATACAGCTAATAAAGACACGCGGAATCGATACATGTTTTTGATGCTGCGCCTTTACTCAGAATTATATAATATTTTACCATTTTATAATTCTGCAGGTTATCAAGCTAAATGCTTAGAATTCTGCAGGCTAATGAGAAATCTATGTCTGTGCTGCCAAATTATCTTTTATCTGCTGAATGCTAACATTTTCTGGAGGACGGTTAACATGTCAATGTTTAAGTGGAGTCTTGAACTCGAAACATGCGTGTGGTCCAATAAAATGTGCATTCCTGATAAATAATAAAGGGATTTGTGGTCACAAGCATTACAACAAGGTGGTATATATTTATTTATACTTTATTTATTTGAAACAGAGTCTTGCTCTGTCACCCAGGCTGGAGTGCACTGGTGCAATCTTGGCTCACTGCCAGCTCCGCCTCCCAGGTTCAAGTGATTCTCCTGCCTCAGCCTCCCGAGTAGCTGGGATTACAGGCGCCGCCAACACGCCCAGCTAATTTTTGTATTTTTAGTAGAGACAGGGTTTCTCCATGTTGGCCTGGCTCATCTCAAACTCCTGCCCTCAGGTGATCTGCCCGCCTCGGCCTCCCAAGGTGCTGGGACTACAGGTGTGAGCCACCATGCCTGGCCTGTTTTCATTTTCTAATACTGTGTAACAAATTATCACAAATAGTGGCTTCAAACAATGTAAACTGGTTCCCTCACAGTTTCTGTGGGTCAGAAGTCTGGGCACAGTGGAGCTGGATTTTCTCCTCCCAGTCTCACCAGGCTGAAATCAGGTGTTGGCCAGGTGCGGCACTCCCTTGGGGCGTTAGTTCCTGGTCCAACCTCCCTGGCATCAATGGGAGCATTTCCCCACAGCTGTAGGATGTGGGTCCTATTTTCCTGCTGGCTGTCAGCCAGGTATGCCTCCTATGCCCCAGAGGCTGGTACCTTTCCTGCCACATGACCCACCCCACGGGCAGCATGTATGTGAATGCTGGCTCTTTCAGACCAGCTGAAGGACATTTCTGACTTTCTCTCTGTGACCAGCCGGAGAAAATTCTCTTCTTTTAGACGGGCTCGTGTGATTAGGTCAGGTCCATGCAAATAATCTCCTGGTCTTAAAATCAACTTATTTAGACCCTTAATTATATCTCCACGCTCCCTTCCCAGCAGTAACTAGATTAGTATTTGACTGAATAACCGGAAGGAGCTTCCAGGGGCCAGGAATCTTGGGGGTCCCTCTTAGAATTCTGCCAGGCACAGTCTGTAAGTCTCTATAGACACTACGTCTGAAATCACAAGCAAGTAGAGTCAGAAATCCAGGCGGGAAAGCCTGTCCCTCTACCCGCTTCAAGCATTGGATTTTTGTCTGAAACACGGGGATCATCGGGCCTTGAAAACTTTCGTTAAGCATGACATGAGCCAAAGGAGAAGGGCGGGCATCCTACCTAGGTGTGGTGGTGAAGGGGTGGCGTGAACGGAGCAGCCCCCTGGGCAGTGGTGGGATGCACAGGGAAGAGGATATCTGTGGACACCCCTACCCCATATTTCAGGAGCTTTTTTGCGTTTTTGTTTGTTTGTTTGTTTTTGAGACAGAGTCTTGCTTTGTCGCCCAGGCTGGAGTGCAATGGTGTGATCTCGGCTCACTGCAAGCTCCACCTCCTGGGTTCAAGTGATTCTCCTGCCTCAGCCTCCCGAGTAACTGGGACTACAGGCACGCACCACCACACCCGGCTAATTTCTTGTATTTTTAGCAGAGACAGGGTTTCACCATGCTGGCCAGGCTGGTGAGAACTTCTGACCTCATGATCCTCCTGCCTTGGCTTCCCTAAGTGCTGGGATTACAGGCGTGAGCCACCGCACCCAGCCTCAGGAGATTTACATGATGGGAGCCAACGCAGGCACCCCCTGAGATTCCAACCCAAGGGTCCACCGTGGGCTGCCGGCAGCCCAGAACCTTAAACCCACCCTCCAACAATTGTTAAGTGGGGCCACGCGCATCCAGTCTCGAGGCGGCTCCCGTGCACCCCTGACCACAAGGTTCTTCCCTTGACTTTTCACAGGACTAGCTCCTTGGCTCCCCTCACGCAGGAGCTCAGGCTTCCTTCAACATCCCACTGACGTATTATCCCCATTACCTTGATTTACAGACATCTAACTTCGTTACAACCTGAATTCGCTTGTATGTATTCATCTCTCCCAGCAAAAGAGGAAACTCGATGATAGACTTTGTCTTTCTTGTTCATTACTATGGCAGAGTGCTCAGTTGCCTTCACTGGGTAAGTGAAGAAATGAATGAATGAGAAACCCAGTGGTCCACAACCTCTCCTGGGCAGAAGCCATGTCTGTTCACCCTTCTTTCGTATGCGTATAGGTGACATAACTTGTAACTAGCCAGGTTTACATACTTCCTGTGAATTTGTCAATATTCATGGTCCTGCCCTGGAGATGCAGCAATATTTAAACAAAAATTGTAAACTTTACCTAAATCTACACTGCTTAGGAGGTTGGGGCAATTTTTGAGAAGCCGAGAGATACCACATCAACGCAGGAAAGAGATACACAGATAGGATAGGATATAGACGTGGGCTTTGACATCAGACAGATATAGGGTCAAATCCCACATTTACAAATTTCTGTAGTTGTGTATACTTAAGCAAGATCCTTAACATCTCCGAGACCCAGCATTGTCCCTTATATAAAAATTAAGAATAGGCCAGGTGCGGTGGCTCATGTCTGTAATCCTAGCACTTTGGGAGGCCGAGACGGCATGATCAGGAGGTCAGGAGTTGGAGACCAGCCTGGCCAATATGGTGAAACCCCGTCTCTACTAAAAAATACAAAAATTAGCTGGGCGTGCTGGTGCGCACCCGTAGTCCCAGCTCCTTTACTCAGGAGGCTGAGGCAGGAGAATCACTTGAACCCAGGAGGCGGAGGTTGCAGTGAGCCGAGATCGTGCCACTGCACTCCAGCCTGAGTGACAGAGTGAGACTCCGTCTGAAAGAATAATAATAAAAAGAGAACATCCTAAGGTGAAAAGATATCCACATATATGTATGTGAGTATATGTATGTGAGTGTGTGTATGTGAGTATATGTGAGTGTGTGTATATGAGCATATGTATGTGTGTATGAGTGTGTGTATGTGAGTATAAGTATGTGAGTATATGTATGTATGTGTATGCTGGTATATGTATGTATGTGTATGTGAGTATATGTATGTGAGTGTGTGTATGTGAGTATATGTGAGCATGTGTATGTGAGCATATGTATGTGTGTGTGAGTGTGTGTATGTGTGTGTATGTGAGTATACATATGTATGTGTATGCGAGTATATGTATGTATGTGTATGCGAATATATGTATGTGTATGTGAGTATATGTATGTGAATATGTGTATGTGAGTGTGTGTGTGAGTGTGTGTATGTGAGTGTTGTGTATGTGAGTCTGTGTATGTGTGTATGTGAGTAAATGTATGTGAGTATATGTATGTGAGTGTGTGAGAGTATATGTATGTGAGCGTATGTGAGTATATGTATGTGAGTGTGTGTATGTGAGTGGGTGTGTGTGAGTGTATGTATGTGAGTGTGTATGCGAGTATATGTATGTATGTGTATATAAGTATATGTATGTGAGTGTGTATATGTGAGTATATGTATGTGTGTGTATGTGAGTGCATGTATGTGAGTATATGTATGTGATTGTATGTATGTGAGTATATGTATGTGAGTATATGAATGTATGTATATATGAGCGTGTGTGAGTATATGTATGTGAGTGTGTGTATGTGAGTATGTATATGTGTATGTGTGTGTGAGTATATGTATGTGTATGTGAGTATGTGTATGTGTGTGTGAGTATATGTATGTGAGTGTGTATATGTGAGTGTGTGTATGTGAGTGCATGTATGTGAGTATATGTATGTGATTGTATATATGAATGTGAGTATGTGTGTGTGAGTATATGTATGTGAGTATTTGAATGTGACTATATGTATGTGAGTGTGTGTATGTGAGTGTGTGTATGTGAGTGTATGTATGTGAGTGTATGTATGTGTGTATGTGAGTATATGTATGTGTGTATATGTATGTGTGTGTATGTGAGTGTATGTGAGTGTATGAATGTGAGTATGTGTATGTGAGTATATGTATGTGAGTATATGTATGTGTGTATATGTATGTGAGTGTGTGTATGTGAGTGTGTGTATGTGAGTGTGTGTATGTGAGTGTATGAATGTGAGTATGTGTATGTGAGTATATGTATGTGAGTATTTGAATGTGAGTGTATGTATGTGAGTGTGTGTATGTGAGTGTATGTGTGTGTGAGTGTATGAATGTGAGTATGTGTATGTGAGTATATGTATGAGTATTTGAATGTGAGTATATGTATGTGAGTGTGTGTATGTGAGTGTGTCTATGTGAGTATATGTATGTATTTGAATGTGAGTGTATGTATGTGTGTGTATGTGAGTGTATGAATGTGAGTATGTGTGAGTATATGTATGTGAGTGTGTGTATGTGAGTGTATGTATGTGAGTGTGTGTATGTGAGTGTATGTATGTAAGTATTTGAATGTGAGTGTATGTATGTGAGTGTATGTATGTGTGTGTATGTGAGTGTATGAATGTGAGTATGTGTATGTGAGTATATGTATGTGAGTATTTGAATGTGAGTGTATGTATGAGTGTATGTATGTGAGTGTGTGTATGTGAGTGTGTGTATGTGAGTGTATGTATGTGAGTGTGTGTATGTGAGTATGTGCTACAGGTTTCTAAAGTAATGATTTGCTAGGTACCAAAAGGCAATTATGTTGGTGCTCCCAAGTGAGATGCTATGTCAATGTGTGCAGATTTTCAAAGGGAGTTTTTAAGCACCTTCTCCACAGCTATTGGACTCTTCAGTTGGGCGAAGGACATTCAGAGATCTGAGCAGGAAGGAGGAGACTATCCGTGCCGTTATTTCTTTAGAGAGTGACACTGAGTTACCAACCCTGAGTCATTCCTCGGGGAGGGCAGTGCTCCCTCCTCCTGTCCTCTAACTTGGAGAGAGAGGGCCGGCTGCAAGGGGGCCAGTGGAGAGCTTGCTTTTAGCTGCATGCTTTTTAGTTGAGGAGCCGGTGGCCTGGGGCCTGGAGCTAGCCCAGAAGCTGTAGAGAGAAAGGGAATGGCTGACAAGTGGTGATGGGGCTGAGGAGGTTTCTGTGCTGCTGACTCAGGGTTTGTCAGGTCTGGCCCCTCCCACTTCACCCACCTTTCCACCTGTGCTGCACCAGCTGAAGCTCCAGTTCGCTAAGGAAGAGAGAAAGAAATGCACAAGGCAAAGACGTGGAGGGGACAAGCGACCTCCCTTTCACAGAGCATACTTCCAGCCTGCGGAAGGCCTGACCTGGGGGAAGAAAAGTTTTATGACCAAGCCAAGTTCAGAGTTTCACATTTCTTGACCTGAGTATTTTATTTGATGAATCAAGACTATATGGCAAGACTAGAAGAAAAGGTGAAATTCAAAAACAAAACAAAACAAAATAAAAAACCTCTGTCCACTGCTGTACTGTGTAATTTCCTAAGGAAAACATACTTGCTACTTTGATAATTAAATAGAGTTTAATTTGAGGAGTTCAATCATCTAAGAAATGACATTACTAGGCCAGTACATACTCTGTACTAAAATGCAGGTTCACTTCCTCCCTGAAAACATTTTTTGACAGAAATTGCTATTGTAACTATATATATATATATATATACACATATATATATATATATATATATATATATATATATATGCATTTTGCCTTGTCTGGAATAACCACAAATTCCAAGGAGAGCTGCATTCATCAGGAAAAAAGATTGCTCCCCGAATCTTTTTTCCCCTTCTGCAGATATTAAAGAGTCAGGACAGAGAAAAGGTCATTTAATGTGGCATTTAATAGATTGTTAGAAACTTTTGAAAGTGCAGTTTCTGAGGAGTCTTGTGGAAAGAGGATACATTGCAGGGAATGAATAGAAAACCAGGAGGAAGAAATCAAGGCAGTGGCTGTTGACATGCCAGAGAAGGAAGGTAGCAAGATAGGATGGCGGCTTTTGATCAGATCAGAATCAAATAAGGGGCAGGTTGTTGGGAGGATGGAGAAAGGCTGCTGTGTGACTGAAGGCCCAGAGGAAGAAACCAGGGAGAAAGATTTAAGATGCAAAAGAAGAGATTAAAAAGGAATGCAGAGATTCCTTCTTAAATAAAAAATTTTTATTTTTATTTTGCACCAGCTATATGGAGACATTTTACTAAGCATTTATATAAGGCATCGCCCAGCAATCCAGTGAAGTAGGTATCATTATGTGCCCTTTTATGTTTTTATATTTTTAGAGAAAAGCCTTCACTCTGTCACCCAGGCTGGAGTGCAGTGGTGTGATCACAACTCACAGAATCCTTGAACTCCTCGGCTCAAGAGATCCTCCAGCCTCAGCCTCCCACGTAGCTGGAAATACAGGCATGTACTACTGAGCCTGGCTAATTCCTTACTCTTCCAAAAAGAAGGGGGTCTTGCCACGTTGCCCAGGGTGGTCTCGAACTCCTGGGCTCAAGCCATCCTCCTGCCTTGGTGTCCCAAAGTGCTGGAATTACAGGCGTGAGCCGCTGCACCCAGCCCACCATGCCCATTTTAAAAATGAGAAAACTGAAGCTTACAAGGTTGAATTACCGACTTGGTTAGACAAGTTTAGCAGGCCCTCAAATTTCTGCTCTTCCCTCTACCCCATTCTAATATTGTTTTTAAGAAAGAAAACAGGCTGGGCGCGTTGGCTCACGCCTGTAATCCCAGCACTTCGGGAGGCTGAGGTGGGTGGATCACAAGGTCAGGAGATTGAGACTATCCTGGCCAAAATGCTGAAACCCCATCTCTACTAAAAGTATAAAAATGAGCCGGGTGTGGTGGTGGCGCCTGTAGTCCCAGCTACTCAGGAGGCTGAGGCAGGAGAATGGCATGAACTCGGGAGGTGGAGCTTGCAGTGAGCTGAGATCGCGCCACTGCACTCCAGCCTGGGAGAGAGAGCGAGACTGTCTCAAAAAAAAAAAAAAAAAAAAGAATAATGTGGGGGAAATTTAGTAACGTCCTAAATAAATAATGTATATTCTTCCAAATGAAAAAGCTAAACACGGAAGAAACATGCAATTGAAAACTCATGAGGAGTGGAGGTTTGGAATAGTCACTATGGAAAATATGTTAGAGAAGCCATAAAAAATGTGCATTAAAAAGACTGTGACCTCTTATCTCTGTCAAAAATAAACAAACCTCTAAATGCATTGCACACGAGCTCCTGGGCAATCTGGCTCACTTCAGTAATCACACCATTGTCCTTACATGTACTATTGGTCTGACACTCCAAACTTCTTCAGATTATGAACTGAAGTTCAGCGATTATAAACGTTTTAAGTGTCATGTGCTCTTCAGTGTTACAAATCCAACCAAATTAATCCAAGGTATGAATTGCTTTTTTCTAAACAAACATACAATTTTCTTGTCTAGAGAAACTGATTGATTTCCTAAAGTTACTCTGAAATTGTTTTTTCAAGGGGAAAGAAGACTTTGTCAAAATATGGCAGTATGTTTTGAGAGAATAAATAGAACAAAATGAGATTGCTATTAACCTTTATAATCTGTTCATTAGCCTCATCTTTCTGACTGTGAGAGAAATGGCATGCTAGTAAAATGCTTTCTTTGCATTTTTGCTGACCTAACAGAAGATGCTTTTATTTAAATTATAGTTCATTTCATTGCCATGGTGTTGTATATTAGAAATTGATTACCCCCATCTCTTCTGTAATAGCTTTGTTATATTTAGGGAGAGCTTTTATTTTTAAAGAAAAAAATGAATGTATGAAAGTGAAATCTTAATTTCTATTGAGTCTACAATTTCAAATAAAGCATTCTGACTAGAATCATAGCATTAAATTGAATTTCCAGACAATTATTGTTTTCCGAATAAAATGAGATTGCTTACAAGGTATTTTTTTACAATCAAATATCAATTATTACCAACCTTCTAAAAGCATTATAATGAGGCTGACACCCACTTTTAAGCAAATAAAAAGAGAATTGATCAAAGTTGCAAACTATTTCTAGCCCTCTATCTTGTCAGTTATTTTAAAATGCCCCTTAACTGTGGAATAGTTGCCATCTTTCATGATTTTTTGAAATGTTTGTAAGCTTTTAATTAAGTTATTATTCAGTATTTTTTATAGCTGAGCTGGTAAAAGTTTGACTTAAGCTCATAAATAATAAACTTTAACGAATTCCTGAGATTTGGGAAAAAGAAAAAGGCTGAAAATAAGAAAAGAAAGCATAAATTAAAAGTAAAACCATTCTTCTGAATATTGAACATCTAGCCTTGTTTTTTTTTTTTTTTTTTTTTTTTTTTTTTGGCCAGTGGAGGACAGAGTCTCACTCTGTCACCCAGGCTAGAGCGTAGTGGCGTGATTTCGGCTCACTGCAACCTCCGCCTCCCAGGTTCAAGTGATTCTCCTTCCTCAGCCTCCCGAGCAGCTGGGATTACAGGTGCCCACCACGCCCGGGTAATTTTTGTATTTTTAGTAGAGGCGGGGTTTCACTATGTTGGCCAGTCTGGTCTCGAACTCCTGACCTCGTGATCCACCCGCCTCGGCCTCCCAAAGTGTTGGGATTACAGGCTTGAGCCACCACCCTCTGACCTAGCCTTGTTTTCAGTCAGCTTTTTGAAATGTATTAAGTGAGTTATAAAAGAGACCAAAGTAGCTGTCCCTGCTCTTAAAGAATTTGTAGTCAATAAGGAGGTTCATGTATACGTGAAAATACTGCAAATAACTCAAGGGTAACATATGATCGCACTCATGGTTATGTGGGACAGGCCACTGGATCCATGGGTGCCCTGGACATTCCTCTAGGGATTTCTGAACAAGAGAATGAACAGCTGGCGGCAGGGTCAGTTATCACCTGCCCCAGGTCAGTTCCAGGAGGGGGTCTACAGGAAACAGATGATGTAAATTAGGGCCGACTTGCCAAAGCAGGATTTCTTCTTGTGATACATTCTTCATTAATTTTGCCAGGTAACATTTAATCTATTCAAAAACTCAATCCTCATAGAGTTCCCTTAAGTTGAACGATATGCTTTATTTGTTGAAAACTTTTTCATAGAATTTCATAGAGTCAAGTTTGTGCTTTTCTTCATTCAATTATCACTTGAGACAGAAAGAGATGCTACCTCCATTAACAAGAGATACTCAGTTTAGACAATGGTTGGCTACACGTTCTAATGCGAATCATAGATTCCACTTAAAGAGCAAGGGTGAAACCACTACTATAAAAAACAGATTTTATTTTTTTGCCTGAAGAGTCCCTAAGGACTCTTCAAACTCCATGTTTTTCATTAATTTCATTCTCTAACAAGAGTCTGACAGGATTTTCATGATATTGAGAAGCAAAAATAACGATTAAATAGGTACTACCATCAGTCTTCATAATCCTAGAAGCAGCAAAGCTATCAGGTTTTACGTTAGTTTTGGACATGGATAATATTTACCAAGCCTTATGGCTGTATTGGGTCAAGCCCAGGTCTTGCGCTCGCTCTCCACAAAATTATGGCTCTGCGATCAGAGACTGTAACTGTTTTATTCCTGCGTCTGGGAAGGAGTCAGTGCGTCATGAGAAATACTGATGAAAACATACATGAAAGAAAGAAAGAATAAAGGATTGATGAAAGCTATTTCAGCGGAAGGGAGAAACAGAACAAAAACTTAGTTGTGAAAAGCTCTTGGCACCAAACTAGTAATACAATTTCAGAAGAAAAACAAAACCCAAAAGAATAAGCAAAACAAAACCCTCAAGTGACAGTCGCCTACAGTTGTATCACTTGTCCGGAACCTCTTGAGTTCTTGAATAAGCACCAGCTTTCTCTGCAGTCCTTGCCTTGTGGAGAAAGAAGGACTTTATCCTGCTAGTTACACTATCAAAGAAGGTAAACCAGCATTTTAAGATTAATTAGATCTCATCAATACGAGTTCATGTATGCTGGCTTTTATCTCCTGCATATGTAAATAGCAGCAGACCTACAAGGCATTTGGAATGGAAGGGGGAGGAATCTTGTTTGTTTGTTTGTTTGTTTTTTTGAGACGGAGTATTCCTCTTGTTGCCCAGGCTGGAGTGCAGTGGCATGAGATCGGCTCACCGCAACCTCTACCTCCCGGGTTCAAGCGATTCTCCTGCCCCAGCCTCCCAGGCAGCTGGGATTACAGACATCCACCACCACGCCCGGCTAATTTTGTATTTTTAGTAGAGATGGGTTTTCTCCAGGTTGGTCAGGCTGGTCTTCAAACTCCCGACCTCAGGTGATCCACCGGTCTCGGCCTCCCAAAGTGCTGGGATTACAGGCGTGAGTCACCGCACCCGACCTGTTTGTTTCTTCTCTGTAGAGACGGGGTCCTGTTTTGTCGCCCAGGCCACTCTCAAACTCCCAGCTCCAAGTGACTCTCCCACCTCGGCCCCCGAAAGTGCTGGGATTCCAGGTGTGAGCCACCGTGCTTGATTGGAAGAATTTATGAAAGCTTCCCATAGATCTGTTTCCTCCAAATGCTAGAATCTTTCTTAAAAGAAAATCAGGAAATCAGTCATACACAATGTGCAGAGGCAGTTGTGACTCTCCGGCACAACATCCATGAAGGAGTCAATTTAGAAAAGTATTCCACTCCCCTGTGCTGAGATGTAAGGAAACTTGAAACTTCAGCACCCCACATGAATGACATCCTTGAATCCAAGAAGCAAATACCTTGAATACTTGGCTCAGAAGAAGCTCTTCATGTATTCTTCAAATCACTTCAAAGTTTATTTTGTAAATAAAGATTCATCTTCATACAACATTCTGAAAGTCTTGCAGGATGCTAATGAAGGAAATGTAGGCCTTCAGAATTGTACTCAAGAGCCAGGAGAAGTCTTCCGTGCATGTGTCTATTAGCCCCAGGAGGTGTTCCACAACATTAATATTCAAAAGCCCTCAAATGCATGCATCTTTGTTGGCTGGGAAACCAGGCTGTCTGTTTATGACTATGAGGTTGGATTAACAGGGCAGCCTTGATGATGACAAAGCTCTTACAGGTCTATTCAAGGAAATAATGAAAACCAAGAGTTTTAGCCAGGCACAGTGGCTCATGCCTGTAATCCCAGCACTTTGGGAGGCCAAAGTGGGTGGATCACCTGAGGTCAGTAGTTTGAGACCAGCCTGGACAACATGGTGAAACTTTGTCTCTACTTAAAATACAAAATTAGCCAGGCGTGGTGGCGGGTGCCTGGAATCCCACATACTTGGGAGGCTGAGGCAGGAGAATCTCTTGAACCAGGGAGACAGAGGTCGCAGTGAGCCGAGATCACACCATTGCACTCCAGCCTGGGTGACAGACAAGGAGACTTCGTCTCAGAAAAAAAGGAAAGAAAAAAATTTCTTAGAAGGTGGAAATGAAAGATATGCAATAAAGTTAGAAATCAACTCAGAAAGAGGAATGACTAGGAAATGCAATTAGTCAGCTAAAAGGCAAGCACAGTGGTAGAAATGTCCACGTGTAGAAAATGCTAGACCCATAGATGGTTGTTAATAGGGGGACTGTAGACGCTCTTTTCCTGAAAGAGTCCTGGTTTCTCACATTGTACAGTGACTCAGCAGGCTTTACATTTGTCCTAGAAATTGTTATTTAGTTAATGAAGAATCATTATTCTTATTATCTTTTTTTTTTTGAGATAGAGTCTCGCTTTGTCACCCAGGCTGGAGTGCAGTCGTGTGATCGTGGCTCACTGCAGCCTCCGCCTCCCGGGTTCAAGCAATTGTCCTCCCAAGTAGCTGGGACTACAGGCACGCACCACCACACCAGGCTAATTTCTGTATTTTTTGGTAGAGATGGGATTTCACCATGTTGGCCAGAATGGTCTTGATCTCCCAACCCCGTGATCCACCCACCTTGGCCTCCCAAAGTGCTGGGATTACAGGTGTGAGCCACCGTGCCTGGCCGAAGAATCATTATTAATAGTTGCGATAAGAGAAACCAGAATGCTTTGGTGGACTTTCACTCTGTACTTCCAGCTTCTGTCAACATCCCATCTGAACTGTGGGAGACCTGTGTGCAGTGAACAGAGTCCTCCCATCAACAGGAGCTTACATCTGAAGGTCTGTAACCCACCTCTCTTTCCCCAGTCGTTCCCAGATGCACCCATAAGTAATTCCTTCCTTCCAAGAGCAGTTTGTTGGTTCTCTGATAAAGTAAAATGCTCTCTAATCAGTGGCTGTGGCCAGCGGATCCTAGGCTCAGCATTGATAGATGTAACCCACACTGCTGCCCTTGAAGGACAGTTGGTGTAGCTGACCAACTTCTCACCACAAATATTTGAAAAAAAGTAAAATAAAAATAGCAATACAATAACAAAAAACAGTGCAAATAAAAATGGACACAGTATAAGCGTTCCATAGTATTTGCATTGTATTAGGTATTGGAAGTCATCTAGAAATAACTGTATACAGGAGGGCGTGCATGGGTTCTGCACAAATGCTACACCATTTACACCAGGGACTAGAGCATCTGTGGTATCTGTCAGGGTCCTGGAACCAAGCCCACACATTTGCTGAGTGACTACTGTAATTTCATACAAACCAGCTTCTGTATTCCACCAATCAAAATTGAAGCTGTACTAGCAGTATTTACACAGTCACGCCACCACACAATCAGAGCGATTGAACTACAGAACTTCCAGGATGAAGCTTAATGTTAAATACACACACACACACACACAATCAGTCAGCATGCTAGAAGTATACACATTCTCTCTTTGCTACCCATCATCAATCAGAGTTTAAAAATATTTGAGAACTTGGAGAACGTTTTTTTTTTCTTTTTGAGACAGAGTCTCACTCTGTTGCCCAGACTGGAGTGCAGTGGCGCAATCTTGGCTTACTGCAACCTCTGCCTCCCAGGTTCAAGCTATCATCCCGGCCCAGCCTCCCAAATAGCTGGGATTACAGGTGCAAGCCACCACTGCCCGGCTAATTTTTTTTATTTTAGTAGAGACAGGGTTTGACCATGTTGGACAGGCTGGTCTTGAACTCCTGACCTCAAATGATCCACCTGCCTCGACCTCCCAAAGTGCTGGGATTACAGGCGTGAGCCACCACACCAGGCCAGAGAACTATTTTATTTTATTATTATTAGTGAGACGGAGTCTCACTCTGTTGCCAGGCTGGAGTGCAGTGGTGCAATCTCAGCTCACTGCAACCTCTGACTCTTTGGTTCAAGTGATTCTCCTGCCTCAGCCTCCCAAGTAGCTGGAATTACAGGCACGTGCCACCATGCCCAGCTAATTTTTGTATTTTTAGTAGAGACGGGGTTTCACCATGTTGGCCAAGATGGTCTCGATCTCCTGACCTCATGATCCACCCGCCTCGGCCTCCCAGAGTGCTGGGATTACAGGTGTGAGCCACGGCGCCTGGCCCAGAGAACTATTTTATACATTGACCTAGAAGGAAGCACTTTGGTAAATGAGTTCTTTGGATTGTAGCTTCAAATTTTTTCAAATCAGTTATAGGTATTCATTTTAATTACTCAATTGGCTGGGCGTGGTAGCTCATGTCTGTAATCCCAGCACTTTGGGAGGTCGACGCAGGTGAATTGGATCACTTGAGCCCAAGAGTTTGAGCCCAGCCTGGACAAAATGGTGAAACTCTGGCTCTACAAAAAATACAAAGAATTAGCCAGGTGTGGTAGTGTGCACCTATAGTCCCAGGTATTTGGGAGGCTGAGGTTGGAGGACTACTTGAGCCCAGGAGGCAGTGGAGGCAGTGAGCTGAGATTGAGTCACTGCACTCCAGCCAGCCTGGGTGACAGAGCAAGGCCCTGTCTCAAAAAAAAAAAAAAAAAACAAAATACTCTATGGATACACCTGAAACTTCCAATTTGGAAGCTTTTAGAAAATTTTAATTCTTGATAACAAAGTTTGCATTTAGAAAGACATTGAAATGTATCACTCTGACTTTTTCTTTTCACTCATGTGTTATCACTATGACGTTTCATCACTATGGTATTGCCATCCATCAGCATGGATTAGTCATAACAGTCATTTCTGAAGTGTACCTATGTCCTCACCGGATGTTTTTTGAAAACAATAAAGTGATTAATACTATAATTTTTGTATAATGGTACCATACCTACTGTACATACTATTCTGTAATTTGCTTTCACCATTGCTTTGCAAGCTGTATGAGATTTCTCTAAAAGCATGAGACACATACTTCTATTTCATTCCTTTTATCTTCTATATGTTATTGCATATATGCCAATGACACAATTAAATTATTTATCCTGACAAAGGACATTTACTGTGTTTCAAATATTTTGCCTTTACATGCAACGCTGTGCACATTCTTAAACACTTGTGCAGAAATCTTTCTCTCGGGTGTTTGCCTGAGAGTGAAGCTGCCAGGTGTTGGGAGCACACATATTTCCAGCTTTACCAGATGCCGCCTAACTGCTCTACACGGTGCTTTCACTCACTTCACTTCACCAGAATGTTTGTGAGTTTCCTGAGATCCACATTCTTACGGTTATCGAGCGTTGTCATAATTTCTTTCTTGTTAGCCTGATCGACTTAAAGTGGTGTCTGGTTACTATTTTAATTTGCATTTACCTGATTCTGTCCGAACTTTTTAATTTCAAAAACGGGGCTTTTATTCATATAGATTCTTCAAAATATACATCTTGGTTTGAAATCCAGATCGACCAGCTTAATGACCTTCGCCATGTTTCCCAGTTTTCCTCATTCAGAATTTTTTTTTTTTTTTTTTTTGAGGCGGAGTCTCGCTCTGTTGCCCAGGCTGGAGTGCAGCATTGCAATCTCGGCTCACTGCAAGCTCTGCCTCCTGGGTTCAAGCGATTCTCCTGCCTCAGCCTCCTGAGTACCTGAGACTACAGGTGCCCGCCACTGCACCTGGCTAATTTTTGTATTTTTAGTACAGACGGGGTTCCACCATGTTGGCCAGGATGGTCTCGATCTCTTGACCTTATGATCCACCCGCCTCAGCCTCCCAAAGTGCTGGGATTACAGGTGTGAGGCACCACACCCGGCCTCCTCATTTAGAAAATTTTTAAAAAGACATTGCTGCTAATGTTACAGGAGTGGGTTAAAAGATGAATGAGTTGATATAGGTAAAGCAAGCACTTACAACTGTACTTGGTGCAAGAGTTACATAAGTTTTATATATTACTGTTCATTGAGCACCTACTGTACATTAGACATTCTACAGGATCTAAAGTTAAAGTTTGTATAGCCTTCCATTCTAATAAGAGTCTAATTCTTATTATAGTATTTAGAACTGATGAAGAATGTAGCTTTTTCCTCTGCTCTCAGTGAAATAAAAATAAAAAAGGTTCAACAGAATTAATAGGAAAAGTTATTTTTAAAAAATACCGTACACATTAAACACACAGTCCAATTGGGCATGCTTTTGATTTTATTGCAACAGTTTCTAACAAGCAGCCATTGTTGATCACGTGAAAACTTTATCCAGGGAGAACTTGAGAAACAGAACTAACCTATATATAGAGGATAATAGCTTCCATTTATTAAGAGCTGATGTTGTGCCAGGCACTGTTCTACACACTTTCTGAACCTAAATTAATTCTCACGAGTCCAAGAGATCTCTGCCAGGTTGGGCCAGGGGCCAGATGTTAATTGGACTCCCTGGTTTCACTCCCCTCAGCCATCCACAGGGTAAGCCCAATGCGGAGGGAAGACCTGGAGGCTGACTGTGCTTCCAAAAGCACTCCTGGTTTTGGTTTTCTGTAGGCAGCTCAGTGGCCACAGAGGAGGGTGCTGCTGGGTGCCGGTAGATGGGGGAAGGCAACTAGTAGGGCAGCAGGAGACCAAGTTCTAAAAGAAGATAAAGCCTCCAACCCAGATTACAACCCCTCAGATCTTACGATCTGCCAAAGAGCAGGACCCCATCTGGGGCTCAAGGAGACACCAGAGAAATATGAAAGAGCAGCGGCACCAGCAACGCAATCAGCTTGTTGGGGAGCCGCGTAGACACCTTCATGGCGGGAATAGACTCCCCTCCGGAGACAACCACCAGGCACACAGGCCTGAGGATATTCATCCACCCATCTGCACTCAGCGGGAATGTGGTTAGACGGGATGTGACACGGAAGTGCTGGGAAGGGAGGAGATGTTCCCTTTAAATAATACTGAAGCCAGGAAGGGAAGTGCTGGGTAGAGCAGGGCGTGGTCCCTGGTTAGGGCTCCACCCCCACGGACCTAGGTGGGGACAGGTGTCTCCTGTCCAAATGTTGCAATTTTCCGAGATCACTTCGGTCCTGCCACGCCCCCATCCCGGGCCTATAAAACCCGAGACCGGCAGGCGGGGTGGGGAGGTGACTCACGCCCTGTAATCCCGATAGTTGGGGAGGCCGAGGCGGGCGGATCACGAGGTCAGGAGATCGAGACCATTCCGGCTAACATGGTGAAACCCCGTCTCTACTAAAAATACAAAAAATTAGCCGGGCGTGGTGGCGGCGCCTGTAGTTCCAGCTACTCTGGAGGCCGAGGCAGGAGAATGGCGGGAACCCGGGGGGCGGAGCTTGCAGTGAGCTGAGATGGCGCCGCTCACTCCAGCCTGGGCCACACAGCGAGACTCCGTCTCCAAAGAAAAAGAAAACAACAACCAAACAACCGAGACCCTAGCAGGCGGACACACAGGCGAGGAGACGTCCGGAGGAGCAAAGGCTCGGAAGAAGGTGCGAGCGGCTGGTGGTGGAGGGACCCGGAGAGGAGCACGCTGGCGGCCGTCCGCTGGCAGCACGAGGGGAGTCTGGCCGCCTCACTCCGGGAAACCCTCTCCCTTCCGGCTCCACCGCAGGCTGAGAGCTACTTCCACTCGGTGAAACTTGACCCTCTTTCTCCAAGCCCACTTGTGCTCCGGTTCTTCCGTGCACCAAGGCAGGAAGCCGGGGTACAGAAACCCCCTGTCCCTGCGATCGGGAAGCGGGTCCACTGAGCTGGTTAACACGCGCGGCCTGTAGACGGCCGACGAAGAGAGCACCTGGTAACACGCGCCCCCGGGGCTGCAGGAGCCGTGAACCCTCCCCGCAGACACCGCCCGCCGCGGGGTCGCAGCTGCGCAGCCTGCAGTCTGTCCGCGCCCCTGGAGGTTTGAGCAGCGGGCGCTGAAGCGAGCCACACCCCACGGCACGCCCTGCGGGGGCCACAGGGGAACCTCTCCCGTTAGGTCCAGAACACATCAACCATCTTTGACGCTCCAGCCCGGGTTCCAGGGTTCCAGGCGGCCCCATCTCCGCGCCCTGGGAGCCTTCCATACCTGGGGCTGCCTATGCCAGAGGGAGAGGTCCAGCTGGAGATTGCTTGGAGCCAACCCTGGGCCATCTTTCTTTCCTACCCTGTTGGTTTAAAAACAGATTTCGTTTTCCGAAAGATTCAGATAGGCGTGGTTTGCGTGTAATCACCCTGCAAAGCAGCCGGTAATGACACGAAAACCACTCTTAATGCGTAAATGCTGACACTGAGAGGTGACAGTGGACGGTATTGTTTTCCTGGCTACATGGGTGATTTTCATGTTTCTCTGGCTACCTCGGAGATTATACCTTTATAATTTTTACATGTATTGTCCATGTAATGTAGTGTCTGAATATATTTAATCAAATAGAATGTAGGTTATAGTGAATATATTTTCGAAGGTCTGTATTGAATAGCAAACACTAAGCATTGTTCTCACTATACTGATCAATAAATGCATTATGAGTTGTATCTGAAGAGAATAAAATGCAGTGTGCGCATCAACAAATTACACTGATGTAATAATAATTATTAAAGTCAGCCATAATGACACACATTATAATAGAGAAATACATAAAGGGTCAAATGACATGAACAAAAGGTTCAAAAGTAGGAATGAAACATATAAACACATAAAAAATTAAAACACATGCAAATTAAAACACATTTCCCTTTCAAATCCCTTCAAGTAGAAAAAAATGGCTTAAAATGATAATTTCTCATGCTGGCAAGGGAATAAAGGAATGGATACTCTCACGCTTTTCTGATGGTGTTTTTAAATGCTCCCGTGCGTTAGGGAAGCAATTCGGAATTACATTAAAAGCCATAAAAATATTCCTACTTTCTGTGCCAGAACCCCATTTATGTAAATATGTCTTCAGAAGAAAATCTGAAACAGCGAAGAAGTTATAAATTCAACTGAGCATTGTTTATCATAGCCCTCAAATAGAAATAAATTAAATGTCCAATGATTTTAAAAATTGTTTTAGCACGTTCAGTCGTTAGAATACTATGCTTCCCAATGGAATTAACAATTATAAACATTTATGCAAGCAATATGGAGAATGCTCATGGCATAAATGGTAAGTGAATAACTTTCTTTTTGGAGTAATTGGTAGAAATACATTAAAACTGTAAATTTTGCAAAAAAACCTTATTTGTACAATTCTATAAAAATAATTATGCATGTGGGAAAGCATTAATTTACCAAACGGACCTCAATATTTACTTTAGCCCAGTGGGGATTTGCTTTTTCGTTGTTCTGCATAATTTTTAATGGAATTATACCACCTTTTAAAACAGAATTTTTAGATTAAGTTTTAGATAGAATTTTTAAATTAATTATATGAGTTTAAACACCAAATACCATATATCGGAAAATTCAAAAGTATTTTTCTAATTAATAACTTGGCCAAGAGAAAATTGAATACATGATGATATTTGGTTTAGAAAAACTGTGAAAATCAAAACACTTCATATCAGTTATCATGGAATCTAATCAAAGCAGCACTTAACATTATGGTTTTAGATTTAAACACTTTTTCTAGAAGAAAGTTAAAATAGGTTAGCAATTAATTAAAGAATGTTTTAAACACACACCCAAAATAGAGCAAAGGAAGGAGGGAGAGAGGGAAGAAGAGAGGGAAGGAGGGAAGAAAAGAGGGAAGGAAGGAGGGAAGGGAGGGAGGGAGGGAAAAATACAGGAAGAAAAAACAAGATGAATCAATATATTTTCTATATTTCTTGCAAAATGTATAGCAATTGATATCTAAATCTAGGGTCAGGTAGAAAGTGAAACGTAACTTTAAAATGTATAAAGCATAAACTCTGTCACCTAATTTAATGGGGATTATTAAATTATATAAAATTCAATGTTTGGAATTAGCACCCGTTTTTTCCTTTTCCTAATTTACTTAAAACAGCTGTTACAAAAGCAAGAATGGTTTTATCAAAGCAAAATCAGTATGCCAAAAATTGTCCCAGGGATTTCATGTTTGGAAGTTTCAAAATATAGCAAGTTAACAGATATTACTTTATTTGCTAACTCTGTGTGATCTCAGAAGTCATCTAACCTCTCTACTCTTCAGTCTTCTCACTTACAAAAGAAATAGTATTAGGTTGAATCCTATTACATTGCAGACATTTAATCATCTTTTTAACCTATAAAAATGACAATTTATTATAATTCAGCCTTATGATTTTACATTTATATAAAATCATAGAGAAAATTTTAACCACTAGCTTTGCCCTGTGACTTTCTGGTGAAGTAAAGCCACTCCTAATCAGCACTGAAGTATTTATTTTCTGCACAAGGGCCAAACTCCTGCCTTTTTGTTTCCAGTGATGTGGGCATCCCTTTAAGAACCTCACTGCAGCCCATCAGCGTGTATGCACTTTTCGCTGCAGTGCTGTAAGAACCTTCTCAAAAACAGACTGGGGTCATTCTTGCTTATGTGTATGACATAGAAAGATCTGAAGAGTTTTAGTAGAGTGGGAAAATAATATAAGCCAACAGTTTCCAGAATTGGGCAAAGGCCTTATTCAAAGTGAGCCAATGGTTAAAGCAGAAGGCAGAAGAGGATTCAAGGAAGATGATTGACCTTTAACCATGTCAGCATGACTCAGCAATGACCAAGATTTAAGGACTAAGAAATTTCATTCTGCTGCAATTCTTCCACCGCCCCATCTTGTACTACCATTAGGTATGGGAGATACTTGTATTCTGTGTCTTTATGGGAGATACTTATATTCTGTGCCTTTATGGGAGATACTCATATTCTGTGCCTTTATGGGAGATACTCATATTCTGTGTCTTTATGGGAGATACTCATATTCTGTGTCTTTATGGGAGATACTCATATTCTGTGTCTTTATGGGAGATACTCATATTCTGTGTCTTTATGGGAGATATTTATATTCTGTGTCTTTATGGGAGATACTTATATTCTGTGTCTTTATGGGAGAGACTTATATTCTGTATCTTTATGGGAGAGACTTATATTCTGTGTCTTTATGGGAGAGACTTATATTCTGCATCTTTGGGGTACAGTCAAGGGAGTTGTTTCATTATTCAAACTGTACCCAAAAAGTAAACTATAAAAATTGATATAACAGAACCAACAGTTTTCATAAGGTAGACTCACAAAGTGAAATATAAAACATTTCAAAGCACTTGAAATATGTGCAGCAAATTAGATTTTATGCTACAGTTTTTGTGTCCAAAAAATGAATTCTAAAAATTAAACCCCTGTGTAACATTGTAGAAGGTGAAATGTTACCTAATTCATGCCCATTGGCAAACATATAATTCCAAACCTTAATAAAATAATGTCTAAAAATTATAGACCTATGTATGTTGAATATATCTGTAAAAAAAAAAAATCAAAGAAAATACTAATGAAGACTTTTTACTAATAGATTTAATTTTCTAAAATACCATGAACAAACTGAACTTATTCCAGGAACATAATCATTCAACAAGAACAAGAAATTACCTATTATTATAAAGTGCACCATTCTGCAGGAAAACTCATATTGGAGACATTCTAGAATGTACTAAATGAGGCCACGTGAAAGGGGAGGAAAAAAACAAGAGTGGATGGGGCCAACCAAGTGAGACTAACACACAAGTCATCATCGCCGCCTCAGAAATTTTCCAACAGACTAATTCATGTGCAAGGGCCTGTAGCAAATTTCAACTCCATCCTATAGCCAAAGGAGCATAATCTGGCAACTAAGATGTGGAGGAAAAAATAGTCTATTCATTTTGGAGCAAGGTTTCAGCAAACAGGATATGCTTTGTGGGTTTTCTTGGGAAGTGGGGTCAGTCAGAGGAAAGTAGAAATGGAAAATGTGGTCAGTATAAAAGAATGGAAGACTTCAGACTACAACCAGGTGAGCGTGGTTCCAGGCAGGATTCGGTACTCGTAAGAGAAATCAACGTGCAATCAGGAAAGCAAAACCGTAGCCCAGTGTCTTGGTTTGGGTTTTTCCAACTGGAAATTCTGAGACAAGAATTGGGTTCAAGCAGTTTATCTGGGAGCTTTTCAAATAAACTGTGAGATGTATTTCAGGAAGCCCCACACCATCATTCTGAGAGATGGAGGAGGAGGGAGAAGGAGTTAACCACCAAGCTGCAGCAGACCGCCACGGTGGCCCAAAAGAATATGGACAAGTCACAAACAGGATCTACCACACTCTACCATGGAGAGCGAGAAGCAGAGGGCCAGGGGAAGCACATCCACGCCGGAAGTTCCCTGCAGGCATCAGGGGAAGCACATCCACGCCGGAAGTTCACTGCAGGCATCAGGGGAAGGACACACACGCCGGAAGTTCACTGCAGGCATCAGGGGAAGCACATACACGCCGGAAGTTCCCTGCAGGCATGCTGGGCGAATAACACTCGTTTCAGACACCGGGAATGGTCCAAATCCACTCCTACACGGCCTCCACCGGAGCAGGGCAAGACAGACACCTTGACGGTCTTAAGCATCTACAGCTGAGTGAGAATAGAGTAAGCTGAATGGACACCATTACCATAGGTTAAAAATATTGAAAGAAGAAAACAAATACACACACACACACACACACACACACATATATATACTTTCAACTAATATCAGAAAAATATATATTTTTTGGGAGATGCAGTCTCGCTCTGTTTCCCAGGCTGGAGTGCAGTGGCACGATCTCGGCTCACTGCAACCTCTGCCTCCCGGGTTCAAGTGATTCTCCTGCCTCAGCCTCCCAAGTAGCTGGGATTACAGGCACATGCCACCACGCCCAGCTAATTTTTTTATTTTTAGTAGAGATGGGGTTTCACCATGTTGGCCACGATGGTCTCGATTTCTTGACCTCATGCTCCACTGACCTCAGCCTCTCAAAGTGCTGGGATTACAAGCAGAAAAATGTTTTTTGAAAGAACGACATTCATTCCCAATTAAATATTTTGAAAAAGGAAAAAATAGTTTCTTCTTCTGATGAAATGAAATTATTTTAAACTAAAGGTTAATATTAAACTCCATCCAAAATCCCAGTCATTCTTTTTAAAACTGGGGAGAAATCAGTATGGCAACAACTGCCACAAATGTTAGTGTTTTAAGAATTTAGATGATACACTTAGATATAACCAGAAACACTGGGAACAAATAGTGGAAAAGAAATGGACAAAACATTATTGTTTGCTTATAACAACAACAACGAAAATTCAAAAATGCTATACAAATTCTAACATTGATTTTAACAAAAAGAAAATGATATAAAAGAAAGAAAATCTCAATAGTGTGTATGACTGTCAGCAACACACAGCTAAATATAATACAAATTAATATTGTATTTGGCCAGGAACAGTGGCTTATGCCTGTAATCCCAGCACTTAGGGAGGCCGAGGCAGGCGGATCACCTGAGGTCAGGAGTTCGAGACCAGCCTGACCAACATGGTGAAACCCCGTCTCTACTAAAAATACAAAAATTACCTGGGTGTAGTGGCGGGCACCTGTAATCTCAGCTACTTGGGAGGCTGAGGCAGGAGAATCGCTTGAACCTGGGAGGCTGAGGCAGAAGTTGTAGTGAATCGAGAGCGCATCATTGCACTCCAGCCTCAGTGACAAGAGCAAAACTCCATCTCAAAATACATATATATACACACACACAGATATAAATATGTGTGTGTATATATATACACACTAATATATATATTATGTGTGTATATATACACTAATATAAATACTATATATACATATATGTTTTTATATATAATATAAATAACTATATACACACATAAATGTTTACACACACATATGTGTGTGTGTATATATATAGTATTTAGATTAGAAGTGTTGAGAATGAAAGTAAAAGTAAAATATGTGACCTATAGAAAGAAAAAAAATCAAAACCTTCTAGAGAATTTCTTTTTAAAAATCAGTAAAGTTTTCTAGCTTACTGCTAGAGAAAAGACTTTCACCTTTATTACAACACAAAAAGGACTCCTGTTAAGATCATTTGTGGACTCCCTTTTCCAGACCCAAGCTGTTCATTTCAGATCTCGTACCAGCAGGCATTTCCTCAGATTTGTATGTGTTAACCATGCCCTGCTTTGAGGATCTTTCTTCTTTTGAAATCTTCAGAATTTTCTCTCTCCTGGTTTCCTCCGATCTCCAATTTCTACTTCCCACTTTCTCTTCTGGGCCTCCCCTCTCTATATATAACCTATACTGAGATCCCTTCGTGTTTTTATTTTTTCCTTATTCTCACTTTCAAAACCCAAATTTCCACCTACTTCACACCTCAATTTACTGTAATTTGACTTAGAACATGTCTGACATATCTGCTCCTAGACTGCAAACTTTACCAAAACAAAACTAAATTCTATCTAATCCATCTACTGCATAACCAATATTAACACAGAGCTTAGCATATAAAAGGTGCTTAATACGTGTTTGTTAAACAAATGAACAGATTTAAAATTTGTTAAATTTGTGCCAATTTATAAACTACATTCATTTTGAAAATGTGGTGTATATACATAATGGAATACTATTCAGCCATAAAAAGAATGATGCCCTGTCCTTCACGGTAACATGGATGAGCCTGGAGGACATTATGCGAAGTGAAATAAGCCAGGCACAGAAACACAAATATGTTCTCACTCAGATGTGGGAGCTTAAAAAGTTGATCTCATTGTAAGAGATAGTAGAATGCAGGTCACCAGGGGTTGGGAAGTGGTGGAGGGGGATGAAGAGAGGCTGCTTAACGAGTACAAACATAATTAGACAGAAAGCATAAGTTCTAGTGTTCAATAGCATGGTAGAGTAACTGTAGTTAATGATAATTTATTGTATATTTCAGAATAACTAGATTTAAAATGTTCTCAACACAAACAAATGAGGTTTGCGGTGATAGGTATCCGGAATACCCTGACGTGTTCGCTGTGCATTGTAAGCAGAGATCAAAATATCACTTGTGGCCGGGCGCGGTGGCTCACGCGTGTAATCCCAGTACTTTGGGAGGCCGAGGTGGGCGGATCGCGAGGTCAGGAGATTGAGACCATCCTGGCCAACATGGTGAAACCCCGTCTGTACTAAAAATACAAAAATTAACTGGGCGTGGTGGTGAGTGCCTGTAATCCCAGCTACTTGGGAGGCTGAAGCAGGAGAATCACTTGAACCTGGGAGGCAGAGGTTGCAGTGATCCGAGATCACGCCACTGCACTCCAGCCTGGCCATAGGGCAAGGGCCCGTCTCAAAAAAAAAAAAAAAATCACATATATCCCATATATGTGTACAATTATTACGTATCAATTTTAAAAAATAAGGATGTTGAAAGAGTTCCATCAGACTATATTACACATCACCAAAAAAGCCATTTGGTTAAACTACAGTGAGATACAACTACACAGCCACTAGAATGTCTAAAGGTAAAACAACTGACTGTACCAAGAGTTGCCCAGTATGTGGAGGAACTAAAACTCTCACATGCTGGTGGCAGGAATGCAAAATACACGAAACTTTGGAAAACAGTTTGGCGATTTCTTACAAAGTTAAATACACGCCTACCATACGACCCAGCCAATTGTAGGTATTTATCCAAGAAAAATAAAAGTGTATGCTCACAAAAACGCTATACACAAACGTTTACATCAAGTTTGTTTGTAGAGGAGAAGACCAGAAAAGTCAATGTGATAACTTTCTACATAAAACTGTTTATTTTAAGCATTAAGCTGCTAAAATTGGGGGGACAGACATTAGGGTTTTAGGAGTTGGGGAAGATGTGAGGGTCTTATCCAGCATGAGTGTCTGGACAGGATAGTGAATAGGATGCACACACCAATACTCTGCCCTCAGCGTGGCTGTGTGCTCTTGTAATCAGTTGTGTTAGGAGACAGTTGCAAGCAGGGATGTTTGTTTGGGGGAATACCAGTGAGACTGACTAAAAGGAAGGAAGAATGGACTATCTGAGGAAAAAACATCAATCTGAAATTAAATCTTCCTTGACACTGCCCACAGTAACTTATTCTGGCTTTCCAAGGGTGAGATGACTGATAGCAAAGCTGAAAGTACATGATTCTTTTTTTTTTTTTTTTTTTTTTTCTGAGATGGAGTCTCACTCTGTCACCAGGCTGGATTCCGAGTGATTGATCACCTGCGGAAGGGAAGCTCATATTCACCCTCATTCACACACCCTCACACACACATCCACACTCACCCTCACTCACACTCACCCTCACTCACACTCACCCTCACATCCACACTCACACTCACCCTCACTCACACCTTCACTCACACTCACCCTCACATCTACACTCACACTCACCCTCACGCACATTCACACCCACCACTCACACCCTCACACATGCATCCTCACACTAACCCTCACACATGCATCCTCACTCACACTCACCCTCACACACGCATCCTCACACTCACCCTCACACACACACACTCACACTCACCCTCACATCCACACTCACACTCACCCTCACTCCCTCACACCCTCACACACGCATCCTCACTCACACTCACCCTCACACATGCATCCTCACACTCACCCTCACACACACCCTCACACCCTCACTCACACTTACCCTCACATCCACACTCACACTTACCCTCACATCCACACTCACACTCACCCTCACTCCCTCACTCACACTCACCCTCACACACATTCACACTCACCCACCACTCACACTCACCCTCACACACACACTCACCCTCACCCTCACTCACACTCACCCTCACATCCACACTCACACTCACCCTCACTCCCTCACATCCTCACACACGTATCCTCACTCACACTCACCCTCACACACGCATCCTCACTCACACCCTCACACACAACCCTCACTCACACTCACCCTCACACACACACTCACCCTCACTCAGACTCACCCTCACATCCACACTCACACTCGCCCTCACTCCCTCACACCCTCACACACGTATCCTCACTCACACCCTCACACACGCATCCTCACTCACACCTTCACACACGCATATTCACACCCTCACACACACACTCACCCTCACTCACACTCATGCTCACATCCACACTCACACTCACCCCACCCTCACACACATTCACACTCACCCACCACTCACACCCTCACACATACACACCCTCACTCACACTCACCCTCACACACCCATCCATACTCACCCACCACTCACACCCTCACACACGCATCCTCACTCACACCCTCACTCACACACTCACATCCACACTCACACTCACCCTCACTCCCTCACTCACACTCACCCTCACACACATTCACACTCACCCACCACTCACACTCACCCTCACACACTCACATTCACCCTCACACTCACCCTCACATCCACACTCACCCTCACTCCCTCACACTCACCCTCACACACATTCACACTCACCCTCACTCACACTCACCTCACACACACATCCACACTCACCCACCACTCACACTCACCCTCACACATGCATCCTCACACCCTCACACACACACACTCACCCTCACTCACACCCTCACTCACACTCACCCTCACATCCACACTAACACTCACCGTCACTCCCTCACTCACACTCACCCTCACACACTCATCCTCACTCCCACTCACCCGCACACACACATCCACACTCACCCACACATCCACACTCACCCACCACTCACACTCCCTCACACACACATCCTCACTCACACTCACCCTCACACACGCATCTTCACACACCCTCACACACACACTCACCCTCACTCACACCCTCACTCACACTCATTCTCACATCCACACTCACTCACCCTCACTCTCTCACTCACACTCATGCTCACACATTCACACTCATGCACCACTCACACTCATCCTCACACACACACACTCACCCTCACACTCACCCTCACTCCCTCACACCCTCACACACATTCACACTCACCTACCACTCACACTCACCCTCACACACACACCCCCTCACTCACACTCACCCTCACACACACATCCACACTCACCCACACATCCACACTCACCCACCACTCACACCCTCACACACACACCCTCACACTCACCCTCACACATGCATCCTCACTCACACCCTCACACACGCATCCTCACACTCACCCTCACACACACACTCACACCCCCACTCACACCCTCACACATGTATCCACACTCACCCACACTCATCCTCACACACACATCCACACTCACCCACACTCACCCACACGTCCACACTCACCCACACTCACCCTCATCCACACATCCACACTCACCCTCACTCACTGTCACCCTCACACACACATCCACACTCACCCACACTGACACTCACTCTCATTCACTTACATTCACTCACCCACACTCACTCTCACCCATCCACACTCTCACACTCTCACACCCACATGCACTCACCCCGGTACCATGGAGACGTGCTGGTGAACCCCATGAGCACAGCTTTGGGAGGTGGAAGAACCCTGAGAACCTGGAGAAAATCCACACAGACATGGGGAGAACCTGTAGACTCCACACAGGTGACCTTGCTGGGAAGCCACTTTAAGAAAATTAGCTTTGTAGGCCAGGTGCGGTGGGTCACACCTATAATCCCAGCACTTTGGGAGGCCGAGGTGGGTGGATCACCTGAGGGCAGGAGTTCGAGACCAGCCTGGCCAACATGGTGAAACAATGTCTCTGCTAAAAGTACAAAAATTAGCCAGGAGTGGTGGTGGGCGCCTGTGATCCCAGCTACTCAGGAGGCTGAGGCAGGAGAATTGTTTTAACCCAGGAGGCAGAGGCTGCAGTGAGGCGAGATTACATCACTCACTGCACTCCAGCCTGGGCAACAAGAACAAGACTCCATCTCAAAAAGCAAAAATAAAATAAAAATAAAAAATTAACATTGTAACAAATATTGGAAGAAACATGTTATTCAAGGAATTGCTCTAATGTATCAGAGTTGGTTTATTAATTGTAACAAATATACCATGTTAACAGGTTGATAATAGGAGAAACTAGGTGCAGGGTTTGAGAGCTCTGCACCACTCTATTTTTCTGTAAATCTAAAACTGTTCTAAAAATAAAATTTCCTTCTTTTCTTTTTTTTTTTTTTTTTTTTGAGATAGAGTTTCACTCTTGTTGCCCAGGCTAGAGTGCAATGGTGCTATCTCGGGTCACTGTAACCTCTGCCTCCTGGGTTCAAGCTATCCTCCTGCCTCAGCCTCCCCAGTAGCTGGGATTACAAGCATGCGCCTCCATGCCTGGATAATTTTTTGTATTTTTAGTAGAGACGGGTTTCACCATGTTGGCCAGCTATAATCCCAGCTACTCGGGAGGCTGAGGCAAGAGAATCACTCGAACCCAGGTGGCAGAGGTTGCAGTGAGCCAAGATCACACATTGCACTCCAGCCTGGCAACAGAGTGAGACTCCATCTCTAAAAAAAAAATAAATAAATAAAAGTGCTCAGAGGCCGTGAAAGTAATAGCACATAATGCATTAATTAATATGCCAGATCTGCCAACTTGCCAGGTTATACTGGAACTGGTTTCTTAATTTTGCATCACCTCAATTTCTCATCTCTAAGACTATATTAACATGTGTACCTAAGTAAAAAGCATGTGTCATGTTGGGGTGTTATAAATATGAAATACAAACATACACTGACACACACGCACATGCACACACACATCTATAGTGTATTCATGTTGTGTCAATAGGTATATTATCTATACGACTATGTAGAGAGAGTATATATACACACACACGTATATACACACACACAGAGAGAGAGATTATCATGTTGTTTATTCTTTAAAATGATGGTGGCGATTTTAAGCACTATGGTCATGAGAAGGGTTAGGGCAATCAGGCAAGAAAAAGAAATCAAGGGTATTCAGTTAGGAAAAGAAGAAGTCAAATTATCCCTGTTTGCAGATGACATGATTGTATATTTAGAAAACCCCATCATCTCAGCCCAAAATCTCCTTAAGCTGATAAGCAACTTCAGCAAAGTCTCAGGATACAAAATTAATGTTCAAAAATCACAAGCATTCTTATACACCAGTAACAGACAGACAGCCAAATCATGAATGAACTTCCATTCACAATTGCTCCAAAGGAATAAAATAACTAGGAATCCAATTTACAAGGGATGTAAAGGACCTCTTCAAGGAGAACTACAAACCACTGCTCAGTGAAATAAAAGAGGACACAAACAAATGGAAGAACATACCATGCTCATGGATAGGAAGAATCAATATCGTGAAAATGGCCATACTGCCCAAGGTAATTTATAGATTCAATGCCATTCCCATTAAGCTACCAATGAGTTTCTTCACAGAATTGGAAAAAACTGCTTTAAAGTTCATATGGAACCAAAAAAGAGCCCGCATTGCCAAGACAATCCTAAGTCAAAAGAACAAAGCTGGAGGCATCACGCTACCTGACTTCAAACTATACTACAAGGCTACAGTAACCAAAACAGCATGGTACTGGTACCAAAACAGAGATATAGACCAATGGAACAGAACAGAGTCCTCAGAAATAATACCACACATCTACAGTCATCTGATCTTTGACAAACCTGAGAAAAACAAGAAACGGGGAAAGGATTCCCTATTTAATAAATGGTGCTGGGAAAATTGGCTAGCCATAAGTAGAAAGCTGAAACTGGATCCTTTCCTTACTCCTTATATGAAAATTAATTCAAGATGGATTAGAGACTTAAATGTTAGATGTAATACCATAAAAACCCTAGAAGAAAACCTAGGTAATACCATTCAGGACATAGGCATGGGCAAGGACTTCATGTCTAAAACACCAAAAGCAACGGCAAGAAAAGCCAAAATTGACAAATGGGATCTAATTAAACTAAAGAGCTTCTGCACAGCAAAAGAAACTACCATCAGAGTGAACAGGCAACCTACAGAATGGGAGAAAATTTTTGCAATCTGTTCATCTGACAAAGGGCTAATATCCAGAACCTACAAAGAACTCAAACAAATTTACAAGAAAAAAACAACCCCATCAAAAAGTGGACAAAGGATATGAACAGACATTTCTCAAAAGAAGACATTCATACAGCCAACAGACACATGAAAAAATGCTCGTCATCACTGGCCATCAGAGAAATGCAAATCAAAACCACAATGAGATACCATCTCACACCAGTTAGAATGGCAATCATTAAAAAGTCAGGAAACAACAGGTGCTGGAGAGGATGTGGAGAAATAGGAACACTTTTACACTGTTGGTGGGATTGTAAACTAGTTCAACCATTATGGAAAACAGTATGGCGATTCCTCAAGGATCTAGAACTAGAAGCACCATATGACCCAGCCATCCTTTACTGGTTCTATACTCAAAGGATTATAAATCATGCTGCTATAAAGACACATGCACACGTATGTTCATTGCGGCACTATTCACAATAGCAAAGACTTGGAATCAACCCAAATGTCCATCAGTGACAGACTGCATTAAGAAAATGTGGCACATATACACCATGGAATACTATGCAGCCATCAAAAAGGATGAGTTTGTGTCCTTTGTAGGGACATGGATGCAGCTGGAAACCATCATTCTCAGCAAACTATCGCAAGAACACAAAACCAAACACCGCATGTTCTCACTCATAGGTGGGAACTGAACAGTGAGATCACTTGGACACGGGAAGGGGAACATCACACACCGGGGCCTATTATGGGGAGGGGGTAGGGGGGAGGGGGTAGGGATTGCATTGGGAGTTATACCTGATGTAAATGATGAGTGCTGACGAGTTGATGGGTGCAGCACACCAACATGGCACAAGTATACATATGTAACAAACCTGCACGTTATGTACATGTACCCTAGAACTTAAAGTATAATAATAATAAAAAAAAAAAAAAGAATGACCTCAGTGATGCCGTGGCTATCAAGGAACCAGGCGGTTTCCAAACAGTACTCATTAAAAAGAGAAAATCTAATATAGCAAAATTAAATCCAAACATAAGTATCAGGTTAAGTAGATAAACTCGCCTTTTTAAGAAAAAAGGGAAAAAAGGTTCATATTGCTTTTTAAAAAGCTATAGTAAAAACGATTCTGCCTAGAAGGAAGGGACAAAGCAGGGCTGCATGTAAATGACTAGTCAACAATACATAGCAGACGATTAAACACAGAAACAAACAGCAGTTCAGCTGCTAATATTAGACCACATTGGATTCAAGGCAAATGAAAAGAAAATGAGAAGGGCACTTTGTAATTTATAAGGAGCATAATTCACAGTGGAGAGCACAACTCTCATGAATCTTTACATTTTAATCTCCCACACTAAACTAAAACTGCAGGAATCAGTGGAAATGTAATCATCCTAAGAAATTTCAACACACTCGTCCAGTTCTGTAACACATGAAAGAGACCAGAAATAATGGATACAATCGACTAAATATTATAATGAAAAATACTTTGTTTATGTTTGTGTCTGTTCAACTCTGTAAGCTGAAAACAAGTGTCTATAGAACATTTATTTTAAAGTGTATCTGAAATTACACATAAAAACATGACTTCGATAACGTCCAAAATAAAAGAAATAACCACATTCTTTAACAGTAATACAAAAAAGGAGAAATTATTTCTAGAAGATAAAATAGAACTGGCCAAATATGTTAATTTTGTTTTTTTTTTCTTCAACTTTTGTTTTGTGTAAGTTCCGGGGTGCACGTGCAGGACCTGCAGGTTTGTGACGTGGGTAAACGTGTGCCACGGTGGTTTGCTGCACGGATCATCCCATCACCGAGCTATGCAGCCCAGCGTCATTGACTGTTCTTCCTATGCTCTCCCTCCCCATGCATCCCCCACAGGCCTCGGTGCGTGTTGTCCCCTTCACGTGTCCTCATCATTCAGCTCCCACTTATAAGTGAGAATGTGTGGTGTTTCGTTTCCTGTTCCTACACATTAATATTTTCAAAACTCACTCTTTTTTTATTTTTTTTGAGACGGAGTCGCTCTCTGTGGCCCAGGCCGGAGTGAGCGGCGCCATCTTGGCTCCCTGCAAGCTCCGCCCCCCGGGTTCCCGCCATTCTCCTGCCTCAGCCTCCGGAGTAGCTGGGACCACAGGCGCCGCCACCACGCCCGGCTAATTTTTTGTATTTTTTTTTTAGTAGAGACGGGGTTTCACCGTGTTAGCCAGGATGGTCTCCATCTCCTGACCTCGTGATCCGCCCGTCTCGGCCTCCCACAGTGCTGGGATTACAGGCCTGAGCCACCGCGCCCGGCCCAAAACTCACTCTTAAAGATCTCCTGGGTCAAAGATGCAATCAAAACTAAAATAAAAGAACATATTTAAAGGAACAATGACAAATATTTAAATGATGGAATAAATTAGCTTTATTTTTAAAAATACACTTTAAATACTTTCATTACTAGCATACAAAATATGAATAAAAATAGTCATACATTCAAAATAAAGGTTAGAAAAGAAAAAACAAAACAATCTATAAAAAGAAAATAATTAAAAACAAAAATTGGTAGCTAAAAATACAAGTGAGATATAACTTTAAATTTATTTTTATATTTTTCATTAATTTATTTAATAAAATTAGTAAAATATTTAAACCACTCCATATTAATAATGACTTTCATCTTGAAATAATCATTTTCCTTTTGTCATCAATCCTTTGGTTCTTGAAATATCTTGAATGGCACCCTTAGAAGTCGTTCTATCTCATTTGGAGTTTCTTCCTAGTATCTCACACGGCATGAATGTTGTTTTTCCTTAGCGTAATTGAGTTCTTGCATGGCAAGAAAAAGGCTGGCTCTGGCATTCTAAGCAGGAATGGACTTTGTTGGAACCATATCTGTAACTCCCTGGCTGTAAGCGAAGGCGTAAAAAGCAGAATTGTTTATAAGAGGATGAGAAACCAAGGAATCTCAGGAATCTGAGCAGCAATAACTCATGCAAGAGCCTCATCAGTTTGCCTGATGTAAATAAATACTCTACAACTATTGTGTCTTTTCCTGTCTTTGTGCTGCTCCACCCAAGACATAATGATCTAGGAGATTTTAATCGCATTCCTCAGCTACAGCAGGGCACAGCAATCGATTTCAACACACCAAGGCTGAACACAATGGGGAAAGATGCAATTCTCCAAGACATCAGAATGCTGGTTATCAAAAGAACCAACCACGTAGCTGGGTGGGGCCAACGAACCTTCCTTACACTCAATGTTCTGTCCTGCTTCCTATCCTCCCTTCTTCTCTTCTGTCCTCTCTTCTCGCCTCTTCTCATTCTGCACACACTCTCCAAATATCTCATCCCCTCCAATGGTTTTAGTTCTCATCTATATTCTGAAAATTCTCAGATCTGCATCTCAATCCCAGATCTCTTCAAGCTTCAGACCGTTATATCTATAAATTTCTTCATAGATAAACAAGGGTACCTCAGACACCTCATGTTCCAAATTAAATTCACTCCCCATCTCACCGCTCCACCCCAGCGTATTTCATGGAGTGGCCGCAGTGACTGTGTGAGTCATGGTTATGAGAAAGAGTAGACTCCACTTGAATTAATATTATTGGCACAGATTCTAGGAAGGTTTCAGGTAAAATGGTGTCTGAGAGGAGACTAAAGGGCAATTAAAAGATGACCCCATTCAGACAAGGCAGTGTATTGGAGGCAAGAGAAGGGGCATAGGACAAATAGGGAAGTTTTCTGAGCAAATGAGACATGAGCAAAAGGGTTGACATGAAAAGAGAACATGAATTATCCAATATGGGTGAAGTGTGGAATGAGAGAGAGAGACAGTGTGTATAGACAGAAGCAGTAAGATAGTGCAATGTGGCCTCTAATGATACAGGCTGATGGATCATGAGATATGGGACCTACTTAAGAAGTCATTGAAATTTATAGGGAAGAAATATGTCTATAAGACTTAGTTTTTGAAAAATCTGGAGAATGAATTGGAATGAGAATGATTAGAAGCAAAACTAACTGGGAAATTAATGTAATGATTCAGTTGAGAAATGACTGTAGTTGGGTCAGAGGAATGGCAGTGCAGTTAGACAGAAAGGGAATGATTTTTTATTAATATATTTATTTAGTTTTTAGAGATGTGGTTTTGAAACTGACCCAGTTGTCTCACAGACATTTTTTTTTTTTTATAAACACAGAAATTGACCTGACTGGTCTTAAAGCTTGAAACTTACGAACATATTTTTTTTCTGAGTTTATCCCTCAGGAAAAGACCTTCAGGCCTCTCAAAGAAAAGTCTCAAAGAACTGAAAGTCACCAGATCACCACGTCCAGTAAGATGCTGGACGCTTCATTCGTCTTGATGATTTCCTTGCCCCTCCCTGGTTCCCGTTTTCTTACACACTGTTACATTTCTTCCCTGCTATATACACCCCTAGTTTTAGTACCACAGGGAGACGGATTTGAGACTGAGTTCCATCTTGTTGGCTGCAGCAACAATTAAAGCTTCTTCCTTGGCAATACTCATCGTCTCAGTCGTTGGCTTTCTGTGTGGCGAGCAGCAGGACCTAGACAGAGGCCCAGGTGTTTCAGTATAACTCTTGCTATGTTGCCCAGGCTGGACTTGAACTCTTGGCTCAAAGGATTCTCCTGCCTCAGTCTCCTGAGTAACTTGGACTGCAGGCTCTTGCCATCATGCCTGACTAGGAAGGGAATTATTTTAAGAGCAGCTTCAGAGACTGAATTTTCAAAACTTCAGAATGAATTAGATATAATGTAAGAGAAGAAGAATTTTTGGCTTTGGAAACTGGATTGTTGGTGATGTCATTCATCTATATTAGAAGAGGAAAAAGAAAGGCTAATGGGGTAAATATGCTAATTAACTTGTTTGTGATTATTTCAGTGTGTATTATGTCAAAATATGTTGTACACCTTAAATATACACAATTTTAATTTGTCAGTTATACCTCAATAAAGCTAAAAAATTGATTAAAAACCTAAAAAAAAAAAAGAAAGGCTAGTGGGGAAAGACTGTAAGTTAATATTTTGCAACATTTAGTTGGAGGTTCCTGGGAGGAGGTCTACAGTACTTGTTGGATATGTAGGTTTGAAGGTCAGGAGAGAGGACTTAGTTACAGAAAATGATTTGGGAGCCGTGAAATTGAAGGCATAAAAATAAATGAGTTGTTAAAAAACAAACTTAACAACAAATTTAGTTGAAATTTACTTGGCTATTATTACCTATTATGGGACCAGACATCATCTCATTTTATTAAATAGCGTGGGTGCTGTGATGGGCTGATCATGAGGGTTTAGCTTTATAGGCGGAGAAGAACTGAGGAAAGCAGAAACAGCAATGAAAAGTGGACTGGTAATTTCAGTTGCTTTTCTCATATGGTTAAAGCAAAGAGCACTTCTTTGCCAGGCTGGCTCAGGTAAACTGGGCCCCTTCTGACTGGTGGCTGCAAGTCTCCTGTTTTTGGAAAGCTGCAGGGATTGAAGTTCAGCTTGATTATGTGGTTTGGACTGGTCTGTGGGGCCCAGTGCAGGAGCTCAGTCCCAACAATGGCCTCCCATAAACTTTGTTTAATGCAGCGAAGAAAGGAGACTAATGTGCTAAAACCAAAACCCGAAGAACGGCTTTTAAAAAACAGAGAAAGGCCAGGCAAAAAGAAAGGTGGCTCACGCTTGTAATCCCAGCATTTTGGGAGGCTGAGGTGGGCGGATCATGAGGTCAAGAGGTCAAGACCATCCTGGCCAACATGGTGAAACCCCATCTCTACTAAAACTAGAAAAATTATCTGGGCATGATGGTGGGTGCCTGTAATCCCAACTACCCAGGATGCTGAGGCAGGAGAATTGCTTGAACCCGGGAGGAGGACTTTGCACTGAGCCGAGATCACGCCACTGCACTCCAGCCTGGGCGACACAGCAAGACTCTGTCTCAAAAAAAATATGTATTAGAGAAAGAGATGCCTAGAAAGAAGATGGAGCAGTATAGCCTGAGAGCTTGGTGTGGTGTAGAGACAGCAGTGGTGTCTAGGATTCAAAACAATTTAGCTCTTAAGATAGAGTGAAAATAGAAGTAAAGCTTTTAAAGGGTTGGACCCAGCAACAAGTATGTTTTCATTTTTTGGGAAAATGGCTTTAGTGGGATGATGGAGACAACATTTGTAACTAAACAGACAACACTTTAAAAAGGCATATGAGGCCAAGGAACCGGAGTTTTGTTTTTTCAAGTTGGGAAGGAAATAAATATGCTTTCACGCTGACGAGTAGCAGCAAACAAAGGCTGAAAAACAGAGCAGGGAGATGTCATCGTTAAGACCGCACTTACTGAGTGAGTGGAAGGAAGTACGATTCAGAGCATAGATTTTAAAAAAATAAAATGAAGTAGAAAGCATTAGCTTTACATGTCATGTCACCGTAAGGGGAGAAAAGAGAAAGGGTGGGCGTGGACAGGGATGCTTCTGCGGTGCTGATTTTGTGGGAGTGAGAAGAGTGTGGGCAATCCTCTTCTGTTTCTGCAAGGTGAACTACAGGGGATGGAATGAGCTTGGGGGTCAGAAGAGAGTAGAAACTGTCTGAGGTATCTCCTGATGAGAATGAGATCAAGGTGGCTAAGGAGATAGAGACTCCTGATTATGGAGCTTAGATACCACGCAGTTACAGAGTGGCACTAAAGCTGTGAAATTCTTTACCAGTACCTCTGATCCTCCCATTTGAAAAGGCAGAAAAGGTAGACATTTAATTTATAACATGCCAAAACAGGTAGATTTGGGCATGACAGAGTTTTGAGATATAACAAGAGAGTTTTTGGAGTGATAAATCGTGAACTCAGTAACTTAAACTTCAGATTTCATAGTACAACTTCTTATGGCAAAGTCCAGTGGGAAGCCGTGGCTGAAATGAAACGAAAACCATTGTCTCTCAAGACAAGGAGGCCAAGGAACTTAGAAATTACGGTGCATAATGGGGCAACCCCATGAACCCCGAAGTCATTTTGGATGACGCAACAGGGTTCAGGGAGGAGAAAAAGTGGCCCTGGCTTTTAAATCTCCAACGAGTAGTGTAGAATGGCAAGGAGTCCTGGAAGAGCAACGAGGGAAGTTACAGGCGGGCTTCCTGGAGGCTGTGAGCCTCAAAAGGAACACGGCCTCACGCTCAGGCAGTGGAACAATTTTATGAAAGTAGCCAAGCTGAAGTTTTTAGTTTGTGAAAGAAAACGCTGCTTCGATCTAAAGAACTGTAGGCAACTGGCTGAGCAGGAGGCTCATGCTTGTAATCCCAGCACTTTGGGGGGCCAAGGCAGGTGGATCACCTGAGGTCAGGAGTTCAAGACCAGCCTGGCTAACATGACAAAACCCTGTCTCTACTAAAAATACAAAACTTATCCAGGTGTGGTGGTGGACACCTGTATTCCCAGCTGCTACTCAGGAGGCTGAGGCAGGATGATCACTCGAACCCAGGAGGTGGAAGTTGCAGTGAGCCAAGATCGCGCCACCGCACTCCAGGCCTGGGCAACAAGAGCAAAACTCCATCTCAAAAAAAAAAAAAAAAAAGAATTATAGGCAACCTCTGTGCTCAGTGGATATCCAAGTTTTGATTCAAGCAAGAAAATAGAAAAAAAAAATTCAGTGAAGATTTCAAAAGTTTAAGATCAGTTGTGGACCAAAGAACGGACTGTCTGGGGTCATAGTGGCGAGCTGGGAAAGTGGGGAGCTGTGTGAGGAGGGATGACCAGAGCACCTCTGAAGGGTGGGGGTCCCGATGCATGGGCTTCCTGAGAGGGGACCAAGGAGAGCAGGGCTGTCAGAGAGGGTGGGGAGATACAGCCTCAACTTTTGTTCTTTTTCTTTCTTTTTTTTATTTTTTAGACAGAGTCACAGTGTCGCCCAGGCTGGAGGGCAGTGGCATGATCTCAGCTCACTGCAAGCTCTATCTCCCGGGTTCACGCCATTCTCCTGCCTCAGCCTCCCGAGTAGCTGGGACTACAGGCGCATGCCATCATTTTTTGTATTTTAGTAGAGACGGAGTTTCACAGTGTTGGTCTGCATGGTCTCGATCTCCTGACCTCGTGATCCACCCGCCTCGGCCTCCCAAAGTGCGGGGATTATAGGCGTGAGCCACCGCGCCCGGCCACGGCCTCAATTTTTTAAATGGACTAATTCTAGAGTTCTTCTCATGTTGAAACGGGACAAGTTCCCTTGTCCCCCTCGCAGGGCGTGCAACAGGGGATGTGGCTGACTTCTTCAGCTCCCTGCTGCTCAGACCTCTACGGGGAGCATGCAGACGGGCAGGTCGTGGGGCTCCGACCCCATGGCAGTGTCTAGGGGTGAACGCTGACAGCTCCTGAAGCCGCAGTGGGCCTGTGTTACAGGCTGCTCTTAGCTTTCATCATCTGTGGGTGGATGTGTTCCTCAGCTCAGTTAGGCCCTCTGCCTTATCGCAAGGACAGACGGTTTTCTGTACCCTGGGTTCTTGCCTTGGTGTACCAGAAAAATCAAATCACACGTGGGCCTGGAGAATGCGTGCAAGGTCTGATTGAATGATGGTGGTAGCTCTCAGCAGGTGGGTGGGGAACGAAAAGAGGATGGGGTGGGATTGAATGATGGAGGAAGCTGTCAGAAGGTGGGTGGGGAGTGGGAAGGGGATGGAGTGGGATTGAATGATGGAGGAAGGTCTCAGCAGGTGGGTGGGGAGTGGGAAGGGGATGGGGTGGGATTGAATAGAGGAAGTAGCTCTCAGCAGGTGGGTGGGGAGTGGGAAGGGGATGGAATGGGATTGAATGATGGAGGAAGCAGCTCTCAGCAGGTGGGTGGGGAGTGAGAAGGGGATGGGATGGGATTGAATAGAGGAAGTAGCTCTTAGCAGGTGGGTGGGGAGTGGGAAGGGGATGGAGTTGGATTGAATGATGGAGGAAGGTCTCAGCAGGTGGGTGGGGAGTGGGAAGGGGATGGGGTGGGATTGAATAGAGGAAGTAGCTCTCAGCAGGTGTGTGGGGAGTGGGAAGGGGATGGAGTGGGATTGAATGATGGAGGAAGGTCTCAGCAGGTGGGTGGGGAGTGGGAAGGGGATGGGGTGGGATTGAATGATGGAGGAAGGTCTCAGCAGGTGGGTGGGGAGTGGGAAGGGGATGGGGTGGGATTGAATAGAGGAAGTAGCTCTCAGCAGGTGGGTGGGGAGTGGGAAGGGGATGGAATGGGATTGAATGATGGAGGAAGCAGCTCTCAGCAGGTGAGTGGGGAGTGGGAAGGGGATGGGGTGGGACTGAATAGAGGAAGCAGCTCTCAGCAGGTGGGTGGGGAGTGGGAAGGGGATGGAGTGGGATTGAATGATGGAGGAAGGTCTCAGCAGGTGGGTGGGGAGTGGGAAGGGGATGGGGTGGGATTGAATAGAGGAAGTAGCTCTCAGCAGGTGGGTGGGGAGTGGGAAGGGGATGGAATGGGATTGAATGATGGAGGAAGCAGCTCTCAGCAGGTGAGTGGGGAGTGGGAAGGGGATGGGGTGGGACTGAATAGAGGAAGCAGCTCTCAGCAGGTGGGTGGGGAGTGGGAAGGGGATGGAATGGGATTCGATGGAGGAAGCTCTCAGCAGGTGGGTGGGGAGCGGGAAGGGAATTGAGTAGGATTGAATGGAGGAAGCAGCTCTCAGCAGGTAGGTGGGGAGTGGGAAGGGGATGGGGTGGGATTGAATGATGGAGGAAGCTCTCAGCAGGGGGGTGGGGAGTGGGAAGGGGATGGAATGGGATTGAATGATGGAGGAAGCAGCTCTCAGCAGGTGGGTGGGGAGTGGGAAGGGGATGGGATGGGATTGAATAGAGGAAGTAGCTCTCAGCAGGTGGGTGGGGAGTGGGAAGGGGATGGAATGGGATTGAATGATGGAGGAAGCAGCTCTCAGCAGGTGGGTGGGGAGTGGGAAGGGGATGGGGTGGGATTGAATAGAGGAAGCAGCTCTCAGCAGGTGGGTGGGGAGTGGGAAGGGGATGGAATGGGATTCGATGGAGGAAGGTCTCAGCAGGTGGGTGGGGAGTGAGAAGGGGATGGGGTGGGATTGAATAGAGGAAGTAGCTCTCAGCAGGTGGGTGGGGAGTGGGAAGGGGATGGAGTGGGATTGAATGATGGAGGAAGGTCTCAGCAGGTGGGTGGGGAGTGGGAAGGGGATGGGGTGGGATTGAATGATGGAGGAAGCTCCAGCAGGTGTGTGGGGAGTGGGAAGGGGATGGAGTAGGATTGAACGGAGGAAGTAGCTCTCAGCAGGTGGGTGGGGAGTGGGAAGGGGATGGAATGGGATTCGATGGAGGAAGCTCTCAGCAGGTGAGTGGGGAGTGGGAAGGGGATGGAATGGGATTGAATAGAGGAAGTAGCTCTCAGCAGGTGGGTGGGGAGTGGGAAGGGGATGGGGTGGGATTGAATAGAGGAAGTAGCTCTCAGCAGGTGGGTGGGGAGCGGGGAGGGAATTGAGTAGGATTGAATGGAGGAAGCAGCTCTCAGCAGGCAGGTGGGGAGTGAGAAGGGGATGGAGTGAGAAGGTGAATTTCCCTTGGATTCAGGCCGCTCAATGGCCGGACTCCCCTCCAACCGTCCCGGCCAGATTCCCCTCAGCCCCTCATCTCCGCGGGCTGATGGCCTGCCAGTGTGTTCTTCCCGCTCTGCTCCTCTGGACGTCCAGCTGCCTGTGTGCTGTAACACCAGCATGTTCCTCTCCAAGTCCGGCCGGGTGCGTCTGCGCCCGCTAGGGTCTCAGGGTTTTTATAGGCACAGGATGGGACCTTAGTGGCCAGGGTGGTCTTGGAAAATGCAGCATTTGGGCACGAAGGCAGGAGTGCCCGAGGCACAGGCCCGAGGATGGACCCCCACCAGGGACCCACCTTTCTCCACCCAGCACTTCCCGGACCCTCTTACGTCTCAATGTGAGTGGGTAGGAACTGGAGGGAATCGGAACTTAAGCCTCTTAACGATCATATGCTTCTCTCCCCAGCAAACATCCCCATCTCTGCCAGCCTAGCCGGCCGCTGTAAAGGAAAAGCACGAATGTGGAAGCAGAGGTGTTGTGCAAAAGTGAGCGCGGCCCTGGAGTCTAAGATGCTGCCGTGCGGAACTGGAGCCCAAGGCTTCAGGCTCTGAGAGCATCCCCGAGCACGCGGCATGCAGCCCCTAAAAGCTTCCTGCGCCCTCCAAATCCAATCCCTGCCCGTTTCCTAGAGTCCGGGATTTCCTCTGAGCCCGCAAGTCTCTGAAACTTACAGGCAGTCCCCCGGAGTAATTAATACAGGGATCCACTGCTCTCCTGACTTTGGGCAGTTATCTTACTTTTCTCAGCTTGTGATGCTTATCTGTAAAACAGATATGCCTTCCTCACGGAGGCACTGTGAGAAGGAAAGCCAGCAATCTAAACTCCTTACTCAGTGGTGGAATAAAACATGTGCTCAATGAATGGCAGCTATTATTATTTTTTTCAGAAAAATGTTCTGGCAAGAAGCACACAGGGCTCTTTGGAGACTGTGCTCATAGTCCCCGGCTGAAGGCAGGTGAGGAAAGAAGGATCCAATTTTAGAATAGGTGTCTCACTTTCTTCACTTAATTTTCCTGGTACTAAGCCAACCCCTTCTCGTTGCCTGCTACCTGCCTGTTAAAAACTGCAATCCAGTGGTTTTTGGACCTCAGCTCTGGAAACTTTCATTATTAACTCCAGGGAGGGGCCACACAGTGCTGTATTGTTAAGACATCGCAGGAGAGCCTGGTGCATAGCCAGCATTGCAGGCCACTGTAAGCTGTGGACTCTTCTAGAAGGTCACTAGACTCTTCTTCACTGCAGTCATTAGGTGAAAAGGGCACTCATAGAGGACAGGCTGTATCTCAGGTAATGTACCACTAAATAAAGGGAAGTTTTGAATGGCCTCTAAACGATTTGGCTCAGTGACAGCCTTTACTCCTGGCGTGGAGCCCAGACCAGGCCTGCCTTATTCATGTGGGCGGCCATCACGTCAGATGCTGGAGGTCCGGCACACTTCACAATCCCACCCTTTCCCAAACCACCTTATGTTCTCACCCCGGTGTCTCTGCTGCTTCTTTGCTTTCCTTCCCCAAAATTGAAAACGATAATTTGTATTCCTTTTAAAATATGCACTAGATGTACATGGTCTCGTAATTCAAAACATCCAAAGCACATATAGGGAAAAGTAGGTGTCCTGCCTTTCTCTGCATCCCAGTCACCTAGTTCCCCCTAGTTGGAGACAAGCCCGGCTGCCAGTGTCTAGGATATTTTTTCAGAAATATCTTTTCCATGTATGAACATATTCTTCCAGTACATGGAGTATATTACACCTTTGCACATTTTATATTTCAGTGGATATTGGAAATTTTTCTTTTTTTTTTTTTTTTTCTAGATGGAGTCTCACTCTGTCACCAGGCTAGAGTGCAGTGGGGCGATCTCAGCTCACTGCAAGGGCTGCCTCCAGGTTCAAGTGATTCTCCTGCCTCAGCCTCCTGAGTAGCGGGGAATACAGGCTACCGGCATGAGCCACCATGCCCAGCCAATTTTTTTTTTTTTTTTTTTTTTTAGTGGAAACGAGGTTTCACCATGTTGGCCAGGATGGTCTCGATTTCCTGACCTGGTGATCTGCCTGCCTAGACCTCCCAGTTAAACCCTCTGCCTTATGCAAGGACAGACGGCTTTCTGTACCCTGGGTTCTTGCCTTGGTGTACCAGAAAAATCAGATCACACGTGGGCTTGGAGAATGAGTGCAAGGTCTAATTGAATGACGGATGTTCAGTGCTAGGATTACAGGCATGAGCCACCGCACTCGGCCCTGGAAAAATTTCTTTATCAGCATATACAGACATTCCCTGACATGATGGTTTGACTTACAATTTTGCGACTTTAAGATGATACAAATGCAATATGTGTTCAGTAGAAACAGGTAGAATACTCTCTCGATGCTGTGTGGTGGCAACGAGCTGCAGCTCGCAGTCAGCCATGTGATGACCTGGGTGAGCAGCCGGTGCTCGGCAGTGAACTGTGTTGCCAGATGCGTCTGCCCAGATGTAGCTACTGTAAGTGTTCAGAGAACTCTTAAGGTAGGCTAGGCGCTGATGTTCAGGAGGCTACGTGTATTAAAGGCATTTTTTATTGATACATAATATTTGTACACATTTATGGGGCTTGTGTGGTACTTCATTACGTGCAGAGAATGTGTAGTGATCAAGTCAGGTTACTTGGGGGTACCTAATGCATTTTTTACTTACAGTGTTTCCAAGTTATAATGGATTTACTGAGAAGTAATCCCACTGTTGGCTGACGAGCATCTCTATAGATGTTCCTCCTTTTTTATAACAGTTGCATATTCTCCAGTGTACAAATGGAACAACACTTTATTTAGTCAATTTTGTTGTAAAAATTAGTGTTTTTCAATGTGGCAAGATTCAAACATTGGGTAATTCAGTGTAATTCACCTCTATGGTGCTCTGTCTGCCTTGAAGGGTTGAGACGGCTAGCTGACCCACAAGTCTTCCTATTATAAATGGGTTTTTATATTTTGCTTACAAAGTTTATTTTACATGAAACACCTTCTCATCTGTACATCTTGATGCTATAGAATGTGAATTTTAAGAAGATCCTTAATTACTAAACCTTTTTAGCCCAGTGGTGATAACCAGATGCTTTTCTCTCTAATAAATGCAAGGAGGAAAAACAGGCAGAGACTCTGCGAATAAAACAACAGAGCTTCATGGAATACCGGAGCTGAGATTCTGCATTCTCTCTTCAAGAACTACCGAGCATCGTGAAAATCACTCCCCCTCTGCAAAACCTCCTGAGAAAGCTTTCTCTAGGGAGCTATCCTGAGGGTTCTCGTGACGTATCAATACCGTCATCAGGAAAAAAGACTTGCGACCGCAAATCCTGGCAACAAAAAATAAAAGATTCCAGTAAGCATGTGAAATCAACAAGTCAGAGTTCTTTAAGGTGAAACAATTCATGTTCAGGTGTGTGTGTTTCTGATTTCTTCTGCCAGGTCGTAGGCCTTGGGCATTTACTGATGTTGCTGAGAGACATGTGAAAGGTGAAATCAGGGGAAGGTTTTGATAAAGGGAAACGGAAAAAATAAACTTAATTGTATTGTATATGGAATGGTGGGGGATGCCAGTGGATATAGCTAGCAAAAATCTATGAATCAGGGCCAGAACTTCTTGTGAGAATCTGTGAAAAGTGAGGCTCAGAAGTGACAGCTGACACTATGACATTGAAAACCTCCTTCAGCGTGTACCTTCCTGCTCTTCATCTCAGCTACTGCATCTTCCCAGCAAAAGAACATGCTTATGTCTCACTCATCTTTAAAAAACAAAATAATAACAAAGAAAAAATTCTCACAGAGTATTGTTTTTCTCTCTAGTCCACTTAATTCCATAACTGACCATCTCATTTATTACACCCATTCCCCTGTCTTTCTCTATTCATCCCATTAAAAAGGTACATTGTTTCTCTACCACTCCATGACAGTTAATTTTTCATGTCTACTTGAAAGGTGGTTTTGCCTGAGATTACCATTTAAATCAATAAAGTTTGAGGAAGCAGATTATCCTTTAGCCTGTGGGTGGACCCCATCCAATCAGGTGAAGGTCTGGTTAGAACAAAAGAATGACCCTCCTCTGATTAGGACAGAATTCTCCAGCAACTACTGCTGGTGGTGTTATTATTTCATATCTCTAAAACTGTTAGTTCTTCCAACTATCCTTCTAAAAACTCTCTTCTTTTTATTTCATTTTATTTTATATATTTATTTTGGAGACGGAGTCTCACTCTGTTGCCAGGCTGGAGTGCAGCGGTGTGATCTTGGCTCACTAAAACCTCCGCCTCCCGGGTTCAAGCGATTCTCCTGCCTCAGCTTCCCAAGTTGCTGGGATTACAGGCACGCGCCACCAAGCCCAGCTAATTTTGGTAGGTTTAGTAGAGACACGGCTTCACCATGTTGCCCAGGATGATCTCGATCTCCCAACCTCATGATCCGCCCACCTCGGCCTCCAAGTGCTGGGATTACAGACGTGAGTCACGGCACCCAGTCAACTCTCTTCTTTTTAATTTCTGTGGCGCTGTCTGAACATTGTTTTTTTCTGACTGCTCTAATCATTACTTTTCAGTGTCTCCCAGGGGCTCCTCTTTCTCCACCTGACTCTAGGGTACTGGCGATGTCCAGGAATCTGTCCCCAGCCTTCTCTCCCCACACTTCTTGGTCTGGGTTTCAAGTGGAAGACTCCAAGTTACCACTGCCCCAGAGAATCTTCATTCTACACCACTCTGCACCTCTGAAAGAGCTGAGAGGACCTGAAAGGTGGAAAGAGGGGAGCCCCTGAGAGGTTGTGGGGAGACTGAGGAGTGGTGTGAAGCTGGGGCAGACAAGGGAACAGGATGGCCACGAGTGTTCACAAGAGTCGTGTGCTCCTTATTGATGTCTTATTTCAGAATGTTAGGAGTGTTGCTTATTAGAAAAAAATTATTAATATGGAGACAAAATTGAAAACTATTGAAATATTACAAAGTTTTCAAGTGATATTATAACTTTTTCATCCAATAAATATTCAGTTTTAAGAACTTAAAAGTAAATTTTATTAGAGTTCTACTTTACAGACACACAGAAGCACACAACATAAGTAAAGCCAAAAGACCAAAACCACACTGAAATAAATCTGTCGTTTTGGTGTTAGACAGCAGTCTGGTTTTGTTTTTTCTTTTATTTATTGATTTATTTTTTTGAGACGGAGTCTCCCTCTGTCGCCCAGGCTGGAGTGCAGTGGTGTAATATTGGCTCACCGCAACCTCCACCTCCCAGGTTCCAGTGATTCTCCTGCCTCAAGCTCCCGAGTAGCTGGGACTACAGTGCCCGCCTCCATGCCCAGCTAATTTTTTTTGTATTTTTAGTAGAGACAGGGTTTCACCATGTGGGCCAGGCTGGTCTTGAACTCCTGACCTCAGGTGATCTGCCTGCCTCGGCCTCCCAAAGTGCTGGGATTACAGGAGTGAGCCACCGCGCCCGGCCTAGACAGCTTTGACTGAGCAGTGCTGCTCCTTGCAGAGCAGGGTAACTCACAGGCAGTGTGCCCAGAGTCAGCCTAAAGGAATTATTTGTTACTAATAGCACATGACACAAAATTTCAGAAGAGAAACACCAAAATTTCAACAGAAAAATGAGGAAAAAACCATGATAGGTAGTTCACATGAAAGAAAAACAAACGTCATTGCTTCTCAGCCTTTTGACTAAGATCAAGTGAAGAAAAACAAATGGTTTTTAAACTAATGAAAATATACTCAATGTTCTCATAGTAAAATAAATACAAATTTGAAATAGCATTTCTTAGTCTTCAACTGAGAAAAATTCTAATTGTTTAACAACATACTTAAAAAAACAAAATATTTGACTGGATAAGTAAATTCTCATATATTCACAGCATAATGTTTTTATAAGGCCACTAAACAAAGGACACTTCATTTTGATAGTTGTCTAAATACCAAATCTTTCCAAAAATACCATGAAATGATACAGAGGGATTATTTTGAAGATAAAACCCCACAAGAATAAAAACCTGGAAAAGAAATAGAAAGCACCAAAATTCTGAAAGAAAAAAAGGGAGTAATCTTTAAATAAGCAAACCCAAATGTAATAAATACTAAGCCAGAGGTAGGAAAAGGCCGGAAGTAACCAGTTTGCAGAAATCCCAGAAGGCTCAGTAATTTTTGGCTCCAGTAATCTTAGGAAGTGCAATTAGCATAGGATTGTGTCCAAGAAGCTGAAGGTCTGTTTAAGCAATTGGCTCACCTCATCCAACAGAAGGCTGGATGGAGGTTTCTTCCCTACAGATCGGAGGGTCACCAGACAAGACCTGGGATGTCACATTAACAAAAGGGATCACACTGGGGTTTGCTTACACACCGAATTTCACATAGCCAGCCTTCTTTCCCCACCTGATGTGCAGAATGCCTGCCTGATATCCAGGATTTTGTCCTGCAAGCTGACCAGAAGCTACTTTTCTGAGAAATCTGACTTATCCAAGGAAGAAAACTTAGAGACTGGCACAGTGATGCTCCGACAAGTCAGCCCGACTAAATCTCTCTGCAACGGGGCCAGGCTCAAGCCTTGCCCAATCAGCTTGCTAATACCACAGTCTTTTTTTTTTTTTTTTTTTTAAATGGCATCTTGCTCTGTTGCCAGGCTGGAGTGCCATGGTGCAATCTCGGCTCACTGCAACCTCAGTCTCCCGGGTTCAAGCAATTCTCCTGCCTCAGCCTCTCCAAGTAGCTTGGACTACAGGCATGTGTCACCATGCCCAGCTAATTTTTGCATTTTTAGTAGAGACAGGGTTTCACTATGTTGGCCAGGAAGGTCTCGATCTCTTGACCTCAGGTGATCCACCTGCCTCAGCCTCCCAAAGTGTTGGGATTATAGATGTGAGCCACCGCACCCAGCTGCTAATACCCCAAATCCAATCTTAAATATGAGCAGACAACCCTGTGTCTCTAGGCAACTGAAGAGAGCCTCTCACCTTAAAAATAGACCAGAACAAAAAAACAATAATAAGTAACTTGGAGAAAATTGAGACTGTGCAGGAAGCCAAAACTCTGTAAAATAGTCATTACTGTCCACAGAGAAATAAGAGGATATATGGCATCCCTGAAAGGAAAATAGGACTGGAAGGATAAGGAGGAGGAGGAGAATTATTTTGGAGAATAAGAGAAAAATATGATGTCCATAATTAAAAACAGAGAAATTAATTAAAAATTAAAATTTAGACCTCCCAAAAAGTAGAGCATGATTCTAAGAATGCAAAATAAAATAAGAAAGTTAAAAAGACTTCAGATTTTCAATCCAAAAAAGAATTCCTTAGTCCAAGGAAAAAAAAAAAAAAAAAGGAGGAATGTGAAAAAGCTATCCATCAAAACTGCACTCCACTCATATTGTCTGGTGCCCTTGCTGAAGTGGTAGCTAGCATGGCTGGGGACTGACTGGGCTTCTCTATCCAGGAGAATAATCAGACTCTTACAAGCTGTCATAAGTCTCCCAAAGAGAGAACACGGAAGTTGCCATAACTCTGAGGGGCAAGGCTCAGAGCTGCCACATTCTACTGAGAAAAAGCTAGTCACAAGGTCAGCCCAGATTCAAGTGGGAAAGAATAGACTTCACACATACAAAGGTGGGATAAATTGTTAGCAGTCCTCTTTCGGGAGAGTTAAAGTCAGTATTCTACATATCTGTAGTGTAAATCATGCTTATATCATCATAATCCAAATACTGAATACCTACCTAACAAATATAAGTAAATTGGTAGAATGGTACTTGAAAATGTGTAAACGTATGTGAAATGTGATGAAAGAAAATAAATTTGATCTAGTGAGAAGTCAGTAGTTAAGCTTAAGACTCAGTAGCAACAACAAAATACAGAACTAGCAGTATAGTCATTAAAATATGAGATTACATTAAATACCAAAAGAAAAGCTGTGTGAGCTTAATTATTATCTCTGAAGAATGAGAACTAGAAAGATGAATATAGTACAATTTAATTTTTTTTTTTTCTTTTTTAAACAGAGTTTCCCTCTTTTTGCCCAAGCTGCAGTGCAATGGCGCGATCTCGGCTCACAGCAACCTCTGCCTCCCGGGTTCAAGCGATTCTCCTGCCTCAGCCTCCCAAGTAGCTGGGATTACAGGTGCCCGCCACCACACCCAGCTAATGTTTTGTATTTTTAGTAGAGACGTGGTTTCTTTTTTTTGTTTGTTTGTTTGTTTTGTTTTTTGTTTTTTGTTTTTTGTTTTTTTTTTTTTTTGAGACGGAGTCTTGCTCTGTCGCCCAGGCTGGAGTGCAGTGGCGCAATCTCGGCTCACTGCAAGCTCCGCCTCCCGGGTTCCCGCCATTCTCCTGCCTCAGCCTCCCGAGTAGCTGGGACTACAGGCGCCCACAACCGCGCCCGGCTAATTTTTTGTATTTTTAGTAGAGATGGGGTTTCACCGTGGTCTCGATCTCCTGACCTTGTGATCCGCCCGCCTCGGCCTCCCAAAGTGCTGGGATTACAGGCGTGAGCCACCGCGCCCGGCTGTTTTTTGTTTTTTGAGACGGAGTCTCGCTCTGTCGCCCAGGCTGGAGTGAGCGGCGCCATCTTGGCTCCCTGCAAGCTCCGCCTCCCGGGTTCCCGCCATTCTCCTGCCTCAGCCTCCCGAGTAGCTGGGACCACAGGCGCCGCCACCTCGCCCGGCTAATTTTTTTGTATTTTTAGTAGAGACGGGGTTTCACCGTGGTCTCGATCTCCTGACCTTGTGATCCGCCCGCCTCGGCCTCCCAAAGTGCTGGGATTACAGGCGTGAGCCACCGCGCCCGGCCTGAGAGACGTGGTTTCACCATGTTGGCCAGGATGGTCTCAATCTCTTGACCTCGTCATCTGCCCACCTCAGCTTCCCAAAGTGCTGGGATTTACAGGTGTGAGCCACCACACCCAGTCAAATATAGTACAATTTTACATATTAATCCTTGTAGAACTATTTGAGGCTTTGAAATATGTACATTTACAACTTTGAAAAAATTAAAAGTAACAAATAATTAAAGAAATTTTATGTGCTAGACCAGGTGCAGTAGCTCACTTTGGGAGGCTGAGGCAGGAAGCTTGCTTGAAGTCAGGAGTTCAAGACCAGCCTGGGCAACATAGCAAAACCCTGTCTCTACCAAAAATACAAAAATTTAGTTTGGCGTAGTTGCGCACACCTGTAGTTCCAGCTACTCAGGAGGCTGAGGTAAGAGGATGGCTTGAACTGGAAGGTGGAGGTTGTGGTGAGCCAAGATCCTGCACTTCAGCCTGGGTGACAGAGAGACCTTGTCTCAAAAAAAAAAAAAAAAGAAAAAAAGAAAAGAAAGAAATTTTGTGTAGTAAATGAACAATCACTAGGATATATTAAGTGAAAAAAATTAACAGAGAAAAGTGGGTTAAAGGTAGGGTTAGTGTGGGAAAGTACAAAGGGTTAAAATATCTTTTGAAAAAAACAAAATTCACTTATAGACTTAAATGTCCATAAGAAAGGGAACTTAGTACCTCAGGAATAAACAATAGATCCTTTTCCATCATTTTAATTTTACAGTACATAAATGTACTATTATTCAAAGTAAATAATTACATACCAAATAAGTGTAATTTATCTGGGTTTGTGTGTGTGTGTGTGTGTGTGCTTCCCAAGCTCTGTGTAAGCAATCTTTACCTACTAAAAGGGACAAGGGGCTCAGAGCTGCCACATTCTACTGAGAAAAAGCTAGTCACAAGGTCAGTCCATAGGAGAACAAAGATATTCTCCTACATTTTCTTTGAAAAGCTTTATAGTTTTAGCAATTACATTTGGATATATAGTCTACCTTGAATTAGTTAAGAAAGACCTGGCTGGGCGAGGTGGCTCACACCTGTAATCTCAGCACTTTGGGAGGCCAAGGTGGGTGGGTCACTTCAGGTCAGGAGTTCAAGATCAGCCTGGCCAACATGGTAAAACCCCATCTCTACTAAAAATACAAAAATTAGCCAGGCATGATAGTGGGAGCCTGTAATCCCAGCTTCTTGGGTGGCTGAGGCAGGAGAATTGCTTGAACCTGAGAGAAAGGGGTTGCAATGAGCTGAGATCGCACCAATGCACTCCAGCCTGGGTGACAGAGCAAGATTCCATCAAAAAAAAAAAAAAAAAAACCTACATAAATTGTGCAGTATTTCTTTCTCTGAGCAGTGTTTTATAGCTATCTGCGTAGAGATTTTACACATTATTTTGTTACCAAAACACCAGTGGTTTGGTCTAGGTCTTGCTGCTCACTGCACAGAAAACCAATCAACAAGTATTGCCAAGGAAGAAGTTTTTAATGGGATGCTGCAGCCAAGGAGATGGGAGCTCAGTCTCAAATCCTCTCCCTGACTGACTACAACCAGGGATTTATACAGCAGGAAAGAAATATAACAACGTGTAAGAAAACAAGAAGCCATATGATCTGGTGAGTTTCAGTTCTTCAATACTTTTTTTTGAGAGGCCTGAAGGTTCTTTCCTGAGGACCTAACTCAGATAAAATGAAACAAGTTTCAAGCTTTAACAGCAGAAGGGTCCAGATCACGAGGTCAGGAGATCGAGACCATCCTGGCTAACACGGTGAAACCCCGTCTCTACTAAAAGATACGAAAAATTAGCCGGGCACGGTGGCGGCGCCTGTACTCCCAGCTACTCGGAAGGCTGAGGCAGGAGAATGGCGTGAACCTGGGAGGTGGAGCTTGCAGTGAGCCGAGACCGCGCCACTCACTCCAGCCTAGGCCACAGACCAAGACTCCGTCTAAAAAAAAAAGGAAGAAGAAAGAAAGAAAAGGAGGGAGGAAGGAGGGAGGGAGGGAGGGAGGGAGAGAAGGAAGGAAGGAAGGAAGGAAGGAAGGAAGGAAGGAAGGAAGGAAGGAAGGAAGGAAGGAAGGAAGGAAGGAAGGAAGGAAGGAAGGAAGGAAGGAAGCTTCTATTCTCTCAGACAATTTCAAGTATGCACTGCATCCATATATACAAGGAGGCAGTGAATACTTGAAATTGTCTGAGAGAGTAGATCTTAGGTGTCCTAACCACATACACACAATACACACACACACACACACACACACGTGTGATGATGAATTAAATAACTTGACTGTGGTAGTCATTTCACAATGTATACATATCTCAAATTACCATATTGTATTCCTTGAATATATATAATTTCAATTTATCAATTATACCTAAATAAAGCTGGGGGAAAATAACGTATACTGGGAAGGAACAATATTCACACATTAAGTTTATTTTATTTATTTATTTATTTATTTTTGTTTGAGATGGAGTCTCACTCTGTCACCAGGCTGGAGTGCAGTGGTGCCATCTCAGCTCACTGCAACCTCAACCTCCCAAGTTCAAGCGATTCTCCTGCCTCAGCCTCCTGAGTAGCTGGGATTACAGGCACCCACCACCCTACACCCAGCTAATTTTTGTATTTTTAATAGAGAAAGGGTTTCACCATGTTGAACCAGGCTACTCTCGAACTCCTGATGTCAGGTGATCCACCCGCCTCAGCCTCCCAAAGTGCTGGGATTATAAGCGTGAGCCACCGTGCCCGGCCCACACATTAAGTTTACAAAACAAGACACAGAAGGGGAAACTATGGAATAAGAGGACTAGAAAGAGTAGGGGATTTTGTAAATGTTTTTATTATGAAAATATTTGATACATATAAGAGAATGTTTGTGATAGGTGTATATTTATATACACACAAATATATTCATCTGTAGATAGGATGGATAGATAAGATTAGATAGATGATAGGTAAGTAGGTAGGTAGCTAGCTAGCTAGATAGATAGATGATAGAGAGAGACAGACAGAGATAGATTTTCATGAAACAAACACATTGAGCCCTTCACCCACACTAAGCCATGGAACGTCACTGTTCCCTCTGAAGCTCCTGTTTGCTTCTGTCACTTTGTCCCTGCCCCTGGGTTTTCTCCTATAGTTCCACTCACAGACATGTTGCATAGCTGTTAATACACTGCCTAGTGAGCTTGGTTTTGAATTTATAATACAGTATCACGCTGCATATCTTTCCACAACTTGCTTCCTGAATGTATTAACTTTCCGAGTTTCAATCACCCTGACGTGGGTAGTTCAAGTTTATTCATTTTCACCATTGTATAGTGTCCAATTCATGAATAAACCTCAATTTCTTTATCCATTTTCCCACCAATACACCCAATAGACATTTGGTTACTTGCAAGATTTTGTTTTTGTTTTTTGTTATTATTAACAATGCTCTTACAAATATTCTTTTATATGACTCCTTGTGCAAAGGGACATTTTTTCTACAGCACATACTAGAATTGAGCATACTCACATTCAATTTGCCAAATTGATTTCCAAAGTCATTGCACCCATTCACACTCTTAGCAACTGCCCCAGGGACATCCTTGTTCTATATCCTGGTCATACTTACCTATGTATTGGGTGTATCATGAGATTTCATTAAATATTAAATTGCCTTTCACTGATTATTATGAATTGAGAATCTTTTTGTATATATCTACTGGCCACTCATATTTCCTCTTCTGTAAAGTACTTGTTAGTACCTTTTACAGATTTTTCTAACAGGTTATTTCCTCTACTGTGAAATTTTTTCACATTTTTTCTCCATTTTTATTGATTTACTGATATATTATATTTTTATATATTCTGGATCATAATGCTTCATTAATTTTATGTATTTAAAAAAATTAGGCCAGGTATGGTGGCTTATGCCTGTAATCCCAGCACTTTGGGAGGCCGAGGTGGGTGGATCACCTGAGGTCAGGAGTTCAAGACCAGCCTGACCAACATGGAGAAACCCCGTCTCTACTAAAAATACAAAATTAGCCAGGCGTGGTGGTAGGCGCCTGTAATCCCAGCTACTTGGGAGGCTGAGGCAGGAGAATCGCTTGAACCTGGGAGGTGAAGGTTGCGGGGAGCTGAGATCGTACCACTGCACTCCAGCCTGGGCAACAAGAGCAAAACTCTGTCTCAAAAAAAAAAAAAAAAATTATTCTCCCTGCATGCGTATCGTACTTTTGCTTTCTTTCTTGTATTTTTTGATAAAAACAAGTTTTTAATTTTAATGTAGTCAAATTTATGGAGATGCTTTTGTGGCTTGTACATCTTATATGCGGTTTCAGAAATACAAAGGCCATAGTGAATTTATTCTACACTGCCTTTAAAATTTCTGAGTTTTCCTTTTGCATTTAAAACCATTAATGCTTACAACATCTGTCAACATGAAACGGGAGAGTTCCCTGACCTCCTCACGGGACATGTGATGGGATGTGGCTCATTTATTCGGCTGCTGCATGTTCAAACCCTTCAGGAGGGAAAGCACACAGGTGAGCTGGGGAGAGCACATCTGGGCTCTGGCCCCCCAGCAGTGGCTAGGGGTATTACAATGCTCCTTTAGCCCTGCCACCCAGGGAAAGCTAAAGTGTTAAACAGCTCAGTGAAGAGTCAGTTTGACAGCCTGTTTGGGTTCCTGTATCTAATGGGTCCTGAATTCCTGTCTAGCTTCCAGGAAGAATCAGGTCCCATGGACTTGAAGAATGGTGAATGCAGGGATTTTATTGAGGTGGAGGTGGCTCTTAGTGGGATGGGGAGGTGGAGAGGGGATGGAGTGGGAAGATGATCTTCCCCTGGAGTTCAGCCATCTTGTGGAGAATCTCTTTTCTGACTGCCCCCAACAAAACTCCCCACGTTCAGACACTTCTCTCCTTCTCCACTGTGCCACTCTGCTGCTGTGCCGCCCTTCTGCTCATTGAACCAGGGGTTTGGGAGTTTTATGAGTACAAGATGCAGAGTCGAGGGGGCGTGGGGGTGGCAGGCCAGGGTGGTTTTGGATAAAGCAGCATTTGGGCAGGAAAACAGAGATAACTGTTCTCATTTAGGGCCACAGTTTCCAGGCTTGAAGGTGGGGCCTTTGCTGGAGAACTGCCTTCTTCTACCTGGTGTTTCTCTGCCTCCTGTCCATATCAAACACGCATGCACACACACTCATATATGCACATACACACACAGAGAAAGAAAGCGAGAGGGAGAAAAAGTCATAGAGAGAAGATTAATTTAATGGACTAGCGCATATTATCCCCATTCATATACAGGATAATTTCACCACTTATCAAGCGTCCACACTCTCATTGTGTTATTTCCAGACAATCTACCAAATTTCTTTTCTCTTTTGGTCTATTCTTGTGCGAATGCCACTGTCTTATAGTCTGTGGATTATAATGCATCTTGATATCTGAGGTAGCATATGTTCCCACCTCATTCCACTTGAAGAGTTTCTCCCATCTATTCTTGATCTTCATGCTGCCACATACATGTTTGTTCTTTCTTTCTTCCTTTCCTTTCCTTTCCTTTCTTCCTTTCTTTCTTTCTTTCTTTTTTTTTTCTGAGATGGAGTTTCATTCTGTCCCCAGGCTGGAGTGCAATGGCACGATCTCAGTTCACTGCAACCTCTGCCTCCCAGGTTCAAGTGATTCTCTTGCCTCAGCCTCCTGAGTAGCTGGGACTTCAAGCGCATTGCACTTTGCCTGGCTGATTTTTGTATTCTTAGTAGAGACAGGGTTTCACCATGTTGGACAGGATGGTCTCGATCTCTTGACCTTGTGATCCACCAGCCTCAGCCTCCCAAAGTGCTAGGATTACAGGCGTGAGCCACCGTGGCCGTCCATATATATTTTTAAAATAATTTTCCCATTTCCTTTTAACCCTGTTAGATTTTTGTAATTTAATAAACTGTATTTTTTAGACCAGCTTTAGTTTCACAGCAAAATTGATCAGAAAGTTCGGAGAGTTCTCATGTACCCTCGGTCCTTATGCACACATAACCTACCCCACTACCACCATCCCCCACCAGAGTGGTGCATTTTTGACAAATCTAAAGACCTGCAATGATACATTATGATTTTACTCAAATTTCACAGTTTACATTAGGGTTTACTCTCAGGGTTGTACATCCCATGGTTTTTAACAAACGTATAATCACACATATCCACCATTATATTATCATACAAAATGGTTTCACTATCCTAAAAATCTTCTGTTCTCCACCTAACCATCTCTCTTTACCCTTAACCTCTGGCAACCACTGATCTTTTTACCGTTTCCAGTTTTGCCTTTTCCAAAGCATCACATGACTGGAATCATGCAGTTCATAACCTTTTCAGATTGGTTTTTCTTTCAGTCCTTTATACACATTTAAGATTCCTCCATGTGTTGTTGTGACTTGATAGCTTCTTTCTTTTTAGCACTAAATAATATCCTATTTTCTGCATGTGCCACAGTTTCTTTTCTTTTTTAACCTAATGGACAACATCTTACTTGTGTCTAAGCTTTGGCAATTATAAATAAAGCTGCTATAAACACGAATGTGTTCATTTGGGTAAATATCAAGGAGCATAGTGGCTGGACTATATAGTAAAAGAATGTCTAGTTTTAGAGGAAACCACCAAACTGCCCTCCATGGTATCAGTACTGTTTTACGAGTACATCCGCTCCCAGCACAGTGGATCCGAGTCCTGTGGCTCCACATCCTGGCCAGCATTGGTGTTTGGGATGCTCACCTTTGGTTTTTTTTTTTTTTTTTTTTTGTGAGCCGGACTTTCGCTCTTGTTACCCAGACTGCACTGCAATGGCACGATCTCGGCTCACCGCAGCCTCCGCCTCTCAGGTTCAAGCAATTCTCCCGACTCAGCCTCTCGAGTAGCTGGGATTACAGGCACCGGCCACCACACCCGACTAAGTTTGTATTTTTAGTAGAGACGGGGTTTCTCCAGGTTGGCCAGGATGGTCTTGAACTCCCAATCTCAGGTGATCCGCCTGCCTCGGACTCCCAAAGTGCTGGGATTACAGGCAGGAGCCGCCACTCCCGGTCTGCTCACGTTTTTAATAGGTGGGTCGTGCTGTCTCGTTTTTTAAAAATTTGCAGCGCTTGATGATACAAGATGTCCACATCATCTTTACATATGCTTCTGTACCATGCCCGGTGCAAGCGTCCCTTCCTTCGTGATCCCGTACTGGTCATGTTGTTCCGCTGTTGCACTGCAGTCTGTCCTAATATTGACTCGCTCTTATTTATCTTTCTCTGGTTTTATTTTTGTGTGTTTTGAGGTGGAGTCTCTCTGTCACCAGGCTGGAGTGAGTGGCGCCATCTTGGCTCACGGCAAGCTCCGCCTCCCGGGTTCGCGCCATTCTCCTGCCTCAGCCTCCCGTGAGCCACCGCGCTCGGCCCGTTTATCTTCCTTTGGCTCTAGTCATGATTTGGTACCATGATGAGCCAACAACCCGGAAACTTCCCAGCTACACAAAGAGAAATAATCAAATGAGAAATCAAATGGTATGAATGAAAGACACAGGATGGGTTTGTGTCTTTTATTCATTCCAGAAACATTGTTAGTCATTATTTCTTGAAATATTTTGGCCAGGCGCGGTGGCTCACGCCTGAAATCCCAGCACTTTGGGAGGCTGAGGCAGGTGGGTCACCTGAGGTCAGGAGTTCGAGACCAGCCTGGACAACATGATGAAACCCCATCTCTATTAAAAACACAAAAATTAGCCGGGCGTGGTGGCGGGCACCTGTAATTCCAGCTACTCAGGAGGCTGAGGCGGGAGCATTGCTTGAACCTGCGAGGTGGAGGTTGCAGTGAGCCGAGATCGTGACACTGCACTCCAGCCTGGGTGACAGAACAAGACTCCATCTCAGAAATATATATATATGTGTGTATATATATTTTATTCCTTGTATTTTTTCAATAATCTTCCTCTCAAATTCTGATTATATGTATGGTAGATTTTCTACTTGTCTCTTAAACTTTTCTATTTTCAGTGTATTGATGTCTTTGTGTAATAGTCAATATAATTTTTGAATAACTCAGTTTACTAATTGCTCTCTCATCTCTAGCAATTTGCTTTTTTAACCCTTCCTTTGAGTTTTCGTTTTACTTCAATTATTATAGTTTATATTTCTAGTAGTTTTGCCCAAATGTGTCTGCTAATATTTGGTGATCTCTCCATCCCGACTCTTCATCCTATTTCTGCCTTTACTCATTGAAACATATTAAGAATACCCATTTTATATTCTATATTCTGTCCTTCCAGTATCTGATGTCTTTGCAGGTCTGTTTTTGTTGACAAATGCTCGTCAACAACTTCATATGTACCCACGGCTTCTCTTTATTAGTTATATTAGTTAAAAGTTGGTGCCACTCGCCCTGTGAGGTGACTCAGAGGCCTTGTTTGAAGACTTATTCCTCAAGGGAGTATTGATGTTTGCTTCTCTGAGGTACTTGGGGATACTATAGACTCCATGTGCTTTAAATTTAAATTCCTGCTTGCAGTTTTCAGCCCATGTAAACAGTGGAAATTCAGACTCAACCCAAGTGAGAGCCGGAGAGAGGGTGTTTTTAAAGCTCCACTGCAGCCAGTGCTGACATAGATGACACCCTCTGTTTCCTCTGGCTATATGAACATGATGTCCAACCCAACTCTCCACCACAAGAGGAGCAGGGGCTTTGAACTCAGATCCCATCCCTGCTCTAAGGCAAGGAAGGGTCCCAGCATATCTAGTGCCTTCAGGCACTGCCCTGGACTCAAACTGTCTTTGTTATTGGCCTCATTTAATTTCTCTGTTTTATGGCTGGGAAGTTTGGGGGTTATTAGCTCATCATAGTACCAAAAAAAAAAAAAAAGAGTCAAATATTTGCTTGTCATTATATGTCTTACTGTACCTGAATTTTGAACCATTCACCTGCCCGATATATTACAAATAAGAAATTTACACAAAATTTAAAATAAATGTTCTGAGCATATTGATCCTAGGTTGGTCCTGTCATATTGATCCTAGTTTTCATAATAGTAACATTAAGATATATTTAGGTGGACTGTTTTTGTCTTCAGCTTGGTCTCACAGTTTAAATGCAAAGAACTTTCTCAACCTGAGAAGCAGAAATGACTCTTATCTAATATATCTAAGTGTGTCATCTAATTTATTCTGAGCATGGCTCCTCAAGATTGCATAAGGGGATGGGGACAAGGTTTCTTAGCTTGTCCTATCATTTTTAGAAAAGAACCTACAGGCTTTTTTATGTTGACCACGGATTTCAAACAATAGCTGAAATCATTACTTATGTATAATGAACATGATATAATGTTTACTTTGCAATGTTAGTTACCAAAAAAAAAAAGAACGAAAAAGAAAAAGAAAACTTTTTTTACTAACCTAGGAATCTAGTAAGCTCTGGTGTAGATTTTCCTGCAAAGATGTGATTGACGGGGGAGTCTCAGTTCGGCCTGGCCGGATCCTGGCCGTGTGTTCCGCCCTGATCTTCCCAGACAGTGTCTGGCGGAGTTGCCCACCTCTTCCTTCAGGGCAGTTTCGAACCCCTGCAAATTTCAGTGTTTGCGTTTGCACTTGCTTCAAGCCTATTCTTCCTGTCGTTATTGTATCACTGAGTGTTTCCTTCCGCGGTGCTGTGCACCCTACAGCACCCAGCTTTTCTCATCCCAACTCTGTGGTCTGCGGCGACACTACCAGTTAGTTCTTTTCTGTCTGTGAGCAGTATTCCCATAGATTTGTAGCAATGATGGGGGCCAGGAGGAGGCATATGGAATTCCAGTCTCATTGCAGAGCTCTGCCTTGGGATAGCTCTTCAGATGCACCAAACAAATTTTCTCCTCTCTCCGCTAGAGTGTATCTCAAAAAATTCCTCTAAACCTAATTTTGGGGTGACTAAATTAAGGTACAGAAAATAAAGTTTAAATATATGAGTATATATTTAAGGCAATTTATTATTAGTAAACATACTTGTATTCAAGAAACAATTTTTGTATTTCCAAGCCCTCTGTTGAAAACTTCATTATCATTCTCTCAGGAAACGGTTCAGTAGGATACGAAACATTGTGAACATTCTTAACTTTTCCATCTTGAATGCCCTCGGGTCAACTGTTTGTGTTGGAGTGTGTTTTGTTTGGTTTTGTTTTCTAAACTACAGGAAGCATCCCCTCTGGCTCCTGGCATAATGCCTGTCCCCGCCCCATCTCTCTTTTTTTTTTTTTTTTGGGACAGAGTCTCTGTCGCCCAGGCTGGAGTGAGCGGCGCCATCTCTGCTCACTGCAAGCTCCACCTCCCGGGTTGCTGTCATTCTCCTGCCTCAGCCTCCCTAGTAGCTGGGACTACAGGCGCCGCCACCACGCCCAGCTAATTGTTTGTATTTTTAGTTTAGACAGGATTTCGCCATGTTGGCCAGGATGGTCTCGATCTCCTGACCTCAGGCAATCTGCCCGCCTCAGCCTCCCAAAGGGATTACAGGCATGAGCCACTGTGCCCAGCCCAATTCAGGTTTAAGAAGTGCTTTCCAGCTGGGGGTGGTGGCTCATGCCTGTAATCCCAACACTTTGGGAAGCTGAGGCAGGCAGATCATCTGAGGTCAGGAGTTCAGGACCAACCTGGCCAACATGGCAAAACCCTGTCTCTACTAAAAATACAAAAATTAGGGCTAGGCACAGTGGCTCACGCCTGTAATCCCAGCACTTTGGGAGACCGAGGCAGACGGATCACCTGAGGTCAGGAGTTCGAGACCAGCCTAACCAACATGGAGAAGCCCCGCCTTTACTAAAAATACAAAATTAGTCGGGCATGGTGGCACATGCCTATAATCCCAGCTACTCGGGAGGCTGAGGCAGGAGAATCTCTTGAACTCAGGAGGCGGAGGTTGTGATGAGCCAAGATCACGCCATTGCACTCCAGCCTGGGCAACAAGAGCAAAACTCTGTCTCAAAAAAAAAAAAAAAATTTAGTCGGGGGTGGTGGTGCATGCCTGTAAGTCCAGCTACTTAGGAGGCTGAGGCAGGAGAATCGCTTGAACCTGGGAGGCGGAGGTTGCAGTGAGCCAAGACTGTGCCACTGTACTCCAACCTGGGAGACACAGCAAGACTCTGTCTCAAAAAAAAAAAAAAAAGAGGTGCTTTCCGTCCCTGAGGCACTTCCTGCATTGCTGGGTGGACAAACATATACCAAACTCCAAGGGAAGTGTACAAAATTATGCACAAAGGATTTCAAAAGATCATTCCTACGTGTAAGTCCTCTATAATTTACATTTTCTTGCAAATAAAGAAAGGAGTCTTATAGACTTGGGAAGGAGCGTGTCTCCATGGGCCCTCTCTCTCCCTCTGTCCTCTCTCTCCCACTGTCTCCCTTTCCACCCTTCTCTTTCTCTCTAATCTCCCTGTTCAGTCCCTCCATTTCTCCCCTTTTTTTCTCCTATTTGGCAGACTGTCTCTGTTGTGTGTTGCAGACTCACCAGCCTTAGGCCTGTTCCCAATGTCAGTGGCTAAGGGCTCCTACTATTGGGCCAGTCACTGCCCATTTCTACTGGACTGGAAGGAAATAGGCCATGTGGTGAGGGCAGAAAAAACACAAGAAAAGAGCAGCTCCTGCCGGTCATCTGCCGGTCGCCTGCCAGGAGCTGGCCTGGCGCTCACAGCTGAGCCCCATGTTCTGGTGAACGTAAACAATTTCACAGAGCACCAGCAGCAACAGGGTCACTCTGTGACTGTGACGGAGGGAGACAAAAACAAGACCACTCCATAAACAGTCTGAGCACAGATTAATACTAGAACACTGGCCGGGCGTGGTGGCTCACGCCTGTAATCCCAGCACTTTGGGAGGCCGGGGTGGGTGGATCACCTGAGGTCGGGAGTTCGAGAACAGCCTGACCAACATGGAGAAACCCTGTCCCTACTAAAAATACAAAATTAACTGGGCGTGATGACACATGCCCGTAATCCCAGCCACTTGGGGGGCTGAGGCAGGAGAATCACTTGAACCCGGGAGGTGGAGGTTGCAGTGAGACGAGATCGCGCCATTGTACTCCAGCCTGGGTGACAAGAATGAAAACTCCGTCTCAAAAACAAAACACAAGAAGACTGTGCAAACCATAATACTGGCTGAACATCCCCTTCTTCCGCTAATGTGAAAACTGCCTTTGTGTGGATTAAGCTTAAGCGCTCCTGTGTTCCTCCTGCCTCCTAGATAAAAATTATTACCATGCTTTATCACAGAATCTCCACTGCTCACTGACAGCACCAGAGAAAAACCATGCTTCATTGATTACTTACTCAGAATCACCTAGCATAAGCTCAAACCCCATCACGAGCCTGTTCTATCACCCTCTTCCTGAGACGTCCCATGGGTCTCCAGAGGGTGGTCTCCTTGTTAGCAATAAGCCCACCTTGTTCAACTCCGGGTGTCCTGATGGCCTTTGGCTGGGAGTATTCACAGCAGTCACATCCCTTGTTCAGTCTCTGTCTTGAGGGCTGTGGGGACTTCCTTATAAATTCGCCAAAGAAGGAGGCACACCTTTAGAGCAGACGGCAGTCTAGTTTCATACGAGTTAAGCATACTCGTCCTGTTAGAAGAACGTTGGTCCAGGGCAGGCGCAGTGGCTCACACCTGTAATCCCAGAACTTTGGGAGGCCGAGGCAGGTGGATCACTTGAGGTCAGGAGTTCAAGACCAGCCTGACCAACATGGTGAAACCCCGTCTCTACTAAAAATACAAAAACTAACCAGGCGTGGTGGCACACACCTGTAGTCCCAGCTACTAGGGAGGCTGAAGTAGGAGAACTGCTTGAACCCAGGAGACAGAGGTTGCAGTGAGCCAAGATCGCGCCATTGTACTCCAGCCTCAGCAACATGAGTGAAACTCCATTTCAAAAAAAAAAAAAAAGAGAGAGAGAGAACATTGGTCCTACCATTTGTGAATGAATGGTCACAGTATTACACTACTCTTATCAGCACATGTTACAGGAGTTACTGCACTGGCTATAACAGACCCTTTAATAAGCCCAGGACCAGTAACACATACTTCTGCTAATTCTACTCAAAATCACTACTGTTTCTCACTTTGTCTCCATCAATGAGGTTATGCTCCAGCACATCTCACCAAACGATAAAATTGAAATACTAGAATTATTCTTATAATAAGATTACTGTCAGATGTTGAATATTGATCAGAATCTCACTATAATTTTCACCAATCCATGGAGGTACCTTCATTCTAATACTGTTCCCGTGCTTGTTATTCAGAACCAGTCACCTCCCAAGGCAGTGTTAATATTATTTGAGAAGCACAAATAAAGGCTTCCCAGCTGAAAAATTTCCTTCCCCCTAGGCTGCCACTAGGGAAAGCAAGAAATTAACATTTATTGAGTTTCTTCTAAATGTGAAGCACTCTCATAAAAATTTATCTCATTTAATCCTCACAACACACTGCAAGATGGGTACTATTCAAATTTTGACATGGAAGAAACTAAAAGCTGATGGTTTTCTCTACAAAGAAGGGACTTTGTCGTGTATCTGTTACCCCTTCAGGACAGGCCAATGGTAGACCCATTGCAGACACTGAGTAAAAGGTCAGTCGAATAAATGAGGCTTGAAAAGGTTAAGAAAATTGTCTAAAATCCACCACTTTCTAAAAAGCAAAATAAAGTCTCACACTCCACTCTTATTCCAAATACCTAGCATTTATTAATAGCCTAAGTTATACCAGTTGCAAGAGATTGTGCTATTTGACAATTAAACCTACACTTTGGTATAACTATGAGCATGGTAAATAAATGAAATATTTCTAAGTAACCAACACTTTAATCAGTACCTAGTAAATAGTAGGCATACAGTGATACTAATTCCCCTTTTCCTAATTAAATAGGGACATGTTGGGTTTTTCTGACGCCATTTTTCTCTTTGACCATCTAGACCATAAAAGTCACTGATAGCCAATATTGAGGGACCATCACAGACTGACAGGTTCTTCCACTGCCCGCCCCCCCCAAAAAAAGCCAATGAGATGGAAGGTATTTAATTTATGTATTTATTTTTGAGACAGGTTCTCACTCTGTCACCCAGGCTGGAGTACAGTGGTGCAATCATGGCTCACTGCAGCCTCAACCTCCACCTCAGCCTCCCAAATATCTGGGACTACAGGCATTCACCACCATAGCCAACTAATTATTATTATTATTATTATTATTATTATTATTATTACTATTATTACTTTTTTTTTTTGAGACAGAGACAGCTCTGTCGCCGAGGCTGGAGTGCAGTGGCACGATCTTGGCTCACTGTAACCTTCACCTCCCGGCTCAAGCAATTCTCCTGCCTGCCTCAGCCTCCCAAGTAGCTGAGATTACAGGCACACCCCACCACACCCACCTAATTTTTCTTCTTCTTGTTGTTTTGTTCTGTTTTGAGACGGAGTCTCATTCTGTTATCAGGCTGGAGTGCAGTGGCACAATCTTGGTTCACTGCAACCTCCGCTCCTGGGTTCAAGTGATTCTCCTGCCTCAGCCTCCCTAGTAGCTGGGACTACAGGCAGGTGCCACCATGCCCAGCTAATTTTTGTAGTTTTAGTAGAGAAAGGGCTTCACCACGTTGGCCAGGATGGTCTCGATCTCTTGACCTGGTGATCTGCCCGCCCAAGCTTCCCAAAGTGCTGGGATTACAGGCGTGAGCCACTGCTCCTGGCCATTTTTATTTATTTATTTTTATTTTTATTTTTTTTTTGTATTTTTAGTAGAAACAGGGTTTCACCGTGTTAGCCAGGCTGGCCTCAAAGTCCTGACCTCATGTGATCCACCCGCATCGGCCTCCCAGAGTGCTAGGATTACAGGTGTGAGCCATTGCACTCAGCCTTCAGCTAATTTTTAAATTTTTTTTGGAGAAATGAGGTCTCACTATGTTGCCCAGGCTAATCTCCAATTCCTGGACTCAAGTGATCCTCCTTCCTTGGCCTCCTAAAGTACTGAGATTCTAGGCATAAGCCATTCTTGCCTGGCCCAAGAACAACAGTTATTGCAGCAAAGAAGGAGTTTAATAATCGCTAAGCAATGGCAGGTCATTAATGCTTCCTGGCCCTTAGCGAAGTTTAATCCCCAACCATAATTCTAACTTTGTTTTATGAATGTACCTTTAATCTCCAGACAAGAAGGGGGATCAGTTTCCCTGGCCTCCGAGTTTAACTATGACCACATTCCTCTCATAGTTATATTGACCTCTCTACTATAATAAGCAAAACAAAAACAAGTTAGCAGGTGAGGTTAAAAGCAAGATAGAGTGGGTCATGTCAGAGTTCTCTCAATATTTATAATTATGCAAGGGTGGTTTTAGGATTCATTGGCATAGAAGTGTCTTCTTGGCTTGAACCTTCAGCAGGATTTTCTGAGACTATATCCTGGAATAAAAATGTGTGTGTGATGAGCGCCAGTCACTATGATGAAAGAAGGACCAGACAAAAGGCAACCTTCATTTTATACTCACAAGATGCCAGGCCCAGGGCCCAGCTACCCGAAGAGGAAGTGAAGGATCTGGAATGCAGCCGGCTCTACCTGACTTCCATCCTCCTTGTAAGTAACGAGGAAGAAATGAAAGTGAAGAAGCGGGGAATACAAGAGATTAGTATACAAAGAGGATAGACCGTATTTCTGTTTAAATTAGTGAAATCTATATTCAAATTCAGGCAGAAAAAAAAAAAGAAAGAAAACTGAGGCAGAAGAGGAGGAAAAAACCTTCCCTCACTTTTCACTTGCTGACTTTATTACAAGACAAAGTGACACAAACCCACTGAACTCTTTCAGCCTGTTTTTCCACTCTGCTTAGACAATCCTATAGTCTTTTTACACAGCACCTCTTCCTATTTTTAACACGATAGGCTGCTTGGGATCCACCCTCTAATCATAGAAGGATGCTACCCAAACCGGAGTGCATAAAATTGATCCCAATTGTAATGAGCCCTTAGGAGTTTATCGAAAATCTTTTATGCCTTCAACTTTGCTTGTAAACAGCATCATTTTACTCACAGACAAAGAAGAGTTTGCCAATAGCAGTCATCAACGGAGTCGGCAGGGTGTGTCTGCCGGAACTGAGCCTCCCTGTGCTGTCGGTGGTGATGTGATCAGACTGGTCTCAGCACTTCAGGGTGCTTTTGCCCTGGTCCTGAGCTAGGTTGGCCTCAGTCCCTGGAGGTAACTTTGTAGTCAGTGTGCAGTGTGACTGTGAGCCTTACTCTCCAAGAAGAATTGAAGGTCTTTCCCCCTTCTTCCCCTTCTCCTCCGCTTACACCCTTGATCTGTGTTACTGTTCTATAGCTGGGCTAACAAATCACCATGCCTTCTGTGGTTTTAAAACAACACAAATTTATTATCTTGCAGTTCTGGAGGTCTCAGAAGTCTGACGTTATTTTGACTAGATTAAAATTAGGTGTAGGCAGGCCTGCATTGCTTCTGGAAGATAAGGGGAGGAGCTGTTTCCATGCCTTTTCCAGCCGCTAGAGGTTGCCTGCATTCCTTGGCTTGTGGTCCCTTACTCTATCTTCACAGCCAGGAGAGTGGCATCTTGTGTCCTCTCTGCCCTCTCCTGACGTCCTTACCTCTTGTCCACAACTCTCCTCGGTCATCATTTCTATTCTCAGGACCTGTGACACCATTCTAAACAGTTATTTCAAGCAGTTGTGGCAGATACACAAAACATAGTGTTGATCACGTATTTCAGACCACTGGAGCCAGGTTGTCGGCTTTTCTCAGCTGTGAGGCAGACACTGCTCCATTGTGTAACTGCAAGCTCTGTGGATGCACAGTCAGCTGTCGCAGGGGCCTGAAGCTCTCTTACCAGGCATGATGTGAGGGGACAGTACACCCATCCTTCTCCCAGAGAGGGGAGATTTAGGGACCTACGTGCTCAAGTTACTCTTTCCAAAGAAAGCTGCCATGAAAAGAAAAAGTTTAGACAAAATAAATTTAACAGAGTTTATTTGAGCATTAAGGCATTCATGAATCGGGCAGCACTCAGACACAGAAGAGGTGCAGAGAGCTCCGCTCTAGCAGAGTGAGCAACAAGCCTTTATCGGCTGACCATGAAAACAAAGGAATTACTCGACTGACTGGTCCAGCCAGGCCTCATTTGAGTATGATCTTGTGAAAAGTCCTTACTTACATAACTAACAGCTAGTTGGCTGTTTGTGGCCAGTTGCAAGTTGGCTGTTTGTGATTGAGTACTAGTTGGCTGCTTGTGAGTGGTTGCTAATTAGCTGTTTGTGGTTGGGTGTTTGACATCGGTTCCTAGTTGGCGGTTTGTGATTGACTGCTAGCTGATTGTTAGTGACTGCTTACTGGTTTGCTATTTGCAACTGGTTGTTGACTGGCTTTTTATAATTAATTGCTAATTGGCTGTTTGTGTCTGGTTGCCAGTTGGCTGTTTCTGATTGGCTGCTGGTTGGATGTCCGTGACTGGTTGCTAGTTCACTGATTGGTTGCTAGCTAGTTGTGACTGGTTGCTGGTTGGCTGTTTCTGATTGGCTGCTTATTGCTTGTTGTCTCCCCAAACCCACAAAAAAAATAATAATCAGTTTCAAGAAATGCTTCCAAGTTGAACTTTGGTTTGCTTGTGTAAGTGTTCTAGGTACAGAACCAACCCCAGGCTGATGACCTCCTGCATATTTTGCTTTAGCAACTCCAATTTCCAAATAAATTTCCATCTTCTTCAACTTTAGTACCGGCCCATGTGAGAGTAAATAAAAAAGTGATTCTTTTCTAACTCCTTTGCAAGTTTAACACGAGAAAAAATGAGGAAGTTGACGCATAAATGATCTTGGACTCTCAGTGGAATCCTAGAGAAAAGGAATTCCATTTTCGCATCCTGTCATACACAGTCATTTCTGCTGGAGTGCCACATGCGTTTCTAAAAATCGTTGCAATATACAGAATTGTGTCATAAAAATTACTGAGTTTGGCCGGGTACGGTGGCTCATGCCTGTAATCCCAGCACTTTGGGATGCCAAGGTGGGTGGATCACGAGGTCAAGAGATTGAGACCAACCTGGCCAATATGGTGAAACTCCATCTCTACTAAAAATACAAAAAAAAAAATTAAGGCCAGGCATGGTGGCTCACGCCTGTAATCCCAGCACTTTGGGAGGCCAAAGTGGGCCAGTCACGAGGTCAGGAGAGTGAGACCATCCTGGCTAACACGGTGAAACCCCATCTCTAAAAAAAAACAAATACAAAAATTAGCCAGGCATGGTGGCAGGTGCCTGTAGTCCCAGCTACTTTGGGAGGCTGAGCCAGGAGAATGGTGTGAACCCAGGAGGCAGAGCTTGCAGAGAGCTGAGATCGCGTCACTGCACTCCAGCCTGGGTGATAGAGCAAGACTCTGTCTCAAAATACATATATTCAAAAAAATTAGCCGGGCATGGTGGCGTGCACCTGTAATCCCAGCTACTCGGGAGGCTGAGGCAGGAGAATTGCTTGAACCCAGGAGGTGGAGGTTGCTGTGAGCCAGGATGGCACCACTGCAGTCCAGCCTGGTGACAGAACAAGACTCTGTCTCAAAAATAAATTAATTAATTTATTAAAAAAATAAAGAAACATAGCAACAAACTACTGGGTTTCTGGGTTCCTGGGCACAACACTAGAAACATTGTCAACTGACACATTAAAAAAAGAAGGACCCTAGTAAACACTGTAGTACAGTTTTACATTGTTAAGTGGTTAAGAAATACATAAGTACTACAATAAATATGGCACTGTACCTTGAAAAATATCTGAAACTTGCTTATGGAAGTGGGCATCAGAAGGATTACAGCTTATGAGTTATTCTGAAGCAGTAGAAGGAGGGTTATCAGGAGGGACGGAAAAGAAAGGAAATCAAACAGAAAGCTGTTACACCAAATGTGTGTGGGTGCGGCTCATAACACTGGCAGTGAACTGAGGTGGCTGGCAGGTGTCGAGGGGTGTCTGCGCGTGTGCGTGCCTGTGAGTGTGTCAGTGTTTTATGCCTTCCTGGGCAGCTGGATTCAGCTAAGTGCAGTTGTCTCTGCTCACCTAGTGTTTTTCATGGATGAAATCATGCATACACAAACATGAAATTCTCGTTCTGCTTCAATTGTTCTCCAATACACCAACTGCATTGGAACAAATTTGCATTTTCGAAACAAATGAATAGCAGAACTGAATGTATTTTTATATGAGCGACCTGATCAGATCCTCCTCAGGGAGATATGCATCAGATCGTAGCCTATCGAGCTATTAAACATAAGCTGTTTTCAGTTGTCAGGCATCTCTGGGTATTCTTGGACAGATGGTGAGAAATGGGAATCGCTCTCCCATATCAAGAGCGAAATGGAGACGACTGTGAAGCTGTCTCACAGCAGAAGATGTAGGCAAGGAAGCAGCATGTCCTGGTAGAAAGGAACAGTCACTAAATCCTTGCTCCAAAAATTTCAGTGACATCCTGTGTGATTCCAACTATATGGTGTTTTGGAAAAGGCAAAGCTATGGAGACATTACAAAGATCAATGGTTGCCAAGGGTTACTAGGGAGAGAAGGATGAATAGGCAGCGCACAGAGGATTTTTAGGGCAGAGAAACGACTCGGTACGATACGATAGTGGTGGCTGCATGTCATTATACACTTGTCAAACCCAAGGAATGTGCAGCACTTTTGAAATACATTGAGCCCAAGGGTGAACCCTAATGTGAACCCTGGACTCTGTATAATAAAGAAGTACCCGTGTAGGCTCATCAGTTCGGACAAATGTACCACTCTAGTGGGCGAAGGTGATCGTGAGGGAGGCTGCACGTGTGCAGAGGCAGGAGTTTATGGAAAAGCTCTGTATGTTTCTCCCAATTTCGCTTCGAACCTAAAACTGCTCTAAGAAGCCTTGAGACTTCCTCAAGTGATAACTGTTTCTCACACAGAGATTTTCTAGCCCTCACTTCTCATAGTACCCTGGAGTGAAGCTGAGCTCATTTGGACGGGGAGGACCAAATTCACATTGCTCACATTGATCAGGCACAAGTTCCTGTTTGGGGATACTCCTGCATCTCAACCAGTTTTTCTTGGGCATCAGGAAAAAGTGGTCGTTTCTACATTGTGCATGATGCTAAGTGCAGAGACACAAATGAGCACCCAAACGTGAGAGCACTAAGGGATGGTTAGCAAGCTCCGAATAAAAACGCATGCACTTTTGAGTTTCTCTTCCCAAAAGGAGGAAAAGTAGAGTTTAGGGTGGCCTTTGGAGGCAAAGGCCTAGTGGGGTTCCAGCCTCATAGGAAGAGGTCCTGGGGTTAAGCTGGGCGAGAGTCAGTTATGGATGAGAGCAGTGCGGCTTCCTAGCACCATCCACTGACCACCTTCTCTTGCACTTATGACAGCCACAATGTCAATGTATTTCCTTCCTTTTATTTATTTATTTATTTATTTATTTATTTATTTATTTATTTATTTTTTGAGACGGAGTCTCACTCTGTTGCCCAGGCTGGAGTGCAGTGGCCGGATCTCAGCTCACTGCAAGCTCCGCCTCCCGGGTTCACGCCATTCTCCTGCCTCAGCCTCCCGAGTAGCTGGGACTACAGGCGCCCGCCACCTCGCCCGGCTAGTTTTTTGTATTTTTTTAGTAGAGACGGGGTTTCACCATGTTAGCCAGGATGGTCTCGATCTCCTGACCTCGTGATCCGCCCGTCTCAGCCTCCCAAAGTGCTGGGATTACAGGCTTGAGCCACCGCGCCGGGCATTTCCTTCCTTTTAAACAGTATCTACTTTTAGAAATTTTGCCCAGGGGACACATGGACTCTCCCACTCCTGTGCCCATCCTCTCTTCTCCTGGGCCATCGTTTCCACCTTCCTTAGTTGTGTTGCTGTTGAGTGTGAGACTCCTTTTAGTCCTTTATTCCTAGACTTTTTTTTTGGAGGGGGGGCAGAGTCTCTCTCTGTCACGGGAGGCTGGAGAGAGTGGCGCGATCTCGGCTCACTGCAAGCTCTGCCTCCCAGGTTCACATCATTCTCCTGCCTCAGCCTCCCGAGTAGCTGAGACTACAGGTGCCGCCACCACGCCCGGCTAATTTTTGTGTTTTTAGTAGAGACAGGATTTCACCATGTTGGCCAGGCTGGTCTTGATCTCCTGATGTCAGGTGATCCACCTACCTCAGCCTCCCAAAGTGCTGGGATTAGAGGCGTGAGCCACCGCACATGGCCTATTCCTAGAATTCTAAGCCACCCTGTCATTACTGTAGTTGTCATACACACAAATACTATATTTATATATAAAGAACCATAATTTTGTCTGGGCGTGATGACTCACTCCTGTAATCCCAGCACTTTGGGAGGCCAAGGTGGGCGGATCACAAGGTCAGGAGATCAAGACCATCCTGGCTAACACGGTGAAACCCCATCTCTACTAAAAACACAAAAAAATTAGCTGGGCGTGGTGTGGCGGGCGCCTGTAGTCCCAGCTACTCAGGAGGCTGAGGTAGGAGAATGGTGTGAACCCAGGAGGCGGAGCTTGCAGTGAGCCGAGATTGTGCCACTGCACTCCAGCCTGGGCAACAGAGTGAGACTCTGTCTCAAAAAAAAAAAAAAAAAAGAACCATAATTTTAAAGAATAGAACTTAAATAAAAATTCTCTGACCTTGTGTCATTATAATTGCTTTAAAAGTTTTGCTTTAAAATTACTTAATCATGCTTAACTTACATGGTTTTTACCATTAATTCAGTTCCATAATTTCTTATCAACAATTTATAAATCCAGGCCTAAAAGTGTTTTCCTCAGTCCGGGGGGGGTGGGGAGTGTATTCGGAGACAACCTGCCCTGCACTGACAGGAGGATGCTTTTAGTCTTTATTGATCCCATTTCGTCTGAATAATTTTATGTTTCACTCCAGAAATATCAAGTGATTTGTGTAAAGGGTGCTGCCTCAGACCCCACTGGGGTGCTACACAGTGTAGAGCATGTGTAATTTGTTACTTTTCTATAAACCAAAAATTCCTGACTTTCAAAGCACATGGAGCCCAAGGGGGTTAAGGAATTGAAAGCCCGCACGCTTTTCAAAGCATTTTTCCTGTCAAGCAGGTAACGTGTGTGAGGTTTCAGTGCAGCTGCTGCAGAGGCTGCCGGGGTCCCTAAATGTTTTCTCCTCTTAGCGCTCTGCTGCACTCAGTACCTAACCGTTTCCGCAGACACCTGCGACTGGATGAGCAGTGGAACCTGAGGCGAAGAGATGCTGAAGCTTCTGCATCACCCGGGTAACGAACAGCCTCTCGCCAGGCGCGGCAGCTCACGCCTGTAATCCAGCACTTTGGGAGGCCGAGGCGAGCGGATCACCTGAGGTCGGGAGTTTGAGACCAGCCTGACCGACATGGCGAAACCCTGTCTCTGCTAAAAATACAAAACTACCCAGGGGTGGTGACGCATGCCTGTAATCCCAGCTACTCAGGAGACTGAGGCAGGAGAATCACTTGAACCTGGGAAGCAGAGTTTCAGTGAGCCGAGATCACACCACTGCACTCCAGCCTGGGCAGCAAGAGCAAAACTCTGAAAGAAAAGAAAAGAAAAGAAAAGAAAAGAAAAGAAAAGAAAAGAAAAGAAAAGAAAAGAACAGGAGAAGAGAAGAGAAGAGAAGAAGGAAAATAAAAGAAAGGAAAAGAAAAGGGGAAAGGAAGGGAAGGGAGGGGAGGGGAGGGGAGGGGAGGGGAGGGGAGGGGAGGGGAGGGGAGGGAAGGGAAGGGAAGGGAAGGGAAGGGAAGGGAAGGGAAGGGAAGGGAAGGGAAGGGAAGGGAGGGGGCTTCTCATTCTGAACTTCCAGGCTCCCTTACTCCCCCACCCCAGCTTCTAGTAGCTTGAAATGGTCATGCCTGAAGCTGACTTTAAAACCCTGTGCTGGGCGTCGCAGAGACACTCTGCCAGCCCCAGTTCCTGAACGACCGTGGAGCAGACGCCACAAATTCACCTAGAATGGTTACATGAGAGAAAGTTGTCTGCTGTTTAATCCACCTATTTGGGGTTATCTTTGGTATAGCACCTGGCCTTTACCTATTATGAGATCATCAACATGCAGTTAGCACATAGTGACTTAATGAGGTTTCATTATTTCTATCAAAAAAAAGAACATTTAGGCCGGGCGCAGTGGCTCACACCTGTAGTCCCAGCACTTTGTGAAGTTGAGGGGGGCGGATCACTTGAGGTCAGGAGTTTAAGATCTGACCAGCCTGGCCAACATGCCGAAACCCCATGTATTTCTAGTCTCTACTAAAAATACAAAAATTAGCTGGGTGTGGTGGCAGGTACCTGTAATCCCAGCTACTTTGGAGGCTGAGGCAGGAGAATTGCTTGAGCCCAGGAGGTGGAGGCTGCAGTGAACCGAGATCACACCACTGCACTCCAGCCTGGGCAACAGAGCAAGACTCCGTCAAAAAAAAAAAAAAAAAAAAAAAAAAAAAGACAATTTGTTCTCAGACTTTTTTGAATAGGTTTCTTAGATTAAATAAGATGCCTTTTCAGCTCTTTGATTTTTCTTCCTCTCATTGAATCTCGGTTAGCCAAACAATTAGCTCATCAGCATTGGCCCAAATTGACAAAACTGTTTTCCTTTCCTTTGTTTCCATCATTTAATAAGTTCCTTAATTAACAACTTTCTCCAACAGTGGTCTTTTCTCTCTGCTGAGGCGCAGGCATAGCAGCCCTCGAAGCTCCTGTGAAGATCTCAAAAGAAGAAAAAGGCAAAAGTCATCTTGGTCTTTTTTTTTTTTTTTCGAGATGGAGTCTCTCTCGGTTGCCGAGGCTGGAGCCTGATCTCGGTTCACCACAACCTCCGCCCCCTGGGTTCAAGCGATTCTCCTGCCTCAGCCTCCTGAGTAGCTGGGATTACAGGCGTGGGCCACCATGCCTGGCTAATTTTTTTTGTATTTTTAGTAGAGATGGGGTTTCACTATGTTGGTCAGGCTGGTCTCGAACTCCTGACCTCGTTATTTGCCCACCTCAGCCTCCCAAAGTTCTGGGATTACAGGTGTGAGCCACCGCACCCAGACTTTTTTTTTTTTTTTTTTTTTTTGAGATGGAGTCTCGCTCTCTCACCCAGGCTGGAGTGCAGTGGTGTGATCTCAGTTCACTATGACTTTCGCCTCTTGAGTTCAAGCAATTCTTCTGCCTTGGCCTCCCAAGTAGCTAGGACTACAGGTGTGCACCACCATGCCCGGCTAATTTTTGTATTTGTAGTAGAGATGGGGTTTCACCAGGTTGCCCAGGCTGGTCTCAAACTCCTGAACTCAGGCAATCCGCCAACCTCAGCCTCCCAAAATGCTGTGATTACAGGTGTGAGCCACCATACCCGACCTTCTTGGTCTTTTTAAAAAAGGACCTTTTACAAGGTGGTAAAATAATAAACATGTATAAAATATATCCTTATAAACTATAGGGATTATTCTTCTTAATGATTGACTTCTCATAATACCCCAATTTCTAATCAGTATGGCCTCAATCTACCACTTTTTATTAATGTTCCAGAGGTTAACATCTGCTACCCAAGATGTTGACACCAGGATGTCAGGGATTTGCTGATGAATATCCAGCAGCAATCAGCAAACCCTCAGCCTTATTGAGAAAACTATTGGTTATTTCAAGTGCAGAGCACTGATACTTGGCTTGCAATACTCATGGTACCCTCTGGTTAATTAATAACCAAGAATGTGAGATTTTACATTGCCCAGGTTGGCATTGAACATTTTATATTGCCCAGGCTGGCCGTGAACTCCTAGCCTCAAGCGATCCTTCCGCCTCACCTCCCGAGTTCTAGGTCAACAGGCATGTGCCACAACAGCTGGCTAATTTATTTTATTTTATTTTTGTAGAAATGGGGGTCTCACTATGTTGCCCAGGCTAATCTTCAACTTCCAGCCTAGAGTGATCCTCCTGCCTTGGCCTCCCAAAGCAACGGGATTGCAGGCATGAGCCACTGCACCCAGCCCGGGCAACTTCTTTAACCCTTCTAAAAGTGGTGTAACTATTATGCACATACTTGACCTGTTACAGCTGTTTCATAAATGTGAGAATTTATGAAACGTCTGGGATATATTATCCAAGAGATTAAAAGATTATGATCGTTATTAGCGAGAAAGCACATATGCATAGGAAAGACTTCGAGTCGTAGCTATTCTCTTTGCCTTGATTGCATGCATACACCAAAGCTGCCCAGCAGCGGCTCAGCCCAGTTCAGTGGCTGCTCATCTAAGCACCAAGCTGCAGCCATCAGCCATCAGGGGAGGAAGGCAGGACGATAGTCCCCAGAGGGCCAAGTTTCTGGGAAAAGATAAGCATCTGAATCCAAACACAGAGCCAAGATATTATCCATGAAGTGGAAGATAAAAGCCCTGGAGATGAGAAGAGGCACATAAAATGCAATCTGATTTCTAGCAGCAGAATACTAACAGCATTACCAGCTAGATCTTCCACAGCCTGCTCTTTTTAAAGACATATTCTCAGCCTCTTCCTTATAGTAGCTCATAAGAAAAAAAAAACAGCAACGTATGTAACTCCTAAAGAATTAAGAACAGCTTTGTACATTCAGTATGTGAGATATATATCTCTATATATAGACATATAGAGATTTTTTTTTTTTTTTTTCATGGAATAGCATGCTAGTTAAACACTGTTCGCCTGTAATCCCAGCACTTTGGGAGGCCAAGGTGGGTGGATCATGAGGTTAGGAGATCGAGACCATCCTGGCCAACATGGTGAAAATCCGTCTCTACTAAAAATATAAAAATTAGCTGGGGCTGGTGGTGCGTGCCTGTAATCCCAGCTACTCAGGAGGCTGAGGCAGGAGAATCGCTTGAACCAGGGAGTCGGAGGTTGCAGCGAGCCAAGATCATGCCACTGCACTCCAGCCTGGCAGCAGAGCGAGACTCCAAAATAAAATAATAATAATAATAATAATAAAACACCATTGTTCCACTACCACAAAAGTACAAAACCTTCATTGGCTTGGGCAAATTGTATTTTTATTATCCTTCTCTTTGTATGTATGATGCATGTACTGTTCTACAGGCAAAGTCAAACAATATCAAAGGAGACTGTTGTTAGGCCTTAAACAGAACCTACCTAAAATGGTGTTCTGAGTCTGAAATACGGCATAGAAAGGGAACAGGTTCACCTGTATCCATGTATACTCTCTGATGGAAAATAAATTTAAGGCCGGGCACAGTGGCTCACGCCTGTAATCCTAGCACTTCAGGAGGCCAAGGTGGGCGGATCACCTGAGGTCGAGCTCGAGACCAGCCTGGCTAACATGGCGAAAACTCGTCTCCACTAAAAATACACAAATTAGCCGGGCATGATGGTGCATACCTGTAATGCCAGCTACTTGTGAGGCTGAGGCAGGAGAATCGCTCGAACTCAGGAGGTGGAGGTTGCAGTGGGCCAAGATCGTAGCCCTGCACTCCAGCCTGGGCGACAGGAGAGAGACTCTGTCTCAAAGAAAAACAAAAACAAATGCAAGTCTAAGGAGAAACGTAGAGAAGAGGCAGCCACTTCCACAGATTTTCCTGTTACCTGATAGGCTGGAGGAGAGGGTGTGCATCCAAATACTCTCAAGACTCCAGGGGCTATTTAAAAATGAGTTGAGGCTGGACGCAATGGCTCATGTCTGTAATCCCAGCACCTTGGGTGGCTGACATGGGTGGATCACCCGAGGTCAGGAGTTCGAGACCAGCCTGGCCAATATGGTGAAACCCCGTCTCTACTAAAAATACAAAAAATTAGCCAGGCGCGGTGATAGGCGCCTGTAATCCAGCTACTGGGGAGGCTGAGGCAGGAGAATCGCTTGAAACCAGGAGGCTGAGGTTGCTGTAAGCCAAGATTGTGCCACTGCACTCCTGCCTGGGTGACAGAGCGAGACTCAGTCTCAAAATAAATAAATAAGTTGATTAGGCTGGAGGAGGACACAGAACATGGGAAACCTTCTAACTTGCTAAAGGCCCCTAGCTGATTTTTTTCATGTGTGAATGAAGGCCCAGTATTTCCATATATGTCAGTTTGCCAAAAGAAGGTAGAAATCTCTATGTTTAGATTAATTGCCTAATTTACAAATTTTAGCAACCAGTACAATTATTAAGAACCTGTGTAGCCAGAAACTCACACACACACACACACACACACACACACACACACACACACACACACACACGTTAGAATTAGTCTGTGAGTCACAGAGTTTGGAGAAAAGACCCCAGGAAGGAGCCACATAGCAGGCAAAGGAGACCAAGGAGAGCAATTCCCAGGGCCTCCAGGTTTAAAAGGACAAAGCCCCTGGAGAGGAATAAAATCTTTCTTGCTGGAGGGACAAGCCCTGCAGCTGGATGACTTACCAGGTGTTTCTAGGCTGCAGGAGGTAAGGAAGGTGTGCCCTAGGCCAGGGCCGTTAGAGAAAGATGTGGGGGATATACTTTTTAAATGATAAGGAATTTGAGAAAAAGAGGAGGACAAATTTTATGAATTGCCTTGTAATAGGTTTGATTTTCTAAAAAAAATACACTGCAGGTTTTCAAGAGCAGCCAAGAGGTGATAAAAATACAGAAATAGAAGGGAAAATTGAGGTTAGCCTATGATGATAAACAACGTGAGGAAAGTCAGAAATACCCTTCAAGGAAAAACTAATTCCAGTCCCCATGCAGAATTCACAGACCGGGAGCTTGGGAGCAAGGTCTGATTTGGAAGGTTTTAGGGGCCCCAAAGCCAGCAAATGTGTGCTACCTTCAACTGAGGTGCTATTTCTGTTAAAAGTCTACATCTTAAACTTCAGTTCCTTAGGGCAATAACAGCCTTAGTTGATAACAAGTTTCTAACTGGAGAAAGCCATTTTATTTTCATGCTCTTTTTTAAAAAGGAAAAAAATTGGCCAGATGCGGTGGCTCACGCCTATAATCCCAGCACTTTGGGAGGCCGAGGCAGCAGATCACGAGATCAGGAGTTCGAGACCAACCTGGCTAACAAGGTGAAACCCTGTCTCTACTAAAAATAAAAAAAAAAAAATGAGCCAGGGGTGGTGGCAGGCACCTGTAGTCCCAGCTACTCAGGAGGCTGAGGCAGGAGAATTGCTTGAACTGGAGAGATGGAGGTTGCAGTGAGCCGAGATCACGCCACTGCACTCCAGCCTGGGCAACAGAGCAAGACTCCGTCTCAAAAAAAAAAAAAAAGAAAAGAAAAGAAATTCTGTTTACTTGCTGATTTTTTTTTTTTTTTTTTTTTTTTTTTTTTTGAGAGAGAGTCTTGCTCTGTCACCCAGGCTGCAGTGCAGTGGCACAATCTGGACTCACTACAACCTCCACTTCTCCAGTTCAAGCAATTCTCCTGCCTCAGCCTCCTGAGTAGCCGGTACTACAGGCGCCCGCCACCATGCCTGGCTAAGTTTTCGCATTTTAGTAGAGATGGGGTTTCAACCATGTTGGCCAGGATGGTCTTGATCTCCTGACCTCATGATCCACCTGCCTCAACCTCCCAAAGTGCTGGGATTACAGGTGTGAGCCACCGTGACCGACCTACTCGCTGATATTTTGATGACCTTGATGAGCCTCAAGATTTCCACCCTCTGTATCAACATGTCCAAACAGGTTTCATCTTTCCTCCCCATTTGTGTTCATCTATCTTCTCCAAGAAAGAGACAACAGACAGGATTAAATGTGCAAGGACGTTTTGAGGTAAGATGCTGATGAAGTCAGTGGTATGCTGATAACTGATTTTGTCTTTGTTGTTTTGAGATACAGTCTCACTCTGTCACTCAGGCTGGAGTGCAGTGGTGTGATCTTGGCTCACTGCAAGCTCCGCCTCCTGGGTTCAAGCAATTCTCCTGCCTCAACCTCACAAGTAGCTGGGATTACAGGCACCTGCCACCATTCTCAGCTAATTTTTGTATTTTTAGTAGAGATGGGGTTTCACCATGTTGGCCAGGCTGGTCTTGAACTCCTGACTCAAGTGACCCAGCCGCCTCAGCCTCCCAAAGTGGTGGGATGAGCCACAGAGCCTGGCCTTCTGATAATAGGTCTGTAGGAGGAAAAAGCCCTGATCTGTAATGTCTGCCAACTGTTAGATGCAACCTCTCCCACCTCAGCCCATTTCAGGCTCTCAGTGTAGTTTCAGTAAACCTCAAGTTGAGAAGAGATTGGCACAATCCCCCTGAGCCAGCACCAGTCCGGCCGCCTGTAGCACACCACCTCTGCCAGGGATACAAGAAGGGCACTGTCCACAGCTGCACCCCAAGGGAAGGAGAAAGGGAGACTGGCAAAGCTGTCAAGGATCCCACAGCCAGAGCCAAACATCAGAGGAGTCCTGTGTGTCCCAGGATTGGGTCTGCACTGTCATCCCTGCCACTCTTGGCCAAACCCAGTAGAAGCCTGTAGGAGGCATGGCCCATGCACAGACACTGTGACGGATTTCAAAGGCCAGCAGCTGGGGCCTTGGTCAACTACACCTCCCAAAACTGGGGATCATGGAGATGCATCTTCAGGCCATGGATGCTGTACCTTGCAAAGGCTTTCTTCCCATTCAAGCCTCGTTTCATTCTGAATTTCCTTACCTAGTAGAGAGTAACCATGGGAAGAATGAATTTGATAATCAAATTGATCAAAATCAAAATATGCGATAAAAAACAGTTCATCCATCAATTAAACAAAAATTAACGTCTTGAACTGGTGGTACTCCCATAATCTCAGCACTTTGGGAGGGAAGATCGCTTGAGCCCAGGAGTTTGAGGCCAACCTGGGCAATGTAGCAAGACCTTGTCTCTTTAAAAAATTAAAAATTAAAAATTAATGTTCAAAATGAAATGAAAATTTATAAATACAAGTCAATCAAAGTAAAGAGTAGGTAGTAAGTCAAATTCGGACTAAAATAAGAGAAAGGTTGAATCCAAGGAAAGGGAGTCTTGTGGAAGACATCACATGGAAATCAAGCAAAATATATCCAAATCTCTGTGAGGATTTGAGATGATAAGCCCCAGTTTGAACTTTTACTCGCAGAAGAATGATGCAGTGTATGTGATTTTAAAATAATGATGCTGGTTTGTGGTCGTGTCAACCACTAATCCACTGAATTAAAGGAACACACCTACAAGGATTTTTAAAAATTAAATAATACAGAGTGCTGGGCCAGGCACAGTGGCTCACACCTGTAATCTCAGCCCTTTGGGAGGCCAAGCTGGGCAGACCACTTGAGGACAGGAGTTCGAGACCAGTCTGGCCAACATGACAAAACCCCATTCTCTACTAAAAAAAAACAAAAACAAACAAACAAAAATTAGCCAGGCATGGTGGCACGTGCCTAAAATTCCAGCTATTCGGGAGGCTGAGGCACGAGAATCCCCTCAACCTGGGAGGCAGAGGCTGCAGTGAGCCGAGATTGTGCCACTGCACTCCAGCCTGGTGACAGAGTGAGACTCTGTCTCAATAAATAAACAAACAAATAAGTAAATAAATAAAATGGAGTTTTAAAATGAAAGGCCATCAAGAACTCTGCTCCACCTCTTCCCTCCTGAAGTCCCGGTCTCCAGAATTAAGGTAGACCCTTTTTTTTCTTTTTTTTTTTTTTTGAGACGGAGTCTCGCCCTGTCGCCCAGGCTGGAGTATGGTGGCCTGATCTCGGCTCACTGCAACCTCCACCTCCCTGGTCCAAGTGATTCTCCTGCCTCAGCCTCCCAAGTAGCTGGGACTACAGGCATGCACCACCATATCCAGCTAATTTTTGTATTTTTAGTAGAGGCGGAGTTTCTCCATGTTGGCCAGGATGGTCTCAATCTCCTGACCCCAGGTCTGCCCACCACGGCCTCCCAAAGTGCTGGGATTACAGGTGTGAGCCACTGCGCCCGGCCAAGGTGGACACTTTGATGCATGTCCCAGATTCCTCCCAGCAAAGAAGGACTTGGTTGCCTCTTACGGGGAGTGCCCTGGGCAGATAGGCTGCAGCTGTCAGCCTCTTTAGGAACTGCCTCTGCTGGGGGAGCCGCCTTGCCCAAGGGTGCCTAAGGGCTAGGATAGCTCAGTCCAACGCCAGCCAGGCTAGTTTGCAGAGCCAATTTAGCTCCAGGGCGCCGTGTGCGGCTGAGGCAGCCTGTAGTTGGCCCTGCATGGCAGCTAGACTTACCCCTCTGCGCAATCCTGCTTCCTTCCCGACCTTTAAACAGGTCTTGGTCTAGAGGTCATCCCCTTAACAACAACGACAGCAACAACAAATATATATATATATGGCAGCATGGGACACCTGCTATAAAAGGCAGCCACTGTTTTGAAAATTTTTACTGAAGTAGAATTTACATACAGAAATTGAACCTATAAATTTCCAGCTCAATGCACTTTCCCGATGAAAAACAGGATGTAACCAGCGCCAGATAAGAACAGAACATTTCCAGCCCCACAAAAGGACAATACATTTAACAGTTACTCTTTAAAATGCCTAATAGCATTTTAAATGAGTCTAACAGTGCTTTAGATCTATGCCAAAGAAGAAAGAAGGGAGAAAAGTTACATTATTAGCTTCAGTGCCCAGGGTTCAAACAACAATACAAGATTTAGGCTTTAAAAACAAAACTTATAATTAATTCTAAATAGTATAGTATCGTTTTCAATATTTATGTTGCTTAAAATTGGCTTTTGAATGATGTCCTTTAATAGGAAAGGCTAGTTATAAAACAACTAGGATGCGTGTAAAAGCAGCGTGGACTCCATGATTCCTCTCAGGAGGGTCTCCTGGCTGCCTGGGCAGTGAGATAGCGTCACCAAGCAGTAATCTGGTCCCTCCTGTCTTTAGCCTGGGGCTATTTTTATCCCTTGCTCCCGAAGCAGAGAGGCCAGAAATTGCCCTAAGCTTTTCTTCTCAAACAGGTTTACAGAACCAGTGTTTCATTTCTGAGAAGCGAGGTAACTGGGAGACGGAGAGGGTTAGGGGAAAGGAGAGTGACAATTGGAAGGAGAGGGGCGTAATTTGAAGGGACAAGATGGGGAGCTGAGAAAAACAGCCTCTGAAAGCAGCCAGACCCTGCAAGGACCCTCCTACACCGCACCTCACTCCTCTCACACTCACTCACACCCACACTCACACTCACACTCACACCCACACCCACACTCACACTCACACCCACACTCACACCCACACTCACACCCACACTCACACTCACACCCACACCCACACTCACACCCACACTCACACTCACACCCACACCCACACCCACACTCACACCCACACCCACACTCACACCCACACCCACACTCACACTCACACCCACACCCACACCCACACCCACACCCACACTCACACCCACACCCACACCCACACTCACACCCACACCCACACTCACACCCACACTCTCACACCCACACTCACACTCACACTCACACCCCTCACCTAGAGGACCCTGCAAGGACCCTCCTACACCGCACCTCACTCCTCTCACACTCACTCACACCCACACCCACACTCACACCCACACCCACACCCACACTCACACCCACACCCACACTCACACCCACACCCACACCCACACTCACACCCACACCCACACTCACACCCACACTCTCACACCCACACTCACACTCACACTCACACCCCTCACCTAGAGGACCCTGCAAGGACCCTCCTACACCGCACCTCACTCCTCTCACACTCACTCACACCCACACCCACACTCACACCCACACCCACACCCACACCCACACCCACACTCACACCCACACCCACACCCACACCCACACCCACACACACCCACACTCTCACACCCACACTCACACTCACACTCACACCCCTCACCTAGAGGACCCTGCAAGGACCCTCCTACACCGCACCTCACTCCTCTCACACTCACACTCACACCCACACTCACTCTCACACCCACACCCACACTCACACCCCTCACCTAGAGGACCCTGCCACACCGCACCTCACTCCTCTCACACTCACACTCACACTCACACCCACACTCACACCCACACCCACACCCACACTCACACCCACACTCACACTCACACCCACACCCACACTCACACCCACACTCACACTCACACCCACACTCACACCCACACCCACACCCACACTCACACCCACACTCACACTCACACCCACACTCACACTCACACTCACACCCCTCACCTAGAGGACCCTGCCACACCGCACCTCACTCCTCTCACACTCACTCACACCCACACCCACACTCACACCCACACTCACGCTCACACCCACACTCACACTCACACTCACACCCCTCACCTAGAGGACAGTCGCCTCTCCTGAGCACCTGGGCCTTCCGTCCCATCTGCTGGAAGGCAGGCCTCCCAGATACTCTGTAAGGAGGGGTGGGCCGCACCAAGCTAGAACCGAACAAAACTGGTGGAGAAGGAATTTGTTTGAAAGCCGTGGATCCACCATCACCGTGAAAAACACACCCAGGAAAGCAAATCCCCACTCTAGACACTGACTTACAAGGCAGAGGAGTTTACTATTTAGACCGGAAGGAGGTGAATCCGTGCGTCCATGCAGAGGAGTTTACTGTTTGAACAGGAAGGGGATGAATCCGTGAGTCAAATAAAAGACAATGTCTGAGACTCTCAGGAAGGTTCAGGAAGGCTTCCTGCCGGAGGCAGAGTGAGGGAATGAGACTCAGAAGGACCGGATTTGGGGCAGTATGGTTTGAGGCTGCCTTGTCCAGCCAGCCCAAGGCTAAATCATCCCGAAAGCCGCGGGGGGAGTTCCCACAAGGGAGTGCTCTGAACCGTTCCAGGACGGGGTCGATGGGGGTTCCAAAGAAAGAAGCCGTCAGCAGCGGGGTGCTCAGTTCAGAGCGGTTGTGAGGGGAGCTTACCGAGGCCACAGCGATCCTCGGAGAGAAAGGGGTGCTCTGCATGGACACAGGGAGGGGAACAACACACCCTGGGGCCTGTATGTGGGGCAGGGGAGGGAGAGCATCAGGATAAATAGCAAATCCATGCAGGGGTTAAATACCTAAGTGACGGGTTGATGGGTTCAGCAAACCACCGTGGCACATGTTTACCTATGTAACAAACCAGCGTGTCCTCACATGCATTCCAGAACTTAAAATAAAATTAAATTACATTTTTAAAAAGTATTTATATAATAACCAGAAAAGAAAAAAAAAAAAAAGATAGAGACTGGGCACCATGGCTCAGTCCCAGCACTTTGGGAGGCTGAGGTGGGCGGATCTCCTGAGGTCAGGAGTTCAAGACCAGCCTGGCCAATGTGGTGAAACCCCATCTCTACTAAAAATACAAAAATTAGCTGGGCATGTTAGCGCGTGCCTGTAATCCCAGCTACTCAGAAGGCTGAGGCACGATAATTGCTTGAACCCGGGAGGCAGAGGCTGCAGTGAGCCGGGACCGTGCCACTGCACTTCAGCCTGGGTGACAGAGTAAGACTCTGTCTCAAAAAAAGAAAAAGGTGTTCTACCTGGGTGTGTCTGCAGTGGGGGGTTCAGGGATTATGGAGTGTGAGGGTTTCAGAAATTTGGTTGGGGGCCAGGGCCAGTTTCTTTTCGTGTTTTGGGCGACAACCTGGAGACCTTTGTGAGTGTCTGGGGAAGGTTCAAGACTCCGGTTTGGGCCCGGTTTGGGTTTGGGTGTGCTGGGAGAAGCCTGCACCTGGCTGGGTCACAGAGCGGTCAAGGCACTCTGCGATTTTTGGTCGGGACACAGAAAGAAAGTGAAGTAGGGGAGAAAGGTTACTGGGGGACCCCACAGAGGCCATTGCAAAACTGGGGAGGTAGAGTTTCCATAAGGACAGAACCAGGACCCCCAGGCAGAAGTGGGAGGAACAGAAGGCAAAATTCCAACCTCAGATTCAGGCTCTCGGTCAGAACGGTGAGGAATCCGGGCAGTGTCTAAAAATGCAAACAGAATCATGCTAGTGTAGACGTCCAAGCCCGGTGAGGAGCGATTCATAGTTAGCACTGTTGGGTGCTTACACCTTAAATTAAGTGATGCTCCAAGTACAAGTGTTATGTCATTTCATGCATACAACAGCCCTGTACAGCCCTATAAAGCCCCGCACAGCCCTGCACGGCCCTGTACAGCCTTGCACAGCCCCGCACAGCCCCGTATAGCCTCGCACAGCCCCGCACAGCCCCGTACAGCCCTATACAGCCTTGTACGGCCCTATACAGCCCTAATACAGCCTCGCACAGCCCTGTACAGCCCTATACAGCCCTGTGAAACAGGTATTATTTCCATTTTCTTTTTCTTTTTTTTTTGAGAGAGGATATCACTCTGTCACGCAGGCCAGAATGTGATGGCACAATCACAGCTCACTGCAGCCTCGACCTCCCAGGCTTAAGTGATCCTCCCACCTCAGCCTCCTGAGTAACTGGGACCACAGGTGTGCCTCCACGCCTGGCTCATTCTTTTTCTTTTTCTCTTTGGTAATAATATTATTTGGGATCTCACTATGTTGCCCAGGCTGGTCTTAAACAGGGCGCAAGCGATCCTCCTGCCTGGGCCTCCCAAAGTGCTGAGATTACAATGCGCCAGCCCAGATACTATTTTCAAACACGTTTTCCTGATGAGGGAACTGAGGCACAGGGAGACAAGGCGGTACAGTTAGTAAGTGGCAGAGTGGTGGAGCCTAGATTTGAACGCAGGAGACCCGGCTTTACTACCTTTAGTGCTTCGTCTTTGCATCTGGCTGACCCAGAGGCAGACACACCGTGGAGCTAGAGAAACTTCAGTTTCAGGCTCTTATTTATTTGAGACTCTCTAAGACCTTGGGCCTAATTTTATCACTTGTAATTTTTAAATTATTTTTCTTTTTTTTTTTTTTGAGACAGAGTCTCGCTCTGTCACCAGGCTGGAGTGCAGTGGCGCAATCTTGGCTCACTGCAACCTCCGCCTCTCAGGTTCAAGTGATTCTCCTGCCTCAACCTCCCAAATAGCAGAAATTACAGGCACCTGCCACCACAGCCGGCTAATTTTTGTATTTTTAGTAGAGACAGGGTTTCAGTATGTTGGCCAGGATGGTCTCAATCTCTTGACCTCGTGATCCACCCACCTCAGCCTCCCAAAGTGCTGGGATTACAGGCATGAGCCACTGTGCCTGGCCTTCTTTTTTTTTTTTTTTTTTTTTTAAGACAGTTTTGCTTTTGTTGCCCGGGCTGGAGTGCAATGGTGCAATCTCAGCTCACTACAACCTCCGCCTCCTGGGTTCAAGTGATTCTCCTGTCTCAGCCTCCTGAGTAGCTGGGATTACAGGCATGTATCACCACACCTGGCTCATTTTTGTATTTTTAGTAGAGATGGGGTTTCTCCATGTTGGTCAGGCTGGTCTTGAACTCCTGACCTCAGGTGATCCACCCGCCTCAGGCTCCCAAAGTGCTAGGATTACGGGTGTGAGCCGCTGTGCCCAGCTTAAATTATTTTTCTTAAAGAGGCCTCAAAAAACCTTGCACCATTCTGTGAGCTGTCAATAAGAAAGTTGCAACAGCATATCTCAGGCAACTGTGCAACAGTGCAACTATGGGTAATTTCTCTCTCTGTCTCTCTCTCTGTGTGTGTTTTTCTTTCTTTTTCTTTCTTTTTTTTGCAAACAAGCTGTTTATTTGCAGATATAAAACAAGACCCCAGCCGGGTGTGATGGCTCACACCTGTAATCCCAGCACTTGGGGAGGCCGAGGCGGGCGGATCACTTGAGGTCAGGGGTTCAGGACCAGCCTGGCCAACATGGTGAAACCCCATCTCTACTAAAAATACAAAAAAAAAAAAAAAAAAAGGTAGCCGGGCGTGGTGGCATGCACCTCTAATCCCAGTTACTCGGGAGGCTGAGGCAGGAGGATCACTTGAGCCCGGGAGGCAGAAGTTGCAGTGAGCCGAGATCACGCCATTGCACTCCAGCCTGGGCAGCAGAGCAAGACTCTGCCTCAAAAACAAACAAACAAAAAACAAAGACCCCAATGGGTGGCAAGGGCATTCCAGGCTCACCTGCAGCAATGCCTCCCTGGCCAGAAAGGGCCTGTAGGACCAGAAATGTCAACCCTCCCGATCCCCAACACTCGTTTGTCCCCAGTCAAAAACAACTGCGACTCTAGCAGAAGGGTTACCCCAGTTAAAACCTACTCAACCAAGAAGAATGTGACAAACCAACAGAGATGCCAATGAGAAATCAGTGGCTATCAGGCATGGAGCTCGCAGCCAGCCACTCCCACCCCGGTGACAGGTCACCCTGAAAAACCTGCCCCTGGAGGGTTTCCGAGTGTGACTTCCCGTCCTCTCCCTGGGGAGGTCCCACTCTTGAAAGAAGATAAAACCCTAAAACCTCAGAACCTAAAAAACACACTCAAGTCCCCAGAATTCCAAAGTCAGCTAACCCCACCTCACCCCATCCTACCCCTGCCCAGAGCATTTTGCTGAAATGAATCCACCCCTGCCCATCTAGCAGGAGCCCCTCCTCAGGAGTGAGTAGGTCACGTCCTCAGACACTCACCGTCTTCCTCCTGGGTCGTTCACTCGGACTTGCAGGTAGAAAGGTGAGCCACAACCGACACTCCTAGCCAGACAGTAAAGTTTCTATTGGAACCCACCCAGATCGTGGCCTTGGTGAAGGAGACATGAGCTCAGCTCCTTGTATAGACGCTTTGTGAAGCCAGGATAGTGGGTGTTGGCCGCACAAGCCATCACATGGGAGACCCGCAGCAGGCCCGGGGAGGTCTCACAGGACTCCATGTATGTATGCAATATAAAAACGTAGACAGGCCGAGTGTGGTGCCTCATGCCTGTAATCCCAGCACTCTGGGAGGCCGAGGTGGGCGGATCACGAGGTCAGAAGATCGAGACCATCCTGGCTAACACGGTGAAACCCCATCTCTACTGAAAATACAAAAAATTAGCCAGGCGTGGTGGCGGCGCCTGTAGTCCCAGCTACTTGAGGCTGAGGTAGGAGAATCGCTTGAACCTGGGAGGCGGAGCTTGCAGTGAGCCGAGATCACGCCACTGCACTCCAGCCTGGGGGACAGAGCGAGACTCCGTCTCAAAAAAAAAAAAAGGTTATAAGGAGAGGATGCCGTGCTTTCCAGCCTTGTTCACGTCATGGCACACATCTGACATGTTTTTTGCAAGGCAGACAGGAGTGCTCACACAGCTGGTGGTCACCTTCCTGAGCCCCACCGAATGGCTGAGGTCCACATCTCAGGACACTTTAATCTACGTGGAACACTAACCGAGGCACAGTGACGGTAAAGCTTCTGTTGGAACCCGCCCAGATCGTGGCCTTGGTGAAGGAGACATGATCCGCGCTCAGCTCCTTGTACAGACGCTTTATGAAGCCAGGATAGCGGGTGTTGGCCCCACAAGCCATCACGTGGGAGACCCGCAGCAGGCCCGGGGGGGTCTCACAGGACTCCATGCGTGTATGCAATATAAAAACGTAGACAGGCCGGGCGACATCAGCCCATTCTTCCACACACAGGACGTGAAGCGCACACACTCATAACATTTAGCAAAGTTCACACCATGTCCTAGGAGCTCAGGGCAAAGGTGTGAGAGTCCCAGGACGGAAGGATGAAAACAAGACTTCCTCTTTAAAATAGTTACGCGTTCATTTTAAATGTATTTTTAAGACAGGGTGTCGCTCTGTTGCCCACGCTGGAGGACAATGGCATCATCATGGCTCACCGCAGCCTCCAGCTCTGGGCTCAAGTGATCCTCCCGTCTCAGCTTCCCGAGTAGCTGGGCCTGTAGGCACCTGCCGCCACGCCTGGCTAATTTGTTTTCATTTTTATTTTTGGTGGAAGCAGAGTCTTGCTGTGTTGCTCAGGCTGGTCTCAAATTTTTGGCCTCAAGGGATCCTCCCACTTCAGCCTCCCAAAGTGCTGGGATCACAGCATGTGTCACCAGGCCCAACCTAGTTGTATGTATTTCCTATGTATTATATCAGTTGAGTTTTTAAACGTTGGGGAACAGAATGCTCAGCATGCAGGCTCAGAAGGACTGCACAGCCATAAGAAAACAATGTGTGGAGGTTTTCTTTTACTACAACTGAACTTTTATTAATATTTTCCCTCTAAAATAGTAACACCAAGCTTGGAAACGTTTCAAAGATGTTGGTGCCTGTGTGTTCTGTCTTCCCCACAAGTCCAGTGTCTTTCTTTCTCCTTTCTGAAGAACACAAAATAGAGCCTCTGGGGGAGACGGGAGAGCTAACAAAAGTCATCCTGCCCCACACATTGTTGTGATTTGTGCTCATGTAATTGTCACAGGGACCAGGTCTTCCCCACACTGTTGAGAAGAGGCAACTAAGTCTCTGAGAGTTGAAATAACTTGTGAACGTTAAAACCGTCACTTTGTGGCAAAGTCAAGCATTCAAGCCCAGGCTGTCTAGTTTCATTTCTTTATCTTTTTTTTTTTTTCCTGTGAGACAGAGTCTGGCTCCCTCAGCCCAGGTTGGCGTGTTGCAGTCACAGCTCACTGCAGCCTTGACCTCCTGGGCTCAAGTACTCTTCCCACCTCAGCCTCCAGAGTAACTGGATGCCCCGGTGTGTGCCACCACGCCCAGCTAATTTTTCAGTTTTTAGTTTTTTTGTGTTTGTGTTTTGAGACAGAGTCTCACTCTGTCACCCAAGCTGGAGTGCAGTGGGGCAATCTCGGCTCACTGAAACCTCTGCCTCCCGGGTTCCAGCTATTCTCCTGCCTCAGGCTGCTGAGTAGCTGGGATCACAGATGCACACTACCACGCCCAGCTAATTTTTTGTATTTTTAGTAGAGACGGGATTTCGCCATTTTGGTCAGACTGGTCTCAAACTCCTGACCTCTGGTGATCTGCCCACCTCAGCCTCCCAAAGTATTGGGATTACAGGCGTGAACCACGGTGCCCAGCCCTCAGTTTTTTGTAGAAATAAGTTCTCACTATGTTGCCAAGGCTGGTCTCAAACTCCTGGGTTCAAGCGATCCTCCCACCTCAGCCTCCCAAAGTGCTGGGATTAGAGGTGCGAGTCACCGCCCAGCCTCAGTGTCTAGTTTCAAAGTCTAAGCACTACTCCAATCCTTCCCAGCGTAGTTTCTTGGGGAATAAACGCAATGCTCTGGCGAGACCGGAAGGCAGGGCACACGTGGCCTTTCGCTGGTCTGGAACTAGTGTGTCTGTCCCTTCGGTGTGGGGGTGTGAGGGAAGCCTCTGGACTCCTTGCAGTGCAGGTAGAATGAAGGGAGGGGACAACCAACACACACACAGGACAGGACGCACAGGGAGCCTTCCTGCCTGCTGGAGACGCACTTGGGGAAGAATCAGAGAGACACCCAGGGGCTTCTGTGCACTGTGTTCACCACAGTGGGAGGTATAATAGTGACCAACAGAAAATCTGAATGCTACACCATGGTGGAATGATTACATAAATTAGGGACAGTCATATAATGAAGTACTACTCCCATTAAAAATCATAGTTTCTGCCTGGCACAGTGGCTCACGCCTGTAATCCCAGCACTTTGGGAGGCCAAGGCGGGTGGATCATGAGGTCAGGAGTTCAAGACCAGCCTCGCCAACATAGTGAAACCCCATCTCTACTAAAAATACACAAATTAGCCGAGTGTGGTGGCACTTGCCTGTAAACCCAGCTACAAGGGAGGCTGAGGCAGGAGAATCACTTGAACCCAGGAGGTGGAGGTTGCAGTGAGCCAAGACCATGCCATTGTACTTTAGCCTGGGTGACAGAGTAGGACTCCATCTCAAAAAAAAAAAAAAAATCAGGCCACGTGTGGTGGCTCATACCTGTAATCCCAGCACTTTGGGAGGACGAAGTGGGTGGATCACCTGAGGTCAGGAGTTCGAGACAAGCCTGACCAGTATGGTGAAACCCCATCTCTATTGAAAAAAAAAAAAATTAGCCAGGCATGGCGGTGGGCGCCTGTAGTCCCAGCTACTGGGGAGGCTGAGAGAGGAGAATTGTTTGAACCTGGGAGGTAGAGGTTGCAGTGAGCCGAGATCGCGCCACTGCACTCCAGCCTGGGGGACAGAGCGAGACTCCACCTCAAAAAAAAAAAAAAAAAATCATAGTTTCTAAGACAGTTAAATTCAATGCATGCTCCTATATTATTCCTGGTCACTGGAAGACTGAAAAACAACTATAAAGAACATTACAAGGACAAGTGACAAATTTTTATATGAAGTGTTTATTAGGTGATATCATTGTGTCCTTTATTGGATGTAGATTTTTGGATAAGATAAATGTAATGTAATAAAATGTGCTAATTCATAGAAGACACATGCTTATACATTTAGGAATATAAAAATTCATATTTTCAAGAACTATCTAATGATTGAAGGAAGTTCACTATGTAATATTATGGTAACTTTTTTTCATTTTGCTAAAAGCATACATACATTAAAAAACAAAGGATTAGAAAGATATACACAAAAATATTAGCACTGGTTATCTGCATGTTGTAAAATTACATGCAATTTTTATTTTAACCTTTGCACATTGCAGCATGTTCTCATTTTCCTGTGGTGATGTATTAGGTCTCATCCTTCCAAGGTACACGCCAGGGATAAATCCAAGAATACGGAAGGCTGGACTGGCCACATTCTTCAGTTAACTCAGTGTAAGAGGGCCTTGTAAAGTGATCTAAGGTCAGATAAGGTACCGATACTCTCTAAGCGTGATAGGGAGATTGTGGTGGGGCAGGGGGAGGTACACCAGGAAGCTGGGAATAATCAGAGCAAAAAAGTAGATAAAGATCTTATCTGAAGTTGTTTTGGATATCAGATTTCAGCATAAGAGATTGGCAATATTTTATTTTTAAAGTGCTCCAGGGGGAAGAAAATTTAAAAATGAAGCAAATTGCAGTCCGATGCGGAAGATTCCTCCTGATGTCCTTCCTCCCTCTTCTAGCTGATTTTGAAGAGGTAGAGAAGCAAATTCCACTTGGAATAGCTATGTCCTGGGGAAACAGACCACTCAGGAAAGGGGGGAAGACAGGGATTTGGAGAGGAATTAACAAGGGAGGATGAGGGAACAGCTTAAGGAATGGTGGCAGGTTCTGTGGGGACACCCTCATATTCAGGGAATGTCGTTATCACAAGTTGAAAGGCCGAAGCAGCGAGACCCCGCCCTGAGCAGTGCAAGGGATGAGTGTCTACACGAGGGAACACGCCTCCCAGGGTCCACTCTCACTCCCCTTCTCACCCCCACTCTCACTCCCCTTCTCACCCCCACTCTCACTCCCCTTCCCACCCCCACTCTCACTCCCCTTCTCACCCCCACTCTCACTCCCCTTCACCCCCACTCTCACTCCCCTTCACCCCCACTCTCACTCCCCTTCACCCCCACTCTCACTCCCCTTCTCACCCCCACTCTCACTCCCCTTCACCCCCACTCTCACTCTTCTTCTCACCCCCACTCTCACTCCCCTTCCCACTCCCACTCTCACTCCCCTTCTCACCCCCACTCTCACTCCCCTTCACCCCCACTCTCACTCCCCTTCACCCCCACTCTCACTCTTCTTCTCACCCCCACTCTCACTCCCCTTCCCACCCCCACTCTCACTCCCCTTCCCACTCCCACTCTCACTCCCCTTCTCACCCCCACTCTCACTCCCCTTCACCCCCACTCTCACTCCCCTTCACCCCACTCTCACTCCCCTTCACCCCCACTCTCACTCCCCTTCTCACCCCCACTCTCACTCCCCTTCTCACCCCCACTCTCACTCCCCTTCACCCCCACTCTCACTCCCCTTCACCCCCACTCTCACTCCCCTTCCCACTCCCACTCTCACTGCCCATCTCACCCCCACTCTCACTCCCCTTCACCCCCACTCTCACTCTTCTTCTCACCCCCACTCTCACTCCCCTTCTCACCCCCACTCTCACTCTTCTTCTCACCCCCACTCTCACTCCCCTTCACCCCCACTCTCACTCCCCTTCACCCCCACTCTCACTCCCCTTCACCCCCACTCTCACTCCCCTTCTCACCCCCACTCTCACTCCCCTTCACCCCCACTCTCACTCTTCTTCTCACCCCCACTCTCACTCCCCTTCACCCCCACTCTCACTCCCCTTCTCACCCCCACTCTCACTCCCCTTCTCACCCCCACTCTCAATCCCCTTCTCACCCCCACTCTCACTCTTCTTCTCACCCCCACTCTCACTCCCCTTCACCCCCACTCTCACTCCCCTTCTCACCCCACTCTCACTCCCCTTCTCACCCCCACTCTCACTCCCCTTCACCCCCACTCTCACTCCCCTTCACCCCCACTCTCACTCCCCTTCCCACCCCCACTCTCACTCCCCTTCCCACCCCCACTCTCACTCCCCTTCTCACCCCCACTCTCACTCCCCTTCTAACCCCCACTCTCACTCCCCTTCATCCCTACTCTCATTGCCCATCTCACCCCCACTCTCACTCCCCTTCACCCCCACTCTCACTCCCCTTCTCACCCCCACTCTCACTCCCCTTCACCCCCACTCTCACTGCCCATCTCACCCCCACTCTCACTCCCCTTCACCCCCATTCTCACTCCCCAAAGTAAATGTAAATTACTTTTGTACTTTTTTATTTACTTAGTCCTTCCACAAAATTGGGATTTTCGGTAATCAAGGAAAGATATATTCCAAATGTTTGCAGTTTGCTTTTTATAATTTTGTTTCTTAGCTTTTGAGGTGAGAACTCAAGATATGAAATCTCTATAATAAAATAAGTGGAGCCCAGGTGTGGTGGCTCACACCTATAATCCCAGCACTTGGGAGACCGAGGCGGGCGGATCACTTGAGGTCAGGAATTCAAGACCAGCCTGGCCAACATGGCAAAACCCCATCTCTACTAAAAATATAAAAATTTGCTGGGCATGGTGGCAGGCGTCTATAGGGATTAACCTACTCAGGAGGCTGAGGCAGGAGAATCACTTGAACCCTGGGTGGAGGAGGCTGCAGTGAGCCGAGATTGCACCACTTCCCTCCAGCCTGGGCGACAGAGCAAAATTCCATCTCAAAAAATAATAATTTTAAAAAATAAATAAGGCCGGGCGTGGTGCTCATGCCTGTAATCCCAACACTTTGGGAGGCCGAGGCAGGCGGTCAGGAGATCAAGATCACCCTGGCCAACATGGTGAAACCCCGTCTCTACTAAAAATAGAAAAATTAGCTGGGCATGGTGGCGAGTGCCGGTAATCCCAGCTACTTGGGAGGCTGAGGCAGGAGAATTGCTTAAACCCCGGAGGCCGAGGTTGCAGTGAGCCGAGATCGCTCCATTGCACTCCAGCCTGGGTGACAGAGCGAGACTCCATCTTAAAACAAACAAACAAACAACACACACCTGCAGGGATAGATCACTGAAGACAGCGAGCCTAGTGCAGACCACCAGCCGAAAGAGCTCCCCTCAGCCGCCACCCCTTCCTAACAAACCCTGACTTTCCTCTTTTTTTCTTTTTGAGATGGAGTTTCGCTCTTGTTGCCCAGGCTGGAGTGCAATGGAATGATCTCTGCTCACTGCAACATCTGTCTCCCAGGTTCAGGCGATTCTGCTGCCTCAGCCTCCCGAGTAGCTGGTATTACAGGCATGCGCCACCACGCCCGGCTAATTTTTGTATTTTTAGTAGAGATGGGGTTTCTCCACATTGGTCAGGCTGGTCTCAAACTCTCGACCTCAGGTGATCCACCCGCCTCAGCCTCCCAAAGTGCTGGGATGACAGGCGTGAGCCACCGCTCCCGGCCTGCCCTGACGTTTTGAGGTAAGAGGAGGGTAGGCTCTTTGGCCTTCCAGAGATTGAAAGCCTTCAATCGCAGAACATCGCAAAAGCCCAGAAAAGAACCTTATATACAGTGCGGTATAGTCGCTTGGCGTCCCCTGCCGTGATACATTTACTGAATAGAGACTTTACTCTGACCTTTTAACATATTAACGGAAGGTTCCAGCCTCTTGTGATTATGGAAACGTGAATGGTATGACGATATTCACACAAATCTTTGCAGTGTTCTGAATTATACTTATGTATATAAGTATATATAAGCCTTCCTGAGCACAAACACTGCAGGCTCATGGGATGGGAAGGAAAATGGCTTTTGGGAGAAGGATGAGGCCTGAGCCCTTTCACCCGCCCTGGAAAGATGTGCCCGTGCCTCAGTTTCCCAGATGGATTTGAGTTGCCCCAGCCTGCAGAGCTCTGCACGGAGGACAAAGACACATTCGAACAGCACAGTTTTTCAGAGTCAAATAATTAAATACACTTGAAAAAGTGACATCTATTTATAAAGTCCGGCCTATGGCAGTAGGATTCATGGTAACAGGGTCTCAGTATTTGAGTGACCAGCACATACATGGGGTAGCCTAGAGAATTCATTTAGTTAACGACACAGAATATGATCAGCTCTCTTCTGTTGGGGTTGAAGTCGATCGTGTAATTTGGCTGCTCATAGTGGGATCAAGTTAATGGAAACTCTTGGGGGTGGGGTGGGGGTAGGGGAGTTTATTTCAGATCACCTGACATTAATACTGTCGATGCCTTCATCATCTTAATAGTTACGTCTTGGTCTCAGACATCGCCCGCTGTGAAGGCTCAGGGCACGCCCCTCAGACGTGGCTGTTGAGTGAGCAGATGGTGAGAGGGTCTGTGTTTGTCCCCTCATTTGGGAGGCAGGGGGAAAAGATTGGCCTGAGAGCCTCTTGGAAAGAAGCCGGCGGGAAGCTGTAGATGAGGGACTCATCCGTCCCGTTGTAGAATGCTATATGTCCAGACTCATAGTCCAGGAAGACACCAACCTTACACACAGGCTCTCTGACGTGCTGACCCTTCAGAGGGGACGAGACCCAGAGGCTGTAATCGTCTCCGATTTTTAAACCGATCAGTGAGAACAGGTCCCCGGGCGGCTTGGGGAGGTTCCCCTTTCGGCTCACCGAGTCCTTGCAGATGCCCACTTCCCACTCCGTCTTGTTTCCCACCTCCACCTCCCAGTAGTGTCTCCCACTGGTGAAGATCTGAGCGCCCAGCACGGTCGCAGACTGGTCAAATCTTTCCGGGTTGTCGGGTAGCTGCTGTCTGCTTCCCCCGTATTTCACACTCTTCAGATCCTCGGACAGCACGAGATAGGCATTGGCTGTGGCTGGGTCCAGCGTTATCTCCGCTGCAAGAGGAGGAAGGAAGAAATTTCCCTTGGGCATGCTTGAAAAACCTCTTACATATGTGAGATTTACATTGAATTCTTAGTATTTAGTCCTGGTTTTTTAAATCTAATTTAGGGCCGAGTGCGGTGGCTCACGCCTGTAATGCTGCACTTTGGAAGGATGAGCAGGGCAGATCACAAGATCGGGAGTTTGAGACCAGCCTGGCCAACATGGTGAAACCCCATCTCTACTAAAAATACAAAACATACCCAGGCATGGTAGCGTGTGCCTGTAATCCCAGCTACTCAGGAGGCTGAGGCATGAGAATTGCTTGAACCCAGGAGGTGGAGGCTGCAGTGAGCCAAGATTACATCACTGCACTCCAACCTGGGTGACAGAGCAAAACTCAGCCTCAAAAAAAAAAAAAAAAAGTATTTGGCTTAGAACAAAATTTCTGAGTTCCTCTTTCACTGTTCCACAACACATAACATGAAGCTCCAAATGGAGAGAGAGAGAAGAGCCTCGTGGAGAAGGAGCTTTGACCTGCCTGGGGGGGGAGGAGAATCCCAGTGAGTGGCATGGACGTTGCTCTGTTTACAGGACATCTTTAGAGCTCTGAACTGTGTATCCACACAGGGATACCCTTGGTTGTTTGCATTCATATTAGCCATGGTAGGTTCTGGTTCTTCAATTTGGGTGGGAGAGAAAATAGCACTTACCTTTGGCTGAACTTCTAATGTGCCCAACATTTTCTATATATTATCTCATTTAATCACTGCAAGCATTCTTTTCTATCATTTTTACAAAACGGAAAACAGGTTCACGAAGGTTAGGAAACTTCACCAAGATTACACAGTCACTGAGTGTTCAAATCACAATCCCTAACCAGCTTTTTTCATTACGTCATGACAAGTGCAGCTTCCTGTGAGTTCAGTGCAGCACCCGGGGACCACCTGATGAAGCACACATACGCTGTGAACCGACAGTCACATACGGGGCCTCCTTTTTTTTTTTTTTTTCTGAGACAGAGTTTCACTCTTGTTGCTCAGGTCGGAGTGCAGTGGTGCGATTTTGACTCACTGCAACCTCCACCTCCCAGATTTAAGCAATTCTCCTGCCTCAGCCTCCCAAGTAGCTGGGATTACAAGTGTCCGCCACCATGCCCGGCTAGTTTTTTGTATTTTTAGTAGAGATGGGGTTTCATCATCCTGGCCAGGCTGGTCTCAAACTCCCGACCTCGGGTGACCCACCCGCCTCAGCCTCCCAAAGTGCTGGGGTTACAGGCGTGGGCCACTGTGCCTGGTCGAGGACTCCAACTTTCACTCACTGTCCAGACACGATCAGGTACCCAATCATTCCTTTTTTTCCTTTTTTTTTTTTTTTTGAGATGGAGATTCTCTCTTGTTGCCCAGGCTGGAGTGCAGTGGTGCAATCTTGGCTCACTGCAACCTCTGCCTCCTGGATTCAAGTGATTCTCCTGCCTCGGACTCCCGAGTAGCTGGGATTACAGACGCCCACCATCACACAAACCTAATTTTTTTTGTATTTTTAGTAGAGACGGGCTTTCGCCATGTTGGCCAGGCTGGTCTCGAACTCCTGGCCTCAAGCGATCCGCCCTCCTTGGCCTCCCAAAGTGCTGGGATTACAAGCGTGAGCCACCGCGCCCGGCCCCACTCATACCATTTCATGCTTTTATGTGTATACCAGATCCCAACATAACTAATTATCTGTGTGATTAATGCCTGTCTCCTCAATTTCATTGAAAATTCTACAAAAGCAAAGGCAAAATCTGCCTTATTTATCATTGTAAGTAAGCGCACAGCCCAACAGCACAGTGCCGAGCCCATGGCAGGGGTTTATTCAACACTCTGGAGTTCAAAGCTCATTAGACCTTCCTCTGAGGGTCAGATTGTCCCCAAGATAAAAGCTGAGAACTAATCCTGACCTCTCTGGGTGTTAGCCAGACTAAACATCTGGAGCATTCTACAAGGACAGTTCGTCGAATGCGCCCTCGCTGGAATTGTAGAATTTAAGTCAGCTTTTATCCTAACGGGAACAGAGCTAGAAACGCAGACACCCCTGCATGAGAGGGTGTGTCTGCATGTGCAAGGTGGGGATGGAAACAACAATGACAAAACCAACAAAGAAAGGACCAGGATTGGCCGGGCGTGGTGGCTCAAGCCTGTAATCCCAGCACTTTGGGAGGCAGAGGCAGGCGGATCATGAGGTCAGGAGATGGAGACCATCCTGGCTAACACGGTGAAACCCCGTCTCTACTAAAAATACAAAAAACTAGCCGGGCGAGGTGGCGGCGCCTGTGGTCCCAGCTACTCGGGAGGCTGAGGCAGGAGAATGGCGTGAACTCGGGGGCGGAGCTTGCAGTGAGCGGAGATGGGGCCACCGCACTCCAGCCTGGGTGACAAAGTGAGACTCCGTCTCAGAAAAAAAAAAAACAAAAAGGGAAGGACCGGACTTCTTACACAGAAAAAGAAGCCAGATAAAGCCTGAGTCAAGTCTCACTGCTTCTCTCTGCCCACGCTCAGAGACGGTCTGTGGCCCCAGCCCTCCCTGATGTTCCTTGCTGGCCCAGATTCCTTAACCAGGAGCCTAGTGTCAGACAGTGAATGACACTGGCAGAACGTCTGCTGAAGTTAATTCTACGAGTCCCGGAGGGGTAACACATCAGGCTGACTTACTGCTGAATTTTCTTAGCATTTCCTTCATTCCCGTGATGCGGCACAGACTCAGCTCTGTGGTGGTGGCCTCTGGACACTGAAGCAAGAGTGGCTCGCTCCTGCAAGACAGCAGACAAGTTCACTCCTCAGCACAGACCGCGTGACCTGCTCCAGCTGGAGAGGCCACCTCATTTCTCCCCCAGCAACAGCGCAGACCTCCGCTCCCCACTCCAAACCGGCCATCAGCACCCCTTCCCCACAGCTTGCATAACTGAACACAGAATGAAAGCCTACCTTTCCAGGGCTCCTCTCACTTCCTAAGGGTAAAAAAGAAAGAAGTTAGCACTGTGCGCTCCGATCATAACACAGACGAAATTCATGTTGCATGCAGTCCTTGCACAGCTCACAGAATCTGCTTCCCATGAGGCACGCCACGAGTGGGAGCACACAGAGCAGAGAAAAGGGGTGTGCCGTGGTGAACGCAGGATGTTCCTCACAATGACTAGAGAATACTCGGTCCTTTTCTTTTTCTCGTGTCATCACTTTGTCCAGGGAACCCGTTCCGCAAACGAGCCAACTTGCTGGTCTCATTGACCATCCAGTGAGAGACAGAGATAACAAAGGAAAATGGGCTGGTGACAACTGAGGCTAACCAAGCCTGTGTCGGGTCGGGCTGGTGTGTTTGGAAGGCCCTCAATTAAATAGTAGCATTCTGTGGAACCAGTCTACAAACAGACCTGAAGCTGGGGTTGGATCACGTGGCTTATGTTTAAGAAAGTCCATGGCCGGGCGCGGTGGCTCATGCCTGTCATCCCAGCACTTTGGGAGGCCCAGGTGGGTGGATCACAAGGTCAAGAGATCGAGACCATCCTGGCCAACATTGTGAAACCCCGTCTCTACCAAAAATACAAAAATTAGCCGGGTGTGGTGGCACACGCCTGTAATCCCAGTCACTCAGGAGGCTGAGGCAGGAGACTTGCTTGAACCCAGGAGGCATAGGGTTCAGTGAGCCAAGACTGCACCACTGCACTCCAGCCTAGGTGACAGTGTGAGACTCTGTCTCAGAAACAAACAAACAAAAAAGAAGGTCCTGAAGAATGCAGTAGCCTAGAAAGACAGTAGACCAAAGGAGGTGAGAAATAGGAGCCCCCTGCGCGGAAGAGTGGGGCTCTCCCATCTATTAACTATCAGGCGGGCAGATCGCCCGAGTACCACAGGTGTGAATAATTAAATCAGTGCTGCTGTTAACCCATCCTGTAGATGACAGTCATCTAGACCTAGAGTTCATATCATAATGGTACTTATCTTCATCAGGTCTTTGTGAAGATTAAATTTAATCTGCCCAGCACATAGTAAATACACATTAATAAACTAGAAAAAAAATTAACAAAGCTGAGGTTGCACAGAGGCAAGTACAGAAGAAATTGAAGCCACCGTCAGGCTTGTTTGGGATAAGCATTCCTCTGGATTTTTTTTTTTTTCTCTCTCTCTTCTATAAGGCTTTATTGACATACAGAATGTCAATTCTTCAGGAAAACTACTTTTGGACCAGAACTTAGTTTTTAAGATGAATAAAGAAAACATTATTTCCTATGGCTTGAAGTGCTATGAGTTACTATAATTTTTCCCATGACTCTTGTGAATGTTACCCTCACCTCAAGAGATTCTAAAGCCGAGCTTTGACTGGAGGACTCCATCTGTCCGATCATTTTGCTCAGGCCTCTGATTTGCTGGGTCAATTTGATCTCGTTGTTCCTCAGTTTCCTCATGTTCTCTCTCTCTTCCTGTTCTAGTAGCTGGAGTTGCAGCTGCTCCTCTTCCTTCAGGAACTGGTGCATTTTCATGTATTCTGACACAACAACCTGTTTGCAAGTCTTTGTTTCTTCCTGCCAAAACACACACACACACACACACACACACACACGAGATAAAGTTAGTAAGAGAAATGCACCTGTCTGTAGATGTTTAATCCTTACAAGTCCTAGAGATTCTTTTTCTTTCTTTTTTTTGAGACAGAGTCTCGCTCTGTCCCCCAGGCTGCAGTGCAGCGGCGCAATCTCGGTTCACTGCAAGCTCCGCCTCCTGGGTTCCCGCCATTCTCCTGCCTCAGCCTCCCAAGCACCTGGGACTACAGGTGCCCACCACCAGGCCCGGCTATTTTTTGTATTTTTAGTAAAGACAGGGTTTCACCATGTTGGCCAGGATTTTCTCAGTGTCTTGACCTGGTGACCCACCGTCCTTGGCCTCCCAAAGTGCTGGGATTACAGATGTGAGCCACTGCGCCTGGCCAAGTCCCAGAGTTTCATGGCAGCAGTTCCTGAAACCCAACATATAACACATATATTCTACTGATGCGCTCCGTCTAGAGGTTGATGTTTTCAGAGGTATGTGCACTGTAGACACAATAGTGAACAAAACCCAAATCTCCATTCCCAGGAGGTTGTCGTTCTAGTGGAGAAAACCGAAAACGAGTAAGAAGTATGACAGGTAGTGATCAGGACTAGGATACAAATAAAACAAAATTAAGAAAAATTATGAAAAATGCGTTTTCATTTATTCAGTAAATATTTATTCAGTGAAAATAGGTGTCAGATAACCATAAAGGAATAGAAATATATACGGCAAACATTCTCACTGAAGAATTCGAAGTCTATGGCCAAGCACGGTGGCTGGCGCCTGGAATCCCAGCACTTTGGGAGACCGAGACACATGGATCACCTGAGGTCAGGAGTTCGAGATCAGCCTGGCTAACATGGTAAAAACCTATCTCTACGAACATGCAAAGCTAGCTGGGCGTGGTGGCGCACGCCTGTCATCCCAGCTACTTGGAAGGCTAAGGCAGGAGAATCGCTTGAACCTGGGAGGTGGCGGTTGCAGTGAGCCGGGATCGCACCACTGCACTCCAGCCTGGGCGACAGTGAAACTCCATCTCCAAAAAAAAAAAAAAAAAAAAAAAAGAATTCAAATGCTTTGACTGCCGCAGAGCTCAAATCCACGTCTGTGACCAACCTTGAGGACTTATCAGGTCTCATCTAAACCACTATTTTGCTTTTATATCTCTTTCTCTTTATTTCTTTTTAATTTGCATTTTTCCCTCAATGCTTTTGCGATATTTGTTTTTTAAATTGCTTTCCGTCTTCTGTTATGTGTCTGTAAGTATCACTTATGTTTTAAATAATTCTAGGAGAGCCATCATAGAGGAGCCCACGGCACTGTCTAGCTGCACAAAGGAAGTCTGCCCAGAGCGGGGGAGCTGGAGCTGAGCCTTGAGATTCCAACGAAGACAGTCAGAAGGCGGCAGTCCAGTGTAAGGAAACCGCATATCTTAGGGGTGAGACTGGAAACATGTGTCTTTTTTTTCCTGAAATTTCACTAAATTTCCCTTTAGTCCCCTTCATGGGGTCACATACAAGCACACAAAAGTCAGACAGACACCGACCTGGCACAGTTTCACTCTCTCCTTCTCGTGGGTTAGTACAGCCTGAGCTTCCTTTCTCCTTATACACAAAAGATTCAGGATTTCCTGAAGTTTCTCCTGCAATAGAAACAAACCCTTTGTGGCAAATGAGCAGAGTACCGGGTCATGAAGCGGCTTTGAAGACCGGTAACAGCACAGTACTAGGCCTCTGAAACAAAGGGCAGGCCGGGCGCGGTGGCTCACGCCCGTAACCACAGCACTTTGGGAGGCCGAGGCAGGCAGATCACTTGAGGTCAGTAGTTCAAGGCCAGCCTGGCCAACATGGTGAAACCCCATCTCTATTAAAAATACAAAAAATTAGCCAGGCATGGCGGCGGGCGCCTGTAGTCCCAGCTACTTGGGAGGCCGAGACAGGAGAATCGCTTGAACCCAGGAGGCGGAGGTTGCAGTGAGCCGAGATCACGCCACTTCTCGCCAGCCTGGGCGACAGAGCAAGACTCCATCTCAAAAAAAAAAAAGACAGAAAGAAAATAAAAGAAAAGGGGGGTGTAAGCGGGACTCACACTGGTTTGTGATGTGGTGTTCAGATGGGCACTCCTGACTGTCCCCCATAGAGGACGTTAGGAAAGCTAACGGGGGGAGCCTGTGATGAGTCCTGGGGTTCACGCTGAGCAGCTGTCTTACCCTGTGATGCTCCTCAGCCTCGCTGGAGAGGTGCACTCTGTTTACACCATGGCTCTGGACTGCGAAGACGCTTCCACCCTGCTCGTCATCGGAGAGCGCCTTGGCAGCAGCGGGCATCCTCCCGTAGCTGCTCTGCTCATCCTCGCTCTGCAGCACCTGGGACCGGAGCTGCCTGGCGATGCTGGCCAGCCTCCCCAGACGCTCGTTCGGCTGGAAATGCGGGCCCTCCAAGGTCCTCCAGCACTCAGGACAAGATAAAGGTGTGTTATGTTCCTCCCAGCTCCGGAGGAGACACACCAGACAAAAGCTGTGCCCACACTCGGTGGTCACTGGGCTGCTAAAATAGTCCAAGCAGATGAAACAGGTGAGTTCTTCCCTGAGATTCTCCATCAAATCTGCTGTAGACATTTTCTCGAGGCTGGACATGGGGCAAGGTCACACCTCTGTTCTGGGATTAGCAAAGCCCTCCCTACAGTCCCACAGTTTTGAGTAACACGTGGGTGACCTGTTGCTATGTTGTTATTACCAGAAACCCTTACCTCTTCTGTGCCTGATTTCACCAACTGACATCCACTGTCCAACACAAAGCCAATTATGACTTAATGTGGAACTCCTGTGCACTGGGCTCCTCACCAGCCCCAAACTTTGAGACTCATCTCTGTGCAAAGCACACATGCTAGAGGCTGAGGGCTCTGGCTTCTAACAGGATTACCATTTTGAGAATTGGTTATCGTCCATAAACAGCACTGTGGAACCATGTGAACATGTGGGTTTTGGGCTGGAAGTCTGGGTGATTTGGTGTAAACCAGTAAAGAGACTTGAGTTTTGATGATCTCTAATAATATCTGAATTGGAAATTTGGTCCAAATCTTTTGGGAAACTCCGCTAATAAAACCTAGTTTTGAACTGAAAGAAGAAAACTGTAATACATCGTCCTTTTCTCATTAGCCCTTTGTTCTGCTTGACCAAAGCTTAAGCTTTCTGGTCCTTTATTGGGTACTGTGTATTTTTATTTAATTTTATTCATCCCAACAAAATGAGAACTCTTCCACTGGAGTAGTCCTTGGTGTTAGAAGCACCACGGATGGCCAGAGCTGTGTTTATTATTCTTCGCTGCAGACCCTAGTCCTCACCCACCTGCCACCATGGAAAGCATCTAAAATGACATTGTAATTGGAAGTTGCCTCAAGAGGCTATCCCACTATGGAGCAGATGGAAAGAATTACACTTTAGTATGAATGTAATTTTGCTCACTTATTTTCACCCATTGAAAATTTCCAGACTAGGCCCTTTCAAATCCCTGATTCTCTATCAGTTCTTACTGGACAGAAATGAAGTGTGCAGACTTTTTTTTAAACATATGAAAAAATAAATACCTAGTGTAGAGAATGTGCATAGTGAACACCGAGATTGGGGCCAAATGCCACAGATTCACTGTGTCCCCTGCTCGGGAGTCAGCTCCCGTCCTGACCCGCCTTCCGCTCACTGCACGCCGGGAAGTGGCGTCTCAAAAGCTGTTCCTCAAACGCTAGAGCGTTTGACCCGCCCACTCACCCATCACGCCGTGTTTCTGTTTCCGTCCCTCACTCTCCAGCTTGGCAACCTTCCGTGGGTCGGGTCCGTTACTCAGGTTGTTCCATTCATTGGTTTCTGACTGTCAAGGCTCCGACGGCCGCTTCTCTTCCACTTACCTCCAAGAGGATGTTAGATGTTTTCTTACCTTGAACTTTGGGAAAAAGGAGTTTTTGGCTGAGAATGTTTTTTCCTCACCTTCCTTTCTCCGCGTCAAAACTCACCTTTCTGAAATCATTAATTCAAAATGTTTAAATCCTATATACATCCTTCGTAAAGCATACGTGAATTATTAGGATGAGAATTTAAACCATTAAAAACAAAAACAGAGCGAAAGTTACACTACTGTAAAGAGGAAGAGAGGTGGCACCAGGGTGGTGTCGCGAAACCTCTACCGAGATAGCTTCCAGGATACTGACTTGTCACAGCTTCAGAATATTGCTATGAGTTAGTCTTAAGTAAGGCTTGCAAAAAAAAAAAAAAAAAAAAGTTGGCCGGGCGTGGTGGCTCACGTCTGTAATCCCAGCACTTTGGGAGGCCGAGGTGGGTGGATCACTCGAGGTCAGGAGTTCAAGACCAGCCTGGCCAACATGGTGAAACTCCGTATCTACTAGAAATATGAAAATTAGGCCGGGTGCTATGGCTCATGCCTGTAATCCCAGCACTTTGGGAGGCCGAGGCAGGCAGATCACTTGAGGTCAGGAGTTCAAGACCAGCCTGGCCAACATGGAGAAACCCTGTCTCTACTAAAAATACAAAACTGGCCAGGCGTGGTGGCGCATGCCTGTAATCCCAGCTAGTCAGGGGGCTGAGACAGAAGAATTGCTTGAACCCAGGAGGTGGAGGTTGGGGTGAGGCAAGATTGCACCATTGCACTCCAGCCTGGGCGACAAAAGCAAAACTCTGTCTCAAAAAAAACAATTAAAAATTAAAATTACCGGGCGTGGTGTCGCACACCTGTAATCCCAGCTACTTGGGAGGCTGAGGCAAGAGAATCACTTGAACCCAAGAGGTGGAGGTTGCAGTGAGCCAAGATCCCGCCACTGCACTCCAGCTTGGGAGAGAGAGAGAAAGACTCCATCTCAAAGAAGAAGAAAAAAAAAAGTCTACAATAACACTAACTACCACCACTAGAAAAAGAGTTTATGAACTAGCCAGCACCTCCATTCCGTGTGTTATTCCAACACAACCCCAGGAGGAGTCTTTACTATTTACCGAAATCGTTAGAATAAGCCTCACAATGCAGTTACAGCACATCACAGAGCCAGTATTCCAATTTGGAATAGGGTGGCTGGCATAGCCTGTCTTCAAGTCACACCAATCTGATCCCTCCCGCTTCCCTCTTCTGGATAAATTGTTTTATTTTATAAGCATCGTAACACAATGACCGTGTGCTATTCATTGGTGACTACAAGAACTCTTTGCACATGGCTCGATTTTTCTTTAAATGAGTTACAAATGAATAGAGGAACTATGTTATTATGGAATCATAGTCTTATATTTAGCTGGAAGTCAAGAGATCTTATAGTCCAACTACCTTCCACAGATGCTGAAGAAAACCGAGGCTCAAATAAATTGAATTCGTCCCCTGATACTTACTTACTACATAGGCCAGATTAGGACAGGAAACTGGAGCGCCTCCCTCCTAGTCTTTCTATTTTGTCAACACACTATACTGCGTCTCACTGATTGACTGGTGAGTGGGTGAAAATTTCCAGTTTTCTCGATAAAATGAACATTGCCCAATTGCTGTCAGAAGGGAGTCAGACAGCTGTCACAATGGAGTGATGGTGCGACAGGTATCTGAAATCACTGGCCACATTCACTCTTGGGAAGGCAGACTTCCTTACCGTCTTTCTAAATATATTACCTGGGCTTAATTCATGGATGAAATGCATTCACAGAACAGACCAGCCTTCCCAAAATATATGACCCAGTCGCACTACCAGACACAGCTTCGGAGATCAACAACTCAAGTAGTTTCTTCTCTGGCTTTTCTCTCCTGAGAGGGTGACGCTAGGGGGACCCCAAGAGGGTCACAGTCACAACTATCAACTATCACCCAGATGCCATCAGGATTGGTACATGCAGAAAACAAGGAACTTTATAGATATAGTTAGTAAGGGCTTATTTGTTGATGCGGCAGTGGACTAGATGGGAGCTTATTTGAAAAATACATTGCTTGAAAGCCTGATTTTAAAAATAAAGTTAACCGGGCCCAGTGGCTTACGCCAGTAATCCCAGCGCTTTGGAAGGCCGAGGCAGGTGGATCACCTGAGGTCAGGAATTCAAGACCAGCCTGGCCAACACAGTGAAACCTCGTCTCTACAAAAATAGCCGGGTGTGATGGCGGGTGCCTGTAATCTCAGCTACTCGGGGCTGAGGCACGAGAATCACTTGAACCCAGGAGACAAAGCCAGCAGCGAGACATGATCACCGGGGCACTCCAGCCTGGGCACTGAGCGAGATTTCAAACAAAAAAAAACTATAGTTGACCCTTGAGCAATGCAGGGGTTACAGGTGCTGACCCCTCGCACATCAAAAATTATCTTTACCTTTCCCAGAACATAACTACTAATAGTCTACTGTTGACCAAAAGCCTTATCAATAACAGAAACAGTTAATTAATATATTTTTGTGTTACATGTATTATTTTATTCTTATCAAATAAGCTAGAGAAAAGAAAATGTTATTACGAGAAAATCTATTCACTAAGTGGAAGTGGATCATCATCAAAGTCTTCACCCTTGCCGTGACCATGTTGAGGCTGCGGAGGAGGGGGTGAGGGGGTGAGGGCGGGAGGGCTGGCCTTGCTGTCTCAGGGGTGGCAGAGGCCAGGCAGGTAGAGGAGGTGGAAGGCTGGGCAGGAGAGGCAGGCGTTCCTGGTGTAACTTTTATTGAGAAAAATCCATGTATAAGTGTCCATGTTGAGGAGTTCAGACCCCCGTTGTTCAAAGGTCGTCTGTACATCTGTCATTTCATACCAGTCTGGAAAAGACAGGCTACTCAGCACAGCTCAAGGAAAGTCGGGGAGTCATCTGGAGAAACACTTTCAGTTGATCTCTATCTCGCAACTTGCACCAAAGTATATTCCAGGTAGATACATACAGGATACGTGTGTGTATGTTGGGGGGGGAGGGGGTGTGTCTATTTTTTCCCCTCTAAATAGGAATTTCTACTCATATTATTATTTCCTTTCTTATTGCTTTTTTCACCTTATTTATTTATATATTTCTAGGAAAGAGAATTCGCAACAGGTGTCAAACACATACTCTGAAATTAGGGAGAGGACTGCCATGAATGTATACTTAAAATAATAGCTTTTTTTTTTTTTTGAGACAGAATGTGTTTTTTTTTTTTTTTTTTTGAGATGGAGTCTCGCTCTGTCACCCGGGCTAGAGTGCAGTGGCGTGATCTCGGCTCACTGCAACCTTCACCTTCCAGGTTCAAGGGATTCTCCTGCCTCAGCCTCCCGAGTAGCTGGGACTACAGGCGCGTGCTACCACACCCGGCTAATTTTTTATTTTTAGTAGAGACAGGGTTTCACCGTCTTGGCCAGGCTGGTCATGAACTCCTGACCTCAGGTGATCCGTCCTGAGGGACCAGGCATGGTGACTCATGCCGTAATCTCAGCACTTTGGAAGGTCAAGGTAGGAGGATTGCTTGAGGACAGGAATTCAAGACCAGCCTGGGCAGCACAGCCAGACCCTGTCTCTACAAAAAAATTTCTTTTTAAATTATCCAGGTGTAGTGGTCCATGCTTGTGGTCCTGAGTCCAGCTGAGGTGTTAGGATCATTGGAGCCCAAGATGTCAAGGCTGCAGTGAGCTGTGATGGTGCCACTGCAATCCAGCCTGGGCAACAGAGTAAGACTCTATCTCAAAACAATTAAAAAACAAATAGTGGAGATCAGGAAACAATTAAATGTCCATTGAGGAATGAATGGATAAAGAAAATGAGATCTATACGTACCATGGAATAGTAGTCAGCCTTGAAAAGGAAGGCCTGTCATACGCTACAGCATGGATGGACCTTAAGGACATTATACTATAAGCCAAGCACGGAGAACAAATACCGCATGCTTCCCCATCTACAAGTTACCTGACATAGTCAAATTCAGAAGCAGAAAGTAGAAGGGTGGTTGCCAGGGACAAGGGGGAGGGAAAAATGAGAAGGTACTAAACAGAGTTGGGGAGACCAGGCTCAGTGGCTCACACCTATAATCCTAGCACTTTGGGAGGCTGAGGCGGGTGGATCACTTGGCGGATCACTTGAGGTCAGGAGTTAGAAACCAGCCTGGCCAACATGGAGAAACCCCGCCTCTACTAAAAATATGTTTTAAATTCTCCAGGCATGGTGGTGGGCACCTGTAATCCCAGCTCCTTGGGAGGCTGAGGCAGGAGAATCTCTTGAACCCAGGAGGTGAAATTGTGCCATTACACTCCAGCCTGGGTGACAGAGCAAGACTCCATCTCAAAAAAAAAATAAAAAAATAAAAATAAAAAAATAAAACAAAGAGTGGGTGAACAGCTTGAGACCGGGGGTTTGAGACCAGCCTGGGCAACATAAAGAAATCCTGTCTCTACTATATATATATATGTGTGTGTGTGTATATATATATATATTTTGTTGTTGTTGTTGTTTTTAATTAGCTAGGTGTGGAGATGTGTGCCTATAGTCCCAGCTAGTTGGGAGGCTGAGGCACGAGGATCTCTTGAGCTCAGGAATTCAAGGCTGCAGTGAGCTGATTGTTACTTCATTCCACCCTGGGTGACAGAGCAAGACCCTGTCTCCAAATACACACACACACACACACACACACACACACACACACACACACTCTAAATAATTTGTCAGCAGTTTTTTCAGTAAAGAAATACTGGAGAATGGAGTAGGAGCTGAGAAATGTGAGGTGTGACTTGGTGTAAGTCAATTAATGAAGCAATTTTCCTCAGCTTTAAGGATAAAATTGTCTCTGAAGATTGGTTTCAGCTGTGATATAAAAAAATTTTTTAGTAGTCTGCAATTTCAATGGCAGCTTTTATTTATTTATCGAATAGATATTGAGCCTCTATTATACAGACAGCAATGAGCTCAGTGCTGAAAGTGACTAAAAATTATTTCTCTTCTTTGGGAGCAGAAGATATGTGTGCAAAAGAAGAAGAAAAATCTACAAAATGAAAGGACGTGTGCCTTGAGAGTGGTAGAATTTAAATTAATTAACTGCTTTGGCATTTTAGTGGCGGGAACATGACATTCTTGCTGGAACAATTATAAAAAACTTCTTGGAGAGGCCGGGCGCGGTGGCTCAAGCCTGTAATCCCAGCACTTTGGGAGGCCGAGACGGGCGGATCACGAGGTCAGGAGATCGAGACCATCCTGGTTAACATGGTGAAACCCCGTCTCTACTAAAAAAAAAAAAAATACAAAAAATTAGCCGGGCGAGGTGGCGGCGCCTGTAGTCCCAGCTACTCGGGAGGCTGAGGCAGGAGAATGGCGGGAACCCGGGGGGCGGAGCTTGCAGTGAGCTGAGATCCGGCCACTGCACTCCAGCCTGGGTGACAGAGCGAGACTCCGTCTCAAAAAAAAAAAAAAAAAAAGACCCAATTCAGCTTGACAATATTCGCCTCTAACATGACACAGCAAGACATGGGGCCAGATGTGTGGGGAAGGGCCGGGGAACTGGAAGCGCACAGGTTTCCGGGTGTGCTGAACCCAGCCACTCTCAGCCAGTTGCCCAGGTTGGCCACTGGGAGGCGCTCTCCAAGAGCTTCAATCTCGGCAGCTTCCCTGAGGATTTACGGGGAGGTGTTTTGTTTGTTTCTGGAGAATAAAGGCTATATTGTTCATCCCCTTGCTTTAATAAATGTTAAACGATGAACATTTCCTTGTTTCAGGCTTTCTGCTGGGTGCTTTATATACTTGTCTCTTGAAGAGATTAAAAAAAAAAAAAGGTGGAGGAGGGGGAAGTCAAAAAGAAATTGTGTAAGTTGGGGAGCCTGGGCAGGAAACTTTGAAAAGCAGTTCAAACAAACAAGACAAATAAGAATTTAAACACTTGGTTGACATTTAGGAGTTATAGTCTAAGGCCAGGCATGGTGGCTCATGCCTGTAATCTCAGCACTTTGGGAGGCTGAGGTGGGTGGATCACCTGAGGTCAGGAGTTCGAGACCAGCTGGCGAACATGGTGAAACCCCCATCTCTACTAAAAATACAAAATTTAGCCGGGCATGGTGGTGGGCGCCTGTATTCTCAGCTACTTGGGAGACTGAGGCAGGAGAATCACTTGAGCTTGGGAGGCAGAGGTTGCAATGAGCCAAGATCACGCCACTGCACTCCAGCCTGGGTGACAAGAGTGAGACTCCGTCTCAAAAAAAAAAAAAAGGAGTTAGAGTCTAACTTCTTCCCTCATTCTAATGCAGATTCTGGGTCTTGAGATTATTAGAGATAAATAATTTGAATTATTGCCATGTGTATAGAATTTAATATTGGTGAAGAATAGTGGCAGATTAATTTAGAAAAACCCTTGAAAGCCAAGGTCACTTGTTCTGTGTCTTGCTTCTATCATATGATCCCCTTTGAGACGCCTGTCACTTAAGTCTGCAGGAATTATTAAAAACTTTTTAAGTTCTAGGTGGTGTAATACACCCAGTATATTAGGAAATAAATCATCATCCCACATTAAACTTGTATTTTATAGGGAAACAGGTGTTTAAGTATATACACATTGTTTCCTCATCTGTTTGTTTTTTGTTTTGTTGTTTTGTTGTTGTTGTTGTTGTTGTTTTTGTAGAGACAGAGTCTTGCTATGTTGTCCAGGCTGGCCTTGAACTCCTGGGCTCAAGGGGTCCTCCTGTCTCAGCTTCCCAAGTAGCTGGGACTATAAGTGCACACAACTTCCTTAATGAGAAAGTCCACTTTTTGCTTTTCTTAGGAAAATCTTTTTTTTTTGAGACAGTCTCTCTGTCGTCCAGGCTGGAGTGCAGTGGCACGATCTTGGCTCACTGCAACTTCCTCCCCGCAGATTCAAGCAATTTTCTGCCTCAGCCTCCCAAGCAGCTGGGATTACAGGTGGCTGCCACCACGCCCGGCTAATTTTTGTATTTTTAATAGAAATGGGGTTTCACCATCTTGGCCAGGCTTGCCTTGAACTCCTGACCCTGTGATTCACCTGCCTCGGCTTCCCAAAGCGCTGGGATTACAAGCATGAGCCACCGCACCTGGCCTGGAAATCTTAACGTTTATTCATAAGACTCTACCAGTCACCCCCACTGCAAAAAAATAGGATCTTTAATGGAAAGAAACATGAGACTAGTTGTTCTAATAGCACCTGCTTCATGCCAGACACCATTCTCAACACTTTCAACACATGACCCCGTGAGGTGGACGTCAGTTCCTGCCCCACTGACAGATGAGAAAACAATATCTAGTTATGTGACTTGTCTTAGATTCACAGAGGGGGCTTTTTTTTTTTTTTTTTTTTTTGAGACGGGGTCTCCCTTTGTTGCCCAGGTTGGAGTGTAGTGGCTCAACCTCTGCTCACCGCAACCTCTGCCTCCCAGGTTCCAGTGATTCTCCTGCCTCAGCCTCCAGAGCAGCTGGGATTACAGGCGCCCACGACATGCCCGGCTAATTTTTTTTGTTTTTAGTAGAGACGGGGTTTCTCCATGTTGGTCAGGCTAGTCTCGAACTGCTGACCTTGTGATCTGCCTGCCTTGGCCTCCCAAAGTGCTGGGATTACAGGCGTGAGCCCCTGCGCCCGGCCCAGAGGCGGCCTGATTTCAGAGTCCCGGCTGGGATGACAGGCGTGAGCCCCTGCGCCCGGCCCAGAGGCAGCCTGATTTCAGAGTCCCGGCTATCAACCGCAGAGCCAGGCTGCCGTTTCCACAGAACTGAATGAGCCGCAAATGCAAAGCTCACAGAGTTTGGTTGGCAGCCAGACTCCTTGAGTTTTGTGACCAGAAGGAGGCTTGCTGGGCAAGGATCCTGTCAAGTCGGTCCCTGACAGTGGATGCACTGAGGTCCCCGGATCCCTGAACTATCCAATAATAATTGGTGCTGGATGCTGCCTGGGGACACTCCTCCCATGCTGGTTGATTACTTGCAGCCACAGTTGGTGAGGCCAGAGAAGAGAGCGCTTACTTCTAGGTGAGTTTATGACAGGGCTTTCAAAAGGAGCCAGCAAGGCTGGGCACGGTGGCTCATGCCCGTAATCCGGGCATTTTGGGAGGCCGAGGCAGGCAGACCACCTGAGGTCCGGTGTTCGAGACCAGCCTGATCAACATGGAGAAACCCAGTCTCTACTACAAAAATACAAAAATTAGCCGGGTATGGTGGCACGTGCCTGTAATCCCAGCTACTCGGGAGGCTGAGGCAGGAGGATTGCTTGAACCTGGGAGGCGGAGGCTGCGGTGAGCCAAGATCATGCCATTGCACTCCAGCCTGGGCAACAAGAGTGAAACTCGTCTCGGAAAAACAAAAAACAAAAACAAAAACAAAAAAAAAAAAAACGGAGTGAGTGAAGCCTCTCGAGAAAAAGCTAACTGGAGCCTTTTCCACCGTCCCTCTTCCTTGGCTGTGGAGGTGCAAAGACGTAAGGAAATGTGTTAAGCTAGGGTGCCGTAGGGTCGTAGAGAACCCTAGAAAAGAAGGAGGGTTTTACAGCGAGCCGGGAAGTCAGGCCTGTGGGAATTCATGGCAATCACCAAGCACCACGTCAGGTTCTCTGGGGAGAATGGCTGGGAGCCCGAGCGCTGAATGCCTTCAAGGGGTTGTGAGGCGCGGGGCGGGCAAGGTTGAAACTGAGGGAATCTAAAGGAAGACTTCGAGAACATTTGAGGAAAAGCACCCCAGAAGACTGAAAGTCTCACTGACAGAGCATCTGCATCTGGGGGGACAAGGAATACTTTGGGGCCACATCTGGGCCAGGACGCTGACGCCACATCCTCAGTACGACTTCACGGCTCTGTCTTCTACGATAGACGCCCCGCCATGTCCCCTTTCAACTCCCCAGTCCCTTATAATAGTGGCTCCCTAACTTACCTGGGCCTCTGAATCACCTGAGGAGTTACAGCCACCTGGAGCCCGAGTCCCACCTCCAGGGGTTCTGAGTCAATAAGTGGAGCATCCTAATGAGCCTGCAGCCCTCCGGGGGTGGCTGTCAGCCTCACCTGGAACTTAAACTCTTGAGACCGCCGCCCCGCCAGACCTGTGGAGTCAGAGGCTCTGGGGTGGGCCCCGCACTCTGCTCTATCGAGCCCTCCGGGTGATTCTGAGTCCAGCACACAGAAGTCTGGGAGCCACAGGTTTAAGAATCAGAATTGGCTGGGCGTGGTGGCTCATGCCTGTGATCCCACCACTGAGGTGGGCGGATTACCTGAGGTCCGGAGTTTGAGACCAGCCTGGCTAACATGGGTGAAACCTTGTTTCTACTAAAAATACAAAAAATTAGCCAGTCATGGTGGCGGGCGCCTGTGATCCCAGCTACTCAGGAGGCTGAGGCAGGAGAATCGCTTGAACCCGGGAGGCGGAGGTTTCAGTGAGCCGAGATGGCACCACTGCACTCCAGCCTGGGCAGTGGAGTGAGACTCCGTCAAAAAAAAAAAAGAAAGAATCAGAATTGTTATCACTTTTCAGGTGATTCTAACATGCAATGAAGTTACAAAGTTAAGAATCACAGCTGTCACAAATAAAACCACCTCACAAAGACTGGGTTCCCAGGCAGCTGCAGGCTGGCTCCCGGGACAGGCTTTTACTCTGCCTCTTAGCAAAACTGTGTCTCCGTCCCCTCGTTCCAGATGAGAGTTCCCAGCGTGAATGCCGGTAGACAGTGACATTCCGAGGGAGGTCTCCGGTGGAGGGAGGAAAGTCCCAGACAACTTCTACACAGGCTAAGAATGGCAAGTGTGACTCAGAAGAGGAAGGAATGTGATCGTGAGCTGACATTAAAGACAAATTCCTGTTGCGGCAAAAAATCAGGTCAAGATGAGTGGTTTTTATTGATTTTTCTCTCCTTAATCCTTCTCTTCCTCCCTGAAAAGTATGAAGGGTATAGCTTGGATCTACCAGATTTCAAGAAAGAGCTGACTTCTTCCATCTGTTCACATCATTGGATCAAACCACTTGTAATTGCAGGTGCACGCAGACCTTGCTGCGAGTGCCTCTGAGGAGATGGAAAGGAACGCCTGGCGATGGCACCTGTGCTCTGAGGTGTACTGTGCCGTAGGGGATGATGGCTGAGATGGCAAAGCATCTGAGATGTCATGTAATGGATTTCAAGAATAGCACATGTGAGATGCACCCAAAAAGCCTGAAGGCTTGTGTTGACAGATCAGAAGCTCCTGTGTGAGACTGGTGTTCTGTCTCAGCAACACAAGTCTCTCTCAAAATTCATCACTGGGAAGGCAAAAGTCATCTTCAAGGTAAGACTGTCTTCTCTGAAGAGTTCAGGCCGGGCATGGTGGCTCACACCTGTAATCCCAGCACTTTGGGAGGCCAAGACAGGCAGATCACCTGAGGTCGGGAGTTCAAGACCAGCCTGACCAACATAGAGAAACCCTGTCTTTACTAAAAATACAAAATTAGCTGGGCGTGGTGGCACATTCCTGTAATCCCAGCTACTCGGGAGGCTGAGGCAGGAGAATTGCTTGAACCCGGTAGGCAGAGATTGCAGTGAGCCAAGATAGTGCCACTGCACTCCAGCCTGGGGGACAGAGCGAGACTCCACCTCAAAAAAAAAAAAAGAAAGAAAGAAAGAAAAAGAATAAAAGAAAATTTCAGGGGTTCATTCTTAATCATTCTTTCCTTCTTTAAGACATGGTGTCTTCAAAATAATTCCCATTAGCTCATTCATTTTCTATCCCTGACCTGTCAACAATGGAGACTCAGGAGCCCCAAAAGCCCCCTTTTGACTGACAGTAATGCTAATTTTCACATTCTAATTCATGCCTAAATTTATGCTTACTTTTGACTTCATAGCTCTAGCATAGCAACCTCCAGGAGAGGATAATAGTTATCCTTTTCAGAATGAGGCCCAAGAAATCCTGAGCTCTCTACACAAGGCAACGGTCTCACGAGCGGACAACTGCCTCGGCAGAGAAAAATGAACAGGTGAGTATGCCTGGGGCTCTTCCGAGTAAGGACGGCCGCGTGATTACGGAGCGGTCTTCAGTGAGCTCAGGGCCACAGGCTGCAGCTTCTCCTCACCACGGTGTAAACACCGATTTGCCCAAATGCGGGCACCCGAACTATATAAAGGCCAGAAAATATAATGAGTTCTTGCCTCAAGGAAACTATCCTCATGGAAGAGTCAGAAAAGTCACTGGACAGTCACGATCTAGAAACTGTGGTAAAATGGCTGTAGTGGATACAAAGCACCAAAGCCAGAAACAGTTTCAAAGAAATAGTTAAGGATTCTACTCAAGTGTCACTTCTTCCACCCTAATAGGGTTTGAAGGAACAAGAAGGCTCAGAGGGCACCATTATTATGTAGGAAGGACTGGAAGGAGGAGTAAGTCAAGCTCCTCATCAACAAAAGTTATTTGGGAGAAAATAGGCAGGGCCTTACACATCTAAAAAACGTTTACTTAATTCCACAGTAAATATATATCCACCGAAGTGTTAAACAGAAGACCGGCAGGGAGAGAGATTATTTTTTATTTTTTATTTTTTTGACTGGCTTCAGGTTGGGATCAAAATAGTTTACACTGTCAGAGAACTTGATAGTTGGTTGCAGTTCTCAGCTAAAAGCTGGGCTGGGGTAGTGGCAGTGGGATAGACAGAAGTGGAATTTAATGTTGTGTAAAGTCTTAGATATGCCAGGCACGGTGGCTGACATCTGTAATCCCAGCACTTTGGGAGGCTGAGGCAGGCAAATCAAAATGTCAGGATATCAAGACCATCCTGGCCAATATGGTGAAACCCTGTCTCTACTAAAAATACAAAAGTTAGCCGGGCATGGTGGCGGGCACCTGTAGTCCCAGCTACTCAGGAGGCTGAGACAGAAGAATTGCTTGAACCCAGGAGGCAGAGGTTGCAGTGAGCCAAAATTGCACCGCTGTGCTCCAGCCTGGGTGACAGTGCTTGAACCCAGGAGGCAGAGGTTGCAGTGAGCCAAAATTGCACCACTGTGCTCCAGCCTGGGTGACAGAGCGAGACTCCATCTCAAAAAAAAAGAAAAAAAAGTCTTAGATAATAACACTTGGTAATTAACTATAGAAATACGAAGCAGATAGTCTTTCCTAGACAATACTGGTATTCCTGAACAACCGAGTGGAAGTGGTTGCCTTTGACATGGGGAGAGAGTGATGTGTATATATATGTATATGTTTCATTTTGGACACCTTGACTTTGAGGTGCCCTGCACAATATCTGAATAGAGAGTTCCAGTGATCGGTATATACATACATATGAGCCTGAAGATGAACAGAGGGACCTAAACTAGAGATAAAGTCCTGGCATACAGAAGGTAGCTGAAGACTAGATCACAGGTAGCTGTCCAGGAAGAAAATGTCGAATGGAGGGTCTCCATTGTCATGATTATAGAAGGCAGGTGAAACTCAAAGTTCAAATAGATCTTAAACATCCTTGGAAATTGTCCTACGAGGATTGGAAATCAACTGTAGGGCTAAAAATAGCATGTTTCTATAATGCAAAATAAAGGACTTGTTTTAGTATGACAAGAAAGTCATGTTGATTCAACATGACCTTTCCCTGGCACACTGAAGTTTGGTTGTAAGTGAGAGCAGTCGAAGGCAGAGAACACTAATGCAGCCAAGTGCAGCAAGCCCTCAGTGGGGTGATCTCTCTGCTATGATGAGATCATGATGGCCATCCACACCGCACTCTTCTTGGCTCAGTTTGACCAGATACTCTGTCATAGAGATGCAGATTTTGCTGTTCCTATGTGCATCTTGTCCTTGGCACCCTAACTCGGCAGCCTCAACCCTTTCCCAAATTTCTTATCAAATAACTCTCACTTCCTAAAAAAGCAGTTTCAATAGTTACCCAGTATTTTTGTTTTTGTTGTTGTTAGAAGTTTATGTGTCTTCGACTCTACATGTGGCTTTTTTTTTAAGGGCTGTTAACATTTTGTAAGCATCTGGTTTGAGTTGTCTAGGGATTGAGTGTTCCACTCTAACTCTTATGGAAGCACTATTATTTTAATACATTATTTGGCAGAGTGGGGTGTCTGTTTGTTTGCTTTTTAGGAAACAAACTGCACGTAGCAGAAATGCCTATATATGGAAAAATGCAGTATTTCATCAAGATCAAACTCTAGATTTAAATGAAAAAGGCATTTGAGTATATTAAGAGTCAAGAAGGCTGAGCATGGTGGCTCACACCTGTAATCCCAGCACCTTGGGAGGCCGAGGCAGGCAGATCACAAGGTCAGGAGATTGAGACCATCCTAGCTAACACGGTGAAACCCCGTCACTACTAAAAATACAAAAAATTAGCCGGGCGTGGTGGTGGGTGCCTGTAGTCCCAGCTACTCGGGAGGCTGAGGCAGGAGAATGGCGTGAACCTGGGAGGTGGAGCTTGCAGTGAGCCGAGATCGCGCCACCGCACTCAAGCCTGGGCAACAGAGCGAGACTCCATCTCAAAAAAAAAGAGCCAAGAAAATCAAAATCTATCAAGTGACATGTGTATGTTACCGAGCGCAGTGTTTTGAGCTTCATGAACAGGAAGCTTGTGGTAAGAATTCAATGCACCTACCAGGGCTTCTGACCAAATCCCAGTCAGCATCCTACAAACATGTCTGGTCATTATGTCACTTCAAGCTGCAAAAGAAACACCAGAAAACCACACAGGAAGGGACTCATCAACATCATCTGGTGGGAGGTTAGTTTCCTTGGTGGGTGCTGAACAGAAGCACCCCTGGGTATCTGCAGCCTTAGAGTTCATGCCCAGTGAAATGTCCAGCCCAATGACAGTGATTCCCTAGAAGGCTAGTGCCTTTTAACTGAAAGAAGGACCATAACCAGACTCTCCATACTTTTAGATATGTAAAAATCTATTTCGTTTTGTTTGTGAGATTTAGGAGAACTCGGCTATGGAAATAGCCAAGTAACTCCATTGTAAAACATACAATTGAGCCATTGATTTAGAGTTGTGATTCTAAGTTGAGGTTTAAATATATACAAAGCATTGTGGTGTTTCAGAATATCAGGTTCACTATTTTTATAAGTTTGATTTATCATATGAGAATTTTGGGCCGGGTGCAGTGGCTCATGTCTGTAATCCCAGCACTTTGGGAGGCCAAGGCGAGTGGGTCTCCTGAGGTAATGAGTTTGAGACCAGCCTGACCAACATGGTGAAACCCCGTGTCTACTAAAAATACATAAATTAGCTGGGCGTAGTGGTGGGCGCCTATAATCCCAGCTCCTCGGGACGCTGAGGCAGGAGAATTGCTTGAACCCGGGAGGCGGAGGTTGTGGTGAGCGGAGATCGCGTCACTGCATGCCAGCCTGGGTGACAAGAGCAAAACTCCATCTCAAATAAAAAAAAAAAAAAAAAAAAAAAGAATTTTGTGCTGAGGAAGGATATTTTTCAAGTCAGACAATTAAAGTATTTAAAAATATTGACTACATTAATTGATAACTATAACCTGACTATATAAAATGGCCTAGCTTTGTAAACGAGACCCAGCATAAGGGTCTTTGAGTGGTAAAATTTGCTAGAATTATATAACAACTCTAAACAAACTTAAAAGTTTAAGAAAACCTATTTTGGGGTTTGGCTTTATAAATACGAACCTTCCAGATAGTCTACGTATAAAACTACTACCCTTGTGGTCCCCCTACCCTGTGTATAAATTCACATACGATATAGGAAGGTCTACTGCAGAGCCATGGGAACCATCATGTCAAACGCTAACCTCTGCAAAACCCTCAAGGTTTTGAAAGGACAAGACCAAAGGCACATCTAGATGATAAGAAGAAACAAAGAAAAAAATTAAAAGAAAGGAAAAAGAAAAAAAAAGAAGAAACAAATAATTTATTTGTTTCGTACTTGGTAATAGTTTTCCTTTTAAACCACCCATCATTCTGAAGAAGAAAGCAAGCTTGCGTTTGTCTATTTGCCCAATAATGATTACCTCTAGAAGGGAACTGCAGGGATTAATGGAAGATACCTCAGGGTGAAGGGCGTCCACTCCACTTACTGCCTTTTCAGCTTCCGCTTCCTCCAGGAAGTATGTCCAGATCTCCTTGGATAATTAAATTCCTCCTCTGATAAATGAGCTCACAGTTCTTCGTATCTCTCCTTCAATGCCTTAGTGTTGGAATTTGCCTCTTGGATTAAACCGTAACTCCCTTATGTCAGTACTTTTCATACCACTGACCACGACCCACTGGAAGAAACAGTTTGACATGACATGGGACATGCAGCTGATGAAACACTCTTAGCTTTGCTGCAGAAAAAGTGCCCTGAATCTTTTTTTGTTTGTTTTGAGGTGGAGTCTCACTCTGTTGCCAAAGCTGAGTGCAGTGGGGCAAACTCAGCTCACCGCAACCTCCACCTGCTGCTCAAAGGATTCTCCTGCTTCCTCCTCATGAGTAGCGGGGGATTACAGGCACGAGCCACCATGCCCGGCTAATTTTTTAATATTTTTAGTAGAGGCAGGATTTCACTATGTTGGCCAGGCTGGTCTCAAACTCCTGACCTCAAATGACCTGCCCGCCTCAGCATCCCAAAGAGCTGAGATTACAGGTGTGAACCATCACGCCTGGCCCAAATCTCTTATTTTTTTTTAGTACTGGTCATGATTAATTCAACTGACATAGCAACCTGTAGTCTACAAAAAGTGACCCAAGGGGAGGGGACCGTGTGTGTGTGTGTTTTGGGGTATTTTTTTTTCTCCACACGTTGCATTCTAACATTTCTGTGCATACATATGGAGACTGGCATCAAATAGATGCTGGATAAACAAAAGGCTGGATGAGAATTTCAACTATCTATGTGTGTGCTATGTGTTGGATTTCCTTTGAAGAAGGATTTATCTCCTTACAGTGGAAAGCCACAGGTAACGATCTGTAAGTACCTGGTATTAGCCTCGGTAATACTGAGAGGGGGTACACCACTAACTTCATGGAAAGACCTTCAACCACACGATGACACAATTAACTACCAGTAGTCAAACATGAAAACTCTCAAGAATGAGTAAGAAGTGGAGAAAAACAAAATGCAAGAATCTGTCGATACCTGCAGGAGGCTTCTCTATAGAAGATGCTCATGCAGAATGTGGCCAAAAAAAAACCAGAATCCACGCTCGCTTCAGCAGCACATATACTAAAATTGGAACAAGACAGAGATTAGCACGGCCCCTGCATGAGGATGACACCCAAAGTCGTGAAGCATTCCACATTTTCTTAAAATACGAAAATTCTTAAAATAAAAATGTAAAAATACTGAAACTAGTAGCAATTTGTGCTCATTTCATCGAAGATGTGAAGACATTTAGTTCATTGTCTTATGTGAACAGGTATAGACATAAGCAAGGTGAATTTTTGGAAAATGAATACTTTGTATCTTCTAAAGAACTTTGGTTCAGGGAGAGGGTTGCACCCTTGTAGGGGAGAGGTAACATTTATTACTTTCTCATGAAAAAATCCTCACCGAGTATATTTTCTTTCTAGGTTAAATTCTGTGTCAAAGCTATTCTAGGTTTGTGTTGAAGCTATCATTTTGGTCTAATAAAATAATTTTGTGTTAGAACAGAATTCTTGATTTGTTTTCTTTTTTTTTTTTTTTTTTTTTGAGACGGAGTCTCGCTCTGTCGCCCAGGCTGGAGTGCAGTGGCCGGATCTCAGCTCACTGCAAGCTCCGCCTCCCGGGTTCACGCCATTCTCCTGCCTCAGCCTCCCGAGTAGCTGGGACTACAGGCGCCCGCCACCTCGCCCGGCTAGTTTTTTTGTATTTTTTAGTAGAGACGGGGTTTCACTGTGTCAGCCAGGATGGCCTCGATCTCCTGACCTCGTGATCCGCCCGTCTCGGCCTCCCAAAGTGCTGGGATTACAGGCTTGAGCCACCGCGCCCGGCCTTTTTTTTTTTTTTTTTTTAGATGCAATCTCACTCTGTTGCCCAGGCTGGAGTGCAGTGGCACTGTCTCGGCTCACTGCAACCTCCACCTCCCAGGTTCAAGCAATTCTCCTGCCTCAGTCTTCCAAATAGCTGGGATTACAGGCACCCACCACCATGCCCAGTTAATTTTTGTATTTTTAGTAGAGACGGGGTTTCGCCATATGGACCAGGTTGGTCTCGAACTCCTCACCTCAGGTGATCTACCCGCCTCGGCCTCCCAAAATGCTGGATTACAGGCGTGAGCCACCGCGCCTGGCTTGATTTGTTTTCTGAATCCAACATAAGAGGTAGGCGTTCTTGAAGAATCCACTTCTAATCCTCTTTCTTTCTCTCCTTAGTCACCGAGCAGCAGTTCAGTGGAGGGTCTGTGTCAGTTGTCTATTGCATTGTAACAGGTGACCACAAACTTAGCATCTGAAAACAACACCCGTGGATGAGCTTGCAGTTGTGCAAGCCAGAAATCCAGCATCCCATGACTGGGCTCTCTGCTCAGGGTCTCGTAGGTTGGACAGCATATATTCTCTTAAGTTTGGGGTCTGCTTCCAAGTTCATTTACATTGTTGACAGAACTCAGTTCCTTAAAGTTATGGGAGTGGATGAAGACCCCATTTTCTTGCTGACTGTCAATGAGAGTTGCTGTCAGAGGCCACCGTCTGCCACTGTCAGATCCATGCCGTGCGTCTCTCCAGAATCCTTCTCCCAAGCCACCAATCCCTCACATGGCGTCTCCCACACCACAAAAGCCCAGGCTTTGTTCGGGGCTCACATGAGTAGGTCAGGCCTACCCAGGGCAACCTCCCTACCTTACGGCCAATTGATTTGACCTTAATTACATCTGCAAAATCCCTCACAGCAGCAAGCAGAAAAAAATTTTTTTTCAGATGTAGTCTCACTCTGTCACTTTGTTGCCCAGGCTGGAGTGCAGTGGTGCAATCTCAGCTCACTGCAACCTCCGCCTCCTTCCAGGTTCAAGCGATTCTCCTGCCTCAGCCTCCTGAGTAGCTGGGATTATAGGCACCTACCACGCCCAGCTAATTTTTGGATGTTTAGTAGAGACGGGGTTTCACCATGTTGGCCAGGATGGTCTTGATCTCTTGACCTTGTGATCACCCGCCTCAGCCTCCCAGAGTGCTGGGATTACAGACATGAGCCACCGCTCCTGGCCAGCACCCAGATGAATGTGTGTTTGAAAAACTGGGGGAAGGTGTATGTGTACTGGGGGGTGAGAATCTTGGGGGACATTCTCATAATTCTGCCCACCACAGTGCCTCTTCTCTATCTGCCTGTATCTAAGGGATGGCTTACTTACTGAAGGCATCCAATGAGAGAAAGCAGTAAGGAAAACAAATTCTTTTCTTGGCATTACCTAAACAGAGTAACTCCATCGTTGTTGACAGGCACCATATTCCGAGATGATGAACATCCCCAAGGTGGTCTTGAGAAGGCCTGAGCGTGCAGCAAGATGGTAAGAACGGAAGAGGGAGTTTTCAGGCGAAGCCGGCCATGGCGCAGGTGAGCTGGCCTGATTCACGGCTGTTCTATCACTGTACTGCTCCTCCAAGCTTAGAGCAGTCAAGAGAAAAGACCAAGGCTTACTCATACAGGGTTAAAATCCAATGAACCTGTCCCTGGCACACGGGACTTAGGTAGAAATATCGGTTTCCTTCTATCCTCTCTCTTTGCAGGAACTATCAGTTTCGAGAAAACGCTTTTGGTCCGCAGGTTATAAATTGCCGCTCTTCATTATTAAAGCCACAGAGTCTAGAAGGCAGAGACAGTCTGAGTCCTTCTCCAGGATTAACACTGCTCCTTCCATAGCTTTATCTCCTGTCCCTCAGCTACCTCCCCTCGCCACCACTGCCAGAAAAGCTCAGAATGATCCCATCAGTTATCCCAAACTCAGATAAATCCCATGCTCAGCCGTCCGTGTCAGGTCTTCCAGACCTTAGCTTTAGACAGTCAGTGTATCCCGTGTACTAGCTTGAGATATGAGTGACATTAGCTTTAGACAGTCAATGTATCCCGTGTACTAGCTTGAGCTATGAGTGACATTAAAAAGCAAAGTAATGGTGGCTTAAAGAGGATGGAAATTTATTTTCCTCGTGTAATATCCGGTAGGCAGAATGAATTCAGGGACCCCCACTCTTGTTTCTTTGACACATACAGCCTCCATCCTACAGGATATCTGATGACCCAGTTTCTATCATTATGTCTACATTGAAGTTCAAGGGGAGAAGGGTACACTCTCTCTCTTTAAGACTCTACAAAGTGACCAGGCATGGTGGCTCACGCCTGTAATTCCAGCACTCTGGGAGGCTGAGGCAGGCGGATTCCTGAGGTTACGAGTTCGAGACCAGCCTGGCCAACATGGTGAAACCCTGTCTCTACTAAAAATGTAAAAATTAGCCCAACGTGGTGGTGGATGCCTGTAATCCCAGCTACTTGGAAGGCTGAGGCAGGAGAAGCGCACCACCATGCCCAGCATATTTTGTACTTTTAGGAGAGCTGGGGTTTCTCCATATAGGTTTCTCCATATCATCTCAGGTGATCCGCCCGCCTCAGCCTCCCAAAATACTGGGATTTCAGGCATGAGCCACCGTGCCTGGCTGTTTCCATTTTTTTATTTCTTTTTTTAAAAAATTTTATTTATTTATTTATTTTTGAGACAGAGTCTTGCTCTGTCGTCCAGGCTGGAGTGAGTGGAGCGATCTCAGCTCACTGCAACTTCTGCCTCTCGGGTTCAAGCGATTCTCCTTCCTCAGCCTCCTGAGTAGCTGGGATTACAGGCGCCTACCACCATGTCCAGCTGATTTTTTGTATTTTTAGTAGAGACAGGGTTTCACTATGTTGGCCAGGCTGGTCTCGAACTCCTGAGCTCAGGCAATCCGCCTGCCTCGGCCTCCCAAAGTGCTGGGATTACAGGCGTGAGCCACCGTGCCCAGCTTCCATTTTCTTTATAAAAGATACTTTATGACTAAGAAGCATTCCATAGTTTATATCCTACCTGGTTAAATGTAAATGTTCATTACTCAGGGTGGCCCTGATGTTTTCTGTCTCTGTGCTGCTTCCACCCTAGCAAACCACTCCCTTTTTCTACTTAACATTCTCTTTAACCACTTTAACAGGAGAGGCCAAAAAGCAGTGTCTCTCCAGGATTGCACCGACAATACTGATCAACGGATCCATGCTAAACCGTTGCAGCCAGGAAATGGAGTGCAAAGTTTAGTAAAAGGACTGAGCATGCTAAGGAAATACTCTTGTTTACATCACTACTAAGGCTACTATTTGTTGGGAACAGGCCCCCCCAAAATCTGGCCATAAACTGGCCCCAAAACTGGCCATAAACAAAATCTCCACACCACTGTGACATGTTCATAATGGCCATAACGCCCACGCTGGAAGGTTGTGGCTTTACTGGAATGAGGGCAAGGAACACCTGGCCCGCCCAGGGCGGAAAACACGCTCAAAGGCATTCTAAAACCACAAACAATAGCATGAACAATCTGTGCCTTAAGGACATGCTCCTGCTGCAGTTAACTAGCCCAACCCATCCCTTTATTTCGGCCCCTCCCTTTGTTTCCCATAAGGGATACTTTTAGTTAATCTAATATGTATAGAAACAATGCCAAGACTGGCTTGCTGTTAATAAATACGTGGGTAAATCTCCGTTCGGGGCTCTCAGCTCTGAAGGCTGTGAGACCCCTGATTCCCCACTTCACACCTCTGTATTTCTGTGTGTGTGTCTTTAATTCCTCTAGCCCGCTGGGTTAGGGTCTCCAGACCGAGCTGGTCTCGGCACTTTTGAAGGTGGATTTGGGGAAGGATTTCCTGCATCATACTTTGAAAGAAGATGGATAGTACTGATTTATTGATTTATTTTGTCTCTCAGCCATCTTTCCTCATTCATTCCAATCAGACTATGAAACTCTGTTCACAGTTGTACAACACTGCTGTGTACCAAATTAAGTAGGTTGAATAAATTAAATCAACTGCATTAAGTTCTGCAAGACAACACCAGGTTTTGTAAAAATATTTTGATGACATAAAATTATCTTTTCTTTTCTTTGGAGGCAGAATCTTGCTCTGTCCCCTAGGCTGGAGTGCAGTGGCTCAATCTTGGCTCACTGCAACCTCTGTCTCCCAGGTTCAAGCTATTCTCCTGCCTCAGCCTCCTGAGTAGCTGGGACCACAGGCGCCGCCGCCACATCCGACTAAGTTTTTGTGTTTTTGGTAGAGACGGATTTCCTCCATGTTGACCAGGTTTGTCTTGAACTCCTGACCTCAGGAGATCTGCCCACCTTGGCCTCCCAAAGTGCTGGAATTACAGGTATGAGCCACCATGCTTGGCCAGATTTTCTGTTTGAACTAATATTGCTGGCACAATAACCTCTGGTCAAATTTATTTATAAAGCAGCTTTTTTCTCTGAGATCCAATCCCTTACAACATTTGATGCCAGTTGTTTTAAACAGGTCCAGGTCCTGAAGGGTATCCAAATTACCATATAACTTTAAAGTGTGGAGCAAGCTTTTTGACTCCTTGTTTCATGAGAGGGTAAAGATGCATATCCTCTAATGATAGTGAGCAGCATGTAGATTTTAGTATCTTTTTAAATTTTTATTACTTATTTATTTTAGAGACAGGGTATCGCTCTGTCACCCAGGCTGGAGTGCAGTGGCACAAGCATAGCTCACTGCAGCCTCGACCTCTCTGGCTTGAGATCCTCCTGCCTCAGCCTCCCAAGTAGCTGGAACTACAAGTGGGCACCACCATGCCCAGCAATTTTAATATCTTGATGATGCAGCTTTATTATTGAAATTGACTACAATGGAATAGAAAAAAAAATCTTGTTAAAAATTTATACCAGTGGCCGGGCGCAGTGGTATACCTGTAATCCCAGAACTTTGGGAGGCTGAGGCAGGCAGATCATGAGGTCAGGAGATCGAGACCATCCTGGCCAATATGGTGAAACTCCGTGTCTATTAAAAATACAAAAATTAGCTGGGCATCGTGACGTGCACCTGTAGTCTCAGCTACTTGGGAGGCTGAGGCAGGAGAACCACTTGAACCCAGGAGGCGGAGGCTGCAGTGAGCCGAGATCGCGCCACTGCACTCCAGGCTGGGGGGACAGAGCGAGACTCCGTCTCAAAAAAGAAAAAAAAAAATCTATACCAGTGGTCTAAAAGTTTTCAGATAAACAGTACGTTAACAAAAGCTGAATATATGCCTTGATATCAATTATACAGTTTACCACATTATTTATATATATATATAAAACTAAACAAAAGAAACTGAAAAGGGCATCAAAGAGCTCTTTATTTCCCACATGCCAATAATTCACCTGTGCCACCTCCGTCACCACCGGCTGCACTCTGCCTTACGGAGAGGGCCGTGCGCTTGACTTGGCTGAAAAGAACGACTCTGGGGAGGAGAGGAAGCGCGCTCATTCAGAGAGCAATTTCCATTCTCATCACCACCCTCCTCGCTCCTACGTGTGTTTCGTCCAGCCTCTCCTGATGCTCAGAGACTTGTGAAAGACGGTGATGGTGACCCACTGTGCAAGTGATGCTCAGGGCTCAGTGGATTGCTGCAGGTCGTGGCAAGTGTGTGGCCGAGCTGGAATCAGAGTCCACATCAGTCTAACTCCATCAATGAGGCATGATGCTTTCCTCAGCTTGTGAGCTTTGGCGAAAATCCGAACTTTATTTGCTCAGGATTCACTGATTTCAGCTAAAGTCAGCCCGTTCCTTTTGCTCAGGCCATTCTCTCTAGAGAAAACAGAAAGGGCTTGCCCCGGTGTTGTAATAGGTGAGGTGAAGGCGACCTCTTAATTCTGTTGGAATTGTTAGGAGGATTATCTTCCTTACAAATGAGTACAAGTAAACTGAACATGTTGGGTTAGACAAGCATGCACTGACTTACAACAACAAATGGGCAGCTGTGCTATCATGAGGTCGACCATAATGTTTGATTCTTTTTTTTTTTTCTGAGACGGAGTCTTGCTCTGTCCAGGCTGGAGTGCAGTGGCCGGATCTCAGCTCACTGCAACCTCCGCCTCCCGGGTTCACGCCATTCTCCTGCCTCAGCCTCCTGAGTAGCTGGGACTACAGGCGCCCGCCACCACTCCCAGCTAATTTTTGTATTTTTAGTAGAGATGGTGTTTCACCATGTTGGCCAGGATGGTCTCAGTCTCTTGACCTTGCGATCCACCTGCCTTGGCCTCCCAAAGTGCTGGGATTACAGGAGTGAGCCACCGCGCCTGGCCCCCATAATGTTTGAATCTTAAGCGTTTTTTTTTGTTTTGTTTTGTTTTGTTTTTGACAGAACTGTGCTCTTGTTGCCCGGGCTGGAGTGCAATGGTGCGATCTCAGCTCACTGCAACCTCCACCTCCTAGGTTCAAGTGATTCTTCTGCCTCAGCCTCCTGAGTAGCTGGGATTACAGGCACCCGCCACCACGCCCAGCTAATTTTGTATTTTTAGTAGAGATGGGGTTTCTCCATGTTGGTCAGGCTGGTCTCGAACTCTGGACCTCAGGTGATCCACCCGCTTCATCCTCCCAAAGTGCTGGGATTACAGGTGTGAGCCACTGCGCCTGGCCTGATTCTTAAGTTTTAATACTTTCTTAAGCAAGGAAGAAGCAGTTGAACATGACTCCTGGACCTCTTAGAGCTGCAGGAAGTAAGCCAGTGAGAGCGAAGCCCCTGCTTCTAATGGAGCAGCCTTGGAGAAAAGCAGCCAAAGAGAAGCCACACCTTCCAGATGAGTGATAACACTGGGACCACAACCAGTGCACCCCTGCCCCCCGTTGTTCCTTTCTGGAATGGGAGGACGTGGTACTCTCCTGCCGCAGAATCGGTCCAAAGTAACGAATACAGCCTTGTTTGGCACCAGCCATACTCATCCCACCTGGAAGCCAAGAGTATGCCAGCCTGGGGCCAATGGTAAAGGGAATGTGGCTAACAAATGGGATAGTTCTGTTTTTGTCTTGTCTTGGTTTTTTGAGACCAAGTCTCGCTCTGTTGCCCAGGCTGCAGTGCAGTGGCACAATCTTGGCTCATTACAACTTCCGCCTCCTGGGTTCAAGCAATTTCCGGCTAATTTTTGTCTTTTTAGTAGAGACGAGGTTTCACCATGTTGTCCAGGCTGGTCTCGAACTCCTGACTTCAAGTGATCCACCCGCCTCGGTCTCCCTAAGTGCTAGGGATACAGGTGTGAGACAGCGTGCCCGGCTGGGATACGACTGTTAAAAGTTCATGAAATGACTCATGAGAACCATGATTTACTCATTCATAATTGTGTTTGTTCTTTGACAGTGAAAAAAAAATTACATTTCTTCAGGATTTTTATTTTAATGAAAAGCTTTCCTATGAAAAATCTAACTACCTTAAAATGATCTGTGTTCCTTGGAATGTGATTACTCTAGCCCTATGAAAGCATCTCGTGATAAACTGTCATACAAATTTGAGGCATCTTTTTAATAAATTGTCAAGACATTTAGTTAACATTTAATAAGGACAAATAAGTATAATAAGGAAATATCATGAAATTTGGCACCAGATTCAAATTCCACATCTGCACCCAGTGCTCTTGGTCAATCCCTTAATTCAGTGACTTAATCACTACGTCATCTACTTTATCAGCTGTAGATATACCTCATAGGGTTGTGGGGCATGTAACAGTATATAAGAGTTTACAGCCGGGCGAGATGGCTCAAGCCTGTAATCCCAGCACTTTGGGAGGCCGAGATGGGCGGATCACGAGGTCAGGAGATCGAGACCATCCTGGCTAACACGGTGAAACCCCGTCTCTACTAAAAAATACAAAAAACTAGCCGGGCGAGGTGGCGGGCGCCTGTAGTCCCAGCTACTCGGGAGGCTGAGGCAGGAGAATGGCGGGAACCCGGGGGGTGGAACTTGCAGTGAGCTGAGATCCGGCCACTGCACTCCAGCCTGGGCGACAGAGTGAGACTCCGTCTCAAAAAAAAAAAAAAAAAAAAAAAAAGAGTTTAGCACACTTTTTTGAAACGCTTTTAGAATTATCTTAAAATATTGACTCTTTTAGAATTAATAACTTAATAAATATTTGTTTAATAGTAAAACAGGCTTTAATAATAAGTATTTAAGTATTTAATACTCTAAAACAGGCTTTAAGAGACTTCAAAACCTGACAATATGCTTGATGTTTATTTTCCATTGGATTCAAAGATTACAAAGTCTTCTTGACAAAATGAGTAAGCTCAAGAGTTATGAAAGCTCAGGGGATGGTGAGAATAAATGACAGAGTATCTGACAAGTATGTGTGAGTATCTTCACAGATGTTGGCTATACCCAGGTTTAGAAGAGAAAGGAAGATTGGCTTAGAAAAATAAGAGGAGGATGGACTGGCTGAGGAGGGGAGGGGTGCACAAGAATAAATATGGTCTACTTGAAGCAAACTGGGGAATTAGGTTTTGGAAAAGAGATTGGGTGTAGGTAATCATTTGAGATAAGAGAAAGGGTGTATGGCCCGGCGCGGTGGCCAGAACTCTGGGAGACCAAGGAGGGTGGATCAACTGAGGTCAGGAGTTTGGGACCAGCCTGGCCAACATGGTGAAACCCCATCTCCACTAAAAATACACAAATTAGCCAGGTGTGGTGGTGCGCCTATAATCCAGCTATTCGGGAGGCTGAGAAAATTGCTTGAACCTTGGAGGCGGAGGCTGCAGTGAGCCGAGATTGTGCCACTGCACTCCAGCCTAGGCAACAGAGTGAGACCCCCATCTAAAAAAGAAAGAAAGAAAAAAGAAAAAGAGAAACGGTGTACTTGAGATTCCATAAGGCAGAACCAGGTTCTGAAAGATAAGCCAAGGAGAAGAATTCTCATTATCCTGTCAGCAGTATTAAAAAAACAAAACAAAACAAAAAAACTCACTGGTTTGATTAGCAGGGGATTGATTGACTGATGCAATAAAAACCCTCAGGGACAAAACTATAAAACTTAGAAAGCTGTGAAGAGTTCCTCCTCACTGAGGCCAAATATCAAATATGAATTATCTGGAATTGTTCCCTGACCTCCCATCTGTGACAGATTCCTTAGGCAGTTATCCCTACTCTTGGTTTTTCTTTCCACAGATAATGGAATGAACACTTCCTCCAGCAAACGTTCTAGAAACTAACAAGTCAGGCATTATTTTCTGCTAAGGAACAAACACATTCTTGAGTATTAGCTTGAAGGCTTCTTTCTTGTGACATTGTCAATATACACCAGACTCATTAAGAAAAAAAATCCCAAACCTGAAGGAGCTAGAGGTGTTAGGCTCTGCACAGGGGACTGGAGATAAAACAAGATATTTATCCAACCAAGGGCAGGGTGATTAAGCATTTTCTGGTAGTTCATTAAAAATGGAAATTACAGGCCCCACTCTAGATTTCTGGAATCAGAGACCCTGTGGAGAGCCTTGAGTTTTAATAAACTCAGGTGGTTCTAATGCGTAATGAGCATTTGTTAAGCGTTGTACTAGATTAATTGTGTGAATATGATAAGAAACTTCACAGATGCCTTCCTGATGGTGTGAGGGCGGGGCTGAGGGAGGAACTGAACTGATAAAATCTGGTCAGTCTCCACTGTTCCAGCTTTTTCCCTAAAGGAAATACCTTGGTCGGGCGTGGTGACTCATTCCTGTAATACCAGCAGTTTGGGAGGCTGAGGCAGGCAGATTGCTTGAGCCCAGGAGTTCAAGACCAGCCTGGGAAACATACTGAAACTCCGTCTCTACAAAAGTACAAAAATTTGCTGGGTGTGGTCGTGCAGCTCCTGTAATCCCAGCTACTCAGGAGGCCAAGGTGGGAAAATCACTTGAGCCTGGGAGCTCGAGGCTATAGTGAGCTGAGATCGCGCCACTGCATTCCAGCCTGGGCGACAGAGCAAGACCCTGTCTCAAAACAAAAAAACAAACAAAAAGGAAATACCCAGGATTGCTACAAAGAAAGTAAGTGAGATTTCCTCTGTAGATCATTTTCTTAATAATTGTTTCATTAGATTTCTAAACTTGATCTTAGAATCTGTGTGTGTATCTGTGTGTTATCAGGAAAAAGCCTGAAGAAAAACAATTAGGCAAAACAAAATAAGGGTAGACAACATGCTGGGGACTTAATTCGTCAATTTTCCTTTGTTGTTCCTGTAAAAATATTTAGTCTCTGGCCCTCTCATTACACCTTCAATTTTTACTAGTTTGACATAAAATATCTTTTATGGAGTGCATGGAGTATGTCAGATGTAGACACAGGACATCTAAAGGACTTAGTTTCTTATGGATGGAGAGTGACCCACAAGTGAATGTGTTCCTAGAAAGAAAATCACTTAGCTACAAAGAAAGTAAAATAAGGAGATGAGTAGTAGGAAGGTATTTCAGATTGAATAGTGATGGAAAGGTCTCTCTTGGGAAGACATTTGAGCCGAGAACTGAAGAGAAGTAAGAAGAGGCAGCCAGAATTGCAAAAATATCAAAGAACAGCTTCCTTGGCCATGGAAGTGGGAAGGGCTGTGATGAATCTGAGGCAACTGGAATTGACAGTGATGGGGGAAAGCTATAGTGAAATCAGCTGAAGGCCGGAGGCCAGATTTTATAGGACTGGGATAGCCACTTGGATCTTACTCTAAATGCCATAGAAAGTGACCAAAAACCTGCTCCCTTGGTTTTGGTTTCAAAACAGTATTCTGGTGGTTGAGCAGAGAGGAGTTGGAGATGGGCGAGGAGGGCAGGACAGAATATAAATTTGGAAAACAATAGTTGAGTTGGTGAAAGGAAGGCTTAACCTGTGGCTCCAAAGGAATGGGTTTGGGGGAAGAGAGCCATTGGGTTGAGATCCAGAGCGGCTTTAGATATGTTAATTTTGGGTGCTCCTTATACATTCTATTGCAAATATGTTAAGAATTGGGCAGGAGATTGAAATCAGAGAGTGGAACTTAAATCTTCAAAAACGAGTAAGATTACCTAGGGAGAGACCAGGACTGGGAGACCAGAACTCAACCTTGAAGCACCCCAAGATTGAGAGGTTCAGAGAATGTGGGACCAGAAAAGGCCACAGAGAACAAGACCAGTCAAGTTAGAGGAATGTCAGCTGTAGACTGATGAGAGAAGAAAACATTGTAGGAAGAAGGGCGTGGTCAGCTATGTTAACTGCTGCTGGGAGCTCAAGGAAAAATTTGAATTGGTGAATTTCTTTGTTTGGTGACTCAGTGGAGTCATCTGGGACATGTTCAGGGACCTAAGATGCGGGAAATCAGCAGGATTTCAAAGACCTAAGCAGAACAAAGGATGAAAGCATATTCAAAGACTAGGAGAGAGAAAGTATTTGCAACGCATATAATCGACAGGAAGTTGGATCTATAACTATCTCTTAAAATTGATCCCTCCCCCAAAAAAGGCCAAACCTGATGGAATAAACTGAGAAATAGGCCTGAACGTAAGAGTTGGCAGCAAAAGAAATGAAGATGATTTTTTAGCATAAGAAAATATAAAAGGCTTAGACATATTAATAATAGAACGGATGGAAGTTGAAAATATATGAATATACTATTTCTCACCCAGCCAGTGGGCAGTGATCCAAAAGTTTAACATCTTTTTAATTTGTTGCTTGGAGTGCAAAATTGTACAACTTTTGTGCTTGGGAAACTGACAAAACATGTCAAAATTATGGATGCATTCATTCACAGTCCCATTTGCGGGGAATATGCCTTTTCAGGCCAAGATTCTCAACTTTTTGGAATCAGTACTCCTTTGCACTCATTATTGATGAAGGTCCTAATAAGCTTTTGTTTATGATTGTCAGTATCTATGTTTACTGTATTAGAAATTTAAAACTGCATTTTATAATTATTCATTTAAAATAATATAAAACAAGCCAACCACGGTGGCTCACGCTTGTAATTCCAGCATTTTGGGAGGCCGAGGCGGGTCGATCACCTGAGGTCGGGAGTTCGAGACCAGTGTGGCTAACACAGTGAAACCCCGTCTCTTACTAAAAATACAAAAAATCAGCCGGGTGTGGTGGCCGCGCCTGTAGTCCCAGCTACTCGGGAGGCTGAGGCAGGTGAATCGCTTGAACCCGGGAGACGGAGGTTGCAGTGAGCTGAGATCCCACCACCGCACTCCAGCCTGGGTGAGAGTGAGATTCTGTCTCATAAATAAATAAATAATAAAAACAAAAACCTTTTTCTGAAAGAAAATTTCGAGCTAAGTGGCTTTTTTATTAATAGAGAAAGTCAGAATTACAAAGGACTTAGGAAGAAGGGCATTGGGGGCCTTCTTCTTGCCAAAGACGGGCACAACGTTGACAAACGCCGCTTGTACCGCATCCGCGGCTCAGCCCGGCCTGTCTTCTTCCCGTGCGGCCACCTGAGTGAGAGTCTGACCTGTCGCTTTCCCAGCGCGGCCCGGGAACCACGGACGTGGCCTCCCGGCATGGGGCCTGCGGCTTCCCGGGCAGTCGGGGCCTCCACCCGGCCCTGGTCCAGGGGCGCGCCTGCCAGGAGCGCGATCGATCTTCCGGGGCGAGGCCCCCCAGTGGCGCAGCCTGGTCCAGGGGCGCGCCTGCCAGGAGCACGATCGATCTTCCGGGGCGAGGCCCCCCAGTGGCGCAGCCTGGTCCAGGGGCGCGCCTGCCAGGAGCACGATCGATCTTCCGGGGCGAGGCCCCCCAGTGGCGCAGCCGCCGCCACCCAGAGACCGTCTCCGGGCCGGTCCCCTGCAGGGCAGGAAGCTCCGGGGCGCGGACCCAGAACTGCAGGTTGGCAACTGAACCGCGCTTCCGGCTGCCGCCACCGCCAAGATGGAGTCGACGAGGAAGGAGCCGGGGCGCTCGCGTCCGGACCGCGGGCTGCGCCTCACGTCACTCCTAAAGTTTTATTTCGGAAACAAAATTATTGAGAAGGAACCAGGGCGCTCCCGTCCGGACCGCGGGCTGCTCCTCACGTCACTCCTAAAGTTTTATTTCGGAAACAAAATTACTGAGAAGGAGCCAGGGCGCTCCCGTCCGGACCGCGGGCTGCGCCTCACGTCACTCCTGAGATTTTATTTCGGAAACAAAATTTTTGAGAAGAGTGGCTTGGTTTCACTGTTTTGCAAATCTGTTTAATGGATGGCTTCTTAGAAGAGCTGTTTTTGGCCCGGCGCGGTGGCTCACGCCTGGAATCCCAGCACTTTGGGAGGCCGAGGCGGGCGGATCATGAGGTCAGGAGGTCGAGACCATCCTGGCTAACAGGGGTGAAACCCTGTCTCTACTGAAAATACAAAAATATTAGCCGGGCGTGGCTGCGGGCGCCCGTAGTCCCAGCTACTCCACTCGGGAGACTGAGGCAGGAGAACGGCGGGAACCCGGGAGGCGGAGCTTGCAGTGAGCGGAGATCACGCCACTGCCCTCCAGCCTGGGGGACAGAGCGAGACTCGGTCTCAAAAAAAAAGAGGAGCTGTTTTCACTTCTTCGCTTCCCCATTCCTTCTGTTGCAGTGTGTTTTGAGCCGCCTTGTAGTCCCAGCTACTCCAGAAGCTGAGGCGGGAGGATCGCCGGAGCCCAGGAGTTCACCAGAGGCTGCAGTGAGCTGTGGTCACCCCACTGTACTCCAGACTGGGCGACAGAGCAAGACCCTGTCTCTCAAAGGGAAAGTATTTTAATAACTTTTTCAACTAGTTGTGGGTTTTTTCTGTAATTCTATCAATGAACTTCTTTCGTACGATGCCTTTTGAGCACTGTTTTCCCCCAGATGACTCATAGGTGCGTGCTGTTCTTTGTAATTAATTTTCAGCCTATTGCTCAAGATCGTCAGAAGACCTGAGGGAGCCCCGCTGATCTTAGAACACTGGCCTAACTCTGTCTTTTCCCCAAGCAGGCAGCCGCCAGAAGTTTGTTGGATTTGAGGAGTCCAGAGCGCCGACCCGCTCTGCCTGTGTGGACTATTTCCTTGGATCTTTGTGGACCCTGAAGTTGCCAAGTGTGTGTGCCTGCTCCAGAAAACAAAGGAAGCCACCATTGTTTCTCATTCCGAGTGCAGGGAAATATCTCAGCAGAAGCAAACAGTCCAGTCTTCAACACCTACCAGGATGTCCAAAAGGCTCAGCCCTCAGTTACAGCACATCACGGAAGATGCCTGTTGTGAAACACACCTGGAACCGATACAGCTGTTCTGTGATGTTGACCAAATCACACTCTGCAGCAAATGCTTCCAGTCCCAGGAGCACAAACATCACGCGGTGTGTGGGATACAAGAGGCTGCTGAGAATTACAGGGTAAGAGTCTCGCAAATCCCAAAACCCTCTGGCCAACTCCTATACGGATGAAATGGACAGATATTCCAGTCCTCCAAAACCATGATCTTAGTCGATGTTTATTAAAGAATATTAGATAAGTTCATTGAACCTTCAACCTAAAGGCTAAGAAAATATATACTCAGAGTTGTTGGCTGTTGAACTCTAAGGTTAGGAATCCAACTGTTGTAAATCAATGATCTCACCTGGAATTCTGTGCTTTCTCTCTAGAAGTTATTCCAGGAAATATTGAATACATCGAGGGAGAAACTTGAAGCAGCTAAAAGCATATTGACTGATGAGCAAGAAAGAATGGCGATGATTCAGGTCAGTGCTTATCGTGATTCTTGGGGGAAAATTACCAGTAATGTTGTCAGAAAATAGTGTATCATAAACAAAGTCAAAAGACAAATCACAAAGCAGGAAAAACATGTGAAATCTATAGGAAGGAAAAGTGCTAATATCTTAATGTATAAAAAGCTTTTTAAAGTCAGTAAGAGGCTAGGCGCGGTGGCTCACGCCTGTAATCCCAGCACTTTGGGAGGCTGAGGAGGGCGAATCACTTGAGGTCAGGAGTTTGAGACCAGCCTGGCCAACATGGTGGAACTCCGTCTCTATTAAAAATACAAAAAGTAGCTGGGCGTGGTTCCACGAGCCTGTAACCCCAGCTACTCGGGAGGCTGAGGCAGGAGAATCGCTTGAACCAGGAGAGGAGGCAGAGACTGCAGTGAGCTGAGATCACACTACTGGACTCCAGCCTGGGCCCCAGAGCAAGAATCCGTCTCAAAAAAAAAATAAATAAATAAAAATAAATCAGTAAGAAAAAGACTAGAAACTTAATTTTAAATAATGATCAAATAAGAGTTTGCAGAAAAGAAAGTGTAAATATATTTTAAATACATTGAAAGAATCTGAACTTTTGTTCATGGTAAGAGAAATACAAATTATATTGTGAGTAAAATGGCATTCGCAATGCTATTTGCAATGATCAAAAAGATTAGTGACACCATTCGGAACAATGACATAGGAGAAGGAGCATCTCTTGTACTTCTGGTTGCCACATAAATTCTGAAACCCTTTAAAGAGCGATTTGAGAATTGCTATCCAGATTTGAGGGTTCACCACCTGTTAGGCACATTTCACTTCTAATTTCAGACCGTGTCTTCATACTTAATCTTATTCTGTGCAAGGTATCCCCGATTCTGGGTCTTTTCTTTCCCTCAGTTTTTAAAGGAAGTAAATGCCTAGTTGGGGAAGATAGTGGAGGAGAATTGCCTGGCTAAGCAAGAATTTTTCAGCTAATCCCCCCTTTTTTTTAAGTTTCAAGCACCACATGTTCAGCAAATACTGAGATCTCACTGTTTGCCAGGAACTATGCAAGCTGCTAGGGGCGCGTCAATGGAAAACAAAAAAAAAAAACAGTTCTGATTTTGTGGAACTTAAATTCTAGTGGAAGTAAACAAAATAAGTTTAATGTGTAGCGTTTTTTGTTTTTTTTTTTTTGAGACGGAGTCTCGCTGTGTCGCCCAGGCTAGAGTGCAGTGGCGCGATCGCAGCTCACTGCAAGCTCCACCTCCCGGGTTCAAGCAATTCTCCTGCCTTAGCCTCCCAAGTAGCTGGGACTACAGGCGCCCGCCACCTCGCCCGGCTAGTTTTTTGTATTTTTTAGTAGAGACGGGGTTTCACCGAGTTACCCAGGATGGTCTTGATCTCCTGACCTCGTGATCCGCCCGCCTCGGCATCCCAAAGTGCTGGGATTACAGGCTTGAGCCACCGTGCGCGGCCTAATGTATAGTATGTTACATGGGAAATGTTTAAAAAAATTGTTTTAAGTGAGAAAGAAAGCAATGGAGTGAGCTTTTAAATAAAGTGATCAGAACCTTGTTATTCAGAAGGTGGCACCGAAGGAGGTGAGGGGTTGAGCCATGCGGTTATCTTGGGGAGGAATATTCTAGGCAGAGGGAAGGCCTGGAGGCTGCCATGTATCTGGCTGGAGCTGTGTAAGGAAATGGGAGCTGTAGGTGATGAGATCAGAAGATGGTCAGTCATTCAGGGTGGCTAGCCTTCAGTGAAATACAAGGTTCAAAACCACTGGAAGGTTTTGCACAGAAGACTGACATGGTTTAACTTCCATTTCATAGAAACATGCTAGCTGCCAAATGAAAATAGACATTAAGGTAGTAAAAGCAGAGGTGGAGAGACGTGTAAAGGGACTGGCAGTAATTAGGGAGAGATGATGGTGAGCTGGGGGACAGGTAAAGAGGTGGTGAGAAGTGGTCAGGTTCTTGATAAATCTTGATTTCATTGAATCTTTTTTTTTTTTTTTTTTTTTTTTGAGACGGAGTTTCGCTCTTGTTGCCCAGGCTAAAGAGCAGTGGCTCGATCTCGGCTCACTGCAACCTCCGCCTCCCGGGTTCAAGCGATTCTCCTGCCTTAGTCTCCCAAGTAGCTGACATTACAGGTGCCCATCATCATGCCTGGCTAATTTTTGTATTTTTAGTAGACAAGGGTTTCACCATATTGGTCAGGCTGGTCTCGAACTGCTGACTCATGATCCATCTGCCTCAGCCTCCCAAAGTGCTGGAATTACAGATGTGAGCCACAGCGCCCGGACGATTTCATTGAATCTTAAATAGCTTAATAGAGATGTTACTTAAGCATCTCTAAGATGACTACTCCCAAATATATATCCCTAGCCCAGACTTCCAAAAGGTAGTAGACTTCACGTCCAGTTTCCTACTTACTATCTTTACTTGGATGTCTAATTGACTAACCAAATTCATCACATCCCTAACTAACCAAATTCATCACATCCCTAACTAATGCGCACGCCTCACTTCTGGAATCCAGCCCTGCCATAGATTCTCTATCTATATTTTGATAATTCCATTCTTCCAGTTGCTTAGCCTGAAATTTTTGGTGTCTTTCGTCCATGACTTCTTTTTTTCCCCACACCTCTTACCCAAGCATCAGCAAATCCCATTGGCCCTTTCCCAATGTCCTGGTCTCCTCCTCTGTGTTGACAGAGGCTGTAGCTTCCTTAGTTTTTCCTTATTGATGAACATTTCTTCGTCTGCATTTTATGTTGTAAAATTGTGTTGATGTCTTGGCTGATGTTGACTCAAATTCCATTTGTCCTTTGGGTTTATTGCTTCTGTACTTTATATTTCCTTGTCTTTTTTTTTTTTGAGACGGAGTCTAGCTCTGTTGCCAGGCTGGAGTGCAGTGGTGTGAACTCGGCTTACTGCAACCTCCGCCTCCCAGGTTCAACCGATTCTCCTGCCTCAGCCTCCCAAGTAGCTGGGATTACAGGCATGTGCCACCACGCCTAGCTAATTTTTGTATTTTTAGTAGAGACGGGTTTTCACCACGTTGGCCAGGATGGTCTCGATCTCCTGACCTTGTGATCTGCCCACCTTGGCCTCCCAAAATGCTGGGATTACAGGCGTGAGCCACCGCGTCCGGCCTTCCTTGTCTTTATATTGGGGTTAGAGATGGAAAGAACACATTGTGGTCAATGTAAGAGAGAGAGAGAGAGATATATATAACTATTATAATGTGTGTGTGTGGTGTTAATCTATCATGTTTAACCTGAAGTCTATCATGTCTATATGAGGAAGGAAGAGGAACAAAATTTTAAAAAGATGATTGAGTCTGAGTATAGTATGAGACTCCGGTTGTTGGATGAAGAGTGTGAGCTGAATCTCCAGAGACAGCAAGAATGCACGTCTGACTTGAACTTGAGAGAAGGCCTTCTGAATCAAGTGATCCAACTTGCCACAGAGTTAGAGGAGATGTTCCAGGAAATGCTGCAGGTGAGATGTTGAAAACGACATCCTCTTAATATTTGAAAAATGAGAAAAAGAAGAGCTGAACATTATGTCAATTCTGGAATAACATATCCAGTGACAACCACACATGTATTAAATGAATTATATACCTACCTGGCAACTCTATTTCTATGAATTTATCTTCACATGCATATAAAAAGACATAAATAAAGCACAATATACCTATAAATATATTTGTACACATATTACTCTATTATACTTCAAATATACTTACACACATAGAAAAAGATACCTGGATAAGGCAACACTGAAACTGAGTTTCAGTTTAGAGCCATGGTTTAGAATTCTCCTTTGAAGCCAGATGAATGGAGTTCCTATCTGAGTCAGCTGTTTACTGGCTCCTGGGTGGCCTACGACCTGCTGCTTAACCTTTGACTTGGTTCCTTTAGCTGTAAACTGCACATAACAATGGCCCCTAATTTATAAAATTATTGTGAGATTTGAGTGAGGTAATCTGCTAGGCTTATTAAACAGTGTCTTGCTTCATGTTAAGCAGTTGATGAGTAGGAAATACTACAATTATAACATTTATTCATAGCAAGAGGTTAGAAACACCCTGTATTTATCAATAGAAGACTCACAAAATGTGGTCTGCACATACATGGAAGAATACTCTTCAGCATGTTACGATGGTGTCACGGCTCTGTGTATATGAATAAGGAATGTTCTCCAAGAAAAAAGTAAGTTGTCGGATTAGTAATCAAATATAATAAACTATCACTTATGTTTATGTTCTTTCCCCCTAAATAACATACTCACGTTGCTTATGTGACTACCTATGTAAAGTATACTTGGAAGGATAAAAAGAAAACCAATATCAGTACATAATTATGTATTTCTTATTAGTTAATCTATATAACTTAATTTTAATTGATTTCAAGTTAATGAAAAAATAGGGAACCTTCTGAGCAGCCACAGAAAAAACATGAAATGTTTTAGGTACATGTTAATTTGAGTAAGGGCTGCATGTACCCACATCTGTGTCAGCTTAAACATACATAATGGGGTCAAAGAATCCACTGTCTCTTGAGAGGAATCCTGCTTCAACAATATCATGGTCTTGCCTAATTATGTCTATTCCTGGGGTAGCAGGCAGAAAAGCAGGTTTGTTTGGTTTGGTTTGGTTTTTTTTTTTTTTTTTCTTTGAGACAGAGTCTTGCTCTGTTGCTCAGGCTGGAGTGCAGTGGCACGATCTTGGCTCACTGCAACCTCTGCCTCCCGGGTTCAAGCAATTCTCCTGCTTCAGCCTCCTGAGTAGTTGGGATTATAGGCGCCCGCCACCACCCCTGGCTGATTTTTGTACTTTTAGTGGAGACCAAGTTTCACCATGTTGGCCAGGCTGGTCTCGAACACCTGACCTCATGATCTGCTGGCCTTGGCCACCCAAAGTGCTGGGATTCAGGCGTGAGCCACCGTGCCCAGCCAAAAAGCAGGTTTTTAAAGACATGGTTGAATGAATCAATAGGAGAAGTTACCGAACTCTTGTTCCTGAACTTGAGGTTGTTAAATAGTAACAAAGAGATGCTTCTGCAGAGACTGAGCCATGTGGGGAGAGAGAACATGAAGAAACTGAAGGAGAGTGAAGCCAGGGTTTCTGAACAGATCTGCAGCCTCCAAAAACTCACCACGGAGCTTGAGAAGAAGTGTGGGGAAGACGCCTTAGCATTGCTCAAGGTAAGATGCTGGGGAAAAGAAAATAAAATTCATTCCAGTATTTGAGAAATGAGAAGTGGACAGTACTCATTAGGGGTTGCTGCCAGAACACAATATCCAATGATCTTCAACTACAAAAGAAGACTGCACGACTATTTTTTAGCTGCCAAAAGCATTAGGAATGGTCGTAGCTTTGTGGGATAGTGTGGAGCTGCTTATGAGATTAATTCTCACCTTAAAGCAGTAAGTTCGGATTGAGATGTGACAGTGTGGTTAATTGATTAGTCAAATTATGATACATCCATACAATGAAATATTCTGTAATCATAAAGAATAAAACAGCTCTATAGGCACTACAAGAGTATCTTCAAGCACTCAAGTGAAAAAGAAAGATGCAGATTGCTTTTCGTTTGATCTTTCGATAAGAAGTATATATACACACATATACATGTGTGCCTGCTAACAGTCACAGACTTTCTGGCAAAAATAAATAAATATATAGTCATCTGCGATGATCTTGAAACAAGGGTGAGATTATCTGCTATGGTCTGAATGTTTGTGTCCCTCCAAAATATTTATGTTGACATCCTCTTCCCCAAGGCGATGGTATTGGGAGGTGGGGCCTTTGGGTAGTGAGTGGGTCCTGGGGGCAGAGCCCCTGTGAGTAGGATTAGGGCCCTTATAAAAGAGGCGGAGGAAGACCTTGCGCCTTCGGCTTGTGAGGCTGGAGATGGAGGCTACCTAGGAGGGCTGGAGCCCTCAGCGGACACGGAATCTGCCGGTGCCTTGATCTGGAGATTCCCGGCCTCCAGAACCGCGAGAAATGAATTTCTGTTGTGAAGAAGCTACTCAGTCTGTGGTAAGTATTTGCATATTTTGAATTTTGTACAGTAACATACGTTTCCTTTTCAAAAAGTGGGTTATCTTTTTTTTTTAGATGGAGTCTCACTCTATTGCCCAGGTTGGAGTGCAGTGGAGTGATCTTGGCTCACTGCAATCTCTGCCTCCTGGGTTCAAGCGATTCTCCTGCCGCAGCCTCCCGAGTGGTTGGGATTACAGGCGCCCACCACCACACCCGGCTAATTTTTGTATTTTTAGTAGAGATGGAGTTTCACCATTCTGGTCAGGCTTGTCTCAAACTCCTGACTTCAGGTGATCCACCCGCCTGGGCCTCCCAGAGTGCTGGGATTACAGGCATGAGCCACTGCGCCCGGCCTTACTGTCTCTTTAAGACTGTCCATATCCCTCTGCTAGGCTTATAATTGCAAGTGAATGCGCTCATCTGGAAAGCGTCTGCAGGTAAATCCTTAGGAAGCAGCTCAGTTCTTGATCATGCAGGCAGGTGTGGCTCTGCCTGCCTCCCACTGCCCTCCCAGCCTGCTCAACTCTGGCCACCCCCTGCATGGAAAGCAGATAGATGCTCGCGTTCTGAAGACTGAGAAATGGTGGCTCTGAATAAGATTGCTGGGGTGAAGGATAGAAAACATTTTCCTTGGGGATACAACAACATGATTTCATGCATTTTTCTGACTTTTTCTGTTTCCATGTTAGAATTTGTTCATCTGATAACTAGCATTATGAGGCTGAAGACATGACATGGAAATTGAGTTTATTGTAGAGGATATTTTCCTGGGCACAGATTGCAAAAGACGGCTCAAAAACCCAGTAGTAACCCGGTCTCTTTTCTTTCCCTTAGAATGCAAAATACTCTTTAGAAAGGTGAGTTTTCATTTTGGATACAATTGGGTCAGAACCAGAGTCCAATAAGATGTTGATTGGGATAAGGAGAGTGCATTTGCTGGCAGGAGGTAATGGGATCCATCTACTAGACCAAGGGGTCTGTGGTCTGTGCGGATGACTGAGGCTGTCCTTTCCCTTCAGGAGCAAGTCACTGCTGCTTGAGCGTCTAGAGCCCGCTCATATCATAGACTTGAGTTTATGCCACATAAGAGGATTCAGCAGCATGTTCAGAGTACTCCAGAGTAAGTTGACACGTGTGACGCTCACACGGCTCTGTTCTGTATCTGAGAATCAGGTCACCTTCCTGCCATAAATGGAAACAAATTCCAGTAGTTTAAAAATTTTAGGCCAGCATAGGGGGTCACTCCTGTAATCCCAGTACTTTGGGAGGCCAAGGCGGGCAGTTTGCTTGAGGCCAGGAGTTTGAGACCAGCCTAACCAACATGGTGAAGTCCCATCTCTACAAAAAACACGAAAATTAGCCAGTTGTGGTGATGCACGCCTGCAGTTCCAGCTCCGTGAGTGGCTGAGGCAGGAGAATTGCTTGAACCCGGGAGGCGGAGGTTGCAGTGAGCTGAGATCACACCACTGCACTCCAGCCTGGGCAACAGAACGAGACTCTATCTTAAATAAATAAATAAAAATTTTAGGAGACTGGAGAGCTGAATATGTTATACATATTAGATAACGATCAAGAAAATAACTGTATGATCTTATATGAAAGCTTTTCCCATGCAAATTCTTATTTATTTATTTATTTTTTTGGACACGGAGTTTCACTTTGCCCAGGCTAGAGTGCGGTGGTACGATCTTGGCTCACTGCAACCGCCCCTTCCTGGGTTCAAGTGATTCTCCTGCCTTGGCCTCCCGAGTAGCTGGAATTACAGGCATGCACCACCACACCCGGCTAATTTTTTGTATTTATAGTAGAGACGAGATTTTACCATGCTGGTCAGGCTGGTCTCGAACTCCTGATCTCAGGTGGTCTTCGTGCCTTGGGCTCCCAAAGTGCTGGGATTACAGGCATGAGCCACCATGCCTGGCTGCAGATTCTTTACCAGTTTCCCAGCCATGAAACATGATTGCAGGCAGATTCCACTGCTTAAAAATGTAAACTTCTAGGGGGAGAAATTCAGCATGTATAACAAAGGGTTTGTATCTCCTGTCCTTATAGCTTTACCTTTTCCAGAGCGTCCTATTGATGGAATCCTACAGTGTGTGGCCTTTCGAGGCTGACAGCATACTGCAGTTGAGATACAGAATGTCCAGACTGCTTCATGTATCAGTAGTTTGCTCCTTTTTATTGTTGATAATATCCCGTTGTAGAAATATACTATAATTTATTTATCTTTTGCAATTCTATGGACATGGGTTGTTTCCAGCTCTGTGCTGTAAATATTAGCATGCAGGTTTTTCTGTGGGCATAGCTTCACAGTTCTTGATTGACTATCTAAGGGTGAGATTGTCAAACTTGTTTTCCAAACTACCTGTGCCATTTTGCCCTCCCACCAATAATGTGCTAGATTCAGTTACTCTATATTCTCACCAGCATTTGGTATTGTCAGTTTGTTTTACTACATCCAACCCAATAGATGTGTAGTGGTATCTCATTTTAATTTGCATTTCCAGAATGACTAATGATGTTGAGCATATTTTCATGTGTTTATTTTCCCTCTATCTCTACTTTGGTGAAATACATGTACAAACCCCTTTTTAAAATTGGGTTGTATGTTTCTTGAGTTTTATAATTTCTTTATATATTCTGTTTAGCAGTCATTTATCAGATATGTTTTGCAAATATTTCCTCCCAGTATGGTTTATATTCTCATTTTCCTAATACTGTCTTTTGAAGTGTAGAGGTTTTGCATTTTGATGAAGTTCAATTTATCAATGTTTTTCTTTTATGATTTGTGCTTTTTGTGTCTTATTTGAGAAATTTTGCCAAAGCCAACAAAGATTTCCTTCTAAAAGTTTTATGGCTTTAGGTTTTACGGTTTTAGGTTTTACATTGTGGCCTATGAACCATTGAGAGTTAATATCTGTATACAGTTCACAGAATGGTGCAAACCCTCTCCTCCCCCTACCTTTTATTTTTATTTTTTGTCACATGTGTATCCATTTGTTCCAGTTTCATTTGTTAAAAACACTACCGTTGTCCATTCAATTTACTTGGCCCCTTTGTTGAAAATCAACTGGTATGTGTGACCAGATGTATTTGTGACTCTAAGAGGTCTATTGGTGGTTGACTCTATCCATGTGACCAGGTCTATTTGTGACTCTAAGAGGTCTGTTGGTGGTTGACTGTATCCATGTGACCCTGGTCTATTTGTGACTGTAAGAGGTCTATTGGTTTTGACTCTATCCATGTGACCAGGTCTATTTGTGACTGTAAGAGGTCTATTGGTGGTTGACTCTATCCATGTGATCAGGCCTATTTGTGACTGTAAGAGGTCTATTGATGGTTGACTCTATCCATGTGACCAGGTCTATTTGTGACTCGAAGAGATCTATTGATGGTTGACTCTATCCATGTGACCAGGTCTATTTGTGACTCTAAGAGGTCTATTGATGGTTGACTCCATCCATGTGACCAGGTCTATTTGTGACTCTAGGAGGTCTATTGATGGTTGACTCTATCCATATGACCAGGTCTATTTGTGACTCTAAGAGGTCTGTTGGTTTTGACTCTATCCATGTGACCAGGTCTATTTGTGACTCTAAGAGGTCTATTGGTGGTTGACTCTATCCATGTGACCCAGGTCTATTTGTGACTCTAAGAGGTCTATTGATGGTTGACTATTCCTTTGCCAATAGCACATTGGCTTGAATGATAACTCTGTAGGAAGTCTTGGAAGCAGGTACTGTGCATTCTCCAAATGTATTCTTTTTCGGAATAGTTTTGGCTACTGTAGGTTGTTTGCTTTTCCACATAAATTTTGAAATCAGCTTGTTGGCTTCTTCAGAATGGACCGCTGGGATTTTTATTGATATTACATTGAATCCGTAGATCAATTTGGGAAGAATTGACATCTTGACAATATTTAGTGCTTTCAGTCCAGGAATACAAAATATCTCCATTTATTTAGGTCTTAGATTTCTCTCATTAGTGTTTTGTCACTTTCAGCATACAAATGTTATATGTATTTGGAGATGTATCCCTAAGTATTTTATGTTTTTTAGTACCGCTGTAAACGGTATTTTAAAATACCAATTTCTAATGGACATTTCATTCATTTCTAGTTCATTACAAGTATATAGAAATGGAATTGTTTTATATATATTGACATTTGTACCCTATTACTATGCAAAACTCACTCATTAGACAGTGGATTTCTGTAAATAGATCCTTCGGGGTTTTCTACAGAGTCATGCAGTATATGAGTCTAGGTAGCTTTATTTCTGCCTTTCCAGTCTGTAAGCCTTTTCTGTATTTTTCTTGCCGTATCGGACTGGCTCAGACCTGCGGTGTGTTGAATAGAAGTGATGAGAGTGGACACTTGCTTATTCTTGATCTTAGGAAGAAAGAAGACATTAAGTCTTTACTGTAAATTCTGATACAGCTGTAGGACTTTTTGTTGTTTTGTATTTTGTTTTTTTGTTTTTTTGTTTTTTGAGATGATGTCTGGCTCTGCCACCCAGGTTGGAGAGCAATGATGAAGTCTCGTTCACTGCAACCTCCTCCCAGATTCAAACGATTCTCCTGCCTCAGCCTCCCGAGTAGCTGGGACTACAGGCGCGTGCTACGACACTCAGCTAATTTTTGTATTTTTAGTAGAGACGGGGTTTCACTCCATTGGTCAGGCTGGTCTCAAACTCCCAACCTCGTGATCCGCCTGCCTCGGGCTCCCAAAGTACTGGGATTACAGGCGTGAGCCACCGCGCCTGGCCCTTGCTATAGGATTTTTTTATGACTGCCTTTCATCAAATTGAGGATGTCCCCCTTTATTTCTGGTTTACTAAGAATTTTTATCATGAATCAATGTTGAATTTATCAAGTTCTTTTTCTCTTGAGATGTTCCTGGTTTTTCTTCTTCAACCTTTTCTTATTGTTGTTGTTTTTGAGATGAGTCTCGCTCTGTTGCCCAGGCTGGAGTGCAGTGGCACGATCTCGGCTCACTGCAACTTCTGCCTCCCAGATTCAAACAATGCTCCTGCCTCACCCTCCTGAGTAGCTGGGATTACAGGCTGCCACCAGGTCCGGCTACTTTTTGTAATTTTAATAGAGATGGGGTTTCACCAGACTGGTCACGAAGTCCTGGCCTCAAGTGATCCGTCCGCCTCGGCCTCCTGAAGTGCTGGGATTACAAGCGTGAACCACTGTGCCCGGCCACAGCTGTGCATTTTTCCAAAGATAATTTGCATTTGTTTCTGCCAGTCTCCTGGAAATATTGAGAGTCTCAGACAATTTATTTAAAATTCAAGACATGTAGCTTTTGAGACCACCCTAATAATGTGAATTGGCCTTCAAATTCAGAGATTTAAGTTAATTAAATTTACTGCAGTCAAATACTAGAAATTAAGTTGGATTCCACATTATAGAAAGTAGGAAATAGGCCGGGCGCGGTGGCTCAAGCCTGTAATCCCAGCACTTTGGGAGGCCGAGACGGGTGAATCACGAGGTCAGGAGATCGAGACCATCCTGGCAAACATGGTGAAACCCCGTCTCTACTAAAAAATACAAAAAACTAGCCGGGTGAGGTGGCGGCGCCTGTAGTCCCAGCTACTCGGGAGGCTGAGGCAGGAGAATGGCGTGAACCCGGGAGGCGGAGCTTGCAGTGAGCTGAGATCCGGCCACTGCACTCCAGCCGGGGAGACAGAGCGAGACTCCGTCTCAAAAAAAAAAAAAAAAAAAGAAAGTAGGAAATAAAGGCTTTCCAGGTTTATGGCTTAGACAGCTGAAGCAGTAAGGGAGCTGTGAACTCCCTTAGTGGAGACTGCAGAGGGCTGGCCTTGAAGTTCCATTTTGGGTGTCTTATGTTTGAAATTCCTGTGTTTTTTCCAGCTGGTATTTGGCTGTTTATAGAGTGAGTCATAGACACAGGGAAGGTCTTTAAAACTGAAGCACAGTTACCTGGACGCAGCGAAGGAGAATATACTACTTGAAAGGGGTCCCAGGACCAAGCCCTGTGAAAGATCATGATAGATAGAGGTTGGGCAGAAAGAGGTGAGAGGAACAGAGTAGGAAGAAGGTATATTTGTGCAGGTATGAGGAATTCATTGAGCCTGCTTGTTCTCAGCGTCAGTTGCTGGAGGGTCCTCACAGGTGTTCTGTCCTCCACTGGAGAATTCTCTGATGTACTTACTGCCTGATGTCCAGGGCCTGTTGTCCGCAGTTTCCAGGCCTCTATGTTACCCTGTGGAGATATTTAAGATGTGTAGAGTACATCATTGGGAGGGCCATGAATGAGTTGCTGCTAGCTTACTCCTCCGTCTGCTCCAGGCTTGGAGACCTGTAGAAGACCAGGGTTGGGTCCCAAGTGATATCTGGGTGGAACTTGGCACCAGGACAGTTTGACAGCCTCTGGGGTGAAGGTGTTTTTTGTTGTTTGTTTTGAGATGGTTTGTTTTGAGATGTTGTTTGTTTTGTTGTTTGTTTTGAGATGTTTGTTTTGCTCTGTCGCCCAGGCTGGACTGCAGTGGCATGATCTCGGCTCACTGCAACCTCTGCTTCCCGGGTTCAAGCAATTTTCTACCTCAGCCTCCCGAGAAGCTGGGATTATAGGCGTCCGCCACCACACGTGGCTAATTTTTGTATTTTTTTAAATAGAGATGGGGTTTTACCGTCTTGGCCAGGCTGGTCTTGAACCCCTGACCTTGTAAGCCACCGTGCCTGGCCGGGTGAAGGTGTTTCTAAACCTTCCTTAGCCCATTCGTCTTTGTTTTATTCTTCCTGCTCAGGCAGACTGTGTCCCTTTCCATATCTTATGGACTTTTTCCTCCACGAGGTCCATATTGAAGTAAAGTTTAGAGGTTCCTTTTTCTGGACCCTCCCAAATTGCCTCTCCCGTGTCTGCGCCTGGGGCTTGTGCCCACTCAGTGGGAAGCCCAGGTGTGTTAGAATCACGTCTCTGGCATTGGCATTGGTGAACTCCTACGTTAACGAGGGTTTTCTTTCCTGGCAGGACATTTAACGTTGGATCCTGAAACAGCTCATCCCTGCCTGGCCTTATCTGAGGACCTGAGAACTGTGAAATTGAGGCATGGGCAGCAGGATGGGGCTGGCGACCCAGGAAGATTGGACTTCAGTGCCATGGTGCTGGCTGCGGAGAGCTTCACCTCAGGGCGGCACTACTGGGAGGTGGACGTGGAAAAGGCAACCAGGTGGCAAGTGGGCATATTCCACGGCTCTGCAGACACGAAGGGCAGCACGGCCAGAGCTTCCGGAGAGAAAGTCTTGCTCACAGGGTCGGTGATGGGGACGGAGTGGACCCTCTGGGTCTTCCCCCCTCTGAAAAGGCTTTTCCTGAAAAAGAAGTTGGACACAGTTGGGATTTTCCTTGACTACGAACACGGGCAGATATCATTCTACAATGTGACCGAGACGTCCCTCATTTACAGTTTCTCCCATTGCGCCTTCCAAGGAGCTCTCAGGCCTGTGTTTTCCCTCTGTATCCCAAACGGAGACACAAGTCCAGACTCCCTCACCATCTCCCCGCAACACGGTCCTTCTTGTGATGCTGCTGTTAGCCCTTAATCTTCTGTGTGCAAACTCCAGCACCACAAGAGACCAGAAAGTTGGAGAACAGGACATTGAAATAATTTTTGTAAACTAACCCAATAAAAAGCATTCCGGGAGTCGGAGCCTGATTTAATATCCGGAGCCGTTGCATTTATGTAACTGTCAACACAAATGTGTGTAGTGGAAGAGGTTGCACTTAACTTGAATCATGAATGATAATAACAGGGAAATCCGACACTAATGAGAACAAACGCATATGCATCATAGGGTTGGGGAATTAGAGAAGAAATATAGTCTGGGGTCGTTAGAACTAGGTTAGGAACTCGATCTATTTGTGAAAACATTTGCAGAATCAGGTCTAATCCGGAATGAAAGCAGGACTTCAGATGTAAGCATGCCACCATGAGGAAGAGAGACATCCCATTACTGACAGTGAGTATCGGGACCTCCCAAAATTTTTATTCCGAATAGAGAATAATAATATATGTAGATATTTTATGTGGATAAGAAGGAGGAGTTGTGGAAAATGTGAATATTTTAAATTTTTATTTTTCTTTTTTTTTGAGACGGAATTTCGCTCTTGTCGCCCAGGCTGGAGTGCAGTGGCTTGATCTCAGCTCACCACAACCTCCCCGGGTTCAAGCAGTTCTCCTGCCTTAGCCTCCCAAGTAGCTGGGGTTACAGGTGCCCACCACCACGCCCAGCTAATTTTTGTATTTTTAGTAGAAGCGGGGATTCACCGTGTTGACCAAGATGGTCTCGAACTCCTGACCTCAAGTGATCCACCCGCCTCGGCCTCCCAAAGTGCTTGAATTACAGGTGTGAGCCACGGCACCTGGCCTACCTCTTTCTGATAAGAACAATTTGATTTATTAGAAGAAGCCCGATAGGTAATGCTTTGAATCAGGTAAGTAATATCAATGATGCCTGGTGTTCACCCTGTTTCTCTATTTGGTGATCTACTGGCAAATGCTTTCCCTTACATCCTTGCTCAGGGATGGTTGTATAATGCTGAGAAAATAAGTATCTACACAGGGACTTTCATGTTTAAGTTTTATTATACTTTATCTCCTTTAATATTTTTAACAACCTATGAGTGTGCATTAATGTTACTATTCATATGTGGAAACTGATGCTCAGAGAGCTGATTTGTTTTTTCTAATGTTATTTAGCTGTTACGTATCTAGTAACAAGGAGAAGGAATTAAATCCAGACCGTCATCAGATCAAAAAGCAAGCTCTGCCTTGACTCCTCTCACACAGGGATCTGTTGTAATGAGCATGACCAGGTGGAACAGGGTCCGGTTTTACTCAGATGTTCTGAAAATGCAGGTCAGTTCCCACAGAAGATAGAAGCAGCCTATCAGTTACACTGCCCTCTGTAGGTGGGCTCTGGCTTGTGGAGGCCAAGTTCTTTCTTTAGGACCGGCAGAGGAGGAAGGAACGAAAGGCAAATGTCAGAAAATTGCCTCTGTTGACTCATGGAAGTCAAGGAAGATGTAGGATCTTACTTATCTGTCTTTTGGGGCAACATTTTTGACGATTTCGAATTCTCAAAATGTGCTTTTAAAAGATGTGAATAAGTATATTCTGGTAAAGATACACCCTTGGAAAAGTCACAGTGTGTCTTTATGCTGAATCACAGGAAGAATTGGGGGAAGTGGCTCTGATTGGAAAAGTCAGGGTCAGGTTAGATAAGTGAGCCAAAAGTGAGATAATTATTTGAAACATTGAGACGAAGAATTCAGAGCAGGCCAGGCACGGTGGCTCACACCTGTAATCCCAGCACTCCGGGAGGCTGAGGCAGGTGGCTCACAAGGTCAGGAGATCGAGACCATCCCGGCCAACATAGTGAAACCCCATCTCTACTAAAATACAAAAAATTAGCCAGGCATAGTGGTGTGCACCTGTAGTCCCAGCTACTCAGGAAGCTGAAGCAGGGGAATCACTTGAACCCGGGAGGTGGAGGTTGCAGTGAGCCGAGATTGCACCACTGCTCTGTACTCCAGCCTGGCAACAGAGCAAGACTCTGTCTCAAAAGAATTCAGAGCAACGGCTCTCAAACCCTTACGTAATTTTTAAAGAAAAGATAATGATGACTCATGAAGGAAAATGTGAGATGATTTAGCAATAAATGTATGATTAATGTTCAAAACCCAGTAATACACATCTCCATGTCTAGCTACTGCAAATTAAAAGCTGAAATAAATACTTTGGATCAAACATTGCTATACAACCCCCAACATAAAAATAAAATTGTTTATAATAAGCTAGAACATATGATAAGCCAAACTAGTGGTTCTCAAAATTGCCCCAACTCCAGAGGGAACATTTGATAATGTCTGCAGCAGTTTTTTAGTTGTCACCAGAAGATCAGTGCCACCGGAATCTAGTGAGTAGAGACCAGTGATGCTGCAGTGTATCCTACGGTGGACAGTGCACCCGATGCACAAAGATTTATTCGGCTCAAAACACAGTAGTGCTGAGGCTGAGGAACCGTGATCTAAACCAACAATAATAGTAAAAAACAAGAGTAGCAAACTTTGAAAACTCAAATCAGAATGTTGTTAAACCATTATCTGCATTCTTTCTCCAGAGTACAGGAATTCCTAATGTACCCATTTAGTGAGGGCTTTGCAAGTTATATTTATAACTTGGCACAATCTTGGCTCACTGCAAACTCCACCTCCCGGGTTCAAGGGATTCTCCTGCCTCAGCCTCCCAAGTAGCTGGGATTACAGGCGTGCACCACCACACCCAGCTAATTTTTGTATTTTTAGTAGAGACAGGATTTCACCATATTGGTCAGCTTGCAAATTATTTGTTAACAGCTAATTATCTTAGAATATTGAATTTAAGAGAAAGAATAAATTAATATATTGACCTGACCTTGTGAATATCATAATTAATAAGTAGGTTATTAGTTAAATACTTTGGTCATAATTCTATACATTTTCATCCGTTTTGTTTGTTTGTTTGTTTTTGAGATTGACTCTCTGTTGCCCAGGCTGGAGTGCAGTGGCACGATCTCGGCTCACTGCAACCTCTGCCTCCTGGGTTCAAGCAGTTCTCTTGCCTCAGCCTCCCGAGTAGCTGGGATTACAGGCACGCCACCATGCCCAGCTAATTTTCTGTATTTTTAGTAGAGATGGGATTTCACCGGGTTAGCCAGGATGGTCTCGATCTCCTGACCTCATGATCCACCTGCCTCAGTCTCCCAAAGTGCTGGGATTACAGGCGTGAGCCACCACGCCTGGCCTTTCATTTATATTTTTAAAAATACATTCATAATGTCCAAAAACTCTAGTTCCAACTAGTTCCACCTCCTGCAAGACCCCCTTTGAACCTTCCAACCCAGACCCTATGTCTTCCCCCTGTTTCTCTGTTCTGACACACGGATAAGACTGTCGGAGTTGTGTTCTTATGACAGAGAGCCTGACTTAGAGCTTTGTTCGACCAACCGGGTTTTCGGATGATCTTCCAAGGAGTCCAGCAGTCAACATTTCTCATCTTTTGAGCAAGAAATAATTACAAATTCACCTTCACCTATTCTTTCTCCTTCTCTCTTGCAATCAACCAATTTTTTTCCTACCTCGTATTGCCTCCAAATTCCTGTGGGCTTTTAGGAAATCCTCACCCGGAGATCAGGGCTTGGCAAACTTTTTCTGTAAAACTAGGTAATTAATATCTTGGACTTTATTGGTCATACTGTCCCTCTTGAAACTAACTCTGCTGCTGTAGTGCATATACAGCCAGGACAGTGCTTAAATAAATGCATGTGGCTCTACTCTTCCAATAAAACTTTATTTATAAAAACAGGGGCCACAGTTTGCCTGCCCCGGCTATAGATGATTCCTTTTCTCTTTTCAATATTGAAACTATTCCTCAGTCAGGACCTTCTAAAATTAACTTTTAAAAAGCTAACGTAGGCCGGATGTGGTGGTTCCTCCTGTAAGATGCGCACTTCAGGAGGCCCAGGTGAGCTATGATTGCACCATTGCACTCCAGCTTGGACAACAGAGAGATGTCTCCAAAAAACGTATGTGTGACTGTATCTCCTGGGTTTTTTTTGTTTGTTTGTTTTGTTTTTTTGTTTTGAGACAGAGTCTCGCTCTGTCGCCCAGGCTGGAGTACAGTGGCGTGATCTCGGCTCACTGCAACCTCCTGGGTTCAAGCAATTCTCCTGCCTCAGCCTCCCGAGCAGTTGGGATTACAGCCATGTGCCACAAGGCCTGGCTAGTTTTTGTATTTTTAGTAAAGACCGGGTTTCATCATATTGGCCAGGCTGGTCTCGAACTCCTGAACTTGTGATCCACCCACCTTGGCCTCCCAAATGCACTCTGGTGTGTGTGTTGGTTTATGCTATCCACTTCTGTGTTTAGTCCAATCTGCTTTCTGTCTCTTTCTGCCTACAGGCCTTAATCGCTTCCATATTGCTAAATCCAACTGATTTTATTCCTTTTTTTTTTTTTTTAAGATGGAGTTTCGTTCTTGTTGCCTAGGTTGGAGTGCAATGGTGCGATCTCAGCTCACCACAACCTCTGCCTCCCAGGTTCAAGTGATTCCCCTGCCTCAGCCTCCCAGGTAGCTAGGATTACAGGCATGCACCACCACGCCCAGTTAATTTTGTATTTTCAGTAGAGACAGGGTTTCTCCATGTTGGTCAGACTGGTCTCGAACTGCTGACCTCAGGTGATCCGCCTGCCTTGACCTCCCGAAGTGGTGGGTTTATAGGCGTGAGCCACCATGCCCGGCCACTTCCATTTCATATTACTCAAGCTCTCAGAAGTAGTCAATGCTATTAATCTCTTTATCCTCAATAAATTCTCCGTTGACTTACAGGACGCGTGCTGTCCTCATTTTCCTACCCTTTTGCCAAATGCATCTTTTTCCCTTTAAACTTGTAGTAAATACTTCCTGTTCCTTCCTAGGATCTCATTTCTCATTCACTTCTCTAAGTGAACCTCATGTCCACAGCAGAAACTATCAACTCCTCAGAAGTGACCCCTAAATGTATACAGTTAAGTGTTGCATAATAGTGTTTTGGTCAATGATAGATTATATATATGACGGTGGTCCCACAAGATTACAATACTGTATTTTTACTGTACCTTTTCTATGTTTAGATACACAAACACGTTGTGTTACAGTGTGCAGTCCAGTAACCTGCTGTACAGGTTTGTAGCCTAGGAGAAACAGGCTACACCACACAGCCTGGGGGAGCAACCGGCTACACCATATAGCCTGGGGGTACAGCAGGAAGTGCCACTCAGGGGTATGTAAGTACACTGACATATGCACAAGGACAGCATCGCCTAAGGATGCATTTCTCAGGAGCTAGGGGGACACACACGACGGTACTTCTAACCCATGAGTTCCATTGGTAAAAATCGGTTCATGAGAGGTGAGAAAAGTCATATATTACAGTGGCCAGGGCCCTCCAAAAGATCCCAGTCCATAAACATATGCAGTATATATACGGTAGTAAAATTTCATGAGGGAGGAAGTGATTAAGGAAAAAAGTGCAAAAAATCTGTAGAAGGATCTAGGATCATCTCAAAGGTTTTCGTTTTTTTTTTTTGGAGATGGAGTCTCGCTCTATCGCCCAGGCTGGAGTGCAGTGGCCGGATCTCAGCTCACTACAAGCTCTGCCTCCCAGGTTTATGCCATTCTCCTGCCTCAGCCTCTCGAGTAGCTGGAACTACAGGCGCCCACCACCTCGCCTGGCTAGTTTTTTGTATTTTTTTTTAGTAGAGACGGGGTTTCACCATGTTTGCCAGGATGGTCTCGATCTCCTGACCTCGTGATCCGCCCGTCTCGGCCTCCCAAAGTGCTGGGATTACAGGCTTGAGCCACTGCGCCCGGCCAAAGGTTTTCATTTTACAGCGCTGTGGGGTTTTAACCAGTTTTGTATCTAACATAACAAAAATGTTGAGAGACATTGCTCTACCCCAAGTGTTTTTGTTTTTTGGGGCTTTTTTTTGAAACAGAGTCTCGTTCTGTCGCCAGGCTGGAGTGCAGTGGCACAATCTCGGCTCACTACAACCTCCGCCTCCTGGGTTTAAGTGATTCTCCTGCCTCAGCCTCCCGAGTTGCTGGGACTACTGGCGCATGCCACCATGCCTGGCTAGTTTTCTGTATTTTTTAGTAGAGACGGGGTTTAACCATAGTGGCCAGGCTGGTCTCAAACTCCTGACCTCATGATCCGCCCACTTCAGCCTCCCATAGTGCTGGGATTATAGGTGTGAGCCGCCGCGCCCTGCCCAAGTGTTTCTTTAAGCTTTATAGTTGTGTGGCAAACTTTTTGACATACCTCAAAATTGTATCTTTTCTGCTAGACCCAGTGGTCATCCTGTGCTCCCAGAAATGTTCCTTTCCAGCATACTCACAAAGTTGTCTGCTTTCCGCTATCCTCACGGCCACCATCCAGGCCAAGTCTCCGTCCTCACTTGCCTGGTTTCTCCATTTCTCATTCCTGACACATGTGAGTTTCACACTGCCACAAGTGTGAACTTTTTGAATTATGGCCGGGCACAGTGGCTCACACCTGTAATCCCAGCACTTTGGGAGGCCAAGGCAGGTGGATCACCTGAGGCCAGGAGTTTGAGACCAGCTTGGCCAACATGGTGAAACCCTGTCTCCACTAAAAATACAAAAATTAGCCGGGCATGGTGGCGGGTGCCTGTAGTCCCAGCCACTCAGGAGGCTGAGGTAGGAGAATTGCTTGAAACTGGGAGGTGGAGGTTGCCATGAGCCGAGATTGCACCATTGCACTCCAGCCTGGGTGACAGCAAGACTCCCATGTCAAAAAAAAAAAAAAAAGAAAAAGAAAAGAAAAAGGAAAATGCAATAAAGTAATATTAATGAAATAGTGGAGCTGGGTGAGTGATGTTGGGGTTCCAGGGGAAATATGCCTGCATAAGAACTAAAAAGTGAGTAAAGGATATTCAGGCAAAATGGTGCATTCGTTTACTAGGGTTGCCATAACAGACCCCCCACAAGCTTGGTGGCTTAAACTACAGACACTTATGGTCTCCTAGTTCTGGAGGCTAAAAGTGTCAAATTGGTTTCTTCTGAGGACTTTCCAGGCCTCTCCTGGCCTCTGGTGGCTTGCTGGCAGTCCCTGGTTTTTCCTTGACCTGCTGCTGATACAGCACTCCCTGCTTCACCTTCTTCTTCACCTGGTGTTCTCCCTGTATGGCTCTGTCTCTCCATAGGGCATTTTTAAAAATAAGGGCACCAGTCATATTGTGATAGAGCTTGCCCCACAATATGGCTTCAATTTTTTTTTTTTTTTTTTTTTTTTTTAAGAGACGGAGTTTCGCTCTTATTTCCCAGGCTGGAGTGCAATGGTGTGATCTCGGCTCACCACAACCTCCGCCTCCCAGGTTCAAGCAATTCTCCTGCCTCAGCCTCCCGAGTAGCTGGGATTAGAGACATGTACCGCCACGCCCGGCTAATTTTGTATTTTTAGTAGAGACAGGATTTCTCCATGTTGGTCAGGCTGGTCTCGAACTCCTGACTTCAGGTGATCCCCCTACCTCAGCCTCCCAAAGTGCTGGGATTACAGGCGTGAGCCACTGCGCCCGGCCAATATGGCTTCATTTTAACCCAATGATAATGCTGTTTTCAAATAAGGTCACATTCTGAGGAATTAGGACTTTTTTTTTTTTTTTTGAGACAGGGTCTTGTTTTGTCCCCCAGGCTGGAGCGCGGTGGTGGGATCTCGGCTCACTGCGGCCTCGACCTCCCAGCCTCAAGCGACCTTCCCACCTCAGCCTCTGGGTAGCTGGGACTATAGGTGTGTGCCACCGTGTCTGTTTCTTTTCTTTTTTGTTTGCTTCTTTTTTGTGTGTGTATTTGTGTGCGTGTGTGTGTGTGTCTGTGTGTGTGTGTGTCTGTGTGTGTGTGTGTCTGTGTGTGTGTTTGTGTAGAGACAAGTTTTCACCATGTTTCCCTGGCTAGTCTCAAACTTCTGGGCTCAAGTGATCCCAACTTGCTGGGATTACAGGCATGAGCCACCACTCCTGGCCGATACCAGGACTTTAACACATCAATTTTGGGGGCTAAGTGGAAGGAATTAACACAAATGAGCCTATAAGAAAGTTGTTACAAAAATGAGCTGTGCATGGTGGCTCATGCCTAATTCCAGTGCTTTGGGAGGCTAAGGTAGGAGGATTGTTTGAGCCCAAGGATGTAAGTTTACAGTGAGCCATGATTGTGCCACTGCGCTCCAGCCTCAGTGATAGCGCGAGACCCTGTCTCAAAAAAAAAGAAAGTTGGTGTAAAAACGGTATTGCATGTATACCTTCAAGCTTGCAAATCCTGTCACCTGAGAACTTTTTGTTTTTGTTTTTGTTTTTGGAGACGGAGTCTCGCTCTGTCACCCAGGCTGGAGGGCAGTGGAGCAATCTCGGCTCACTGCAACCTCCACCTCCTGGGTTCAAGCAATTCTCCTGCCTCAGCCTCCTGAGTAGCTGGGATTACAGGCGCCTGCCACCACGCCCGGCTAATTTCCTTTATTTTTAGTAGAGATGGGGTTTCACCATCTTGGCCAGGTTGGTCTCCAACTCCTGACCTCGTGATCCACCCGCCTTGGTCTCCCAAAGTGCTGGGATTACAGGCATAAGCCACTGCACCCGGCCAACCTGAGAAGATTTTATAAATCCTAATATCTAAACCATATCTCCCCAAGGATTACATCAGAATCTTTGGGGTTGGAAACTAGGCATCATTTTTTTTTTTCAAAGCTCCTTAGGTGATTACAGTATCCAACCAAGACAAGCAACAAAGTTGGCAGAAGCAAGAAATCGAAAACAACAGCTGGTTTGTTCAGTGGCTCTAGCCTTTCGTGTAGTGTACGATTTACTGTTTAAATGTAAAAATGTGTTGAAGGTGCTAGGGATTAGTAATAATGAAATGGCTGTTTTAGGAAGATTGTTAATTGGGCAAGGTATAATTGGAAGTAGCTTTAATAAGTGATAAGTGGGCTGGGCGCAGTGGCTCACGCCTGTAATCCCAGCACTTTGGGAGGTCAAAGCAGGTGGATCACAAGGTCAGGAGTTCAAGACCAGCCTGACCAATATGGTGAAACCCCGTCTCCACTAAAAAAATACAAAAATTAGCTGGGCATGGTGGTGCAAGCCTTTAGTCCCAGCTACTCGGGAGGCTGAGGCAGGAGAATCGCTTGAACCTGGGAGGCGGAGGTTGCAGTGAGCTAAGATCACGCTACTGCACTCCAGCCCGGGGTATAGTGCGAGACTCATCTCAAAAAAAAAAAAGAAAAAGAAGAAGCAATAAGTGGCCAGGCATGGTGACTCATGCCTGTAATCTCAGCATTTTGGGAGGCCAGGGCAGGAGGATTGCCTGAGTCCAGGAGTTCCAGACCAGCCTGGGCAACATGGCGAAATCTTTTCTCTACAAAAATATAAAAATTAGCCTGGCATGGTGGCACACACCTGTAGTCCCAAGTACTCAGGAGGCTAAGGTGGGAGGATCACTTGAGACTGGGAGGTCGAGGCTGCAGAGAGGCAAGATCATGCCACTGCACTCCAGCCTGGGCAACAGAGCAAAACCCTGTCTCAAAAAAAAAAAAAAAAGGGGGGGGTGTAAGTCTTGGATATTTGAGCTAAGTAGACCTAGGAAACCTTTGGCCAGAGGAGCCTCCAGTGCTATGGAATGCCTGGGATCATCTCTACACTGAAAAGATGTCTATATTTGTATGTGGTAAATGTACTTTGGATAACACATGTATCAATAAAGTAAAATATCTAGTTTTGCTCTGTAGTTATAACTTGGAAAAAGTGCTCTATACATGTGCAGGGATGTCAAGCTGTGAGTTTTTTAATAGCCAAACGACTAACACATTTCTGGGTTAAGGATTAGCAGGAGAGGCTCAGGAAGTCTCACAGCTCATAGGAATCTGGACCAACTCCTTCTGTCTTCAATGGAAAGGCAGCGCAGTCAGCTCGAAATAGTCTGTGTAGGGCTGAAAGAAGGAGAGGTGAGTGAACTCACTGCCGTTAATTTTTTATCTTGTACAAAGCAAGGAAAGGAATTTTTAATCTTGTACAAAGCAAGGAAAGGAATTACAGGAGAGAGAGGAGATAAAGAATTCACAAGGAATAAGGAATTTGAAGCTTTGATTTTTCGGATTTTCTGATTGGAATGTGATAAATGCTATCAATGGTACATGGAGGTTAAAAAACGCATAGATGGGTAACAGCAAAAGATGGATAAGTTTGCATTTTAGTTATGCCTCGACAAATTGGAATGTGTATAAGAGAATGGGCATTTTGACCTGGAAAGAATCAAGTATGAGATTGGAAATTTAACCTCACATGAGAAAAAGAATTCTCTGTAACGATAGATAGATGTGGTAGAATGATAAATAAAAAAGATGTGAATTTAAATATTACTTCTCCGTTCAAAATAGCAATTTAAGTTTGTCATACATTTACTACCTGCCAGGTAAGGTTCAGAATGCTTTCTATTACCTCATCTACCCTAAATGGTAGATACTTTTTTTTTCTTAACTGAGTCAGAAATACAACCAATATGTTCAGAATCTCCAGAGAGTGATACTCAGATTCTTGAAACCCGGGCTGTTTATTCTTTCCAACCACACAAATTGAATCTCTTTAAAAGGATTTGCAGACAGATAACAGGCTCACTGGAGGGGAGAGTTGGGGAAGTTAAGGCCTGGCAAAAATATGGAGGTGAGGTTCACATTACTCAAAGGAAGCCGTTGATGGAAACTTAAAATTATTTTCAAAAAGTGTATTTATGTAAAATAAAATTTTTAATTAAAAAATAGATTAGGGCCAAGCGCTGTGGCTCACGCCTGTAATCCCAGCACTTTGGGAGACTGAGGTGGGCAGATCACAAGGTCAGAAGATTGAGACCATCCTGGCTAACACGGTGAAACCCCGTCTGTACTAAAAATACAAAAAAAAAAAAAAAATGGGCTCACCATTTATTGCATGGTGGCAGGCTCCTGTAGTCCCAGCTACTCGGGAGGCTGAGGCAGGAGAATGGCGTGAGCCTGGGAGGCGGAGCTTGCAGTGAGCCAAGATCGTGCCACTGCACTCCAGCCTGGGCAACAGAGCGAGACTCCATCTCAAAAAATAAATAAATTAATTAATTAAATTTAAAAAAATAGATTAAAACCAGACTGGGTATGGTGGCTTATGCCTGTAATCCTGGCATTTTGAGAGGCTGAGGCAGGCAGATCACAAGGTCAGGAGTTCAAGACCAGCCTGACCAATATGGTGAAACCCCATCTCTACTAAAAATACAAACAGCCGGGTGCAGTGGCGGGCGCTACTTGAGAGGCTGAGGCAGGAGAATTGCTTGAACCCAAGAGGCAGAGGTTGCAGTGAGCTGAGACTGTGCCACTGCACTCCAGCCTGGGTGACAGAGCGAGACTCTGTCTCAAAAAAAAAAAAAAAGATTAAAACCATGTGAATAAGCTTTTTCCCTCCCTAACTGCTTTAATGAGCTTTGCGTTTATCCTCTGAGCACTCTCTAGTCAGCTAAATTACCCTGTTTTGTGTGTCTTGTTTCAGATAGGAGAACTATGTGGTCGTTTCAGATACTCAGAGATACAAGAGAACTTTGTATTTGAAAAAGAGGGTGGAGGTAAAAGCTCCTGTTGCAGTAGTGTTAACAATTATCATTGCTCTTTGGCCTGTGGAATTTCTGAAGCTAAAAGCTATTGCAACATTGGATGTTAACATTCAGAGCTTCAGATAGGAGTAAACTGTAGTCCGGGAACTATCTATGTAAATTTCCTCTGAGAATGTGCTATCCATGTCTTCCTTGTGGAGCTAGATTGCTTGTGTGGAGGGAAGAGGAGATATAGAATTCGTTTCCTAGGTCTGCAGTGATGTAGGGAACATGCTTCACCCCTTTAGACCAAAATCTATTCCCAAATACTTATAAAAAAAGACGTGTGAATATTCATTGAGAACGTCTTCCCTACCCTGCCCGTGTTTTTATTGATTTCTTGGGGTAATTTAATTTGCTTTATGGGTAGAGCTGAATTAATGTGGAGTCGTAGTCAATGATGAATTGCTTGATAAAAATGAAAACCTATTTCCTCAATTTAGTTCTCTTCATCCTTCTGAATTACTACATTAGCTTCCCTTCTTGCCTGCGATTATAAACCCAGCCAGGCTTTAATAAAGGGCCTCCTCAGCCCACCTCAGTATCCTTTCTTCCTCACTCCTTCGCCATGTTTCTCCGTAGCTTCAGTCAGAGCCAGCTAGATTCCCAAATGTGTCACTCTCGCAGGGACCCCATGTATTCGAAAAGCTTCGGAGGCTTATTCTGACAGCACTGACTTTGGAGCCATCCTTTATTTTGCTGCCATTCTGTGTTCAATCCATCAGCAGCGACTGTCGGCTCTACCACCCATATATGTTCCTCAGCAAACGCTCACCATCCTCCTTGTGACCCACTAGTTGAGACTGTGATCTTTAGTCTGGACCGCAGTGCTAGACTCCAGCTGGCTGCCACCACACAGGCCTTTCTTGATCTGTCCTCCACAAACAGCGCCCTCCCTGAACGTTCCAGTCCCCACTCATTCTCTTACCTCTTACCCTACATTATTTTCTTTGTAGCATTAATCATGACCTGATTTAACATTACGTACTTCACTTCCTGTCTGGAATGGAAACCCCACAATGGCAAAGGCGTTAAATGAATGAACAAGAAACCCAGAAAATGTTTATTAAACAATCCCTGTATGTCAGGTATTTGCCTTACCTGAAGGAACAAAACAAAGATCTCTGGCATTAATGAACAGATGAGGCAGCCTGATTTTGAAGTTTTACAGTACAATTTTATCTAAAAAACTCTCTACAAATTAGCTTTTGTTTGTTTTTGTATTTGTTTTGTCAAACTGATAGCTACTTAGTGAAAGAGCTTCTCTAGTATGCCTACAACATTTCATCATGACCCAGCAACCATTAAGTCTTGCCGAGGATGCCTCCTGAGTGCATGAAAGAAAAGAGGTGAAGGAATTAACAAAGTGATGGTGTATGAGAAAATTCCCAGGACGACAGCACCAGCTGGCCCCAATTAGAGCAAAGGTGGAAGATTCACAGAAAGGTAACTTGAAGGAAAAAATAAATAGAACTGATTATTTCTTAGCCGTTTGGCTATGTCAAGAAAAGCTTTATAGCTCCATAGGACAGTATAAGGGATGAACTTGTGTTTGGTACACTAGGAAAAAGAAAACCGAAACATAGAGAGCTAACTGCTAACTCCATAAAAAACAAAGTTGTTGATGGTTTAAAAAATGTTGCTTTGACTATATTGGAATGATGTGGCAGGGAAGTTATCTGCAGCAAGTAAAAGGTAATCAAAGATAATCCTTCTTTCTTTCTCTTTTCTTTCTTCCTTTTTTTTTTTTTTTTTTTCTTTTCTCTTGACAGGGTCTCACCCTGTTGCCCAGGCTGGAGTGCAGTGGCACAGTCATAGCTCATTCTGCATCCTTGAATTCCTCAACTCAAGGGGTTCTTCTACCACAGCTTCCCAAGTAGTTGAGATTACAGGCATGTGCCACCATGCCCAGCTAATTGTTTACCTTTTTGTAGAGATGAGGTCTTGCTATGTTGCCCAGGCTGGTCTCAAACTTCTGGACTCAAACAGTCCTCCACCTTGGCTTCCCAAAGTGCTGGGATTACAGGTGTAAGTCACTGCAACTGGCCCATCTTTCCAATTTCTATTTCTATTTCCAATTTCTATTTCTATTTCTAAGGTGCTTTGGTGCTGAAATATATGTATTATTTTGATGAAATTAAATTAAATTCAAAACAATGGATAATGGATAAATGATGAATTGTGTTTCTATTAAAAATGAAGAAAATTTTAGTGTCAGAGGTTACTAGGAATGTCAGAGTATTTCAATGAAAATTATAATATAAGGGATTTATTTTTATTTTTATTTTTTTTTTTTTTGAGACAGAGTTTTGCTCGCTCTTGTCACCCAGGCTGGAGTGCAGTGGTGCGACCTCAGCTCTGGGATTACAGGTGCCCATGACCACACCCAGCTAATTTTTGTATTTTTAGTAAAGACAAGGTTTTAACTTGTTGACCAGGCTGGTCTCGAACTCCTGACCTCAGGTAAACCGCCCACCTTGGCCTCCCAAAGTGCTGAGATTACAGGCGTGAGCCACTGCAACCAGCCAATATAAGGGATTTTTTAAAAGGTATATTGACTAAGGTGTTATGAAGATTGTTGGCTCTCAGGAGAAAGTCTATATACTTCCACAGAAAGGCCAGAAAAGAAAAAGTAATATAATAGGGGAAACCTTACTAATTGAACAAGGAAAACGAGGAGATGCTAGCCAATAAGAGGCAAGTCATTGAAGACCTGGGAAATTAACAGACAAGCTTGAATTCTGGGCAAATAAAGTGAAAATTTGGTGAAAATAAATCAATAGATTATTACAATTGCTCCAAGTTTGCAGAAGTTGGCATACTTACGATAAACGTAATAAAGTGAAAACAGTCTAATATAGAAAATTATTCTTGTAACAACGAAACTTAAAAAAGAGAGAAAGAAAGAAAGAAAGAAAGAAAGAAAAGAAAGAAAGAAAGAAAAAAAGAGAGAGAGAGAGAAAGAAAGAAAAGAAAGAAAGAAAGAAAAAGAAAGAAAGAAAGAGAAAAAAGAAAGAAAAGAAAGAAAGAAAGAAAGAAAGAAAGAAAGGAAAGAAAGAAAGAAAAAAAGGAAGGGAAGGGAAGGGGAGGGGAGGGGAGGGGAGGGGAGGGGAGGGGAGGGGAGGGAAGGGAAGGGAAGGAGGGAGGAAGGAAGGGAGGGAAGGGAAGAAGGGAAGAAAGAAAAAGAAAGGAAGGCAGGCCAAGGGAAGGGAAGGGAAGGGAAGGGAAGGGAAGGGAAGGAAGGAAGGAAGGAAGGAAGGGAGGGAAGGGAAGGGAAGAAGGGAAGAAAGAAAAAGAAAGGAAGGCAGGCCTGGAGCTATTCCAGCTGGGCATGGTCCTGAGGCCAGTCATCAGCTACTGGTTATTTAGTGAGTGATTTCGTCCTCCAGCAATACTCAAATGTTTCCCTAAACTTGTGTCTAACTAAATGTTTGGCTTCCTAGGCTAATGGTTTGCCGGATTCATAGCTGTAAACAAATTGTGAGCAATTGTTTGGACTGTGAATGGATGGAAATTGTTTTGAATACTTAAAATTAATGGACTACAGTCATATGCTGCCTAATGATGGCTCTGGTCAACAGCAGACATATAGGAACGTGGTCCCATAAGATTATAATACTGTATTTTCACTGTGCTTTTTCCAGGTTTAGGAACACAAATATTTACATTGTGTTACAATTGCCTACATTTGCAGTACAGTCATATGCTGGACTGGTTTGTACCTAGGAGCAATAGGCTGTACCATATAATGTAGGTGTGTTAGGAGGTTACACCATCTGTTTGTGTAAGTACACTATGATGTTCACACAATGCAAAATTGCCCAATGACGCATTTCTCAGCATATGTCCCTATTATAAAACAATGCATGGCTGTAAACTGATTATTAATACTTTTAAAATACATTGATTTATCCCTTGGGGACATGGGACCTACCAGACCCCCAGGATCAGAAGATTGAGAGCATTGACTGTGACGGAAGACTCTGCTTTCCCCCAGGGTAAAGATGTGTTATGCCGACACTTCCCATACCAGGTAGTTCCCAAAACCTGTGGAATTCCTACGAGTGGAAATATTACAGATGAACTGTGTATATGAGTATTTCTGAATAGTAAGTGAGGCACTATAAAGTGTCTGTGGCTCAGTTTGAAATGAGACCTTTGGGATCCATCGTGACACTGATTGGCACATTCTCAGTAGCGTCTGGAATGGAAGAGGCACCAAGCCCTCTGCTCTTGTTCTGTGTGACACTCCTCCTCTAGGAGAGTTTCTCTACTGTTTATAAAAACAAATTGGGAGTGTCATCTGGCCTTGTCAAGTGTACACAACACCCTTGACATAAGTAATTCCATCTTAACAAAAGACTCCATCTTACATTTCACAAAGCACTTTGCCAACAGGGACCAAATGTTTCACCTGATCAACAAAGACTGCATCCAGCCAGACAGGGGCATCAGCAGGCACACTCGTCCACAATCCGGCCTCACCAGAGGAGGCTGTGGCCGTCAGAGAGCAGGACTTCACCAGCTGGAAACAACCATCTTAACAGTCTCCATCTTGCTGTCACTGGTAGTTGGCACCCGGAATCCACCACCAAAGGCTCTGCCCACGTCAAAGACTCTTGCTTGCAAGACTGATGGGCTACCTGGGTCTGGCCCAGAGATTCTCTGGGACTGGTTCATTAACCCTCTTTGCTATCCCCTTTCTCTTGGTGTTAAATGCTACTTTGTTTGTTGTGATTTTTTTTTTCGAGACGGAGCCCAGGCTGGAGTGCGGTGGCGCGATCTCCACTCACTGCAAGCTCCGCCTCCCGGGTTCCTGCCATTCTCCTGCCTCAGCCTCCCGAGGAGCTGGGACCACAGGCGCCGCCACCACGCCCGGCTAAGTTTTGTATTTTTAGTAGAGACAGGGTTTCACCGTGTTAGCCAGGATGGTCTCGATCTCCTGACCTCCTGATCTGCCCACCTCGGCCTCCCAAAGTGCTGGGATTACAGGCCTGAGCCACCGCACCCGGCCAACATTTATATATTAATTAGGTATATTATGATGTACGGTTTGCAATATTGACTGACATGTGGAGTGACTTGAGCCTCTGTGCCCGCAGCTCTGACTACCGCTTGACCAGGAAGTACTAAGGAGAACTGCCTCCTTGGGAACTCCACAGAGCTGGTGGCTTTTATGATTTAAATAGCGTCGATACAAGTCTGACGTGGAAAGACAGCATGTGACCTTGTGCCACTCATGATACCAAGGGTTTGTCTGCGTCTGTGTCGAGTGTGCATGCCCGCTCTTCCCAGCAGTCTGCAGCTCCCTGGGGACGTTTCCCCTCTGCTACAACAGCGTTGAGCAGGTCATCCCAGCTACTCCGGAGGCTGAGGCAGGACAGTCGCTTGAACCGGGGAGGCAGAGGTTGCGGTGAGCCGAGATTGCGCCGTTGCACTCCAGCCTGGCGACAGAACGAGACTCTGTCTCAAAAAAAATAATTAATTAATTAATTAATTTAAAAACTTTGTAGAAGATGCTTATTGCATTTTCAACAGGAGGTTGACGATATTCTACATAATCTTAGTAAGGAATTCGAGGCCTAGAGACTGATTGATAATCCCTTAGTGAAAGGTATATATCTGATTTCATCATTTTCTCTGAGGCATAGGTTTACACAGAAAATTCCTAGCCATAAGTTACATCTTCCTGTACCTGGTCACATTATATATAAGAATGATTTTCTGCCATTGGAATATGTGTTCCTAGATACTAGAATCCCAATTCAGAGCATATTGGTGAATCAACAAAAAGATACCTCCTCAGTTTACTGGAACTGAACAATTCTGTCCCAGGCCCTCTCTGGTAGACCAGAATGGATATACAGGTCTCCAGTGAACTGCTTTCCTCCTGCGGGTGGGGGAGGAGTTAGAACAGTTGTTTTAGTTCACAACAGAACCCTGGCTGGTCTGTAACACCGCCGTCTGAGAATACTGTAAGGACTGAGGACTACACAGTTACCTCATTTTGTCAAATCAACACCAGAGCCTGAATGTGTATGTGTGTCTGAGAACAGCGAGAAAGTGATAAGCCAAATTTTGCAAAACCTGGACATGTGTAGAGATGATCGCTGGAATTCTTTTTCAACTTTACTGAGATATGGCTTTTTTCAAAATAAAAAGCTAAGGTTAAAAAAAGAAAAGGTCATGGCGGGGCACGGTGGCTCACGCCTATAATCCCAGCACTTTGGGAGGTGGAGGTGGGCGGATCACCTGAGGTTGAGTTCGAGACCAGCCTGGCTAACATAGCGAAACCCTGACTCTACTAAAAACACAAAATTAGCCAGGCGTGGTGCCACATGCCTGTAATCCCAGCTGCTCGGGAGGCTGAGGCAGGAGAATCGCTTGCACTAGGGAGGCAGAGGTTACAGTGAGCCGAGATCGCGCCATTGCACTCCAGCCTGGGTGACAAGAACGAAACGCAGTCTCAAAAAAAAGAAAAAAGAAAGAAGAGGTCTTTGTTGAATGACCTGGAAAAGCAACTGAATATTTTTCCTATACAGGAGAAAGGAACTAATGTTCTTTTCCTTCAAATATTGTCAGGACAACTCTCTACTATAGCTTATGAAAAACACCAAGTGTTTGTGTTACTAATCTGTGAACTTTCATTATAAAAATGGAGAAATATAAACTGCCCCTCTGAGTTTCATTACCCCAATACAAGGATAATTAATTTGACAGAGAATATTTTTTGCAATTCCCTTTCTATGTTAAGGTTTTAATTTGTGTGACTGAAATCATTCTATGTATAATCACAAGATGCAGTTAATTTGGTTTGATCATTAAATTACAAGTCTATGTGGAAACTTGTTTTTAAAATTTATTTCTTGAATATGTAATACACTTTCCATATCTTTCCATCAGATATCCATCTACAGAGTCTGAATGTATATATTTCTTTTGAATAAACCAATTATGTCATACTTTTCTATATATTTTTCCCCAAATAATATATTATGAAATTCTTTTTTTTTTTTTTTTTTGAGAAAAAGTTTCCCTCTCACCCAGGTTGGAGTGCCGTAGCGCGATGACTGCAACCTCCGTCTCCTGGGTTCAAGCGATTCTCCTGCCTCAGCCTCCCGAGTAGCTAGGATTACAGGCATGCACCACCATGCCCAGCTAATTTTGTATTTTTAGTAGAGTTGGGGTTTCGCGTTGTTTTTAGTGAAAATTTGTTTTCAAATTTTCACTAAAACACATGATGTTACAATAAATACTTTGTATAATGTAATTTCATATAATACATGTGCAGTTATATCTGTGGAGTGAATTTCCTGGAGGTAGAAATACTGGATCAAAAATGTGTGCACTGGGATTTTTACGGATGTCATAGTTCTCCACAGAAGTGCTCACATACAGTTTTACTTGCAAGTCTCTCTTCCCCTTTACTCCGGCCCGTGGGGTCATCAAAACTTTAATGCATTTAATTTTTTTTTTTACTCTACATACAGAATATATATCAGTGTGTGTAATGTATGTGTATATACACACATATGCATGTTCACACAGAGACTTAAGAATAATAAAACACCTCTGTACCCGTCACCTACTTTATACAACAAATAGGATATTAACTAGTCTCTTAGAAATTTTCTGTGGGCTTCTCCCTGATTGCTTTTCTCTCTCTTCCTCCCTGAAATAACTACTATTTTGTATTTATATATCTTTTTTTTTTTTTTTGAGGCAGAGTCTCACTCTGTCCCCAAGGCTGGAGTGCAGTGGCACCATCTCGGCTCACTGCAACTTCCACCTCCTGAGTTTAAGTGATTCTTCTGCCTCAGCCTCCCAAATAGCTGGGACTACAGGCACCCACCAACACATCCGTCTAATTTTTGTATTTTTAGTAGAGATGAGGTTTTGCCATGTTGGCCAGGATGGTCTTGAACCCTGGACCTCAAGGTGATCTGCCCACTTCGGCCTCCCAAAGTGCTGGGATTACAGGCGTGAGCCACCATGCCTGGCGTATATATCTTCTTTTTCTCCCTTTTTTTTTTTTTTTTTGTAGAGATGGGATTTCACTATGCTCCCCAAGCTGGTCTCAAACTCATTGGCTCAAGTGATCCATCTCAGCCTCCCAAAGTGCTGGGACTATAGGCATGAGCCACTGCACCCAGCTTGTATTGATATCTTGTGTACACTTGCATTGGCTAGTTTTCTTGGTTTACAGATGGTATTTATAGATTAAGGAAGTTAGTCCTTTGTCTATGATGTCAGATTTCCCTCAGCTGTCTGTTTTGATGTTCTTCTTATGGTCTTTGCCAAGTAGTCAAATCTGTAGTTTTTGAATTTTGTGTTATGTTTGGACAAATCCTCCCCACTGTGAGATTGAAAAAAAAAATCCCCCCTTTAATGAATAGTTTTCTTTTTCTCTTTTCAATTGGTTTTTCTCCTTCCTTCCTTCCTTCCTTTTTTTTTTTTTTTGCAGAGTCTTACCTGTCACAAGGCTGGAGTGCTGGAGTGCTGGAGTGCAGTGGCATGATCTCAGCTCATTGCAATCTCTGCCTCCCGGGCTCAAGCAATTCTCCTGCCTCTGCCTCCTGAATAACTGGAAGTACAGGCATCTACCACCACACCTGGCTAATTTTTGTATTTTTAGTACAGATGGGGTTTCACCATGTTGGCCAGGCTGGTCTCAAACTCCTCACCTCAAGTGATCTGCCCTGCTCAGTCTCCCAAAGTGTGGGATTACAGGCATGAGGCACCACGCCCAGCCTCAATTGCTATGTTTACATAGATCCTTTTCTGAATTTCAGAATTGGTCATCATTCCTTAGAATGGCACTCCCAACATAGAATGATACTTATATACAGAGTCTATATACAGAGTCTTACATTTTTCCTTTTTCAGAATCTCTATTAGAAAATGGCCAGTGTTGGGCGGGCGCGGTGGCTCACGCAGCCGAGATCCTGCCACTGCAGCCTGGGCAACAGAGTGACTCCGTTTCAAAAAAAAAAAAAAAGAAAAGAAAATGGCCAGTGTTAAAAAATTAAAACCTTGTACTTGGGACTTCTGGTTCACCTGGTGTTGTAGCTATGAATTTTACAGAAAACAGTCACTAATTCAGAAACTTTATTTTATTTTATTTTAGAGACAGTTTTGCTCTGTCACCTAGGCTAGAGTGCAGTGGCACAAATCATGGCTCCCTGCAGCCTAGAACTCATGGGCTAAAGTGATCCTCCCACCTTTACCTTGCTCCAAAGCAGCTGGGACTACAGGCAAGTGCTACTATGCCTGGCCACTAATTCAAAATATAAAGAATATCTGGTCAGGCAAGGTGGCTCACACCTGTAATCCCACCACTTTGAGAGGCCGAGGTGGGTGAATCACCTGAGCTCAGGAATTCGAGACCAGCCTGGCCAACATGATGAAACTCCATCTCTACTAAAAATATCAAACATTAGCTGGGCGTGGTGGCGGGCGCCCATAATCCCAGCTACTTGGGAGGATGAACCAAGAGAACCACTCGAACCCAAGAGGCGGAGGTTTCAGAGAGCTGAGGGCAACAGGAGCGAAACTCCGTCTCAAAAATAACAATAATTAAAAAAGAATATCTGGCTTTGGAAGTATACTGAAGATTTTAATATTAAATCTGTTTTCATTTTTAAAGAGTGTTGATTCCAGTTATAGAGAAAATTTGGATTTTTTTGACTGCATCAAATTCTACCACCTGGAGACAAACCAGTGCTGCTCACATTTTAATGTATTTTCTTTCTATTTATTTCTGTATGATTGTATATGTATTTTTATATTAAAGATAAATTAGAATTGGGATATTTGGTATTTTAGATCCCACTGATTTCATATTATAATTTGATACATCTCTCTGTGTCAGTACAAATGTAATCATTCTAATAGCTATATGGCTACAGGCTATTGGTTTCCCATAAATGAATTACCCAAGTTTGTATTGAATCTAGTTATGTTGTTTATAATTTTTGCTTATCTGTACATATGATAGACAATACAGCCTGGTTTCAGTCACACATAATTCTGCTATTGGGCTAAAGTTTCCAGGAAAGTGCATTTCTTTCTTTTTTTTTTTTTTTGTGAGACAAGAGTCTCACTCTATTGCCCAGGCTGGAGTGCAACTGTGCGATCTCGGCTCACTGCAACCTCCATCTCCCAGGTTCAAGTGATTCTCCTGCCTCAGCCTCCCAAGTAGCTGGGATTACAGGCATGCACCACCACACCTGGCTAATTTTTATATTTTTAATAGAGACAGGGTTTCACTATGTTAGCCAGACTGGTCTCGAACGTCTGAACTCGTGATCTGCCTGCTTCGGCCTCCCAAAGTGCTGGGATTATAGGCATGAACCACCGCGCCTGGCCGGAAAGTGCATTTCTTTTTTTTTTTTTTTTTTTTTTTTCTGAGGCAGAGCCTTGCTCTGTCGCCCAGACTGGAATACAGTGGCTCAATCTCAGCTCACTGCAGCCTCTGCCTCCTGGGTTCAAGCGATTCTTCTGCCTCAGCCTCCCAAGTAGCTGGGATTACAGGCATGCCCCACCACACCCAGCTAATTTTTGTATTTTTAATAGAGACAGGGTTTCACCATGTTGGCCAGGCTGGTCTCGAACTCCTGACCTCAGTTGATCCACCCACCTCAGCCTCCTAAAGTGCTGGGATTACAGGCGTGAGCCACCACACCTGGCCAAGTATAGAGCATTTCAAATGGAGATAATGCATAGAGATTGGGAGGTTTTTGGTATATCTGTAGAACGGGGCCCAGCCACTTAAAAAAATAATCCAGAATCCATGGTCAGTAGTGAGAAAAGCTCTTGGATTAAAAAGAGGTTCCTGACTGGGCATGGTAGCTCTCGCCTGTAATCTCAGCACTTTGGGAGGCCAAGGTGGGCAGATCATGAGGTCAGGAGTTTGAGACCATCCTGTCCACTATGGTGAAATCCCGTCTCTACTAAAAAATACAAAAAACTAGCTGGGCGTGGTGGCCTGTGCCTGTAGTCCCAGTAACTTGGGAGGCTGAGGCAGGAGAATTGCTTGAACCGGGAGGCGGAGGTTGCAGTGAACCGAGATCACACTGCTGCACTCCAGCTGGGCGATAAAGCGAGATTCTGTCTCTCAAAAAAAAAAAGGTTCTTATTCAATTACTTGAGGAGAATTAAAAGAACAAATGCAGCTTGCAGTCCAGTATGCAAAATTATGTTTGTATTTGATGAAGAGGGACCGTTAGGCTGATACCAGTCCAGGAACTGCTCAGGCCTGAGTCAGTGAATGTGTAAAATCTAATTCCACCTGGAGAGAGGGGCACACACAGCTCAGAGCTTTCCTTCTAGAACTCTACCGACCAATGCACTAGCTACTAGCCACAGGTACTTACCTAAATTCAAACTGAGTAACACAAAAGGAAATGCAAACGTCAGTTCTTCAGCCTGCTGAGCACATGCAAGTGCCCAGTACCCACTGTGGCTAGTTGTGGCCATGTCAGATGGAGCAGCTCTAGAACACTGCCATCCTTTCCGAAAGCACTGTGCGAGCAAATCAAACTGACAGCCTTTTGCAAAATACGCTGGAGCCAGAAACCGGGTGGAGAGGATCCTATTAGAAGGCTATTTTTGTAGTCCATTTGAAGATGGTGTTAGTAAAAAAGGGCCAAGAGATTGATACGAGACGATATTCAGTTACTATCGAGTGTAAAATGGGATGCTGTAACTTGTGCCTTGGGAGATAGAAGTGTCAGGAAGAGAAATACGGAGCACAGAGGACGAGCCAAGTGTAGAGGAAAGGTCCTCTGGGGATGTGCTAAGTTGAACACTCGGGGTCTCCGTAGAAAGCAGGTCAAAGTATTGGTGCTTAGAATGCTCCGAGTCGTAGACTGATGAGTAGATTCTGGGGACAAGCCAGACAAGGACTTTCTTTTTATTAGTTGCTTATTTGGTTGCTCTTTTATTTGTTTTGGGAGTCTTTTGCTTTTGTTTTATTTTACCTTTTTTTTTTTTTTTGAGATGGAGTTTCACTCTTGTTGCCCAGGTTGGAGTGCAGTGGCGCGATCTCAGCTCGCTGCAACTTCCGCCTTCTGGGTTCAAGCGATTCTCCTGCCTCAACCTCCTGAATAGCTGGGATTATAGGCACCCGCCACCACATTCAGTCAATTTTTTGTACTTTTAGTAGAGATGGGGTTTCATCATGTTGGCCAGGCTGGTTTTGAACTCCTGACCTCAGGTGATCTACCTGCCTCTGCCTCCCAAAGTGCTGGGATTACAGGTGTGAGCCACCGCGCTCAGCCTTATTTTAACTTCTATTTCATAACTAGATATACACAAGCCTATTAGGAAGCTTACTTTTTATAAAATTATGTAAATTTTATACTGAGTCAAGTGAACAAATCTTAAGTGTAAATTCAATGAACTTTTACATACAGTGTTTATTTACCAGTGATGTTACCACCTAGATCAAGATTCAGAAAATGTCCAACAGGCTCCGAGGTCCTCTGATACCCTTCCCAGATAGTACGTAACCTCTCAAGAGGTAGCCATTATTCTGACTTTTTTTACTTTGTCACGCAGGCTGAAGCGATCCTCCCACCCCAGCCTCCCAAGTAGCTGCGACTACACGTGTGTGCCACCATGCTCAGCTAACTTCTTTTTTTTTTTTTTTTTTTTTGTATTTTTGGTAGAGACAGGGTTCTGCTATGTTGCCCAGGCTAGTCTCAAACTCCTGAGATCCGCCTGCCTTGGTCTCCCAAATTGTTGGGATGACAGGTGTGAGCTACCATGCCTGGCCCTGATTTTTATTACAAGATTAGTTTTGCCTGTTCTTGAACTTTATATAAATGGAATAATAGAGTATACATTTCTTGATGTGAAACTTCTTTTGCTCAAGATGAGGGTCATGAGATTTTTCCATGTGTGTCCACATCAGTAGGGATTTTATTGTTGCTTCTGTCTATATCGTATCCCATTTGCTCATCTATTCTCCTGTTGGTGGACATTTAGATTGCTTCTAATTTTTAGTTATTGTTCATGAAACTGCGGTAAATATTATTGTTCATGTTTTTGATGGTTGCATGCATATCTCATGGATATGTACCTAGAAGTGTAATGAGTTCTAAGACATGTGCCACTAAAATAATATATCCAACAGCTCACATATAATTCAGGTATTGGCATTTTCTTATTTGCTACATGATGCATGTGTGTTTGTGTGTGTGCAGAGATTATAGCATTTTGTAGATGTTGTCTTAGTGGTAACTAAGTTAAAAAATAGAATGACAAAAATGATCTCTGAAATTTTTTAAAACCCTTAAAATTATAAAATGCCTAGGAATTAATAAGAAATGTGAAAGATTTATGGGGAAGTTAATCATAAGACTTACTTCAGCCGAGCACGGTGGCTCATGCCTATAATCCCAGCACTTTGGGAGGCCAAAACGGGTGAATCATGAGGTCAGGAGTTCAAGACCAGCCTGGCCAACATAGTGAAACCCTGTATATACTAAAAATACAAAAATTAGCCAGGCGTGGTGGTGGATGCCTGTAATCCCAGCTACTTGAGAGACCGAGGCAGGAGAATCGCTTAAACCTGGGAGGCAGAGATTGCAGTGAGCTGAGATTGTGCCACTGCACTCCAGCCCTGGGCAACACAGTGAGACTCTGTCTCATATATATATATATAAAGACTAACTTAAAATACTTTAAAAGTGGGAAGACACACGATTTTCCTAAGTGGAACACTTGTGTAAAGACAAATGCCAATTCTCACCTAATTTCCAATGTGAGTCCAAAAATAGTCTTTCAGAATTGTCTTGGAATGCGAAAACTGTTTCTAAAGTGTACATGAAATAGTAAGTGTGAAAATAGCCAATAAAAGTGCCTAAAGAAAAATAATGATATGGGGACTCCCAACCAGTTATAGATAATAAACTCTTCAATTAACAGGTTGGGACAGTAGGCTATACATTTAGGAATAAAACATATATCCTAACTGCAATAACAAATTCCAGGCTGGGCCCAGTGGCTCATGCCTATAATTCCAGCACTTCGGGAGGCTGAGGCAGGAGGATTGCTTGAGGCCAGGAGTTTGAGACCAGCCTGGACAAGACCCTGTCTCTACAAAAAAATTAAAAAATTAGCCAGGAATGGTGGCATGTGCCCGTAGTCTCAGCTACTTGGGAGGTTGAGGCAGGAGGATCGCTTGAGACCAGGAGGTCAAGGCTGAAGTGAGCTATGATTGTGCTACTGCACTCCAGCCTTGGCAACAGAGCAAGACCCCTGTCTCTAAATAAAATAAAGTAAAATAAAATAAAATAAAATAAAAATAAATCCCAGATGGATTAAAAACAGAAGTTCAAACAAAATCCAACAGTGTGAAAGAGTTTACCAAAAAAAGCTTTTTAATTTTGAAATAAAAAAGGCTTTTCTAAGCATGCAATAAATCCCAGGTAGCCTAAAATGAAGGCTGAAATATTTAAAGCTACATGAAATTAAAGACAAATGGCAAAATAGAGAAAATGTTCTGTAACATACGTGACAAAGTATTACTAGTCTTACTATAAAGAGTTCTAACACATCAATAAAGAAAAGACAGAGAGTCCAATATAAAACAAGTTGAGAACATAAACATGTATTTCACCTTGGTAGACATAAAATACACAGTACATATGCACTTGCCTTCACTAATAATGCATGTGTCTAGTTCTTGTTGGCAAGGGTATAAAGAATCAGACACTGCCACAGTTACCTGGAGGGTGTGTATGTGAGTACAACCTCTTTGCAGGGCAAATTGGAAAAAAAGTATATGAAAATGCATCGGTGTTTACCATATCCAGTTCTGGGATTTACCTCATGGAAAGAATTGGGCAGGTGCACAAATACCTATTATGAGATATTTATTATAAAATTGTTATAAAAGGAGAAAAGGTCAATAGGGGAATGGCTAAATACATTAAGAAACATTCTGTAGCTGTTAAACAGAAGACAAATTATATAGAGATAGAGAAATAAAATAGATTTACACAATTACTGTAATATATTTTGAGTAATAAAATCAACTTCCATAAAAACTTTTAGATTTATATGTCCTGAGAATTCCAGGCTAAGTAGTTTACACGGATCATCTCATTTAATCCTCAGAGCCCTGATTGTCCAGTATATCAAAACATTTATTACAAGTATGTCTCTTCACTAACAGCCGCCTTAAATGCACAATACAGCAATGGCCAAGGCTGTTGTGGAAAAATTTCCTGACTTTTATGGTTCAGTTTTTAATGACTTTTTATTATTTTTGTTTTACTTTACTTTTATGGAATTTTCAAACATATTAAAAGTGGGGAGAAAAATAAAACGAGTCCTCCTGTGTTGACAGCGTAGCCTCAGTGAGCGCCAGCACCTGCCTGTCTGGTTCCAGCTCTGCCCCACCTGTCCTGGAGAGCTGTGACCCGAGTCACGGACACCATCACTGCACCACGGACGTTCCGGTGCCAGCGCCAAAGCCAAGCCACAGCCTCCCTTACGCACCACTTAGTTCTCAACATAACAGCTCTATTTCTCTTGTTTGTTTGTTGAGTTTCGCTCCTGTTGCCCAGACTGGAGCGCAGTGGTGTGATCTTGGCTCACGCAACCTCCGCCTCCCGTGCTCAAGCGATTCTCCTACCTCAGCCTCCCGAGTAGGTGGGACTACAGGCATGCGCCACCATGCCTGGCTAATTTTTTATTTTTAGTAGAGGTGGGGTTTCTCCATTTTGGCCAGGCTAGTCTCGAACTCCCGACCTCAGGTGATCCGCCCACCTTGGCCTCCCAAAGTGCTGGGATTACAGGCTTGAGTCACCACGCCCGGTCTCATAACAGCTCTATTTCTTTTTCTGTGCTTTCAAACTTATTCTGTGCATTTAACTGCTTCTTAGTATTGTATAGTATGGACATAGCACAGATTTTTAAAATAATTTCTCTATTATGCATTTTAACTGTCAGTTTTTCACTGTAACAAGCTGTGCTGTAATAGTCTTTGTACAATGCTTTTTCTTTCTCTTGTGGGGGTGGGGGTGGGAGTGCGGTGGTAAATGTTGAATATTTCAGATAGATGTCCAGAAATGAATTGGTTGGATATTTAACAGATAGAAAAATAAAATAAAATAAAATTTACTTTTTATTTTTATTTTTTGATAAGGGTCTTGCTCTCTTGCCCAAGCTGGAGTGCAGTGGCGCGATCTCAACTCTCTGCAACCTCCGCCTCCCGGGTTAGAGTGACTCCCACCTCAGCCTCCTGAGTAGCTGGGATTACAGGTGAGCACCACCACACTCAACTAATTTTTGTGTTGTTTTTTTTTTTTTTTGCAGAGACAGGGTTTTGCCATGTTGCCCAAGCTGGTCTGGGACTCCTGGGCTCAAAGGATCTGCCTGCCTCAGCCTCCCAAAGTGCTGGGATTATTGGCATGAGCCACTGCACCTGGCCCCAAATTTTTGTATATGATATTTCTATGCTCTAAATCTGCCAGGGACTTTTCATCTCATTCAGACTAAAAGTCAGAGTCTTATAATGGCCTACAAGGGCCCACGGGTGATCTGGACCCTCATGTCCCACCTCCACCCCCACTAGGGCATTACCTCCCATCTCCCCTCCTCAGACTGAACTCTCAGCTGAAGTAACTCCAGACGCTCCTGTTCTTCAAACACATGACATGCACTGCCAGTGGAGGCCCTGACACGCCCTGGCCCTTAGGCCTGGAATACCCTCCTGGGAACAGCCCCATGGCTCCTACCCATGCTGCTTCCATCTAATGCTCTATAACAATTTTAACAGGAATTTTTTAAACTAGAAAGCTGATTCTGAAGAAGGTATGGAAAAATAAGTGAATAAGAATAACAGGCGAAAGTATAAATCTGAGAAATTCTTTATGCAAGTAATTAGCCCTGCAAGATAATAAAACAATAATAATTAGGTTGAGTGCAGTGGCTCACACCTGTAAACCCAGCACTTTGAAACGTCAAGGTGGACGAATCACAGGGTCAGGAGTTTGAGAGCAGCTTGGCTAATATGGTGAAACCTGTCTCTACTAAAAATACAAAAATTAGCTGGGCGTGGTGGCAGGCACCTGTAATCCCAGTTACTTGGGAGGATGAGACAGGAGAATTGCTTAAACCCGGGAGGCGGAGGTTGCAGTGAGCCGAGGTCGCACCACTGCACTCCAGCCTGGGAGACAGAGCAAGACTCTGTCTCAAAATAAATAAATAAATAATAACAACATTGAAAACACAGTGTTACTAGAATATGAAGATACAGACTCATCAACGAAACAGAATGAAGCCAGTAAAAGACTCAAATACATACGAAAAAATCTAGTACTGATAAAGGTGATACTTCAAATCAATTGAGAAAGACGGATTATTCAACAAATAGTGTTGCAACAGGAGGAGCTATTTGAAGAAAAAACTAACTGTAACTCTACCTCACACTTTAAACCAAAATAAATCTCAATGTTCACATATTTACACTTCAAAACTGATACCATAAAAGTGCTAAAAGAAAACACAGTTGAATTTTTTTATAAAATTGGAATGTATTAGCTTCCTCAGTATATTAAACTCAAAAACAACAAAAAGTACAGATTGATTTGACTTTTAAAATAATTAAGGCCGGGCACAGTGGCTCATGCCTGTAATCCCAGTACTTTGGGAGGCCAAGATGGGCAGATCACCTGAGGTCAGGAGTTCGAGACCAGCCTGACCAACATGGAGAAACCCTGTCTCTACTAAAAATACAAAATTAGCCAAGCATGGTTGCACATGCCTGTAATCCCAGTTACTGGGGAGGCTGAGGCAGGAGAATCGCTTGAACCCAGGAGGCGGAGGTTGCAGTGAGCTGAGATCATTCCATTGCACTCCAGCCTGGGCAACAAGAGCGAAACTCTGACTCAAAAAAAAATAATTATAATAGTAATAATAATTTAAAATTTTCACATAACTAAAAATTTTAAATAATAAAAATGAAATAAATGTTAAATTAGAAAGCAAATATATGTCTCATATCATAGACAAAAAGCTAACTTAATCATGAGATGCTTTTTCAAATGAATGAGGAAACAAACAGGAAAATATGCAAGGAATGTAAGAAGTAGTTTACAGAAGAAAGAATGTAAATTGTTCTTAAGCTTATAAAAGATGTTCTTAATAAGGGAAATGCAAACTTAATCCACCGGAGATAACATTTCTTACCCGTGAATTTGTCAGTAATGCAAAATGTTGACAACCTACTCTGGGCAAGGCTATGGAAACAGAGGCCCGCTAGGACCACAGTCTGTGGGACCGTGAAGCTCTCTAACTCCACCACAGGGGCCTCTGTGTGTTCTTCCAGGCATTTCCACTGACAGTTTCCTTTGTGGAACGCCTAGTTAATGCTGATGCGCTCGTCAGAGCCCAGTTCAGCATCATCTCCTCAAGGAAGCCTTCCCTGACCCAGCTTCCATCCCTAATCCTTCTCCTGCCGTCCGTGCTCATAACACTTATTCATAGCACCTCTCAAAAAGGGTTATTTATTCATCTAGCACTTGTTTTTCTCACTCAAAGTCAAAATTTATGAGGTCAAAATCTTTAGCGATCATTTCCTCCAATATTTGGCTCCTACCAGGTATAGCTGCATGGCAATTACAGAATAAACTTTTAGTTATCTGTGCCATTTCATTAATTTCTCTCAGCCTCTGTTTCCTCAAGAAAATACAAATGTCCTTGGGAGATTGTGAATGTTAAATGAGATATCATAAAGTCCATAACATAATGCTTGACACAGAGTAAACCCCCAAGACAGGGAAGCTACGCTAACATTTAATTGCAATTATCATTACCAAGGCAATGTGTACCTGGTTGGGACAGATTAACATGTGCCAAGCTTCAGTTGTTGGTTTATTTGTTTGTTTGTTTTTTGAGACCTCCAGAGTCTCACTCTGTTGCCCAGACCGGAGTGCAGTGGCGCCATCTTGGCTCACTGCAAGCTCTGCCTCCCAGGTTCAAGCCATTCTCCTGCCTCAGCCTCAGTTGCTCTTACCTCTGTTCCACTACTGTTGCAGTGGCTATGTTCTGTCTAGACTCTTATTTACTTAATATTTTACTTTCAGTGACTAACTTCTTCAAATTAAATGTCTACTTTAACCTCACATAAAATTAATCTCTGCAAAAGTATTAGATTTTTTAATGTATTTTCTGCAATAAATCGTTATCTAATAAAAAGAGTTCCTAGTGATCACCTGAAATTATCATGAGAAGATGCTACTTGACTCAGTCCTTGGGAAATGCTGAGATAAATAATCACTTGATGTTTATCATTCCTCTTCTTCGCATGTCTCTAAATTGTACCTATTAGAATTATTTATCTCCGTGTTTATCTTCATCATTAACTGGGATGTCTAAGGGCAAGGATTGTGACTGTAAATTCTATTGCCGGTGATTACTAAGATACTTTCCCAGAACAGCAGCTCAATAAATATTTGCTAAATGAATTAAACAGTTTTTGAATTCCTACATTGATTAAGAAATATGCTAGACATCTTGGCAGGACTCAAAGAATAATCAAACAGAGATTCTTAATCAAGAAGATAGCAAGTTATAAAAGAAATATTTTTATTTTTCTATAAAAATGTATATGTGATACTACTTACTGGTATGTTATACGTATGTAGTTACTTTCCATGAATGTTAAGAGTAAAAATAAACGTTTTAGCTAAAAATTACATTCAAGCTATACCTTGACAAACAAGGATGTGAACTGACAATGTGTGTGTATTTCTGCATGTGTTTGCTTGTATAGAGGTTACACGTGAGCTTCCTACAAAATGCAAAAGTACAAAAGGTGTTGCAGTGAAAATTAAGTTTCCCTGACATCTCTGAATCCATATACTCAGTTCTTCCACCCAGGATCCCTGGTTACTAGGTTCTCCCCTCCACTACCACCTGGAGCTATTCTGTGCATATGGAATTAAGATTCCAATTTAAGATGTAGGGAGAGGCTAGAGAAAGGCAATTCCAAAGCAGAGAATTACAAATGCAAAGCCACTGAGGTGAAAAAGTGGAGAAACATGAGGGAAAAAGTGGGGAAACAATGAGTGAAATTATGACCAAAAGAGTAGAAAATAGTGAAGCAGGGTACTGTGGCTCATGCCTGTAATCCCAGAACTTCGAGAGGCCAAGACAGGAGGACGGCTTGAGCCCAAGAGTTTCAGACCAGCCTAGGCAACCTAGGGAGATCCCAGACCCATAAATTTAAAAAAATAAATTAGCTGGATGTGGTGGTTTCTGCCTGTGGTCCCAGCTATTTAGGAGGCTGAGGTGGGAGGATCACTTGAGCCCAGGAGGTTGAGGCTGCAGTGAGCTGAGACTGCACCACTGCACTGCAGCCTGGGAAACAAGTGAGATCCTGTCTAAGAAAAAAAAAGAAGAAAGAAAGGAAAGAAAAAAAAGAAAGGAAAAAAGGAAGAAAAGAGGGAAGGAAGGAAGAAAAGAGGGAAGGAAAAAAGAAAGGAAGAAAGTACAAATTGCTATAATCTATGAAGAAAATTTGCCAATATTCATTAAAATTTTAAATGCATTTAGTCTTTGATATAGCAATTTTACTTCTAGGATATTGCTACGGTTTTAATGTGTCCCCTCCAAAATTCAGGTGTTAAGGGAGGATCAGGAGGGCTCCTTCCCTTGTGAATGGAATTAAGGCGTATATATAATTCTATATAAGGCCTTTGTGTGTGTGTGTGTGGGGGGGTGTATATCTTTAAAGCCTTTAAGCCCTTCTAATATATATCTAAATGCTTTACAAGATTTTGGCTTCCTTGTCCTTCTGCCTTCTGCCATGTGAGGACACAGCATGTCTACCCCTCCAGAGGGTACAGCATCAAGGTGCCATCTTGGAAGCAGAAGGCAGCCCTCGCCAGACAACTGGCACCTTGAGCTTGGACTTCCCAGCCTCCAGAATTGTGAGAAAATAAATTTCTGTTCTTAATAAATTATCTGGTCTCAAGTGTTTTGTTATAGCAGCATGAGGAAAAATTATTTTCCAAACACTCATATGTATGAGCAATGTTATCCATACAAGAACATGTATTACAGCATTGTTTAAAAATCACGAAATTCTAGAAACTGAAATACCACCAATAAAAGATTGGTCAAATAAATTGAGGACACAGTTATACAAGGAACGCTACGTCGTTTTTATAAAGAAGAGAGCGTTTTCCCAAAATTGATATAAAATTACACCCAAAATACAGTTGAGGCAAAAGGTAGAACATAGGAAATGTGTACAAGATGTTCCCATTTGAAGGTAGAGAAAAGGATATCTATGGTGTGTACATACACACACATATGTCTGTCTGTCCTTATACAGATATACACATGGTTAGATGGGCTTATAATACCTCTGCAGAAAGACAAAATAAAGTTGCCATTGCCTCTGGGGGTGGAAACCAGGTATCTATAGGGATAAAAGGAAAAGTTACTTTTCACTTTATACTATTTTGTAGTGATGAATTGTATAGTCATTAAGTCAGCAAATATTTGCAAGTACCTACTAAATATCAGGTACTTTTATAGATGTTGGAGATAAAGTTCCTACTCTCCTGAAGTTTATACAGTACAAATGCATGTTATTTAAAAAATTAAAGTTCATAAGACAAATGATCTATATGCTATAGCTAAAATAAATATTACTTTTTAATTTCTTCTCACTACATAAATTAATTTCTTCTCTGTACATAAATTACAAAGTAATTATTTTAACCTTTTTTCTTTTTTAAATCTCAAATTGTATTCGTCTTTTTTTTTTTTTGAGACAGTTTTGCTGTGTCACTCAGGCTGGAGTGCAGTGGTGTGAACTTGGCACACCACAACCTCTGCCTCCCAGGTTCAAGGGATTCTCGTGCCTCAGCCTCCCAAGTAACTGGAATTACAGGCAGGCACCACCGCACCCAGCTAAGTTTTTTATTTTTAGTTCAGATGGGTTTTCACCATGTTGGCCAGGTTGGCCTCAAACTCCTGACCTCAAGTGATCCACCTGCCTCGGCCTCCCAAAGTTCTGGGATTACAGGCGTGAGCCATCGCGCCCAGCCAGTCTTTAAAATAAAATACAAGCATTAAAAATTAATTACTTTTTTCACATCAGTTTTAAATACAAGTAAAACTATGTATTCAAAATTATTTTTTATCGTAAACTTTTAAAAATTAGGAAGTCAAATCTCAAAGTTAAAAAGTTAGGGATCAGATAAAGGATACTAAAGTTAGGATAATAGATTTAAAAGTTAAGAATGAAAGTCTCAACTTTGGTTGACTAATTTAAAGAGGATTACACTGGTTATTTCAGCAGGTCTTATGAAGCTGAATGAACAAGACGGCGGTGCAGGGGAAGCAGGAGGAATCACGACAGCCCCGTGCGGTGATCCCAACTTGGGTTCGGAGGTTGTAAGGGCCTGAAAGTTTACAGGACCCTGAAGATTTGAGACTTGTCGACCGAGGTAGACTGTGCCCGCATGGAAGGGAGAATGAAACCTGGAGCTCATCACAGAATCTGTTCAGTTCCTGATGATGTCAGGCCTCACCATTAGAAAGAGATGAGAACAAGGCTGGGCGTGGTGGCTTACGCTTGTAATCCCAGCACTTTGGGAGGCCAAGGCGGGTGAATCACGAGGTCAGGAGATCAAGGCCATCCTGGCCAACACAGTGAAACCCCATCTCTAATAAAAATACACAAATTACCTGGGTTTGGTGGTGCATGCCTGTAATCCCAGCTACTCAGGAGGCTGAGGCAGGAGAATCGCTTGAACCAGGGAGTTGGCAGTTGCAGTGAGCCGTGATCGCACCATTGCACTCCAGCCTGGGCGACAGAGGGACTCCATCTCAAAAAAAAAAGAGAGAGAGAGAGAGAGAGATGAGAATGTGACTCAAGGACTAGAGCGAAGCAGACAGGTCTGGGTTTGAAATTTAATTCTTCGTGTTTTACTCACACACAAGGTGAGTGTGATCATGAAGAAAAGACCCTCAGAAAGAAGGCTTCCCATCTGGGGCAAAGCCTAGAGGAGGAGCCATGGAGATCGAAGGGGCGATGAATGTACTATGGGGGAAACAAGGAATCCAGAAGCAAGGAAACCTATGGCCTTTCTGAAGAGATGAGTTTTCGTTTTATTTTGTTTTGTTTTTTGAGACAGAGTTTCACTCTTGTTGCCCAGGCTGGAGTGCAATGGCATGATCTTGGCTCACTGCAACCTCTGCCTCCTGGGTTCAAGCAATTCTCCTGTCTCAGCCTCCTGAGTAGCTAAGATTACAAGCATGCATCACCACGCCTGGATAATTTTGTATTTTTACTAGAGACAGAGTTTCTGGACGTTGGTCAGGCTGGTCTCGAACTCCCGCCGTCAGGTATCTGCCTGCTTCGGCCTCCCAAAGTGCTGGGATTACAGGCATGAGCCACTGCGCCCAGCCAGAGATGAGTTTTATAGGAAGAATAACATAGGTAAAGGGTTCAAATTGTGCAGGTGAAGGGGCTAGATAAAAGGAACATCGGGAGCCAGTTGTGACAGCACTTTGGAAGTGTTCTGAGGCTGGAAGGCATTTTGTTAGAAGTTTTGTTTTTGTTTTTGTTTTTGTTTGAGATAGAGTCTCACTGTCACCCAGGCTGGAGTATAGTGGTGCAATCTCGGCTCACTGCAACCTCCGCTTCCCGGGTTCAGCAGTTCTCCTGCCTCAGCCTCCCAAGTAGCTGGGACTACAGGTGCACGCCGCCACACCTGGCTAATTTTTTTCTGTATTTTAGTAGAGATAGAGTTTCACTGTGTTGCCCAGGTTGGTCTTGAACTTCTGAGCTCAGGCAATCTGCCTGCCTCAGCCTCCCAAAGTGTCAGGATTACAGGCGTGAGCCACCGCACCCAGCCTGGAAGTTTAAGTAGTGAGCTATAAGAAAAGGCAGCAGGAAAGAAAAATAGAAATATGGGTTATTATGAGGTCATGTAGGAATGACTTAGGGATGTTTATTTTTTGCAGCTTAGTTAACTAAGGCCATGAAACTTGAATGTTGTTTTTGTGGTGTATCAAGAGATTTGGAAATGCACAAATAATATTCCACACACGATACACTAGTACCATATTTAATGTGATTGTTCTCCTTATTCAATTGATTGAATTAAATGTCTTTTTGTTTCATTGAGCTGCCTAATTGCTTCATTATAATTTCTATGTATTCCCCAAAAGAGCAGTTTCCTTAGGATAAGATATAATAGAATAGCCCAGACAGATAAGAAAGTATAGGCATCTTCTCCTCCTTTTCGTTGAAGTATAAATTTATTTGTTTTTTGTGTTAAAATTGGATTAAATGGGGAGGCAAACTCTATTAAATTAAACCATAAAGAAGTTGCATGAATATGGATGGATGGGGTGTTTGTTGGGTGACTTTCCAACTGTCTACAGAAATCTGAGCAGCAGAGAGGCAAAGTCAAACTTCCTTGGGGCAGTGCCAAGAGAGGGCCCGGGGCATGACAGTGCTTTAAACATTAGAATCTTAGGAAAGCTGTAGGTCACTGGATGTCTATGCAATTGAGCTAGCGTAACATTAAAAAAGGGTCCAATTTTGTCTATTGTTAACTGTAAGAATTATATCCATGAATAAAGAAGATAGCTATGTGGGTTTATTAGTCCATTCTCATGCTGCAATGAAGAAATACCTAAGACTGGGTAACTATAAATAAAAGAGGTTTAATTGAATCACAGTTCCACATGGCTGGGGAAGCCTCAGGAAACTTACAATCATGGCAGAAGGCACCTCTTCACAGGGCGGCAGGAGAGAGAATGAATGCAAGCAGAGGAAATGACAGTCGCTTATAGAATCATTAGATCTCATGAGAACTCACTCACTATCATGAGAACAGCGTGGGGGTAACAGCCCATGATTCAGTCACGATCAGATCCCACCCCTGCCATGTGGGGATTATGGGGAGTACAATTCAAGGTGAAGTTTGAGTGGGGACACAGAGCCAAACTATATCAGTGGATCATATCTGAAGATGGCCAGAGATAACTTAGTTGTTGAGTTTGTTTAGGCTATGTAATCCCACCAGAAATCTTTGAATGTAGGGGCAAGTTTGGCCAAATATCTCAAGAGCATCTGTGGAAAAGGAAAAGCTAGCCCCTATGTTCCTGACTTGAATAAATGTTAACTTCCTGTTTGAGAGACAGAGCCTTAAGTTCATTTGGGGAAGATGACCAAAATCAAAAGGAAACACACAAATCTCCCTTTCCTTAATTAAAAGTGAAGTGAATCCACTGTGAAAACCAAACACCACCAGGTGCAGTGGAAATGACTTTGTCAGCAGGACCAGAGGCCCCTCCGTGTTCTCTTTCCATTGTCAGGAGTGCATGGCTCATTAAGCGCTTCCCAAAGGGAAGGGCGCGATCCATGACTGGGAGACATAGGAGGCAGCAGTTCCTGCAGGCAGGCAGAGTGTGTCACTCACCAGCACATACACGTGGGGGAGAGTGTTCTGAAACTAAACAGCTGTCCACTTAGGTCTCATCTTAAGCTAAGAAGTCTCCAAAACAGGATTAACCTGCAAAAACTATATGTGAGAGATGCTCGCTCCAGATGCTTTTTGAAAAATACCATGTTGGCCAGGCTGGTCTGGAACTCCTGACTTCAGGTGATCCACCCGCCTTGGCCTCCCAAAGTGCTGGGATTACAGGCGTGAGCCACTATGCCTGGCCAAAATTAGCTATCTTTGGTAATTTTCTTTCTTTTCTTTTTTTTTTTTTTTTTTTGGCAGAGTTTTGCTCTGTCGCTCAGGCTGGAGTGTAATGGCACAGTCTTGGCTCATTGCAACCTTTGTCTCCTGGGTTCAAGCGATCCTCCTGCCTCAGCCTCCCAAGTAGCTGGGATTACAGGCACCCACAACCACATTCGGCTAGTTTTTGTATTTTTCCGTAGAGACAGGGTTTCACAATGTTGGCCAGGCTAGTCTCAAATTCCTGACCTCAAAGTGATCTACCTGCCTCGGCCTCTCAAAGTGCGGGCATTACAGACATGAGCCACCTCGCCCAGCCTTTGGTAAGTCTTTAATTTAGAAGTCATATTTGTGGTTAGATAGATTGGCCTTTTTGCAAAAGCCTGTCCCTTTTTCTTGAAATATTGAAGAATATCAGACATACAGACATCATGCAATACATATTGAAAAGTAATCCACATGAATGTAAGGGATCCAAAGGAGGCCTTAACCTGAATGAATCTTTATTCAAAATGGGTGTTTTTTAAAAAGAAAATCTTATCTAACTTTGCCAAAGTTATTCTCTAACATTTTCTAATGTTTTGTATGTTTCCACATGTTCTTCATTCATTCATCCATTTAGTTGTGCTCTTTTCAAACATCATGGAATTGCACTAGACACAGGGTTCTGCAAGCTGCCTTCTTCACTAAATAATTTCTGTGTAGTATTCTGTCTCCTTACACAGAGGTCCTCTTGTCTTTAGTGACTGCATGATAGTTCCACAGCCAATGTTCCACATTAGGTTTATTAAGCCCCTTTTGGAAGAAACTGTTTCTGCATTTTTGTGCCTCCAAATATTGCTCGAATATCTCCTGTAGTAAAATCATGAACTTGACAAGTGTCCATAGAGTATCTCCAGATGTGGAATTGGTGGGCAAAGAAAAATGCCAAAGTTTTAGAGTTTAATACCAAGAGTGTGTTGGTACTTCATTTTTACTACAATTTTCTGATATTTAAGGATGTGTTCTCAAAAAGCTATTAGATATATTCACTGAAATTACTAAAGTCTCACAATCATTAGGCAATAATACCTCATTTGAATTAAAAACATGAGTTTTGTGAATTTGGTAACATTTTATTATATACACTGGTGATGAAATTACATCTCAATTTAATAGTAGGGTAAGTATTAAATTTTTGTTTTTCTTTTTTTATGTTGCTTTGTGCATTTTGTTCAATAATGGTAGGGTAAGTATTAAAGAGTAGGATAACTAAATATTATATCTTAATGTGATGCAATCATAAAGTATAGTACAACTTATAAAATATCTGGCCAAAAATACTTACCTGGTAGCTAATGAAACCTTTAGCTCTCACTTTCACATTATAAAAAATACATGTGGGCCGGGCGCGGTGGCTCAAGCCTGTAATCCCAGCACTTTGGGAGGCCGAGACGGGCGGATCACGAGGTCAGGAGATCGAGACCATCCTGGCTAACACAGTGAAACCCCGTCTCTACTAAAAAATACAAAAAACTAGCCGGGCGAGGTGGCGGGCACCTGTGGTCCCAGCTACTCGGGAGGCTGAGGCAGAATGGCGTAAACCCGGGGGGCGGAGCTTGCAGTGAGCTGAGATCGCGCCACTGCACTCCAGCCTAGGCGGCAGAGCGAGACTCCGTCTCAAAAAAAAAAAAAAAATACATGTGATAAACAAAGCTAAGTGACATCATGAGGAAACAATTGGACAAATCCAGAAGGTAGAACATTATAGAAACCGGACCAATCTCTTCAATATGTCAATATGATTTTGAAACAAAAAGGGGCTACTCTTTTAGATTCAAAATCAGAGATATAACAAAATTAAAAACTTGCTATTCACTGTTTATCGGCTTAAACAAGGAGGTGCTAAAAACCTATAGGGACATGTCACAAGGATATGGAAATCAACTTAAAAGCATACCTGCTTGCAAAATTTGGGAATATTTGATCATCTGAATAATGACAAGAATGTATTATTAGGTTGATGCAAAAGGAACTGCAGTTTTTGTCATTAAAAATATTTGCAGCTGGGTGAGGTGGCTCACGCCTGTAATCTCAGCATTTTGGGGAGACCAAGGTGGAAGGATGGCTTGAGGCCAGGAATTCAAGACCAGCCCAGGCAATATAGTAAGACCCTGTTTCTACAGAAAAAAAAAAAAAAAAAGCTGGGCACAGTGACACATGCCTGTAGTCCCAACTACTCAGGAGACTGAGGTGGGAAGATCACTTGATCTCAGGAGGTCAAGGCTGCAGTGAGCTGTGACTGCGCCACTGCCCTCCAGCCTGGGTGACAGAGCAAGACTCCGTCTAAAAAGACACTTGGCAGGTAAATGCAATGTGTGTGCCTTGATTAAACTTTGAATTGGAGAAAAACAAACAAATCTAACTATATTAGGACAAATGGGAGCATTAAATATGACTGCATATTACTGTATAATGTATTACTGTTTTTAGTTCCTGAACGTGAAACTTATGGTATGGTTTTATAAGCAAACGTACTGGTTCTTGGGAGGTTTCCGCTAAAGTATTTAGGAAAAAAAGTCATGTCACCTGCAACTAACAGGCATGTAATGGTTCACCCATTCCTTCACTCCTGCCAAAACTGTGGTAGACATGCATGTACATATGTACACACATATGTATGCATAAGTATGATGTATGTGATAGTTTGTATGTGTATACTTCACATGTTTGTGTGTGTGCATGCCTACGCATGTGTGTTTGTGGAGACAGAGAGAGGGATCACAAAAAAGTGACACAATGTTAACAATTAGTGAACGTATGAGAAAGGTATACAGGTACATTAGTCCGCTCAGGCTCCTATAATAAAATACCACTTACTGGCTGGCTTAACCAGCATAGATTCATTTTCTCAGAGTCCTGAAGGCTGGAAGTCCAAGCTGAAGCTGTCGGCAGGGGGGCCCTTCCTTTCCTCTGAGGCCCCTCTCCTTGGCTCTTGCAGCTGCCTCGCAGGGCTCTCCTGGTGTATGTCCAAATTTCCTCTTCTTACAGAGACAGATTAGATTAAGGTCTACCCTAATGGCCTTGTTTTGACTTAATCACATCTTTTAAGATCCCCTCTCCAAATAGAGCCGCATTCTGAGATACACAGTTTAGGACTGCAACATATGAATTTTGTAGGGACACAATTTAGCCCATCACAAAGTGTATTCATTGGACTATCTGCAACTTTTCAGTGGATTTGAACAGTCTCAAAATAAAAAGTTGTGGGAAAAAAATTAAGAACCTGGCTGGTCCCATCTACTTCTCTAAAATGAAATTATTTTGAGAGTCAGAAATGTTTTGGCATGTGTTAAGCATCGACTAAATTTCTTAGACGAGCTATATGTAAGATATTATGGTAAGAATTTTTTTTGAAAGAAAAAAAATCAACAGAAGCTGGACTGTGTTAGTCAATTTCTATCTCATACCAATAACCCCCTACACCACACACACATACACACACACACAAACATCCTGCAAACTGAAGCACAAGTTTTGAAATTCAAAATAAAAAAACTCCCCTATTATTTTTGCAAAAGTCGTAATCTCTTCATTATTAAATTTAAGGTCTTGTTGATAAAGAATATTTCTAACGTGACACACGTCAACATGATGACACTGCTCATTGTTATAATTACAGTCTTCAGATTTTAAAAATGTTTCTATATTGAGATTTTTTCCATTATAATTTAGCTATAAACTGAATAAATATAACGGCATTCACCTTTCATTTCCAATTCCTCTTGATAGTTTTCAGTCCTAAAGTTTTTTCACCTCAAGCTGTGATTTGTCAGGTTTTATAGGCTCTGAGTATTGTCAGCATTGCCCGTGTGTGGATGGGAAGCCCCCGGAGAAAATCGAGGCTCTGTAGAATAGGCATGGTGATGCAGGAAGTGACGCTCATTCCTCCGAGTGTGCGTTGAAGCAATGCCCCAGCACGAGAGGTGCTCTCCTTTTCAAAATGACATAAAACAGAGGTCTTAACTTTAGTATGAGACGCTTTCACTGAAAACCTCCAGAAACCATCCCAGTTTCAGATTTCATGAGTTGTCTTAGAAACTTTTTTCACATGTATTCAAAAGTTTTAATACTTCAAGAGATCAGACGAATTTTACTAAGTTGCAAATATATTTTCACTTCCTGATTCCTGTTTCAAAAGTATTTTTTCTAATTATAAAGTTAGAATGTTTTTGGTTAAAAAAATTTTCAGAAATGAAAGTATAAATAAAGTGAAAACTCATGCATAATATTCTACCTAGAGATCAGAGAATTGTTAGTATTTTATCAATGAATTATTCTAAAGTCTGGTAAATAAAAGAGTAAAGGATTTATCCTACTTTTCTTGTATGAACTATATCTCAGCATAGCTAACGGGTGAATTCTGGGTCAAATCCTGACCTAATTTGTTGCCAATCTTTCTTATTTCTTCATTCATATATTTAAAGTTATTTACTTTCCTCTAGATACTGCTTTGGCAGTGTTCTACCAATATTAACATGGGGTGCTGCTGTCATTAATTCTACACTCTTCAAAATGAATCTCATTTTGCTCAGAAGATTTTAACATTTATTTATTTATTTAATAGACGCTTGGCACCTTTAATTATACAAAATCAACTTGTTTCAAGATACAAAATTAATGTTGGTATGTAATTAATGAAAAAATAATATGCTAAAAAGAAGACTATGCAAATACCCACACAGGCCGGACACGGTGGCTCATGCCTGTAATCCCAGCACTTTGGGAGGCTGAGGCGGGTGGATCACTTGAGGTCAGGAGTTCGAGCCCAGCCTGGCCAACATGGTGAAACCCCGTCTCTACTGAAAATACAAAAATTAGTCGTATGTGGTGGCACATGCCTGTAATCCCAGCTACTCAGGAGGCTGAGGCAGGAGAATCACTAGAACCTGGGAGGTGGAGGCTGCAGTGAGCCAAGATTGCACCACTGCACTCTAGCCTGGGCAACAAAGTAAGACTGTCTCAAAAGAAAAAAGAATGCCCAGACATATGCTGTATTTCCACTTATACATGTGTGATCAATAAACATCAACACACTCATGTAGAAACTGATTTCATTCATGAATGAAGGCCATAGTTTGTAGATATTTTAAGGATGCCAGGACACCACGGAAGCTGGAGAAAGGAGCTGAGGAGCAGTAAGTGCTGGCCACACAAGAACTATGTTTATTTAGCTGGTGAGTACCTAGAGTCGTAAATGACAGCAATCAGGCTCACAAACACCCAGAAATGGGAATTAAGGGTTTCAATGTAGTTATAAAGCTCATAAAAGTCCGATTAGACTGAGGTACATTTACTCAAAATTTTGAGATTCATTAAGTGCTGGCAAACAAAATAACTCCTCAGACAAATGCACATTTTTCAGTATACACAGTATTGCAGGGAAGGAGGGAGAAGAATGTGCCTTAACTGGTGAAATCCACCAAGCTGCATATCAGTATTCTGTCACACCAGTCTGAAGACAGGGATATGTTCTAATAAAACTTCAGATTAGGTTTCATTTGGCTAAAATAGAGCTGAAGGTTGCTTACAGGGAAATGTTCTAATATAATTTCAGATTTTGTTTCATTTGGCTAAAATAGAGCTGAAGGTTGCTTTCTCATGTTAAAAGTTTATTACAATGATTTTTCACATAAATGTGTAGACTTGAACTCCAGGACTAAACATGGCATGATTATTTTGCTTTTAATCTGTCAACTAGCCAAAAATTGACCATTCTAAAACTACAACAAAGAAAAACTTGAAGTAGTGTGGCTCATATCCTCGAACCATTTCTAATGGGTAACTGTTAGCATTTAACATATTCAAAGAGTGAATGAATCCTTGCATTCATTTGGTTTTGCATGCCTCAGCTAGGATGCATAATCACAAAAGACAGCAGACACTGGTAAAAGCTTGCTCAGAAGTTTTTAACAGCATGTTGTAAATGTCCCAGGCAGAACATTTTAAATCAATCATCTACTAATGGTTTCAAACTTACTGTATTATTAGCAGACCACAATCTTTATAATATTATCTTCAGAATATATTAAGGTTTTCCTTGTATCCTAGCACATGAACATTCTTTTAAGATTTCATGTATGCTTGAATAATTGTTGTATTTTCTCTGGTTGATAGGCATGAAATATTTTCTTTTTTCTTTCTTTTTTTTTTTGGAGATGCAGTCTCACTCTGTCTCCCAGGCTGGAGTGCAGTAGCGCCATCTCGGCTCACTGCAACCTCCACCTCCTAGGTTCAAGGGATCCTCCTGCCTCAGCCTCCCGGTAGCTGGGACTACAGGTGTGTGCCACCACGCCCAGTTAACTTTTGTATTTTTAGTAGAGAAAGTGTTTCACCATGTTGGCCAGGCTGGTCTTGAACTCCTCACCTCAGGTGATCTGCCCGCTGTGGCCTCCCAAAGTGCTGGGACTACAGGCATGAGACACCATGCCCAGCCATGAAATACTTTCTATAGCTAATAATTCAATCATTATTTTTTAGGGGTTTATTTTTAAATTTTAGGCTGACCTTGAAAATCATAACCTAGGAAGTATTCTGGATTTCTATTTAAATAAAAGTAGATTTAGACAAGTTCAGAAAAAAAGTACTAGCCTTTTGCATACAGTTGATTGATACCGTCACAGCCAGGGTAGAGAAAACCCCTTATGTGTTTACTTACTCGTACTCTCTGGCTCTCAGATTCCCATCCTCTCTGCTGTAGTTTATTAGCTGTCAGAGCTAGTTAGGTCTCCAACTTATCACTTTAATTTCTAAAGGCACATAATGAATTTTAATCGGTTTTAACTAACCATCATGAGAGCGTGGGGAGATCCTTCTGCTTTATTTTTTTTTTTATTTTTTCTGAGACGGAGTTTCACTCTTGTTGCCTGGGCTGTAGTGCAGTGGCATGATCTCAGCTCACCGCAACCTCCGCCTCCTGGGTTCCAGCGATTCTCCTGCCTCAGCCTCTCGAGTAGCTGGCATTATAGGCATGTGCCATCACACCTGGCTAATTTTTTGTATTTCTGGTACAGACGGGGTTTCTCCATGTTGGTCAGGCTGGTCCTGAACTCCTGACCTCAGGTGATCCGCCCACCTCGGCCCCCAAAGGGCTGCGATTATAGGCATGAGCCACCATGCCCGGTTATCCTTCTCCTTTTTAGTTCAAATAAATCTCGGTGAAGCTAGTAAGCTCATGTGAAGAAACCTGAAGATGGAGGCACAGCAGGGTGGGAGTAATTGATGATCTAGACATCTGAAGCAACGTGATGTTTAAAGTCCTATGAACCTGTCGATTCACTTGGTCATACTTATGACCCCACAGCTTAATAGCATTCACTTGTGAGGAGTTACTGGGTGTTTCTGAATTTGTGATGGTGAGGTCAGAGATGGGAGAGCATGTGCATAAGCAATTAGCCTGAAGAGTGGAGCGACTTTCTTTAAGGGCTGTTCAAGCAGCGCTCATTAACATGCCATGGAACATCCTTGGAGTGACTGAGTACCAATGGACAGAGGAGTTACCAGGAAGACCAGAGTCCCTGGTATTTATATGGCAAGCTTACCAGAGTGGAAAGAGCAATTATGTCTTTCTGTTTTGGAAAAAAACAAAGCAAAATACGCACTTCTTTCTTCTGCCCCTGATCTTTCTAGGACTGACTTTTTCATTGTGTTGCGAGCACATCCCACCAGAAGGACTGTCTGTAGCACAGTAACACATCTTTTCATGGGGTGCCCATGAAGAGTTCCAACACGTCCCATGCAGTGGCAGCCACACTAGAACTAGCAGGAGTCACACACTGGGGAGTCCTCGGGACTTCATCTGATATGTGGGTTCCCATCCCTTCTGCTCCTGGATTTATTATTATGCCATGCCATGCTGCAACAGCCAATTTTTAATGGGGTTTGCATCCTGAACATTCAATTTAATTCCAGAGAATTCAGAACAAGCCCCTTTGTTGTTGGTGCTATATCCCCAAAGGGAACCCAGTGATGTTTACTGATTCACTGAATGATATACTGACCTTCCAGATCCACGTTATTCTCAGGGCTAGGAATCATCCATTGCACCCTTTCCTTTCACTGCAATGACTTTCGGCTTTCAGGACAAGTCAGCTCTACTGCTGCAGAGGAATATCACAGCATTTTCTTCTTCTAATCACAGTGACCAACCATGATACTTTCAAGGAGAGAATCACTTGATCTCCACATTGGGGTCAGCAGAAATATATTTCATCTTTAAAGGAAAACAATCAGATTTCATCACAGAAGAGGGTTTTTAGAGTATGAAAGCACTTCCTATCCAGAATATGCACTTACATAATCGTTTAACAATAGAAAAAGAGGTTCCATGGGGTAACTGTCACTAGTCAGGGTTCTGCAGGAGACCAGATGGCCAGGGAAGAGGCTTTGGGGGACCAGCTAGTGGCTATTTGCAAATACCATTCTTATTTATTTATTTAGTTTTTCAGACAGAATCTCGCTCTGTTGCCCAGGCTGTAGTACAGTGGCACGCTCTTGGCTCATTGCAAACTCTGCCTCCCAGATTCAAGTGATTCCTGTGCCTCAGCCTCTGGAGTAGCTGGGATTATGGGTGTGCACCACCATGCCTGGCTAACGGTTTTTTTTTTTTTTTTTTTGAGACGGACGGAGTCTAGCTCTGTTGCCCAGGCTGAAGTGCTGTGGCACGATCTCGCGTCACTGCAACCTCCGCCTCCCAAGTTCAAGAAATTCTCCTGCCTCAGCCTTCCGAGTAGCTGGGATTACAGGCGCACAGCACCATGCTCAGCTAATTTTTGTATTTTTAGTGGAGACGGGGTTTCACTGTGTTGGCCAGGCTGGTCTCCAACTCCTAACCTCATGATCTGCCTGCCTCGGCCTCCCAAAGTGCTGGGATTACAAGCATGATCCACCATGCCCGGCCAACTTTTGCATTTTTAGTAGAGAATGGGGTTTCACCATGCTGGCCAGGCAGGTCTTGAACTCCTAGCCTCTAGTGATCCGCCTGCCTTGGCCTCCCAAAGTGCTGGGATTAAAGGCGTGAGCCACCACGCCCAGCCCCATTCTCATTTTAAACTTAGGTGAGCACAGCACTCTAACCTCTCAAAGAAAAACAAAAACATAGCATTATTTCTGAAACTTGGAACAGTTACTCTGCTCTCATTACCATTTGACTGGTATTGGTAATCTACTGCTGTGTCATAAATCATTCTCAACCTTAGTGTCCTAACACGAAAATTGTTTATTGAACTCATGATTGTATGCATCATCATCAGAGCCAGGCAGGACACTTTTCTTGCTGTATTTGGTAAGGCTCACTCATGCATTTGTCTTCAGCTGCAAATTCTGGTGGTCAGTGGACTGGTGAGGGCTAGTATATCCAGATGGCCCCACTCAGCCTCCGGGAGTGGCTTTCTTTTTTTTTTTGAGACGCAGTCTCGCTCTGTCACCCAGGCTGGAGTGCAGTGCAATGGCATAATCTCGGCTGACTGCAACCTCCACCTCCCGGGTTCATGTAATTCTCCTGCCTCAGCCTCCCGAGTAGCTGAGCTCACAGGCGCCCGCCACCACGCCCAGCTAATTTTTGTGTTTGTAGCAGACACAGGGTTTCACCATATTGGCTAGGCTGGTCTCGAACTCCTGGCCTCAAGCGATCCACCCACCTTGGTCTCTCAAAGTGCTGGGATTATAGGCATGAGCCACCGTGTCGGACCCTGGGAGTGGCTTTCTATCGGCCAGGGTAGGTTGGTTCTCCTCCCCATTCTCATTTTTCAGCAAGATAATCCGATGTGTTCACATGACAGTAGGGTTCCAGGAGCAGCAGGAAGCAAAATCCCAAGGTAAGTTCTTCTTCAGCCTATCATGTTTGCTAATTTCCCATCAGCAAAAAACAAGTTACAGTCAGTCAAACCCAGACTCAAGAGAAGAAAATGGACTTCACCTATTGATGGGAGAAGATACAATCACATTGCAAAGGGACACGCATTAGGGATGGCAAAAATGTGCAGCTGCTACTGCTGACTTAGCTTGAATATTCACAAAACACTAAGAAAATAATAAAAGTAAAGCTCAGGGAATTAAACTTACTCATCTAAAATCAGCACCAAGTAATGGCATTGGCCAAACCATTTATATCAGTCTTCAAACACTGTGTTCTTAAAAAACAAAAAACAAACAAACAAAATTCACATCACTAAACCTCAAAGCTGTAGTACCAGAAGACTTACTCTCTTTCCCTCTGAAACGCCCTCGCAGGGTGTGGCTCTGACTCGCTTCTGGCTGCTCAAACCTTCAGGGAAGTATGGTGGGGCTCGACTCCACGGTGGTGTCTAGCGGAGAATGTTTACGGTTCCTGAAGCCCCTCGGGGTGTGTGTTACAAGGTGCTCTGTTAGGCGGCTTGTGTTAACCAGCTCAGTTAAACCCCCTTCCTTACTACAAGGACAGAGGACTTTCTGTATCCTGGAGGATCTTGCTTTGGCGAACCCGAAGAATCGGATCACACGTGGACTTGGAAAAGGAATGTCAAGTTTTATTGAGTGGAAGCAGGTGTCCCACGATGGGGGAGCCCGAAGGGCCATGATCTTCCCCTGGCTCTCCTCCGACTGCCTCGGCAAACTCCGCCTCCTGCCGGTCGATGGCCTGTCCGTGCGCCAGTATTTTCTTCCGCCCGCGGGGGCCTCTCCTCGTCCTCTCCGCCCCCACCGGCTGTTGCGTCCTCTGCTGACGGTTCCTCTCAACGTCTGGCAGCCTCTGTCTCTGCCTTGCTCGCGTCTTGGGTTTTTATAGGCCTAGGATGGGGCCACGGCAGGCCAGGGGGGTTCTGGGAAATGCAACGTGTGGGCAGGCGATGCCTGTCCTCACCTAGGTCCGCGGGAGCTGCGCCCTAGCCGGGGACCACGCCCTCCTCCGCCCCGCACTTCCCCTCCCCACTTCCGCATCGTTTAAAGGCACCGCGCTCTTCTCTTCCCAGCACCGCAGTACCACGTACGCTACCATTAAAAATATATATATTTGAACAGTTGCCATTTCTGCAGTGTCAACGTAGAGATCTACACAAGTACAATCTAAATTGCCTGCCTGGCATGCCCCATGCTCGTCTTTTTTGTTTTTTTTGAGACGGAGTTTCGCTCTGTTGCCCAGGCTGGAGTGCAGTGGCGCGATCTCCGCTCACCACAACCTCCGCCTCCCGGGTTCAAGCGATTCTCCTGCCTCAGCCTCCGGAGTAGCTGGGATTATGGGCACCTGCCACCACGCCCAGCTACTTTTTCGTATTTTTGGTAGAGACGGGGTTTCACTGTGTTGGCCGGGAGCCCAGCCGAATGCCTATCCTCTGAGGTGTTGGCTGACCCTCAGCCCTCTGTGTGGAAGTCCTGTAGGCTCCTTTGCATGTATACATGTATTCCAGAGGCCACTAATCATACCACATTGTGATTGTCTATTAGACCATAGGCCTCATCAACAGCACTGTGTTTATCAAGTGCCTGACAGAGTGGCGTGTATAGAGGTGGGGACTTGCTCTGTCACCCAGGCTGGAGTGCAGTAGCAGGTTGGTGACTCACTGTAGCTTTGAATTCCTGGGCTTAAGTGATCCTCCTGCCTCAGCCCCCTTGGTAGCTAGGACTACAGGTGCATGACACCACGCCTGGCTAATTTTTTGACAAATTTTTTTTTGTTTGTTTTTTGTTTTTTGTTTTTCAGAAGGAGTCTCACTCTTGTCACGGAGGCTGGAGTTCAGTGGCGCCATCTCAGCTCACTGCAACCTCTGCCGCAACCTCTGAGTTCAAGCGATTCTCCTGCCTCAGCCTCGCCAGTAGCTGAGATTACAGGAGCCCGCCACCACGCCCAGTAATTTTCCTCCTTTTTTTTTTTTTTTTTTTTTTTAATAGAGACGTGGTTTTGCCATGTTGGCCAGGCTGGTCTCAAACTCCTGACCTCAAGTGATCCGCCCGCCTCGACCTCCCAAAGTGCTGGGATTACAGGCATAAGCCATGGCGCCCAGCCTACAGATTTGTTTGTAGAGACAGGGGTCTTTGTATGTTGCCCAGACTGGCCTCAGACTCCTGAGCTCAAGCAGTCCTCCCACCTAAGCCTCCCAAAGTGCTGGGGTTACAGATATAAACCATCTCGCCAAACCTAATGCATATTGGTTGAACGAATGAACAGTTAACAACGGTTAGCATTTACTTTCTTCATTTAGAGGTATAATAGAAATATCTCAGATAAAAATGTTTATATGTAGGCAGTAGGCAGGTTTTTTTTTTTTTTGTAATTGCTGTATAAAAATAACCCTGTAATACACAGAAAATCTAGCATATGAATAGTGAAGAAGAGACAAATCTCCCATAGGGAATTCTAAATAGTGTATGTAAATATTTCCCCCCTCTATGAGGTGGAGCTGAATTCCTTTTTCCCCTGAGTGTAGGTGATGCTAGTAGCTTGTTTCAAGACTATGGAAAGGAGGTAGAGGAGTGGTAATTTTTCAGGGAGAAACGTGACAAGCAGTCCTCAGCCAGGCAGTCAAAGTGTTAACCACATCAGGGAAGAGTCACGTTGATGGCATGCACCTGGATATGATATGCTAAGAATGCTACTTCAGGTGGGCACGGTGGCTCGCGCCTGTAATCCTAGCACTTTGGGAAGCTGAGGCGGGCAGATCAGGGGGTCAGGAGTTCAAGACTAGCCTGGCCAACATAGTGAAACCCCGTCTCTACTAAAAATACAAAAATTAACTGGGCGTGGTGGTCCACATCTGTAATCCCAGCTACTTGAGAGGCTGAGGCAGGAGAATCACTTGAACCCAGGAGGCAGAGGTTACAGGGAGCTGAGATGGCGCCATTGCACTCCAGCCTGGCGACACAGTGAGACTCCATCTCAAAAAAAAAAAAGAATGTTACTTCAGCGTTGTGATGTTCTCCACAAACACCCATAACCTCAGTCTATTCATAAAAACATCAAACCAAGATAGGAGCCTGGTCGGTACTCCTGAAACTGCCAGGGTTATCAAAATGAGAAGTCTGAGAAATTGTCACAAACCAGAGGAATGTAAGGAGACACATACCTAAATGTAATATGGGATCCCGATGGCCGCCTGGAACAGAAAAAGGACAGAAGGGAGGACTAGTAAAGTGATATGAAGTGTGGGGTTTAGTCAATAATAATACATCAGTGTTGGTCTTGAGTTGTAACAAATATACCATCATAATGTACAACGTTAACAATATAGGAAATTGGGAGTGGGGTGGGTTACCTTTTCATCTTTGCTGTAAATCTAAAACTTTTCTAAAATTAAAAGTTTATTTAAAATTTAGAAACTATATTTTAGGAAAACAGAGAAGGCAATAAAAATAATAAAAACAAAACAAATTAAGAAATGACCACAACTTACAAATGAAGAAAAAGAGTTCTGAGGCAGTTTGCATCCTGTAGAAGTGAGAGGAAGTGAACATTAAAAGAATAAATGATGCCTTGAGCTTTACTTATACAGTGAGATGGAAGTCCATCTTAAATTAAGAAAAGTTGGCCAGACGTGGTGGCTCACGCCTGTAATCCCAGCACTTTGGAAGACCGAGGTGGGTGAATCATGAGACCCTGAGATCGAGAGACCATCCTGGCCAACATGGTGAAACACAGTCTCTACTAAAAATACAAAAAATTAGCCGGGCGCGGTGGCACATGCCTGCAATCCTAGTGACTCGTGAGGCTGAGGCAGGAGAATCGCTTGAACCTGGGAGGCGGAGGTTGCAGTGAACCGAGATGGTGTCACTGCACTCCAGCCTGGTAACAGAGCGAGACTCCGTAAGAAAGGTCATAGAAAAATTAGAGAATGTGATCTATTTAGAGAAAGAGGTCAGAGTTGAAAATGCAGCCACATTTTCCTGTTACAAGAACTTTCCAAGAGGTTATGAAACAATGAAGAAGTGTAAACTGATCTCAATTTACCAAAGTTAAGTGAGCAGGCCAGAGCCTGGGTAGCTTGGGGCTTGGTATGAGAGGGAGATTTGTTTTGCATTGTAAATCATTTTGTTTTCCTACTTTTGTATTGGGTGCATTCATGTATTACCTAGTCTTAGAAATTAATTAACAGTTGGCTCTGTTTAGAAAAAACAAACATAGCTAAAACCCTGCATTTGGGTGAAAATCTGCTTCTCTCAACCAGAAATGACAAGATTAGACCTGGTAAGCTATACAAGCAGTGGCCAGGTAAAGTAAGCTAGAGGGCGGGATGCCTTTTCATGCCTGGCAGAATTTTAAAATTGAGGCTACTTCAACATCTGAATCATGCCAAATAATACAACCACGGTTAAAAAGAAAAACCTGCTACTGTCTAAAATCTTTTTATCGTGAGTATTAAATATTAGCAAAACAAAAAGGCAATTTGATGGTATTAACCCCAGCACTTTGGGAAGCCGACACGGGCAGATCATTTGAGGCCAGTAGTTCCAGACTGGCCAATATGACAGAAACCCATCTCTACTAAAAATACAAAAAAATTAGCCGGGCGTGGTGCGGGCGCCTGTAGTCCCAGCTACTCAGGAGGCTGAGACAGGAGAATGGTGTGAACCTGAGAGTCAGAGCTTGCAGTGAGCTGAGATCACACCACTGCACTCCAACCTGGCAACAGAGCGAGACTCAGTCTCCAAACAAACAAACAAACAATCATTCTTATGATAAACCTCTAACCTCTCATGACTATCAGCCCATGAGAAAAATAAGAAAATCTTGAAGAAATTTAATCAACCTAAAGGTTAAAAGTTTCTTTTCTTTTTTGTTAAGCTTATCTTTTCTTTTTACTTTTTACTTTTTTTTTTGAGACAGAGTCTTGCTCTGTCAGCCAGGCTGGAGTGCTTATTGCATCCTCGACCTTCTGGGCTCAAGCAATCTTCCCACCTTAGCCTCCTGAGTAGCTGAGACTACAGGCATGTGCCACCACATCCAGCTACTATTTTTTTATATATATATTTTTTACTTTCATAGAAACAGTGTCTCACTATGTTGCCCAGGCTTGTCTCAAACTTCTGGGCTCAAGTAATTGGCCAGCCTCGACCTCCCAAATTGCTGAGATTACAGGCATGAGTCACTGCACTTGGCAAAGTTAAGAGCTTCTAAGGACTTGTAGGATTTTAGAATGGGAATGGATCTTAGAGGTCAATTTAGTCAAATCCCTTTATTTCACAGATGAGAAATGGGAGGGTCATAGAAATGAAGTAACCTGTTCATAATCACTCAGCAAATACTTGGCAAATGTAACTAGTATCCAGGTTTCTTACCAGGTTGCCTTGCATGGGATGTGTATATGTATACTTTTTTGTATTTTTGGTAGAGACAGGGTTTCACTCTTGTTGCCCAGGCTGAAGTGCAATGGCACGATCTTGGCTCACCGAAACCTCCGCCTCCTGGGTTCAAGCAATTCTTCTGCCTTAGTCTCCTGAGTAGCTGGGATTACCGGCATGTGCCACCATGCCCGGCTAATTTTTTTCTGTATTTTCAGTAGAGACGGGGTTTCTCCATGTTGGGCAGGCTAGTCTCAAACTCCCAACCTCAGGTGATCCACCCACCACGGCCTCCCAAAGTGCTGGGATTACAAGCATGAGCCACAGCGCCCGGCCTACCTACTATGTTCTTATAGAGAGATAGATATATAAAACGGTGGTATTTTTAATACCCCCCACCAGCTTAAATAAAATATACATCTTGATTTTCTTTTCCGCACTTTGAATGTAAGCCGCCTAGCTTGTTGTGGAGCATTACCTACACTCAGGGGAGAGAGGAAGTCAGCTCCACCTCATCGAGGGGGGATATATTTACATACACTATTTGGAATTCCCTATGGGAGATTTGTCTCTTCTTCACTACTCATATGCCAGATTTTCTGTGTATTACAGGGTTATTTTTATATAGCAATTACAAAAAACAAACAAACAAAAAAACCTGCCTACTGCCTACATATAAACATTTTTATCTGAGATATTTCTATTATACCTCTAAATGAAGAAAGTAAATGCTAACCGTTGTTAACTGTTCATTCGTTCAACCAATATGCATTAGGTTTGGCGAGATGGTTTATATCTGTAACCCTAGCACTTTGGGAGGCTTAGGTGGGAGGACTGCTTGAGCTCAGGAGTCTGAGACCAATCTGGGCAACATGGAAAGACCCCTGTCTCTACAGAGAAATTTGTAGGCCGGACACCATGGCTTATGCCTGTAATCCCAGCACTTTGGGAGGTCAAGGCGGGCGGATCACTTGAGGTCAGGAGTTTGAGACTAGCCTGGCCAACATGGCAAAACCCCATCTCTATTAAAAAAAAAAAGTAGAAAAATTACTGGGCGTGGTGGCGGGCTCCTGTAATCTCAGCTACTCGTGAGGTTGAGGCAGGAGAATTGCTTGAACTCGGGCGGCAGAGGTTGCAGTGAGCTGAGATGGCGCCACTGAACTCCAGCCTCGGCGACAAGAGCAAGACTCCCTCTCAAAAAAAAAAAAAAAAGGAAATTTGTAAAAACAACAAGAGTGAAACGCCGTCTCAAAAAAAAATGAATATAGCATACATAAACACATTTCCAAAAAAAAAAAATCACTGAAATCTTTCATATAAAGGGAGCTAAAATTATTTTTAAGTATATACCTACATATTTGAGTGCTCATATAAAGAAATTAAATGTGACTATTTAAAGTCTATCACTTACATTATGTGTATGTATCCATTTACACATGTTACAAAGACATCTCAATGTATAGCAATTTAAAAAGGTTTTTGTAATAATACTTTGGTGGTATTAATTTGATACTCATTAACTGCAGTAAGCATTTAATCTTCAACACTGTAACTGAGCTTAGGAATTGAGTTAAACATACTTTATGTTTGAATGACTGTAATTAAAAATTCTGAAGAAAGGTATAAGCTTTTTTAAGTAAAAAGGTCTTAACTTTGTGAAACTTACAGAAAGATATACAAGCATATTCTAAGCAGATACTTAACTGACAACTATTTGACATGTTTTCTGCTACAGTGAGTACTCACAGAAAAAAATAACTTAGAAGAAAAACAATTCAATTAAAACAGGATTTCAACTGGGGATTTTAACTAATGAGACTTACAACTATTTTGGAAAATCCTTGTGAATTTCCATTTGTGGTAAGGTATTTTTCATTTGATTCTGTCATGATCCTACTATGAAAATGTTAATTGCCTTAGTCTGATTTTAAGTGATAAATCTATCTTGAACAGATGATTAAAATTTTGAACAGAGAAAAAAGTTTTACTGAATGAAACTCTTCAATATATTTAGCTAAGAAAAATTTAATTCTAAGACCATATTAAACATGCCTGAATCTCTTTTCCTTGTGATCGCTCAATAAAATAATTAGAAAAGTCAGAAGTAAACATTTTGTGGTTACAGGGAGAAAGGTAGTCCAGACCCAAATGCTTAACGGTAGGGGTCTCTTAGTGAGTATGGCATGTCCATAAAAAGACACAAGAGGTAACTAACTGTACAAACAATGAGAATGCATTCCAAGGACTAAAAACTAAGAACTCCAGGACATCATCAGTAAAAAAATAAGTGTAGAACAGAGTGCAGTCACACACCGCGTTACAAGAGGGACACGTCCTGAGAAATGCAGCATTAGGCATTTGTGTTCACGTGTGAACACCATAGAACGTACTTACCCTAACCTAGATGGCAGAGCCTCCTACACTGCTAGGCTATATGGTAGAGCTTGTTGCTTCTAGGCTACCCACCTGTACAGCTGTTACTGCACCGAATACTGCAGGCAACTGAAACATAATGGTAAGCATTTGTGTATCTAAACATAGGTCAACATAGAAAATGGACAGTAAGGCGGGGCCCGGGGCCTCATGCCTGTAATCCCAGCACTTTGAGAGGCTGAGGTGGGCAGATCACTTGCGGTCAGGAGTTCGAGACTAGCCTGGCCAACGTGGTGAAACCCCCTCTCTACTAAAATACAAAATTAGCTGAGTGTGGTGGTGGTCGCCTGTAATCTTAGCTACTCGGGAGGCTGAGGCAAGAGAATCGCTTGAACCCAGGAGACAGAGGTTGCAGTAAGCCAAGATGGTGCCACCGCACTCCAGTCTGGGCGACAGAGCAAGACTCCATCTCAAATTAAAAAAAAAAAGTACAATAAAAATATAGTATTATGGACTCATCATTGCATATGTGGTCTGTCGTCAACTGAAGTGCTGTCATGTAGCTGGCACGTGACCGAGTACAATATGTTGCATTTGCATAAACCAAAAGAATGGGAAGAATTAATTTTCTGGTTTTTGAAGTATAATGAATAAATTATTATACAGTTTTATAAACTAATTTTAATAATAAAAAGAAATTGGCTGAGGCCTGTTTATAAGACAAACATTGGGCCAGGTGCAGTGACTCACGCCTGTAATCCCAGTGCTTTGGGAGGCCGATGCAGGCGGATCACCTGAGGTCAGGAGTTCGAGACCAGCCTGGCCAACATGGTGAAACCCTGTCTCTACTAAAAAAAAATACAAAAATTAGCCAGGTGATGTGCCCCTGTAATCTCAGCTACTCTGGAGGCTGAGGCAGGAAAATTGCTTGAATCCAGGAGGCGGAGGTTGCTGTGAGGCCCAGATAGGGCCACTGCACTCCAGCCTGGGAGACAGAGCAAGACGCTATCTCCAAAAAAACAAGCCCCATTTCAGTGAGAGGCACTCAATTTTGTTTATCAACGGATACACATTTAAATAAAAATAAGTATAATTAAAGGAATGAAATTAGAGAGAGGTAATAAGAAATCAAACTTATATATCCTAGTAATGTCTTTTTATTTATTATTGCTATTTATTTGTTTTAGAGATGGAGTCTCATGCTGTCTTCCAGGTTGGAGTGCAGTGGTATGATCTTAGCTCACTGCAACCTGGAACTCCTGGTATCAAGTGAGTCCCACCTTCCGCCTCCCTAGTAGCCGGGTCTACAGGGACCGCAGGTGCATTAGCACCACCGGGCTCAGCTGATTTTATCTGTTTATTTTTTGTAGAGACAGGGACTCACTATGTTGCCCAGCTGGTCTCAAACTCCTGGGCTCAAGCGATCTTCCCACCTCAGCCTCCCAAAATGCTGGGATTATAGGCATGAGCCAGCACGCCTGGCTCCTCTTTTAAAATAATGCTCCAGAAACCGCTGATTTCTTACAGCACTCGCTTTCACTATTATCATCAATGAAACAACCGTCCGGGCATAGGTTTTTGTCTCGTTCTTTACCAAAGATGGATTTGGCTTCCAGCCCTTTATTAAACTCTTTCCAGTTTCTCTGTTTTCGCCACTCCTCCCATTTGCTTATTACCCAGTAGGGTTTGAAAGGGAAAGTTTCAGGCTCACCTATCAGGACATTTTTGAAGTAAAAGTAATTCTTCCAGTTCTTGCTGGAGGAGATTACACAGGAGGCTAGGTTGAAAACCCTGTACAATCTTTCAGCCGTTTCCTTGCATCTTCCTGGAAAGACGTGTCCTTTTCTTTGGAGCGTGCTCCTTGCTTCTCAGATTCCTACGCATGACCATATTCAATTTAGAATCAAACACAGCTGAGAACAGACTCATCGGTTATCTTAACAAACACATCCCAACCATTTTCATCCACTCCACCCATGCAACGAAAGGGCAGAATTGTTATAGCACAGATTTTGAGTCTGTTTTAACATTTTTTTGTGGCTATAGATTTTGCTGCCAAGTCTTTTTTTTTTCTTCACAAAGGAATTTGATTATTCATATAGTATCTCACTTATATCTGTTAAATATTATTACTCAGGCTTTGTTCTTAGATAATAACATTTTCTTCTAATTTGCCTAAATAAAAATAATTACAATTCCTAGCAAGTCATAGTAAATAAAGTAAATCAATTTTTTCTTTAGTAATCTACACTTAGCCCAGTGAAAATGAATGACTTGTACTGAAGAATTTTAAACTAGTTTGAGTAATATAGTTTCAAAAAAATGTTCAGCAAACCAAAAGGATGAGAACTACCCAGTCTGGTCTTCAGCATTAAAACTCAAGCTGGGCAAGGTGGCTCGCGCCTGTAATCCCAGAACTTTGGGAGGCTGAGGTAGGTGGATCACTTGAGGTCAGGAGTTTGAGGCCAGCCTGGCCAACATGGCGAAACTCTGTCTCTGCTAAAAATATAAAAATTAGCCGGGCATGGTGGCGTGTGCCTATAATCTTAGCTACTCGGGATGCTGAGGCAGGAGAATCACTTGAACCCTGGAGGCGGAGGTTGCAGTGAGCCGAGGTTGTGCCACAGCACTCCAACCTGGGCAACAGAGTAAGATTCCATCTCAGAAAAAAAAAAATCAAATTTTAAAAATCTTACAACTTTTAATGAATCACTAAGTCATATTAAGTTTTACCTAAACATCTTCCGTTTGAACTAAGAGCCTTTCATATGCTTTGTCTGTGTCCCCACCCAAATCTCCTCTTGAATTGTAGCTCCCACAATTACCACGTTGTGGGAGGGACCTGGTGGGAGGTAATTGAATCACGGGGGCTGATCTTTCCTGTGCTGTTCTCGTGATAGTGAATAAGTCTCATGAGACGTGATGATTTTAAAAAGGGGAGTTTCCCTACACAAGTTCTCTTCTCTTGTCTGCCACCATGTGAGTCGTGCCTTTTACCTTCCACCATGATTATGAGGCCTCCTGCCACACAGAACTGTGAGTCCGTTATGCCTCTTTCTTGTGTAAATCGCCCAGTCTCTGGTATGTCTTTATCAGCAGCGTGAAAACGGATTAATACAGCTTTGCAATTGTCTATTTTACTTCCAGCTTCTTCCAATCCAGTTCATTCTCACCAAATTAATCTTTCTATAATTTTACTTTCATTATGTCATTGACTCTAAATCTTTCAATAAACATTTATAATAATTTTCATGACATTTATTTTAAAATACTTGGGTGGTAAAACATCAATGTATCAACAAGCAGCGGTTGGGTAAATAAATGGAAGACCTGGCTTTCACAAAACTGAAGGCTGGCTTGTTTTCCTTTCCTCACCTCCCAGCTGAGCTTAGTTTGTTGGCAGACTTAACCATATGCTCAATTTCTTTGTAATGATTTTAAAACACACCTGCTGGGCACTATGGCTCACACCTGTAATCCCAGCACTTTGGGAAGCTGAGGCAGATAGATCAGTTGAGCCCAGGAGTTCAAGACCAGCCTGGACAACACAGAAAGACCCCGTCTGTACGAAAAATACAAAAATTAGCCAGGCATGGTGGTGCGTGTCTGTGGTCCCAGCTACTTGGGAGGCTGACGTGGGAGGACTGCTTGAGCTGGGGAGGCAGAGGTTGCAGTGAGCCTAGATCACACCACTGCACTCCAGCCTAGAAGACAGAGCAAGACCCTATCTCAAAAAAACAAAAAAGAAAAAAAAAAAAAAAAAACCGGCCAGTCAATTCTTTGACTTCCCTGCTTTCAAAAAGTGGAGCCTAGTTCCCCTCTGCTTGAATGTGGGCTGGACTTAGGAACTCCACGGTTCCATTCACTACAAAGTGAAGAGAATACAGTGGTAGCAATGCTGTGTGCCTTCTGGGGGTAGGCCGTGGAAAGGAGAGCTTGTGCTTGGCCCTCATTTGTGAGTGGCTGTGGGGAAGCCAGCCACCTTGCCATGAGGCATGGATCAGCCCCGGAGAGAGGTCCCCAGGTGTGGCAGAACCCACTCTCCAGCACCGGCTTGCAAGCTGTCGGAGCGGGCCCACTCGGAAGCAGATCCTCTCTCCTCGGCCAGGCACCCTAAGGCTTCCATCAGCCCCTGGCTGAACCTGCCAGCTGAGGCCCCAGACGTGGAGCAAACACAAGCTGCCACAACTGTGCCCTGTGTGAACTCCTGACCAAACGGAACTGGAGATAATAAGCCATTACTGTTATTTTAAGCTGATAAGTTTGGTGCGATTGATTATGCAGCAATAGATAATACATTTCCCATAACACAGAGTGCCACTGTGCGAGGCAGCAAGGACTCCAAAACAATTCCGCTGGTTTTTCCTTCAGTGGTATCTGCTCCTTTCCAGATTCTACTTATCAATGTGCTTTCTGCTTAAAGGACTCTGGCTTTGGGCTTCGTTATAGCAGCACTACGTAAGTAATTTTATTTATGTATTTGTTTGTTTATTTAAGATGAGGTTTCACTCTGTTGCCCAGGCTGGAGCGCAGTGGCATGATCACAGCTCACTGCAGCCTGGAACTCCTGGGCTCAAGTGCTCCTCTGGCCTCAGCCTCCCAAGTAGCTGGGACTACAGGTGGATCATCACACATGCCTAGTTTTTTTGTTCTTTGTAGAGACAAGGTCTTGCCCTTCCAAAGTGCTGGGATTACAGGTGTGAGCCACTGTGCCCAGCGGCTACATAGGTAGTTTAGAACTCTTAGTTTTATAGTTTTGTTTGATATATTTTCTACATTTTATATCTAAGGTATTTTATAAAGTCATTTTATTTCTTAACCATATATATGTTTGTGTGCTTGTTTGTATATATATTTTGCAGTGAAAATTTATTTTAAAAAAAGGAAACTACAAGCATATTTCAAGTATTTCAAATTTTTGTGCAATATTCTATTTTTGTTTAAAAATGTTGTTTTTGAATAAAATGTGCATTCTAAGAAATGTGTCAAAAGAGAAATCTTCAAAGAATCTAATCATGACTCTAATACAAATACAAAATAAGCATGGAATTATTTATTAATCTATGAAGGAACTATAAATTGTAAATTATTACAAACAGTTCAACAGAGAATTCAAAGTGCCACACATATATCTCAAATAAGGAATGCTGGCCGGGCGCCCTGGCTGACATCTGTAGTCCCAGCTACTCTGGAGGCTGAGGCAGGAGGATCTCTTGAGGCCAGGAGTTGGAGGCTGCAAGGAGCTATGATGGCACCGCTGCACTCCAGTCTGGGTGACAGAGTGACTCTATCTCTAGAAAAACAAAAAACAAGGTTTCAAGCTTGTCTCTGTGTGTCCCGTGATGTGAAGGAGGCAGTGCTCCCTCCCACCGTTAATGCGGCTGCTCCTCGCCCCCATATGAGTCCCCCGTTAACACGGTTGCTCCCCACCCCCTGTCTGAGGCCCCCGTTAACGTGGCTACTCCTCACCCCCTGTCTGAGGCAGGGAGGTGTTCACGCTCTGGAGAGGAGCTGAGTGGACCAAATCAGAAATCTCTGGAGAAGCAGGACACTCCCATTTCTGCGAAAACCCAGCACGGTTCCAGCACTCTGAGCATGTAAGGGCGCCAAGAGCAGTACTGGTATCACAAGGCATTTACAGAGTAAGGTATCAAAGAATGGCAGCCTCTTTCGCATCCGCAGTCATGATGTATGTAGCACCAGCATAGATTCTAGTCTTGTCTTTGCAGTATGCTTTGGAAAGCTTTGTAACTTTCCAGTTTCCGTTGTTTTGGTTGATAAGATTGTTAAAGAAAAAGATACATCCTATGAAATGTTTGTGAGGCAAGCATCTCATCCACTGCTGGTAGAAGCCTGCGTTGGCCCAGACTTGCTGGAGGTCGGTGACCAACACACAGGCTCATAAAATCAGTATCATGCGATGACTCTAATTGTCCAGGAGCCAGGAGGAAGTACCATTTTTATTTTTACCTTTGCTACTTATTACTAAGGGTATAATCTCTGCAACGATTAATGTTATTTCACAGATTTGTTTCTGGTGGAGATGTGATGGGGTTCAAAATGTGGCACCTTGCATTTGAGAAAACTGCAGAAGCAGGAAGGTCATTCTCACTTCCCTCCTGCCCTCATCCCCCGTGGCAGGTCATAACACTTGGGAAGGATTTTCTGATCCTTTCTTGAAGCAGGTCGTCATAAGTCACTCATGTGAGAGGAGCCCTCCGTATGCCCCAAGTAAAGGAATGTTCTTATCTCGGAAGACACAAGGACATAAAGAAAAATATGAACAGGCGGGGCACAGTGGCTCATACCTGTAATCCCAGCACTTTGGGTGGCTGAGGTGGGCGGATCACCTGAGGTTGGGAGTTTGAGACCAGCCTGGCCAACATGGTAAAACCCCATCTCTACTAAAAAGACAACAATTAGCCAGGCATGGTGGCGGGCGCCTGCAATCTCAGCTACTTGGGAGGCTGAGGCAGGAGAATCACTTGAATCCAGGAGGCGGAGGCTGCAGTGAGCAGAGATCACACCACTGCACTCTAGCCTGGGTGACAGAGTAAGATTCCGTCTCAAAATAAATAAATAAATAAATGAGAGAATACAAGCCTAATGTATAATTATCTCTTCCAGACACAAGAAAGCATAAAAACCTAGCATACTGCTATCTCCTTTTCAAAAATATTCTCTCTCTCGTGAATTTTACATTTTCTTCTAGGCCTGAGGTGATGATATCCGTATGTCCACAGGGTCCAGAGTAGTAAATAATCGAAACTTTAATGAGTTAGTAGTTTTACTCTACTTCAATCTCTTTCATTATTTATTCTTCACTTTTCCTCGATCTAGAAGATAGGCTTTTCATAAGAGATCACTGCCCTTTTAGAAGATTAATATTCATTGCATAGATGGTAAAAAAAAAAAATCGAATACTATTCCTTCATATCCATGAGTACAAAAACTGTCATGTGACCTGTTCAGTCAAGAAATTGCAAATATCTTATGAGATACTAATATAAGTCCTTGAATCTTTTAATAATAAAATGTCATTTAAAGAAATCTGTGGCCGGGCACGGTGGCTCAAGCCTGTAATCCCAGCACTTTGGGAGGCCAAGACGGGTGGATCACGAGGTCAGGAGACCGAGACCATCCTGGCTAACACGGTGAAACCCCGTCTCTATAAAAAATACAAAAAAAAACTAGCCGGGTGAGGTGGCAGGTGCCTGTAGTCCCAGCTACTCGGGAGGCTGAGGCAGGAGAATGGCGTGAACCTGGGAGACGGAGCTTGCAGTGAGCAGAGATCTGGCCACTGCACTCCAGCCTGGGCGACAGAGCGAGACTCCGTCTCAAAAAAAAAAAAAAAGAAATTTGTGCTATTATATATGCTTAGTGTTTTCTCTAAAAGCTGGATATGAATTTACAGAGAGAACACAAATTTAGATCTCAAATTGTCTTAGTCTGCTCAAGCTGCCATAACAAAATAACACAGACAGGATGGCTTAAACAACAGAAATGTAGTTTTCTCTGGAGGCTGGAGGCTGCAGGCTGGAAGTATTAGTACAAGATGAAGGTGCTGGCCCGTTCAGGTTCTGGTGGGAACTCTGGCTGGTGGACAGCCGCCTCCCAGTGGTGTCCTCACATGGCTTTTCTTCTGTGAGCACCCGCAGGGAGAGGCTTATCCCACGGGGCCAGGCCCTCACCCATTTGACCTTAATTACGTTCCTAGAGGTCCTATCTCCAAATACAGCCACACTGGGGGGTTAGGGCTGCCATATATGAGGTTGGGGCCACACACACATCAAGCTCACAACACAAATATTCAAATGGGTTTTCAAATCGCTAAAGTTCATTTTTAGGGCTTATGGGTAATAGAAAGCACTAAAAACTCATTTTACTCTATCAGTAAGGTTTTAATTGTAGGAAGAATCAGGTGGTGAGTGAAGGACACACCCCCCAAAATATGACCTCCTGGCACCCTGAGCAGTCTAAGGCAAAGGCAGTTGAGAAAACCACACTGGCAGGAAGGCCATTCTCTCACCACCTCCTGCCTTTCTCCTCTGAAACAGGTCATACAAACATTCTCTAATCTACCCCACTTCACCCTGTACCCAGAGGCCAACACGAATCTGCACAAAAAGACCTTGCTAAGTGCCTCCCAGTTTCTTTTTGTTCTTTAATTAAATTCTGCACAACTGTCCATACAAATACTTTTCTGGCTGAGTACAGTGGCTCAAGCCTGTAATCCCAGCACTTTGGGAGGCTGAAGCGGGTAGATCACTTGAGGTCAGGAGTTCGAGACCAGCCTGGTCAGCATGGTGAACTCTTGTCTCTACTAAAAACACAAAAAATTAGCCAGGTGTGGTGGCACGTGCCTGTAAGCCCAGCTACTGGGAAGGCTGAGGCAGGACAAGCACTTGAACCCAGGAGGTGGAGCTCACAGTGAGCCAAGATCACTCCATTGCACTCCAGCCTGGGAGACAGAATGAGACCCTGTCTCAAACAAACAAACAAACAAACAAACAGAAAACAAAAAAACCCAACTTTTCCGTGGGTATGAAGGTCTTCATTCTGAAGACTCCCAGGTCATGTAAAACCTGTATTAAATAAATGTGTACACTTTTCTCTTGGGAATCTGTCTTTGTTATAGAGATGTCAGCTACGAACCTCGCCATAGGTAAGGAGAACATAATACTTTTTCTCCTCTGCCTATGCTAAAGCCAGAGTATACTTTTACATCATTTGTTCTTTTACAAAATCAAAATTAATGGTATCATATTCCTATCGATATTTAGCAAATGGTGGTGCAGGTTTCTGCATATGTAAGTTTTAAACTGAGTAGAAGTTTATGTTTCATAAATATAGGAAGACCAACCTGAAATTTGCAAACTACTTTGTTAGGAACTGAACAGAAAGTGATTCAAGCATATTTTGTTTTCTCAACACATTGAACATTTCTCTTAAAACTGCATTTCTCCGATTAATGCCTACACCCTGGTATAAACATGTACTTACCCTTCTTTACCCCAGGAGACAGGTGCTGGCTGTGCCCTGGCTTTATACTGGAGAAAAGACTTGTCAAGCAGAACAAAACCTAGGTAGTGTTCATACTTGCAGTGAGATAGCATTGAAACTTATACAGTAAACACAAAGCAACTCCTATGACATTTTGTTTCTACTTTATGAGAAAATAAATCTTTTTTTCCTTCATTTAGTGTTTGTGTAAACAAATGAGCTTCACCTAAAGCACCTACATGACTTGAAAATATAAATGTGTAGCTGGGCGTAGTGGCTCACGTCTGTAATCCCAGCACTTTGGGATGCCGAGGGAGGTGGATCACCTGAGGTCAGGAGTTTGATACCAGCCTGGCCAACATGGCGAAACCCTGTCTCTACTAAAAATTCAAAAATTAGCCAGGCATGGTGGCGGGCGCCTGTAGTCCCAGCTACTCAGGAGGCTGAGGCAGGAGAATTGCTTGAACCTGGGAGGTGGAAGTTGCAGTGAGCCGAGATCATACCACTGCATTCCAACCTGGGCAATAGAGCGAGACTCCATCTCAAAAAAAAGAAAAAAAAATATATATTAATGTGTAATATGAAAATCTGAATGATCAACCATTTCCCCTAATTCTTAAAAGTCCAGTAAATGACTAAAAAACAAAACAAATGTAAAATCAAACAAAGATTGACTATTTGGAGAAAATAATTTATATTACAAAAGATTATTTGAAAAGTAAAATATTATCGAAAAGTCAGATAACCTTTGTGTAACATAAATAACCTTCTCCAAATAAGATAAGCAGGTTAAAGCTAACCTATTGTAACAAAAATATGAACCAAGCATTTCTTTACATCATATACAATTTAAAATTAAAACATTTGAATAATAAATGTCTTAAAGTAAATCTACCAAAAATCAACTAGCACACATATTTAAACAAAGGTAGCTGTGGTAGTAGTAGTAAGCTCTGATATCCGGTAGACTGAAACTGTATAGCATAAGTAGTTCATTGCATAAATGAGGTATGAAAGATAAAGGGAAGGGTATCGTTGAGACCTGGAATACTAATTCAGCATCAGTGGATCTCAGAATTGGGAGCTGAATAGAATCTCTGCATTCAAGCATAGATTCTCCCCCAAATGTCACCTTAATAGATCTGATAGCAAAACCGAAATGAAACCCACACACACAGAAACAGGAGAGGTACTGGCCATAGCAGAACCAAGTACTTGAAGTTTTAATGAATCCTAGGTTAGGAATTGTGGATTTTATATTGTGAAATGCTTTTCATTATTGAAAATGGAAGATATGGCCGGGCGCGGTGGCTCAAGCCTGTAATCCCAGCACTTTGGGAGGCCGAGACGGGCGGATCATGAGGTCAGGAGATTGAGACCATCCTGGCTAACACAGTGAAACCCCGTCTCTACTAAAAAATACAAAAAACTAGCCGGGCGAGGTGGCGGCGCCTGTAGTCCCGGCTACTCGGGAGGCTGAGGCAGGAGAATGGCGTGAACCCGGGAGGCGGAGCTTGCAGTGAGCTGAGATCCGGCCACTGCACTCCAGCCTGGGCGACAGAGCGAGACTCCGTCTCAAAAAAAAAAAAAAAAAAAAAAAAAAGAAAATGGAAGATATTATCTAATTTTGTAAAACAATTATGTAATCATGTATAAATGAATTTGATCAAATGAAAACTATTATTATTATGAAACTAATTTCCTTCTCACTGGATTTTCAACCATATGGAATTTCAGAACAGCTTTGGCATATATAAAAATAAGAAAAATGTGGAGAAAAGCGTATTTGGAATAATGTCAGAAGATTTGGGCTCTAGTCATAGGTGGGTGTTGTTAAAAATCAATTGAAGGCCAGGCACGGTGGCTTACACCTGTAATCCCAGCACTTTGGGAGGCCGAAGTCGGAGGAAGTGAATATTAAAAGAATAAATGATGCCTTGAGCTTTACTTATACAGTGAGATAGAAGTCCATCTAAAATTAAGAAAAGTTGGTTGAGACGGGGTGGCTCATGCCTGTAATCCCAGCACTTTGGGAGACCGAGGCGGGTGGATCACCTGAGGTCAGGAGTTCGAGACCAGCCTGGCCAACATGGTGAAATCCCATCTCTACTAAAAATACAAAAAAAATTAGGCGGGCGTGGTGGCGGTGCCTGTAATCCCAGCTACTCGGGAGGCTGAGGCAGGAGAATGGCGGGAACCTGGGAGGCAGAACTTGCAGTGAGCTGAGATCGTGCCACTGCACTCCAGCCTGGGCGACAGAGCGAGACTCTGTCTCAAACAAACAAACAAAAATCAATTGAGAGACCATTAGGTTGAGCTGGCCCCAATCCCTTGAGTTCATGTGTCAGCAAACGGAAACAGTGCTCAGTGTGAGCAGTAAATTAAGCTTAAACAACCTCTTTCTGCAAACATTTTATAAAAGTAGTCCCCCCGACTCCCCTCCTTGGTGGAGCCCAGTTGCTTGCTGTCTGGAGCTGCCCAATTTATGAACAGCTTTTTGCTCAGATAAACTTTAAAATTTTAATATGCATAAATGTCTTTTAAGAGAATTCACCTGTTTGCCTTTCAACAGGTCCCTCTATCTGTGCTGAATGGAATACGGGAAAACATAAAAGTGTACAAGTGGTGTAGGTGCCATGGGCCAACAATGGTGAGAAGGCTCCCATCATCGCAAAGACCTCTTCTGCCTCTGAGCCCGGGAGGAACCCACTTCTTCCAGGGGCAGTCAAGTGATCTTTGTGAAGCTTTCAGATTTAAACCCAATCTTTAAAAATCTGGATTTCCATAAGCGATTTGCAATTTTAAATATTAGTCAATAGAATGGTGTATCATACCATCATAATACACTATCACATAAGACGAAGACCTTTTGTGTCAGTTAAAGAGAAAATGTAAAATTGTGCCAGGCTCAGTGGCTCTTGCCTATAATCCAAGCACTTTGGGAGGCTGAGGCGGGTGGATCCTCTGAGGTCAGGAGTTTGATACCAGCCTGGCCAACATGGTGAAACCCCATCTCTGCTAAGATTACAAAAATTAGCCGGATGTGGTGGTGCATGCCTGTAATCCCAGCTACTCGGGAGGCTGAAGCAGGAGAATCGCTTGAACCTGGGAGATGGAGGTTGCAGTGAGCCAAGATCGTGCCACTGCACTCCAGCCTGGACGACAGAGTAAGACTCAGTCTAAAAAAAAAAAAATTGTGCCGGCACAATGTCTCACTCCTATAATCCCAGCACTTAAGAAGGCTGAGGAGAGCAGATCACCTGAGGTCAGGAGTTTGAGACCAGCCTGGCCAACATATTGAAACCCCACCTCTACTAAAAATAAAAATAAAAAAATAAATAAATAAATAAATAACCAGCCAGGCGTGGTGGCAGGTGCCTGTAGTCCCAGCTACTTGGGAGGCCGAGGCAGGAGAATCGCTTGAACTCCGGGAGTTGGAGGTTGCAGTGAGCCGAGATCACCCCACTGCACTCCAGTCTGGGCTACAGAGCGAGATTCCTTCTCAAAAAAAAAAAAAGAAAGAAAGAAAATATAAAATTGTGAAACTATTTCTCTACATTTTTCATTACAGGAAGATCTTTCCAATTTTATGGCTCAGGCTTCTTTTATAATTAAAAACAAAAGTAATTGGGGTCACCTACTGTCCTTTAGTAATCCAATTTCCTTTCTATCTAATATCATTTTCTATCTAAGAGGCTTGAGAGAGTAGGTGTAGGTGTTTTTACTTCAAATGTGCCATTTTGATTAAATCCAAATAATTTTCAGTTGTTATATAAAGTAGTAACAAACTATTTGAGCACATTTTTCCAGGTTTTGTGTGTGTGTGTGTGTGTGTGTGTGTGTGTGTGTGTGTGTGTGTATTAAAGAGTAGTCTCATTGGTTTCAATAGCTGCTTAATTCCTTAAAACTGAAAAACTGATAGTAATAAAAATAACAATATCAAACACATATAGCACTGTTCTAAAGACTTGTGGACTAAGTCACTAAAGCACATGTGGACACTAATTACTCACAGATAACCCACAATGTTGGTGCTGTTCTTATCTTTATTTTACTGATGAGAAAACTGAAGAGCGTAGAAACTCACAATCACCAGTCAGTAAGCAGCTGAGCCAAGATTGAAAACCGTAGTGTCGGGGACGGAGACCTTCTCAGGCTTACAGCTTCTCAGGGGAAATGGTAATTGAACTTCATTTTGAAAAGGCCAATGTTACATCTTCAGAAATGCCATATTGTTTACAGATTTTCAAAATGCTAAGGTAATTACTTTAAGCAACTAAATAGAACTGAATACGAATACTCCTAGAATCTACAGGTTTTGTGCATAGTTGCATGTGTTGTATATCTTGATCTACTTCATTATCTACTGTGACATCAGAGGCAATTTGTTTCCTCAACTTTGTTTCCTTAACCTAGATCTGGGCATAGAATCATGAAGATGTTAAAAATTAAAGGTTGAATTATTTAATCCCATAAGTATTTGTAAAGAAATTAAGAAAATCCATTGCTGTAAATAAAGTTTTATTGAAACACGATAGTTTTAGAAAAAAAACAAAAAACTTCACATGTGTGTGACAACTTTATTTCCCAGAGCCACACAGTGTCTAATTTTATCCTAAATCTAAGCAAATTAAAATCAGGCAGGTGCTATTATTATTATTATTATTATTATTATTGTATTTTGAGATGGAGTTTCACTCCTGTCGCCCAGGCTGGAGGGCAGTGGCTGATCTCAGCTCACTGCAAGCTCCACTTCCCGGGTTCAAGCGATTCCCCTGCCTCAGCCTCCTGAGTAGCTGGGATTACAGGTGCCTCCCACCAGGCCTGGCTAATTTTTGTATTTTTAGTAGAGACGGGTTTCACCATGTTGGCCAGACTGGTCTTGAACTCCTGACCTCATGCGATCCACCCGCCTTGGCCTCCCAAACTGCTGGGATTACAGGCGTGAGCCACCGCGCCCTGCCTATTATTAATATTTTACAGATGAGAGGTTGAAGCGCAACAACCAAGTGCATTTCCCTACATGGCTCGGCGAGTTAGAGGGAAGGATGGTCAAGAGCCCAGCTCTCCCAGCGCCAGGCTTTCCATTCTCTTCTGAGGAAACCACTGTCCTCGTTGAATGTCTTCTGTTGTTTCCTCTCGTTTCTTTTTAAGGCATATTTTTAGAAGGATCCTCGACAGCAGCCTTGGTTTGGCTGTGTCTTGGAGATGTGGAACTCATTTGAAGTGAATTTTTAGTAGTTTATACAATGATTTGCATATACTTGGGACCTTTTCTTGCAGCGGACAGCGATAGAGCTGTGTGCTGCGTTTGAATCTCCTTGTGGGCAATGAATAGTAATTAGGTGGTTGCCAAATTAGTTCAACGTGTGTGAATGTTGGGCTGGCAGATAGGGCAGAGGAGTGTCCCCCTACTCTGACAGGAAACTATTGACAAAAACCTTAACCAAGAGAAAAACAGCTTCAGCCTCGGTAAAGAGGTCCTAGTTCAGAGTAATTATCATTAGTAAGTGATTAGAGCGGAGCTTTTTGAAGTGGGCTGATGGGCTATTTGCATCTGAATCACACGGGGCATTTGTTAATCCGGTGAGTTTCACCCTGGCTGGGCTGAATCAGAAGCTCTGGGCTGGGATCATGAATGTATAACATCATCTAACTTCAAGAGGAAGCGATAAAATAAAATTAGTTAATGGAACAGAGTTTGTAGTTGTTTTCGAATGTCTACAATCTTGTTTTAAAAACACGGTGGATAGAGCTGGAGCGAAGTTCCCCATTCCCTGAGGAAGGGCTGCACTGACTGACTTTCCTCCCAAGAGCCCGTGTGGAAAAAGGATCTTACGGTGGAGAAACCAGACAACACTAGGGCAGTCCGGGTTCAAGGCCTACACCCACCGCACTCAGCCACAGCTGTCCTTTCCACAGGAAGTGAGGAGAATGGCACGTCATCCTCAAAACTCAGGTTCTACACCCAAGCCATCAGATCCTGTGACTCTACCTTCAAAATAGAGAATCTGAGCACTTTTCACCTGCTCAGCTCAGCCCTGCAGCAAGAAAGCCACAGGCGTTATGTAAGTGAGTAAGCAGGGCCAGTGTTTCAATAAAACTTTATTTACAAAAAAACAGGGAGGAGGCCGCGTTTCACCTGCTGGATGTAGTTTGCCAACCCCTGCTTTGCCCTAGCTTGTAAACAGAAAGGTTTTTCTCTTTCTGTTGTCTTTTTTTTTTTTTTTTGAGACAGAGTGTCACTCTTGTCACCCAGGCTGGAGTGCGGTGGGGCTCACCGCAACCCCTGCCTCCCAGGTTCAAGCGATTCTCCTGCCTCGGCCCCCTGAGTAGCTGGGATCACAGGTGTGCACCACCACGCCCGGCTAATTTTTGTATTTTTAGTAAAGATGGGGTTTCACCATGTTGGCCAGGCTGGTCTCGAACTCCTGACCTCAATGATCTGCCCGCCTTGGCCTCCCGAAATGTTGGTATTACAGGCGTGAGCCACCGCACCTGGCCTTTTCTTTCTGTTTTCTTCTAGATGTTTTCTAGTTTTATTTTAACATTTGTGTCTATGACTCATTGGGAGTTCCCTTTCACTATCACCCTGGTTCAAACCTCCATCAAAGCTTGCCTGCTTATTGTGATTCGACAGCTTCCACACATGTAAGCGTCATTTAACAGTCAGTCACAATGTAGAACAGGTCCGTCTGCCATCCCCCTCCAACTCTCCTCATGCCCCTCCCAGTTAGTCCTCCTGTCATGACCAACACTTTGGTCTCTGGCAGCCACTCAGCTGCTTTCTCTAACTGTAGGCTTGTCTTTTCCGGAATCCGTTTTTATGCAAATGGAATCACAGAATATGTGCCCTTTTGTGTACGGCTTCACTCACTTAGCAAATGTTTAGGTTGTGATATGTAGTAGTGAATTATTTCTTTTGATGGCTCAGGAGTATTGCGTTGTATGTACATAGGGTGATGTGTTTATCCATTCACCAGTTGATGGACTTTTGGGTTGTTTCCAGTTCTTGGCAATTTGGAATAAAGCTGCAATGAAGATCTCAGGGTATGTCTTTGTGTGAACATGTTTTCATTTCAGTTGGGTGAGTACCTCGGAGCAGCTTTGCTGGGTCATACAGGAGGGGAGGGTGAGCTTTTTAAGAAACTGCATACTTGTCCTGTTGCATTTCCTCTAGCAATTTGTGAGAGTTCCAGTTTCCTCATACCCTTGACAAAGCTTGGCACTGTCAGCCGTTTAAAATTGAGCCATTGTAGTGGCTATGTAGTGGTATCTCACTGTAATTTTAATTTGCATTTCCCAGTAACTAATGATGTTGAGCACACTTTTATATGTACTTGTTTGCCATTTATATATATCCATTCATGAATTGTCTATTCAAATCTTTTCCCAGTTTTTAATTAGGTTGATTGTTATTTTATTATTGAGTTATAAAAGTGCTTTATGTATTTTGGATACAAGTCCTTTATTAGATTTATGTTTTGCGTATGTTTTATTCCAGATTATGGTTTGCTGTTTTGGATTTGTGCCTTTTTAATTGTGGTGAAGTGCAATTCATCATTTTTTTCTTTTATGGTTTGTACATTTGTTATCCTATCTAATAAATCCTTGTTAAGAACTAAACTCTTCACAAATTGATCTGTAGATTCAATATAATCCAGATCAATATCCCAACAGATTTTTTTGTAGAAATTGGTAAGCTGGCCCTAAAACGTATATGTAAATGAAAGGACATAGAATAGCCAAAACAATTTTAAATAAGAACAAAGTTAAAAGATTTACCTTGACATCAGGTAATCTGGGCGCGGTGGCTCACGCCTGTAATCCCAGTACTTTGGGAGGCCAAGGCAGGTGGATCACGAGGTCAGGAGTTTGAGACCAGCCTGGCCAACATAGTGAAATCCCGTCTCTGCTAAGAATACAAAAAATTAGCTGGGCTTGGTGGTGGGTGCCTGTAGTCCCACCTACTTGAGAGGCTGAGGCAAGAGAATCGCTTGAACCTGGGAGGCGGAGGTTGCAGTGAGCTGTGATCACACCACTGCACTTCAGCCCGGGCGACAGTGCAAGGCTCTGAAAAAAAAAAAGACTTGCCATAAAGATACAGTAATCAAGACAGTGTTGTATTTGTGTAAGAATCAACATAGAAATCAATAGAGCAAAGTAGAGAGTACAAAATAGAGAGACAAATACACACACATGCGCTCACACAGGCACACACACGTAACACACAGAGACACACACGCGTGCAAACACACAGGCACACACACACAGGTGTACACACACAGGCACACGCACATGTGCACACACACAGGTGCACACACACAGGCACACTCACATGTGCACACACACACAGGCACACGCACATGCACACACGCAGGCACACACAGGCGCACACACACAGGCACACACACAGGCGCACAAACCACAGGTGCACACACAGGCACACAGAGGCACACAGAGGCACACACAGAGGCACACACACAGGCACACACACAGGCGCACACACAGGCGCACACACAGGCGCACACACACAGGCGTGCGCGCACACACACAGGCACACACAGGCGCACACACAGGCGCACAAACCACAAGTGCACACACAGGCGCACAGAGGCACACACACAGGCACACACACACAGGCACACACATGCACACATGCACACACACAGGCGCACACACAGGCGCACAAACCACAGGTGCACACACAGGCGCACACACAGGCACACAGAGGCACACACAGAGGCACACACACACAGGCACACACACACAGGCACACACACACAGGCACACACACAGGCGCACACACACAGGCGCACACACAGGCGCACACACAGGCACACACACAGGCGCACACACAGGTGCACACACACAGGCGTGCGCGCACACACACAGGCACACACATGCACACATGCACACACACAGGCACACACATTCAACTGTTTTTTTGTTTTTTGGAGACTGTCGCCCAGGCTGGAGGGTAACCTGCAACCTCACTGAAACCTCTGCTTCCCAGATTCAAGCGATTCTCCTGCCTCAGTCTCCTGAGGAGCTAGGACTACAGGTGAGCACCACCACACCTGGCTAGTTTTTGTATTTTTAGTAAAGACAGGGTTTCACCATGTTGACCAGGCTGGTCTCAAACTCCTGACCTCAAATGATCCACCTGCCTTGGTCTCCCAAAGTGCTGGGATTACAGACGTGAGCCACTGTGCCCCACTCAATTGATTTTTGACAGAAGTGTCAAGGTAAAACGAAAACATAATCATTTCAACAAACAGTACTGAACAATTAGGTATCCATAGGCCAGAAATATGTTAAATATAAATAACACATATTTTCTGTATAAACTCAAGCATTAGCTAACACACACATACACAAATAACCTCAAAATGAACCACAGGCCCAAATGAAAAAATAGGGGCACATGTTCTCAGGCTCTCCCGAGGGCTGTGCCATGGGCAATTGGTCCCTCATGTTTGGCTCAGAATAAATCTCTTCGTATATATAAAAAAGAATAAATAAGATTATAAAATGGCTAGAAGAAAACAGAGAGAAAAAATCTCTGTGTTTATAGGTTAGGCCAAAGCAGGGGTCAGTAAACTATGGCTGGCAGGTAAAACATGGCCTCCCGCCCGTTTTTGTAAATAAAGGTTTCCTGAAACAGAATCCTGCTCATTCACTTACATAATTGCCTGTGGCTTTCACATTGGAGTGGCTGAGTTCAGTCCCTGCAACAGAGATCACATGAACCATAACGTTTAAAAATACTTACGTTCTGGCCCGGTATAGAAAACGTTTGCTGACTCCTGGGCTAGAGGATTTCAAATGGAAGCACAGGTACATAACAAAGAAGCTGTCAGAAGTGCTAGTATCTGGTTCTCTGGATCTCCACACTCCCAAGTCTCTGAATCCATCTACTGTACTATCTCCCCCGTTTCCCCACCCAGCTCAGGGCTCCATGCATGCTTTTGATGGTGATTCAATGTAGCAGGCAATTCCTGCCTTAGGGCCTTTGTCCTGGACAGTCCTTGCCTGGAATACTTTCTGCCCATACTCGCTAGGTCCTCACTTCCTTCCAGTCTCAGATCCAACTTCACTTTTGTAATGAGACCTATATTTACCACCTGTCACCTTTGTCACTCACGCTGCCCGCTCCCTCAACACCTATTCCAAGCCACTTCTACTATTTTTTCTCTCCATAGCACTTACCATCTTCTCACATTCATTTAAACTTGCTTTTTATTTGTTATTTATTTGTTTGTTTGTTTTGAGATGGAGCTTCGCTCTTGTCACCCAGGCTGGAGCGCAATGGTACAATCTCTGCTCACTACAACCTCCGCCTCCTGGGTTCAAGCGAGTCTCCTGCCTCAGTCCCCAAGTAGCTGGGATTACAGGCAAGCGCCACCATGCCCGGCTAATTTTGTATTTTTAGTAGAGACGAGGTTTCACCGTTTTGCTCAGGCTGGTCTCGAACTCTTGACCTCAGGTGATCCGCCTGCCTCGGCCTCCCAAAGTGCAGTGCTGGGATTACAGGTGTGAGCCACTGTGCCCGGCTAAACTTGCTTTTTAAAGTGATTTTTATGATTAAAATGAGATGAACAAAGTCTAATGTCATGAATCACAGTTTGTTGCCATATAAAGAGGTTTTGTTGTTGTTGTTGTTGTTTTGTAGCTTTCGCTGTTGTTTATTTCAGCGCTCAAAGGTGGGAGAATAATGAGAACAGCTCTCACAGGGAATCCACTACATGGAGGAGGGAGATCCATTAACCACAGAGTAAGTGAGTTCTAATTTTATTAAAGTCTAGTTGGCCAGTTAAGACGGAAGCAGGCCTCTGTAGCCGTAAAGTCGAATCTAAGTGTGAGGTGTCCCTTTCTAGGAGAGGTTCTTTGGAGAGTGGATTCCAGCAATGCCACATAGATCCACCATGACACAAGGTCCCTGGTGCCAGTGGTGCCAGTGTTGGTGGGTGCGGCTTCAGAGAATTGCCTGAAGGTTGGCAGACAGTAGCCTTGCCATAGCCTGAACTCTCAATGTGCCTGTCAAAATCTTAAATTTTCTGTGTTTGGGGTCCCGAGGTTGAGGCCAACAGCACATATGTGTCCTGATAAAGTGTGACACAACATTCTCGTGGGGAGGAAGATTACACTCCATGTTTTTATCAAAGGAAAATGTAAGTCACTCATGTAGCAAATTACGTGTTTAAACTCATTTCAAAACTATATAATAGAAAGTCATTTTTTGGCCGGGCGTAGTGGCTCATGCCTGTAATCCCAGCACTTTGGGAGGTCGAGGCGGGTGGATCACCTGAGGTCAGGAGTTCGAGACCAGCCTGGCCAACATGGTGAAATGCTGTCTCTACTAAAAATACAAAAAAATTAGCCGGGCGTGGTGGCAGGTGCCTGTAATCTCAGCTACTTGAGAGGCTGAGGCAAGAGAATCGCTTGAAACCGGGAGGAGGAGGTTGCAGTGAGCTGAGATCGCACCATCGCACTCCTGCCTGGGTAACAAGAGCGAGGCTTCATCTCAAAAAAAAGAGTCATTTTTCAACTCCCGCCTTTCCAAAAGGTAAGCTCTATGACTGTGGCAACTTGTTATCTTGTAAAGCACTAAGGGTACTTTTCATGTTGGAGATGCTGCCTGTGTATTTTATCATACTTAGCTTTCATGGAGACATTTAGCTAGTGCCTATTATTTGCTTTAATGGAAAAGTATTATCCCTACGTATAATTATCTAGCTTAATAATTGCTACAATTTATGACATACCCATGAAGAGGCCAGGTGTAAAGACCTACACCATCTTTTCAATAGTCACAATGACCCAGACACATAAACTGTTATCACGGTGTTACAGAGTCACCTGGTAATTTGCTCAGGATCACACAGTTCACTAAATTGCAGACGAAATATTCAAACTGGATCTCTCATTATGTCCTTGTTTTGTTCAGTGTTTTACATTCCCGAGACACTAAACTCCAGACTCCCAGCAGGCAGCCACCTGGATTTCAGGTAGCGGCTCACAGGAGCAACATAACTGTCTCTAAAACATGCCAATTGAAATTTATTTGAGGTTCGCCGATTTCTTTATATTGATACCTGGAAAATTCAAGTATTAAATTTAAAGGTATACTAAATAAATTATTATGTTGCTATATTAATTCATTATTTGTTGGTGTATAAATTACACAGGACCAAAATGCCTTTTCCAAAACCCTTGGGGTCAGATGTTTAGAATTCAGAGTGTTTTTTTGTTTTGTTTTGTTTGAGACAGAGTCTTGCTCTGTCGCCAGGCTGGAGTGCAGTGACGCGATCTCAGCTCACTGCAACCTCTGCCTCCCAGGTTCAAGCGATTCTCCTGCCTCAGCCTCCCAAGTAGCTGGGACTACAGGTGTGTGCCACCACGCCCAGCTAACTTTTGTATTTTCAGTAGAGATGGGATTTCACCATGTTGGCCAGGATGGTCTCAATCTCTTGACCTGGTGATCCACCTGCCTTGGCCCCCCAAAGTGCTGAGATTACAGGCGTGAACCACCGTGCCTGGCCTTTTTATTTATTTATTTATTTTTTTGAAATGGAGGTTCGCCCTGTCGCCCAGGCTGGAATGCAATGGTGCAATCTCAGCCCTCTGCAACCTCCGCCTCCTGGGTTCAAGCGATTCTCCTCCTTCAGCCTCCTGAGTAGCTGGGATTACAGGCACTGCCACCATGCCTGGCTAATTTTTGTATTTTCAGTGGAGACGGAGTTTCTCCTTGTTGGTCAGGCTGGTCTCGAACTCCTGACCTCAGGTGATCTGCCCACCTCGGCCTCCCAAAGTGCTGGGATTACAGGCCTGAGCCACCGCGCCCAGCCTCAGAATGGTTTCTAGAGACAGAAGACAATCCATGCACCATCTATCAGTTCTCCTAAGAGGGATTCAGGGCAGTATTTGATGACTATACACATTTCTGCAGGAAAATGTATAAGTATTCATACATAAGTATTCATACTTAATGGGGTATATAAAGATTGTAGAAAACTTCGCTTGTGTTTTGCCACCAAGTGAGGTCAGAGAAGTTTTAGTTTTGAGCCCCTCGCCTCCCAGCTTTGTTTCCTCTGGCAAGTTATTAAACCATCATGTGCCTCAGTTTCCCAATCTTAACAAGTGGTGTCGACATTCTCGCATGGCCAAGATGTTTACGTTAGTATATGCATGGATATAAAGAGACTTAGGCTGGGCATGGTGACTGACATCTGTAATCCCTGCACAGGGGGAGGCCGAGGCAGGTGGATCGCTTGAGCCTAGGAGTTCACGACGAGCCTAGGCAACACAGCGAGGCCCTGTTGCTACACAGTTAGGAAAATTAGCCAGGGGTGATGGTGTGCCTGTGGTCCCAGCTGCTTGGGAGGCAGAGGCAGGAGGATTGTTTAAGCCTGGGAGGTTGAGGCTGCAATGAGCCGAGATCACGCCACTGCACTCCAGCCTGGGCAACAGAGTGAGACCTTGCCTCAAAAAGAAAAAAAAAAAAAATTAGACTTTAGACGTTAGTAACTGCACAGAGTAAATACTCAGTAAGTGTTGGCAAAGGGTATACGTGTTTTGTGGCAGGAAATGAGAATGATCAATAGGCTTTTCTTCAGTAAAATGTTAGAATACTCAGTTCTCTGTCAGAATTACAAAATAATTTCACTCTTCGTAATATAGAGCTTTTGTTTCATTTATCTTGACTTATAATTTACAGAATATTAAGAACACCTAAAAGACTGACCTGAGGGCCAGTTTTTCTTTTAATGCAATTTCCTTGCTTCTTTTTGATTCACAAATAAACCACTCAATATGCCTCTTAAGAAGCCTGTTTCTCATTATCTCATCCCTGTCTGTATTAACGTAATCTATTATTTATTCTCAGACTGAATTACCATAATATTTGATGTTTCAGCTAGGTTAGTGACTTCCAGCCAGGACTAGAATACGCTGCTAAAAGTGGTTTCAGCATTTTAATGATTCATACTATCCTGGATGCAGCAAAGACTCTGCCATCCTTTTCATCCCGAAGCGAACAAAGTAAAATCAATGTAAACTATGTCAAAACCTTCCTGAGGTTAGACGCGCAATCTCTGAGCAATGTTAAGCTGTGGTGCAAAAGGCACGGCCCTCTTGCCCTCGGCTAGCCTGTCACCAGCCACCTGGCTGACTCTCAAAGCTCCTTTTTGAATGAAAATGCTGGGACAGCCTGAGGCGATTTTTTTTTTTATTTGGGATGGAGCCTTGCTCTGTCTCCAGGCTGGAGTGCAGTGGTGTGATCTCGGCTCACTGCAAACTCTGCCTCCTGGGTTTAAGCGATTCTCCTGCCTTAGCCTCCCGAGTTACTGGGATTGCAGGCGTGAGCCACCACGTATTTTTAGTAGAGATGGGGGGTTTCACCATGTTGGCCAGGATGATCTCGATCTCCTGACCTCGTGATCCACCCACCTCAGTCTCTCAAAGTGCTGGGATTACAGGCTTGAGCCACCGTGCCCAACGGAAACCTTTATTTCTATTTCCATTTTTTTGAGACAAGGTTCCCTCTGCCTGGAATATTTGGGTCCTCCCTCCACCATCATCCCCCCTCCTCACCCAGCTCCCTGTCATCTTTCATTTCCCAGCCGAATTAAAAGTTCATCAGCAAAGTCTCCCGAGTCCACACGTTTGGTCTGGAGGCCTCTCTTAGCACACCGCCTAAACCTCGATTTTACCGTTGATTCACCATTGGGCACAGCATGTTATAATTGGGCTGTTTACGTGTCTGTCTTGCTTAGATTGTGAGAGGAACCAGATCTATGTTGTCCCAGTTGCATTCCCAGCGCTAGACAAAGCAACTGGCACGTGGCAGTCGTGATTTGTTAAGTAAATGAACCTCCTAAGGTTCTCTTGAGTGGAAGAATAGCCTCATACCATCGCCCATAGAGTTAGGATAATAAAACAAGGTGCTGTGTATGAATATGCTTAGGTACCAAACGCTTCGCAGGCAACGGGCACTCCATCAATCTTACTGGAACACGAGATCTGCGCTTTCTCGGAGTCACAATATCACAGCTTTGTAGTTTTGCTGTAGATTCAATTCAAACGACGATTCTGTCCACAGATATTATACACACTAAGGCTCCTCTCACTCTACACGCCAGTTCTTTCGTTTGCTGGCTTGTTTGTTCAGTAGATTGGAAAACATGCTGAAAACATAAGCACCTTTTTAGTATGGTTGGGTGCCTGATCGCTCTTCTAATGTTTGAATACCTGAAACTCTTGGGCTCAGAAGACGATCCTGCCGTTCTCTGGCTTGCTGAGGACTCGGAGCAAAGGGCCTTGGCGGGCCTTGGAAGCAAACTTTCTGACCTTCTCCTCGCCCTCCTTCTCCTGTGAACCTTTCTTCCCCCAGGCCGACCACAGAAACTAGGAAACTAGGGCCTGGCGCGGTGGCTCACGCCTGTAATTCCAGCAGTGTGGGAAGCTGAGGCGGGTGGATCACCTGAGGTCAGGAGTTCGAGACCAGCCTGTCCAACTTGGCAAAACCCGGTCTCTAGTAAAAATACAAAAATTAGCCGGGTGTGGTGGCGCACACCTGTAATTCCAGTTATTCGGGAGGTGGAGGCAGAAGACTCACTTAAGCCTGGGAGGCAGAGGTTGGAGTGAACGGAGATTGTGCCACTGTACTCCGGCCTGAACAACAGAGTGAGACTCCATCTCAAAAAACAAACAAACAAACAAACAAACAAACAAACAAACAAACAAGGAAACTAAAATCCCTCTTCCCCAAGGCAGGTCCATAGAAACCAGAACCATTCTCCCCTAAAGCTAGCCTTAAAACCTAAAATAATTACTCCAAGCTTCCCCTGCCTTTCTGTGTCGGAGTTGGCCGTAAAGAAATTATCTGGTCTATTTTGCCTGCACGTAGGTCATGAGCCCTCATTCCAGAAGGGCCCTGCCCCGTACCCAGAGGAAGGGACGCTGCACGGAGGGGCCCAGAAGAATCCGAACAGACCGGTCTTGCCGGGTGTCTGCACTTGGTCTATTAGCATTAGCTCTTCCCCTTTCATTCACTCACATTTCTACAAAGACGTCCACTATTCACCCAGCCTAAGCATAAAAACAGACAGTTTTCCCGGGGCCTCTAGGGCTTCATTTCTGAAGGTTCCTTTGTCATGTAAAAAAACTTTGATCAAATAAATATGTTATGCTTTTCTCTTGTTAACCTGTCTTTTATTACAGGAGTGTCAGCCAGGAGCATTATGATGGGGAAGTAAGGGTCATACTCTTTTCAACCCACAGTTTTTTGCAAACACATTTTGTTCAATAAAACCCTAGAACTCATTTTGTAAAGCACATTTTCTATTATTTTCTAAGTAAACATATTTTACAGAAAATTAAAGCCATTCATTTCTAATTTATTTATACTCGGGAAACAATGAACAACCTGCTTTAGGAAGTCAAAATAGTTCATTATGATTACATGTATACACAATATGTTCCTTCTATCAGTGATAATAGTTTATTCTTATTACATGTATACACAATATGTTCCTTTCATCAGTGACAATAGTTCATTATTATTACATGTATATACAATATGTTCCTTTCATCAGTGATAATTGTTCATTATTATTACGTGTATATACAATAGGTTCCTTCTATCAGTGATAATAGTTCATTATTACATGTATACACAATATGTTCCTTTCATCAGTGGGTACTACTGGGTGAAGGTATGGTAAAGAACAGGATATATGCATAGTCTTCAAGTATCTCCCCATAAGTTGCTTATCAATAACAAAGGAAAAACAGTAACTTGCCATTCCAGAAATGAAGCAGACACCACCTTAACCAAGTTCTCAAAGAGAACATCACCTTGGACGGAATCGCCATCATGTGCCTTGGATTCGATGCATGGTGAAGGTGACAACAGCACTGTAGTTGTATTTCTGCCAACAATGCACAACCTGAATCTAATCCCAAGGAAACGTCACACAAACCCAAACGGAGACATTTGACAAAATAACCGGCCTGGACTCTTCAAAAATGTCAAGGTCAAGAAACACAAGAAAAGGCCAAGGAACTTTCTTTTTTATTTTTTTGAGATGGAGTTTCAAAAAAAACTTGTTGCCCAGGCTGGAGTGCAATGGTGCAATCTTGGCTCACTGTAACCTCCACCTCCCGGATTCAAGCGATTCTCCTGTCTCAGCCTCCCCAGTAGCTGGGATTACAGGGGACACACCCAGCTAATTTTGTATTTTTAGTAGAGACAGGGTTTCACTATGTTGGCCAGACTGGTCTCAATCTCCTGACTTCATGATCCACCTGCCTCGGCCTCCCAAAGTGCTGGGATTACAGGCAATAGCCGCTGCACCTGGAAGGCCAAGGAACTTTCTATATTAAAAGGTACTAAAAAGACATGACAATTGTTATATGATATAATACATGATCTTATTTATTTATTTATTTATTTTTTTGAGACGGAGTCTCACTCTGTCACCCAGGCTGGAGTGCAGTGGCCGGATCTCAGCTCACTGCAAGCTCCGCCTCCCGGGTTCACGCCATTCTCCTGCCTCAGCCTCCGGAGTAGCTGGGACTACAGGCACCCACCACATGCCCAGCTAATTTTTTGTATTTTTTAGTAGAGACGGGGTTTCACCGTGTTCGCCAGGATGGTCTTGATCTCCTGACCTCGTGATCCGCCCGTCTTGGCCTCCCAAAGTGCTGGGATTACAGGCTTGAGCCACCGCGCCCGGCCAAGTGCTGGGATTACAGGCTTGAGCCACCGCGCCCGGCCCTATACATGATCTTAAATTAGATCCTCAACCTGGGGGAGAGGGGAGGTGGTTGCTATAAAGGACATTACTAGGAAATGGACAGAATTTGAAATGTAGATTATGGATCAGACGATAGGTTTTTTAAAAATCAAAATTAAATTTGACAACCATATTTATATCCTTGTTCTTAGGAAATGAACATTGAAATATTTATGAGTAATGGATATTTTTTAACTTATTCTCAAGTGGTAAGGCAAAAAGTAACAGAGAGGCAGAGAGAGTGTGCCTGCCCAAGAGAGACAGAAAGAGATCATGTGGACGAAAGTGACAAAATGTAAAAGATATATGGGAGTTCTTTGTTCTATTCTTGCAAATTTCCTGTGAGTTAAAAATTATATCAAAATAAAACATTACCTAAAAAATGCCCTCCACTGAAATAAACTTTATGCAATTTGATGTTAGGCACTCCAGTATAATGGTTGAATGGCAAATTGTTAATTAGTTAGAGCCTCTATCAGTTGCTGTGTAATAAATATATTTCAACTTATTGATCTAACACAAACAAACAAAAATTGTTTTTTCTATGATCCTGAGGGTGGACTGAGTTCAGCTGGGCAGTTCTTCTGCTCCTCAATGCATAGGCTGAGGGTATTCATTCTGCTGCATTTAGCTGGAAGCTCAGCTGAGCTGGAATATACATGATGGGCATTCTTCCCCTAAGATATCTTTCATTGGTAGTTCAATCTGAACTTCTTTACAGATAGAAAGTGGCTCCTACAAGGAAAAGCAAAAGTTGCTCATTTTCTTAATGCCGGAACTCAAAGTCCTAGAATGTCTCTTTCATGGCATTCTATTATTTGAGGCAAGTCACAGCACAGCCCATACTCAAGTAGATAGAAATTGGAATCTGAGCTCGGAGTGGCTTCCCAGGGCTGAGAAGAATTGTTGGCAGCTGTATTTTAAGACTATTGACCACAGAGCCAAAATAAAATAATTTAGATGGCTTTGAATGTCCTTCTTTATGAGTATAATTTAGGTACATTTGCATATAGAATAAATGTCAAATTTTAAAGTTTGAATGGAAGTTAATATAACTTGTGTATATGGATTCAGAACCATCATTTATAATTGCAGATCAGGTGCAGTTCATTATACATTATTTTTTCATTATAAAAATGTCAGGGTGTTCTGGCTTGATCCCATTCTTAGGATTTAAACTTGTTTGGTTCAGGTCAGCTATGGGGAGACTATTTTTATAAAGAACTTTTGAATAAAAGGGAAACAAGCATGCTTGTGCAGCCTCATGGGGGAAGGAGGAAGGGCTGGCTCAGGTGTCTGACTCATGTATTGCTCTACCGCCCTGGCCCTTTGGGCTCATGTTGAAGATCTCCTTCACTTTTCCCTCAGAATCCAGCTATTAAAATTCCTATGTAATGGGTGCCTGTCACGGTGCCCAGGCTAATCGCTGTTACAACGGGTAAGTGATGCCCTGCTAAACCTCAATCATCCTATCACAAGACCTGTGACGCCTTTCATTTGTTAGTGTTCTGCCCTCTCAGCTCAGAAGCATTGTACTGGCTGACAGAATGTTTCAAACATCTTTGAGGTCCACACAATGATAGCATTGCAATTTTATGTCATTTAAGTTTTCTATCAACCATAAATATTACAGAAGGCTTATAAATGTCAAAGACATGAATGGCATTTCTGTTTCATCCTAAGAGTACTTTTTTTTTTTGTTTTAACATATCTTTACTATGAAAAATTTAAAATATACACAAAAGTAGAAAAAAATAATATAACATTCCTAATGTACCTATCACCCAGAAGCTAAAATTACCAACAGATGACAAATCAGGTTTTATCTCTGCCCTTTCACTCACCTTTACCCAGATACCTGCTGGATTTTTTCTCTTTCTTTTCTTTTTTTTTTTTTTTGGAGACGGAGTTTCTCTCTCGTCACCCAGGCTGCAGTGCAATGGCACAATCTCGGCTCACTGAAACCTCCGCCTCCCAGGTTCAAATGATTCTCCTGCCTCAGCCTCCTGAGTAGCTGGGATTACAGGCATGCACCACCACACCTGGCTAATTTTTGTATTTTTAGTAGAGATGGGATTTCACAATGTTGGCCAGGCTGGTCACGAACTTCTGCCCTCAAGTAATCTGCCCGTCTCGGCCTCCCAAAGTGCTGGGAATATAGGCGTGAGCCACTGTGCCTGACCCCTGCTGGATTTTTTCAAAAGCAAGTTCCAGACATCATAATTTTATCTATGATAACATTAGTATGTAAATGTCAGATATCATAATTTTGTCGATAAAAATGTCAGTATGGGCTAGGAGAGGTGGCTTATGCCTGTAATCCTAGCACTTTGGGAGGCTGAGGCGGACACATCACTTGAGCCCAGGAGTTTGAGACCTGCCTGGGCAACATGGTGAAATCTCATCTCTATAAAAAATACAAACGTTAGCCGGGTGTGGTGGCATACACCTGTAGTCCCAGCTACTGGGAGGCTGAGGTGGGAGGATTGCTTGAGCTCAAGAGGTCGAGGTTGCAGTGAGCCGAGATCCTACCACTCCACCCCAGCCTGGGTGACAGAGTAAGATCCTGTCTCAAAAAGATAAAAAATAAAAAAAGTCAGTATGTATTATTCAGAGAAAAGGACTTTTAAAATGTTAACTATAATATTATTTTTTACACTGAAAAATTAATAATTTATTAATATTATCAAATATCTAGATAATAGATAATAGTAGATATTCACATTTTTCTGATAATCTCAGAAATATCTTTTTGGCCCAGGCAGGGTGGCTGATGCCTGTAATCCCAGTACTTTGGAAGGCTGAGGCGGGGGGACCACCTGAGGTGTTTGAGACCTGCCTGGCCAACATGGCAAAACCCTGTCTCTACTAAAAACACAAAAAATTAGCCACATGTGGTGGTGCGTGTCTGTAGTCCCAGCTCCTCAGGAGGCTGAGGCAGGAGAATCGCTCACACCCGGAGGCGGAGGCTGCAGAGAGCCGAGGTGGCACCACTGCATTCCAGCCTGGGCGACAGAAGTGAAACTCCATCTCAAAAAAAAGGAAAAAAGAAGTATCTTTCTGGAATTGTTCATTTCAATCTAAATCCAAACAAATTTCATGGATTGCATTTAGTTGATAACATGTATTAAATCTTCATAATCTTTTTTCTTTATTTGTTGAAAAAACCAGGTTGTCTTGTACAATTCTTATCCTTGCTCCCCCCACACACCCCACACTCCACAGTTGATCTGGCTGGCAGTGGTGTTCTTTAATGTGTTCTTCTGAACCCAAGATTTTTATTTATTTATTTATTTATTTACTGAGACAGAGTCTCGCTCTGTCATCCAGGCTGGAGTGCAGTGGCACAATCTTGGCTCACTGCAACCTCTGCCTCCCCGGTTCAAGCGATTTTCCTGCCTCAGCCTCCTGAGTAGCTGGGATTACAGGCATGGGCCACTGTGCCTGGCCAGAATCCAAGTTTTTTTTTTTTTTTTTTTTTTGAGACGGAGTTTTGATCTTGTTGCCAAGGCTGGAGTACAAAGGTGCGATCTCGGCTCACCGCAACCTCTGCCTCCGGGGTTCAAGCAATTCTCTTGCGTCAGCTTCCTAAGTAGCTGGGATTACAGGCATGGACCACCACGCCCAGCTAATTTTGTATTTTTAGTAGAGATGAGGTTTCTCCATGTTGGTCAGGCTGGTCTTGAACTCCCTACTTCAGGTGATCCACCTGTCTTGGCCTCCCAAAGTGCTGGGATTATAGGTGTGAGCCACTGCACCTGTCCCCCAAGATTTTTAAGAGAGGGATTTAGGGGTAATTACTTAGACTCCAAAGGTTAAGAATCACTGCATACGTAGGAACCATGCAGTGGTGGTAAGGGCTCCAGAGGAACCAAATAGAAAGCAATGTGTAGTTGTTTTTGTGGCAATAAATGAGAATAATAATCTAGAATTAATCAGCCACTCCATAAGCCTTATCTTGACATTTACGTTACCATGGGCCTCTCATTTCAAAAAGTTTAGCAGAAAATTAGTTGGGCATGGTGGTGCCCGCCTGTAGTCCCAGCTACTTAGGAGGCTGAGGCAGGAGAATCACTTGAACCCCAGAGGTGAAGGCTGCAGTGAACTGAGAACACCTGGGCGACAGAGTGAGCCTCTGTCTCAACAACAACAGCAACAAAAGTTTAACAGCGAAAGTAGGATCATGGTGTTTGTTTTGTTATATTTTTATTATTGATGCTACCATCTCCGTATTTCTATCATCTGCACATATCCACCTGCTTTATCCTACTTTCAGCTACACTCCAACTGCAGTACTGAGTCCTATCAGACAACCCTAAAGTTTTGTGACAAATCATTTAGGACACTGTATCATGTCACTTCTGTAATCAATAATTGGCTATGCCTTTAACATTTGTATGTATACTATTTTGAATCTGAATGTTTTTTTTTATGGTTTAACAAAGCAAGAACTCTTACTTTAGAAGTACATTAGGCACATTTAAAATATAGATTTTGACCTTGGAGTTTCTGGAAAAATTATCCTATGTATCCTCTTTTATGACAATGGAACTGTCACTTAGGATTTACAGAAGACAGCTGGATTCTCATATCTGCTTCTGTATTCAATCCGTTTTGATATGTTGATTGAGCGAAGTATATGAAGAAAAGCCAGCCTCACACAGTATTCTATATTTTAATAGTTGTTTCAGATACATCAAACATTTATGGGTGTAGGTTTTTTTTTTTGAGATGAAGTCTCGCTTTGTTGCCAGGCTGGAGTGCAGTGGCGGGAACTTGGCTCATGGTAACCTCTGCCTCCCGGGTTCAAGCAATTCTCCTGCCTCAGCCTCCCGAGTAGCTGGGACTACAGGTGCCCGCCACCATGCCCAGCTAATTTTTCATATTTTTAGTAGAGATGGGGTTTCACTGTGTTAGCCAGGATGGTCTCGATCTCCTGACCTCGTGATCCACCCGCCTCGGACACCCAAAGTGCTGTGATTATAGGCGTGAGCCACCGCGCCTGGCCCATCTCTTGAACTTTTAATGGATCTCTCCTCATGTATAATTTTGTAATATGATGCATTGAAAATATTGGTTCACTGAGTTATGCAGATCTTCCAAATGTTGACATATTTCAGTAGATAATGTTGAAAAATTATATTCATAAACAACATAATAATCTCATCAGAAAATTTTGAAGTAGGGGCAGGCTGCGAAGTTCAGAGATAGATTCAAGTTTTTAACATTTTTTAAATTTCTAGTTTTCTTGTGAAAACTCAAATTTTACCCCTGACCAAAAATAGTTTTTTCTTTGAGATCACAGGCTCATTTCACTTGTTTCTAAGAGTATGTCTGTATATTTTTGAGAAATACCCCAATCTGAATAACCATACCCAGCATCTTCATCATTCTTTCAAGTAAAATTTATGTTCTGTGAAAAAAATCAGCTAAGTCAGCTCTCAAGTCCACCAATTTCATGGATTCTATTCTTTGAGACATCTGTTGTCCTTGGGCATGCAAGAGATATGCTTTAAGCATATGTCCATTTCACCAGAGAAAATATTTAAAAATACTTCATCATAATGTGAACTCAAGGGCTGAGATGTAATAAAATTGATTTTTTTAGTGCTTCATTAAAACATTTCAATTTTTAAAATTTCTATTTATTTTTAAATTGACATCATCAAGACATTTAAAAAATAAAACTGGCTCTTGTTTGCTTTGATGCCTGGAAGTGGCTACTAGTACGTTATGACCACTAAGACAGTTTGATGCCACTGCCTTGATTTGTTCTAAGACAGCAACTGGTTTATCCATTATTGCTTTTGCACCATGAATGTCAATGTGGACACTGTGAAAAGGGCAAAGAACGCATTAGAAAACTCCTATTCATCACTTCAGAAAATGCTTTGGAGGAATTCCTTCTCTCACTTTGGAAAACTATTCAAAAATATCTTTTAAAGCTGATAATATATACACCCAAAGAATGGGCAATTCTAGTTATATACAGAAGAAACTGGGCATGGTGACTCACACCTGTAATCCCAGCACTTTTCGAGGCTGAGGCAGGATGATCATTTGAGCTCGGGAGTTCAGGACGTGCTTGGGCAACATAGCAAGAGAGACCCCCAACTCTAAAAAGTAGTTTTAAATTAGCTGGGTGTGGTGGTGTGTGCTTGTAGTACCAGCTACTTGGGAGGCCGAAGCGGGAAGATCACTTAAGCCCAGGAGATCCAGGCTTCAGTGAGCTATAATCATGCCACTGCATCCAAGTCTGAGTGACAGTGAGACCCTTCCTCTAAAATAAAACAAACAAACAAACAAAAAATAGTCATACAGCACTATTAGTAATAGCTGAAAACTGGAGACTTCTCAGCTGCCATCAACAGTAAAAATGGCGTTAGAGGTGAGTAGAAAGATTATCTTTTGGGGTAGGGAGGGTAAAGTCTGGAAGCAGGTAAGGGGAATATAAGAGCATTTGTGACATATTTTCTGTCTCTATTATTTCAATACAGAATTTATATTAAAATGAATTTGATGAATGAATGAGTTCTTGTACTGTTTTAAGAATATTGTTACTTCTTGTTTATACACGTTTCGGAATTGATCTTTCCCATGTACGTTCATCCCACATAGATAGTTAGTTTCTGTCTACTTACTATGTGCTAGACAACTACACTAGGCATTGGGAAAACAGAGGTCAGCAAAAAGGTACAGCTTCTCTCTCTTTATGTAGTTTGCAATGCAGTTTATTTGCTTTGAGCAAAATCATATTAGTGTCACCACTTCCATACAAATCTGGACCATAATTCATTGATGGAATGTTCTGTGACCCAGTTGTTTTTGTTTATTCCTTTCAACTATTTCCTTGATCAGGAAGTCCCTATATCCAGATAAAACTTTACATGTAAAAACTTCCTCTTAATCTTCAGTGGTTAAAGATGTCAAACTTACTGATTTCTTAGATACTTAGATTTGGCCATATTTAAGCTCCAAGAAAGGAAGCATTTCATTGAGACCACATTTCTTCTGAGCTTGTTTGCTAATGAGAGAGTGATCTGCAAAAGTGCATGCTCTACATTTCCTTCCTTGAAGACTTACGTGAGGCATTGTCAGGAGCAGAACAGATTTTTTTTTATATATATAGTTTTCTTTTTAATCACTTCTAAGGATATAATCATAAAATATGAGGGTTAAAATATCAAATATTGATCCTGAAAATTATTATTTTGTTTACTCTTTGGTTATAATGATTTATTATTAATGTGGGCTTCTCTAGAGTAATAACGTTCTCTAATGCAATCATTTAGAACAATATGGTCACCAGTCTCCTTTCATTGGTCACAAGGGAACACTATAAATCAATTTCTATGATCTTTGCAACTGAAACTTGCTGGATGCCAGCTGTGTTCATTTCTGTTAATTATCATCCTTTTAAATCTCATCCTTTCTGTAAGTGAGATATGCACTTTAGGACTTTTTTATAGTGTAAATTGTTCTGTTCATCCTCCTACAGGCCTCCGACAAGGTTTTTGCCCCTCTAAGTTGATTTATAATGTAACCTTGAAACAAGGAGAAGCATTCGTCGGCTGCTGTTTTAATACATGGCTTGTCAGCTATTTTATAACTATTGTTATACAACTATTGGCTACAGAAATTTCTAGGTAGGAGGACTTTGAATCCCTAACTATTTTGAAAAGTTTAGCTGAACATTCTCGATCATACCCATTCTCTGTGCTAATAAATACTTGACTGATGGAGAGAAAACAGCTTTGATCTATCTATAGGCTTTGATATTGTCATAAACCAGTGAACTTGGGGAGCTGAAAATGTGATGAAATCATTTTGCATGTAACATGTGAAAATAGTTTTCCTCTCTGTTTATGTCTACCTATTCTGCAACACAGAGTTAAGTTATCTTAAGGACTCATTAACATTTTGGAATGAGAGTTCTGTGCAGCTCTTAGTTTCCCTAGTCAAATTTGATCAGGCTCATTTCCATGGTGATTTATTTTTCCAACATGCACAATTGCCATTTCAGAATAATTCTTCACCTGAATTGTCACGCAGTCTCCCCTTCTGGCTTCTCTGCCTGCAAATTCCCAGTTCCCATCTCCTTCAATCGCATCTCAATCCATTCACTCCACCAAGCTGAAAACCTCAAGATCCTCCTGCATGTCCGCTTCTCCTCCTCCTCCTCCCCCCTCCCCCTCCTCCTCCCCCTCCTCCCCCTCCTCCCCCCTCCTCCTCCCCCTCCTCCCCCTCCTCCCCCCTCCTCCTCCCCCCTCCTCCTCCTCCCCCCTCCTCCTCCTCCCCCCTCCTCCTCCTCCCCCCTCCTCCTCCTCCCCCCTCCTCCTCCTCCCCCCTCCTCCTCCCCCTCCTCTCCCCTCCCCCTCCTCCTCCTCCCCCTCCCCTCCTCCCCCTCCTCCCCTCCTCCTCCTCCCCCTCCTCCTCCCCCCTCCCTCCCTCCGCATACGGCCCCAGCCTGATCACTTAACCTAAACATGTCCTTCCTCCTCTCTCCTCCTTATCCCGACAACTGTGCTTTTTCCAGACTTTCCATATTTCTTATTTCCAAACTAACAATTCTCCAGTCTTTTCCTCTTTTCTGCTTCACATCTGCTTATATCCATGGGCCACACAATAGGGTCGGATACAGCATGCAAATCTGAACCTACTGCTCGTCTGATTAAATGCACTACTTTTCTGAAGAATGCATTCACCAGAATGGTTCCTTAGAGCTTTTGAATTTTTGGTGCTTATGCCTTTTATTTATGCTTTATACTTTGATACATTTCTTGAAAATGAGCTCAGTCCTTATGAGCAATTTAAAAAATAATACAAAATCTTAGAGCTCTACTTTCAATGGCTTTAGGTTCTAAATGTGAGAAACCAAAGCTCCTATGCACACTATGAAAGCCCCTTTAGTGCAAGCATCTTTCTCTCTCTCTCTCTCTCTCCCTCTCTCCTTCCCTCCCTCCCTCTTTCCCCTTCCCTCCTTCCTTCCTTCCTTCCTTCCTTCTTTCCTTCCTTCCTTCCTTCCTTCCTTCCTTCCTTCCTTCCTTCCTTCCTTCCTTCCTTCCTTCCTTCCTTCATCTCTCTCTCTCTCTCTTTCTTTCTTGACAGACTCTCACTCTGTTGCCCAGGCTGGAGTACAGTGGCAGAATCTCTGCTCACTGCAACCTCCGCCTCCTGAGTTTCAGTGATCTCCTGTCTCAGCCTCCTGAGTAGCTGGGATTACAGGCGTGTGCCACCATGCCCAGCTGCTTTTTGTATTTTTATTATACACGGGGTTTCACCATGTTGGTCAGGCTGGTCTCGAACTCCTGACCTCGTGATCCGCCGGCCTCGGCCTCCCACAGTGCTGAGATTACAGGCGTGAGCTACCGCGCCCGGCCTTCACTCTTTCCTTTTGCAGTTCTTGCCCAGCACTTTATTCCCCGCCTAGCCAATGTCTTCCATGTCTCCACGCTTTGGCTCCTGTGATTTCCTCTGACTGGTGTCACCGGTTGTATATTTGCAAACCATACATCTGTTAAGGAGTTAATGCCCAAAATGTATAAGGAACTCAAATGACTCAATAGTAAGAAAACAAAAACCCAATTAAAAAATAGGCAAAGGACCTAGATAGAGAGACATTTCTCTGAAGAAGACACAAAAATGGGTGCCGGTGTGTAAAAAAATGCCCAACATCAAGAATCATCAGAGAAATGCAAATTAAAGCCATAATGGAATATTATCTCACACCAATTAGAATGGCTGTTATCAAAAAGGCAAGAGGTAACAAGTGTTGGTGAGGCTGTGGATAAAAGGGAGCCCGTTCACTGTTGGTGGGAAGGCAAATTAATTCAGCCACTATGGAGAATGTTATGGAGCTCCTAAAAAAGTAAAAAATGTAACTACCATTTGATTCAGTCCTCAAAGAGACTCAATATTTTCCTAGCACTAGAAGACACCTACTCTTGGACCTGAATTATGTCTGCAGACCGGGAAGGCCCACGGTGAAGTCATCCCAATGCAGGGCAGGGTAGGAAAGCATTCACGGAGTCCCACCCTCACTTGCCACCTCAGCAACAAACCCCAAATCAAGACACTGTGAAAATTCTTACCACGTATGAATACACTTTGCATGTTATTTTTACTTCATCCAAAAATATCTGGCGATAAAAGACTGCTAACATTTCTAAGGAAAATTTTGTCTGGGGAAAATCTAGAGCGATGCCATGACTTCTTTTGGATCACAGAATCCTGGGCACTGCTAGCGGAAATCACAGGGGACGGCGCTGAGAGACGAATATGCTGGAGTCAGTTGCTTCCTTCATTTAAGAACAAAGTATCCGTGGAGGCTGGCTTGTGTAAGGGACAGAAGGTGGAGTGGGCTTTGTAAATATCAGACCTATCCATTAAAGATGTCCTTGGAAAGCCGGGCACGGTGACTCATGCCCGTAATCCCAGCACTTTGGGAGGCTGAGGCGGGTGAATCACAAGGTCAGGAGTTCAAGACCATCATGGCCAACATGGTGAAACCTGTCTCTACTAAAACTACAAAAAAAAAAAAAAAAAAAAAAAAAAAATTAGCCAGGCATGGTGGCAAGCACCTGTAATCCCAGCTACTCAGAAGGCTGAGGCAGGATAATTGCTTGAACCTGGGCGGCAGAGGTTGCAATGAGCTGAGATTGCATCACTGTACTCCATCCTGGGTGACACAGTGAGACTCCATCTCAAAAAACAAAACAAAACAAACAAACAAAAGATGTCTTTGGAAAATCTTCAGTTGTATAACCCACAGTGTGTGTGTATGTGTGTGTGTGTATTTTAATTTTAGCAAGCAAAACTATAACATACTGGCAACTTTAAATATTTTCATCTTTAGCACACTTTTGTTTCTTTTTTATTTTTATTTTTATTATTTTTTTGAGACAGGGATCTGGCTCTGTCACCCAGGCTGGAGTGCAATGGCACAATCTCCACTCACTGCAACCTCTGCCTCCTGGGTTCAATGATTGTCCTGTCTCAGCCCCCGAGTATCTAGGACTACAGGTGCACACCACCATAGCTGGCTAATTTTTGTAGTTTTATTAGACTATGTTTCACCATATTGGCCAGGCTGGTCTCAAACTCCTGGCCTCAGGGGATCCATCTGCCTCGGCCTCTAAAAGTGTTGGGATTACAGGCATGAGCCACCACGCCCTGCCTCCTTATTTTTTGAGATAGGGTTCGCTCTGTTGCCCAGGCTGGGAGGGCAGTGGCACAATCAAAGCTCACCATAGCCACAAATTCCTGGGCTAAAGCGATCCTTCTGCCAGCCTCCGAAGTAGCTGGGACTACTGGCATGTGCCAGCACACCTGGTGAATTTTTTTTTTTTGGTAGAACTGGAGTGTTGCTATATTGCCCAGCCTGGTCCTAAACTCCCGGCTTCAAGCCATGCTCCCACCGCCGCCTCCCAAAGCGTTGGGATTACGGGTTTGAGCCACTGTGCTTGGCCTCGACGTACTTTTCAAAGGTTAGTATATGTACTCACTAAGGAAACATAAACATGGCAATTTGTCAGCCACCTAGAATGTGCTATAAAATTGTAATACCTTCGAGGGGCTGGGTCATCATCTTGGCACAGTACACCCCACTACAAAGAATAATACTGTGGATAACAATTATTGTTGTCCGTGGTTTAGCTTAGGGCTTTTCTCTCTGTTGTCTCATTTAACCTGTATAACCTGTCTGATAAGTATTATTTACATTTTAGAGATGATTAAAGGGTTCACAGAAGTTACATGATTTGTCCAAAGTCAATGAGTTTCTGTGTGATGGAACTGGGTTTCCACTCAGTCTGCTTGATTTCAAAGTCTGTGTTCTTAACAAAGAATGTATAACTTCCTGGGTGTTGAATTTTTGCGTTATTACTTCTGATGAAAGTGACTGTAAAATAGTGAAGAAGTCTACAAAAGTTTGCATAAATGATTTTTAAAAAACAGCTTTATTGAGATACAATTCCCGTGCCATAAAATTGGCCCTTTTAAAGTATACAACTCAGTGGTTTTTAGTGCATTCCCAGAATTCTGCAACCATTGACACTACCTAATTTCGGCGCATTCTTAACACGCCACAAAAAGTACCATTAGCAGTCACTCCCTATCACCTCCACGCCCTTGTCCTGGCAACTGCTAACCTCTTTCAGTTCCTTTGGGTTTGTCCGTTCTGAACATTTCATGTAAATGCTACTTTACCATATGGGTACTTTTGTGTCTGGCTTCTCTCACTTAGCATGTCTTCGAAGCTTATCCAGGTTATCACATGTCTTAGCGTATCAGTGCTACCTTCTTATGGCTGAAATTTTCATTGTATGGACACACTACATTTTGTTTATTCGTTAGTTGGCGAGCACTTGGATGTTCTCTTCTTTCTGGCTATTATGTATTATGCTGTTATGAGCATTCATATACGTTTTTATGTGGACAGATTTTTTTCATTTCTCTTTGGTGTACACCTGGGAGTGAAACTGCTGGTTTATGTAACTGTGCTTAATATTCTAAGGAACTATTAAACTGTTTTACATTCTCACCAGCTGCGAATGAAGGCTCAAATTTCTCCACATCTGGCTAACACTTCTTGTTTTGATTATAGGCATCCTTGAAAGTGTGAAATGGTATCTGAGGGTGGTTTTGATTTGCATTTCCCTAGTGATGAATAAGGTTGAGTATGTTTTCACGTGCTTATTGGCCATTTATCTATCTTCTTTGGCGAAATGTCTACTCAAGCCCTATGCCCATTTTAAATGGGTGTATTTATCTTTTGGTTGTCGTGTGTCACTGACTTTGAGTTTAGAGCATCTGCCACTTTTCTATGTTTACTACTGCTTGGAAATCCTTTGTTTTGTCTAGTCAAGCATATATTCAAACATCTATAATCACTTACTGTGCTCTGTGCCTGTGCTGGAAACTAAGTCCAGTAAGACACGTCACCTCGCCTCTGGAGTATGGCAACCGCTTCATCTTTTCCTTCTCCCAAGCCATCTCCCAACTCTGCACCCCAAATAAACTTTCTAAGAAGTGAATTTGATCATGTCACTTACTTGCTTAATCCCTTCTATGCTTCCTTTATTGACCACAAGGCAAAGTCTAACCCTTTAGGATGGGTTACAAAGCCTTCAAAACCGCCCCTTGCCAGGGGCAAAGTTCTCTCTCTGGTCCATTCTCTATTTCCATCTTGGGTAACTTTAGTGGGGTCTTCTAGTTAAATACTCTATCTAATACTTTAATCCCACCAGCAGAATTACAGAAAAAGTTCCTAAATAATGTATTCATTTCTTATCTACGTTTCGAGGCTGCTGAGCCATTCACATTGTTAGCGTGTTAAGTGAAACGTGAAGTCACACAATGCGTGGATACAAACTTCCATGAAGAGGTCAGTGACACATACCGGGCGAGGTAGAATACTGAGTGAGGTAGGTTCCAGCCAGACACCTAAACCGGTTCCCAGACAGAAATGAACCATTGAAGCCCCGTCTCTTAACTCTAGATCCTGAGACAGGTGGACCTCTCTTAAGCCTGTGACCTGAAAAACCAAGTGGTATTGTTTTCTTGCCGTTAACAGGGCCTTTAAATGTTCCAACCTCATCTCAGTTTTACTAAGAAATAAAGAAAGAGCTGGGTGCTCAGGCTTGGGTCAGAGTGTGAGGCACAGTGTGGCCCTTTACAGACAATGCTTGTGGCGACAGGAATTAATGACATTCCTCCAAGAAGGTGATCCACCCAGGTGGCAGAACCGATTCCTGAGACGGGGTCCAGCTCTGTCATCCAGGCTGGCCTGCAGTTGTGTGATCATAGCTCAATGCCGCCTCGAACGTCTGAGCTTGCATGATCCTCCCGCCTCAGCCTCCTGAGTAGCTGGGACTGTAGCTGGGACTATACCTGGCTAATTTTTAATTTTCTTGTAGAGATGGAGTCTTGCTGTTTTGTCCAGGTTTGTCTCAAACTCCTGGCCTCAAGCAATCCTCCCATCTTGGCCTCCCAAAGAGCTGGGATTACAGGCATAAACCACCAGGCCCAGCCTCAGAACTGGTTCCGTGAAGAAAAACGGTTCCTCTCGAGTGGAGATTCTCCCTCCACCAATCTTTAGAGACTGAGTGTTAGTAAACTAAAGGCAGCTGCAGTTTCCTTAGATACCCCACCAAACAGAATCAGTCTTTGATGTTCAAGGAAGAGGGAACTCACTACTTCACTGTCATATGGCTGAAAATAAATCTAGTATATAAACTTAGAAATATAAAGACTTCCTTTTGAACTTGGGCATGAACTAGATATACGACAAAATCTTGTTTATTTCTATACGTATATATGGACGTATGTATATAGCCATAGGACAAAATCTATCTCAAATTACGTATATCTATGTATGCACATATACACACATAAAAAGCAGGGACTATAAAATTCAAAAACAAGCCTGAAGTGGGGTTTATGTTATTTATTGCTGCATAACAAACTAACCCAAAATTAAGTGGCTTGAGGCAATCTTTTTGTACTGTGCATCATTTTGTGAGTTAGCAACTTGGAAAGGGACCAACTCCTGTGGCATCACCTGGGGTGATCAGGGCTAGATGGCTTTTCCAGTCGTCTTCTCCGCTCACAAGCCCGGCACCTCACTGCTCCTTAGCCTCTCTCTCCACGTGATTTCTTATCCTCCAGGCCTCTGCCTGTGGCTTGGATTGCACTCAGGAAGGCGGTCTTAGGGTAGTCATGCTTCTCAAATGCCAGTTGGTTTCCAAGACAGCAGCAAACTAGCAGTTGGTTTCCAAGACAGCAAGGCTTCTCTTACGAACTAAGCCTGGAACTGGCCTAACCATTACAGCGCTATTTACGTTACACTGTGTTCTACTGATCAAAGCAGTCACAAACTCGAGGGGAAGGAAACAGACCCCTACTCTCATTAAGAGAAGTAGCAAAGAATTTGCAGGCATCTTTCATCTGCCTAAGTGTAAGATCTATTAAGCACATACACACACTCCATAAAGCTTCCCCTCTACAAAAATATCGCTACCATGCCGAGTCCTCAGCCGTCCGCACACAGATAAGAACGGGGTGCTATTACACATACTGCGTGCGACTTTAACTTTTTTATATGTAATGGTGAGAATAATTAAAATTCCCTCAAGTTTTATTACTTCTTTGACTTGTATATGTGTATTTTAGGACAAACATTTTAAGCTGCACGGAGCACACAGCAAGCTTTTAATAACATGTAACTAAAATCTTAGGAGCATGAAGAATAGTTTATTAATGCCCAGGGGATCATTCTAGTCTAATACCTTCGATTTACTGAAGTCACAAAAGTTATGTTGGCTTGTTTTATGAATATAATTTTAGCCACATGGTAAAGTATAGCTTTGTACAGGTGTCCTCACATGTCTGGTCCACTGACATCTAAGAAATCCAACTCTGGGGTTAGGGAGAGAAGCAAAGGACCTAATAAAAACCACATGTTAACCATTAATGTTCATTTACCAAATCTTGCTTAAACTCTTGTACTCTCAAAGCTAATTTCGTCCAACTGCCTTTTAATTATAGTCTCTTGTTCAGAGTTGCAAATATAATGGCTTTTTAATATGACGTGCACTGTTCTGTGTCCAGTGTAGGATGTAATCATGCAATTTATTCAGTCAGAGCCAGTGCATTAGGTAATTAAAACACAAGCACACACAGATTCCTGCACATGCATATAGCCAGCAAAAAACAATCTGAGAAACAAGAATATTTGTCAACAATATAACAACCTGACAAATTTGCTTTCAGATAGAATTCTGTAAATCCTATGTCCACAAATGTGTATTGTAGCTATGGTGAAATACTGAAGTCAGATATCACTGGGTGAGCTGTGCACATATCACAGGGTATCAAACAAACAACACTGATCTGAAGTAGGAATAGAAGTGATATCACCATCGAACAGTCTTGGTAGATAATGATAATTCTCCATACTGGTGAGCTCTTCATTATTCAAGATGCTGGAAGATGAACAGACCCTCAGTCCCCTGTCTCTTACAGAGAAGGAAGGCAGAAAAGAATGATAATGAGATTTAGGATTATTTTCACTATTATGAAGATGATCAAACAAAATAATTTAAGAACTCTTAGTGGTGATTACTTTTGGGAACTAGGAATAGATGTGTGCCTGTGTTACATGTATATGCACACACAAACACATTTTTTTCTTTTAAGGAGAATATATTAGTCTATTAAAGTTGTTCACTTTTATTCCAGTTTCATTTCAGAGTAATCATATTTTATATAAAAATGAGTAACACTTGCCGGGCGTGGTGGTTCATGGTGGTATTTTTTTTTTTTTTGAGACAGAGTCTCACACTGTCGCCCGGGCTGGAGTACAGTGGTGCAATCTCTGCTCACTGCAACCTCAGAATCCCAGGTTCAAGTGATTCTCCTGCCTCAGCCTCCCAAGTAGCTAGGATTACAGGCACACACCACCACACCGGGCTAATTTTTGTTTTATTAGTAGAGATGGAGTTTTGCCATGTTGACCAGGCTGGTCTTTCACTCCTGACCTCAGGTGATCTGCCCGCCTTGGACTCCCAAAGTGCTGGGATTACAGGCATGAGCCACCGCGCCTGGCCCAGCACATACATCTTCAATAAACATGGTAAAAAATTTAAAAAACCCTATACGTGTAAGATTCTGTTTGTTGTTTATGGGCTGTGAAGTCAAATGCCAGCTTGAAAACAGAAAAATATTTATTCATTCCTCAGGATTTGGGGTTTGTCAAACGCCAGTGTCTGGAAAGGTGAAAAGCTAGATGAACCGAGACTTTTTTCCGTTTTCTCTGGGTATGTGTTCAGGTATCTTGCATTCGTTCTTATTTAAAATACAAATGTGGAGAGCCTGTGTACATTTCTTCTGGAACCATAAACAAAGGATTTCAGGTGACACATCCTCATATATCCTCATTAGCTAACCTCCTTTTCCTTTTTTTTTTTTTTTCCTCCATTGCATCCACATGCTTTCTTCCTCTTACCTTCTTAGCAGTTTTAGGGTTCCTTTTCGGAAGAAAAGTACAAACAAAAACAGCTAGGAAGCTGGCTGAGTAGCATCGTATTCCTCAGGCAGGATTTGACTAAGCCTTGGGATCCGGATACACAAGCATTTTCTCGGATTGCTGTTTCTTACACAGTTAAGCTTTAGAGTTGTTAACAGGGAGTTTTGGACCCTTCAGCTCTAGAAAAGAGCTAAACAGGAACAGCCATCTGAGAACAGCAAGAGGGATGGAGACTGGCTCCCGGTGGAGAGGCTGGTCTACCTTTTAGAAATGCTCACGGTTCAGGAAGAAATATCTCCATCCACCCCTCTTCGTGCCCTGCATCTCGGCTCTCCAGCTTGCAGCCTAAACCCTGCCCCTGACTTCCTCTGGTCTTGAGGGCTGCTATTTACTCCTGCCTTTTGCCTGGTCGTTAGAGGTGCTCTGTTCCAATTCATCTCCGAAGTAGAAACCCACAGAAGAGCGAATCAAACACAATGCTACCAAAGCAAAACGAGCTGAGAATATGCTCTGTCATCTTGACCAAATACCAAATTCCCATCCCAAGTTCTAAACTCACGCGTTTGGTTTGGAGGAAATGCCACACTTACAAATGGATTACGTAACCAATGGTCCTCACTCAGTACCCACATTCCTGTAAAAATGATACTAGAAATTCTAGACCAAATTAAGAAATAATTTCCATAGTCCATAGTAGCAATTAGCTCATACCGACATCAAAAGGTAAGCCTTTGATTTTTTTACTTGTTTTAAAGACATATTTTAGACTTTGGCATTTTAAAAATCAAGATTAATCTTAAGTTGGATACATTTACTTAGTGTGGTATTGTTATTACCTGAAAAGCCATTATATTAATGGTATGCTTAGCATCACCTCCACTGATGTCTTAAATCTTAAAATCAAATAATTATGGTTATTTTAATTATACCTGATTATCACATTAATTCTGGGGGAAACATGCATTTCAAGTTTGATGGCTGCATATTTTTGGCCATTATGCGGTGATTCCAATCAGGGATTCACTTAATACTGATAAAAATGAGTTAATCCCTACATTAGATTTTATTTTTACCAGCTACTTTCCGACAATTTCTCCCTTTATCCATGTGTAACTGCTTTCTCTGAATTTCCTTCTACAGCAAGTAAATACACCAGATCCCATCTCATCTGTTAGTAACAAGAAACTTGCTCTTACTCTGTGGCTTGCCTCCAGCTGTGGCCCTGTCCCTGAAGGACACTTGCACATTTGCTGTTGAACAAAAGTGGCATGAATTATGCAGCCCGTTTCCCCTTAATGAACATTTAAGTTATGGGTTTATTACTATTAAAAATACTATTCAGTCAACGTTCTTGAACAGATCCCTTTGTACATTAGTGCAAATAACCCTCAGTACCTCAGAATGTGACTTTATTTGAAGGTAGGGTCTTTACAGAGGTCCTCAAGTTAACATGAGGTCATCAGCATGGGTGATAATCCCACACGACTGGTATCCTTGTTCGGACACAGGCACAGAGGGAAGGGATGTGGGGATACAGGGTGAACGCCATGTGAACACGAGACAGTCACCTAAAGCCAAAAAGGGAAGCCAGGGCCAGTCCTTCCCTCCCAGCTTCAGAAGGAACCAGCCCTGCCAACACCTGGGTTTTGGACCTCTAGCCTCTGGAACTGAGACAATACATTTCTGCTAAGTCACCTAGCTTGGGGGTACTACTATGCCAGGTCTATAAACGAATATAGCAGACTTTACAATATTTATTTCCAAACTGGCTGTGACAATGTATACCTTCCCCAACCGCACATAAGCCTAACTTCCCACCATACCTCACCTACACCGAACATCAGTCTGTTCAGTTTTGCTAAATTTTAAGAACAAATAAATGGTATCTCTTTTCAATGCAGACTCTTTGATTTTTTAAAATACAGACTTGGCATATTTCTGAAGTTTCGTATTCTTTAGTTGTAAAATATCTAAAATGGATTCAAATGGACTAACGCTATCAAATAATCGCTCACATCTAACCGTATGAGTTCCATATAGTTTGATACAGTGGTAAAAAGAAAACAAAAATTAGAATGAAACAGAGATGACTTTAAAAAATGTTTAATGACTCATTCATTTATTGACTATCTACTGCAAATTTTTCATTCTCTAGGACAATGACATGTACCATGAAGAATATTTTTATTTTTTACTTTTTTAAAAAGATGGGCTCTTGCTGTTATCCAGTCTGGGGTCCAGTGGTGCAATCACAGCTTACTGTAGCCTCAAACTATCCTCCTGCTTCAGCCTCCTGAGTAGCTGGGAACACAGGTGTGTGCAACCAGGCCTAGCTAAGTTTAAAAGTGTTGGGGGAGCTGGGCGCAGTGGCTCACATCTGTAATCCCAGCACTTTGGGAGGCCGAGGTGGGCGGATCACGGGAGGTCAGGAGTTTGAGACGAGCCTGGCCAACATGGTCCCAGCACTTTGGGAGGCCAAAGTGGGCAGATCATCTGAGGTGAGGAGTTCAAGACCAGCCTGGCCAAAATGGTGAAACCCCATCTCTACAAAAAATACAAAAATTAGCCAGATGTGGTGGTGTATGCCTATAGTCCCAGCTACTCAGGAGGCTGAGGCAGGAGAATCCCTTGAATCCGGGAGGCAGAGGTTGCAGTGAGCCGAGATCACGCCACTGCACTCCAGCCTGGGTGACAGAGCCAGATGCCTACTAAAAATAAAAATTAAAAAAAAAAAAAAACAAATAAAAACAATTTTTTTTTTTTTTTTGCAGAGACAAGATCTCACTATGTTACCCAGGCTGGTCTGGAACTCCTGGCCTCAAGCTATCCTCCCGCTTTGGCCTCCCAACAAAGTATTAGGATTACAGGCATCAGTCACTATGCCTGGCTGAAGTATTTATTTAAAAGGCAAAAACTAAGAAATGAAAACTACACAATTAAAACTCAAAGTTATTTTCATATTTATAGTACATGAAAATAAGTCTTATATCTAATAATCCAACAGATACTATATTAAAGGTCATGCTTTTGAAGTCAATTTATCACTGACCTTCCTGTTGGAAGCACATTTTAAGAATACAAAGTTCTAAATAAAACAAAAAAGAAAAAAAATACACCATGTTCTCAAAACGGTATCACAAAGTGTGGGAGCATCTTAGAAACACCAAATTATAACCGCTTTTGGGGCTGCAATATTGATTTAAAAATTCCGTCCTAGAAACAATAATCAAGAGGCCGATTTGTCACTGATCACTGATCACTCTTCTGCGTATCCTGTTGGAGGACCACTCTCCGTCTTGTTCATTCTTGTTCGTATTTGCATGCGTTAGGATGTGGGCTTTCAGGTTATTTGACTGAGTAAACCTCCTGTTACAGCCTTCAAAGGGACACACGAACCGTTTCTCCCCCGTGTGGATGCGTACATGCGTACGCAAATTGAAGTCCAGGGAGAAGCGCTTTCCGCACCCTTCAAAAGTGCACTGAAACGGTTTTTCTCCAGTGTGAACCAGGAAATGTCTTTTTAGTTTCGAGCTCTCGACGAAGGCCTTCCCGCATTCTGCACAGATGTGGTCTCGGGGACCATGAGTGAGGAGATGCTTTTTCAGGGCAGCTGTGTTCCTCAACTTCTTACTGCATCCACTCTGAGGACAAGCGATCGCACTCAGACTGTCATATTCTTTACTTACGGGGGGCTTCTTTCTAGCAAATTCTGCGAGCTGTTTTCGATCTGAGAGGTCAATGCCAGGTATTCCTCCAGGCAGAAGCTTCTCGCCTGTCACGTACTCAGAACACTCGAGCGAATTCTCTCCAACTATCTTTTGAGGAAGCTCGCTCTTTGCCCCCTTTTTCATGTATTGCAGAGAACATTCAAGAAGGGAGCTTGCTTCGAGAACCTTTTGAGAAAGCTGTTGTTCTGATCCTTTCTTTAGGTATTCCAAGGACTCAAAAAGTGAGTCCTCTTCCAGGATGGGTTGAGAAAACTCACCCCTTATGATGCATTCTATGTAACAGTCTGAGAAATCGTCCTCTCCAACAGCCTGAGGGCCAGGCTCATGGCACACGTGGTCATCACAGAAGGCCCACACGGCGCCCACAGGCTCCATTTCCGCCTGCAGGTCTTGGCTTGCCTTGCCTGGCCCGGGCTTAGCCCTGCCGGGGGCTCTTCCACCCAGGCCTTTCTGGCGTCTCGTCTTGGCCCGTTTCTTCAGTTGCTGGTTCATGTTTTCCTGACTGTGTCCTTCTTGAAGGTTTACACCAGGATGTATCAACCACCTCCAGGGAGTAGTGATCTGAGTAAGCTGTCTTCAGCAAACACCTGCTTTATGATAATAACCTTTAGTTAAAATAGATTCCAGTATCAGAGCTACTGTCAAAAAATGACCTAGGAGTCATTATTTCCAATAATACATTTCCATCTTCTCTGATAAACTAACCAACAGACCGAGAATGAGCTCTGTGTAAGACACGAGTCATAAACAGATCTTATCTAGCTGTTCCCACAAGTTATCGGAACCCTCTATATCTAATTGCTCACCTGACATGCATTGGTCAGGACCATGTGCTAGCTCTACTTTAGGCTACACAGTTTGTGATACATCAGTAAACAGGCACACAAACATCTATGCCTCCATGGACTAGACATACTCATGAGTATAGAAAATAAGCAATGTATGCCACGTGTTAGAAGGTGACTAAGTGTGAAAGAGTAAGCAAAGGGACTGGTAGGAAACAGAAGCCTGAGATATTAAATAGGGCACTTGGGCAAACCTTCACTGGGGTGGTAAGTGGCAGTTCGTTAAAAGCCTGAAGCGGGTAAGGGAGCAAAATATTGTCTTCTTTCTTTTCCTTTTTTTTTCTTTTTGAGACGGAGTCTCACTCTGTCGCCCAGGCTGGAGTACAGTGGCGCGATCTCAGCTCGTTGTAACCTCCACCTCCTGGGTTCAAGTGATTCTCCTTGCCTCAGCCTCCTGAGTAGCTGGGATTACAGGCGCATGCCACCACACCTGGTTACCCTTTCTATTTTTAGTAGAGACGGGTTTTCACCATGTTGGTCAGGCTGGTCTCGAACTCCTGACCTCGTGATCCGCCCGCCTCGGCCTCCCCAAGTGCTGGGATTACAGGCGTGAGCCACCGCACCTGGCCCTATTCTTGTTTTCTTATGTAATACTGTTATGAAATTCCAATTAAATAATGCATGCGAAGTGCTTAGCACAGATTATGGTGCACAGCAAATGCTGACTGCGATGTGAGCTCGTGTTATTTTATTACCTTTTCATTCATTCTTCAAGTAATATGTTGGATCCTGCTACATGCCAGGTTCTTTCTAGACCAGGGTGGTAAACCTTTTCTGCAAAGGGCCAGATTTTAGCTTTGTGGGTCCTGTGGTGTCTGTTGAAACTATTCAGCTTTGCCGCTGTACTGGAGCACAGAAGCAGTCAGGTAACACACAAAGGAATGAGGTTGGCTGTGTTCCAATAGAACAGGGAGACTGGCCCATGGCCATTGTGTGCCCACTCATTGTTCTAGAAGACGGGGATCCAGGGAATAAGACACATGAAATTCATGGTGCTCCCACCTTTTAGGAATTCATGCCAAAATAAAGGCACAGGGTAGCTTGGCCCTGAAGAGTTTCCCATCATTTCCTTAAAAATCTAACAGCAATGACATTATAAAAGGTATAGCATGAATATGTTATTGCTTCTATTACGAAAGTCTCTTGCATAATGTTACAACTGTCTGCCTGATAAAAGATCTCCCTGTTTATCATCCTCGTGTCTTTCTGTAGGAAGAAAAATTATATGTTTCTAAAAAAGAGGCAGAGGTAAAAGTTGTCGGATAACGATTAACAGCTTGAAAATACTTCAGAAAACAAAACAAAACAAAACACCTCAACAGAAGCATGTCATTTACTTTTGGTAAAAAGAAAATACATATAATAAAAACAAAATGTGTTCCAACTGTAAGGGAAGAGTTTAAGATTTCTTAAAATGTATTAAAAATATGTAATATATATGTTAAATGCTACTAATACTATTATTTTTGGTGTATTTTATTTTATTTTGAGATGGAGTTTTGCTCTTGCTGCCTAGGCTGGAGTGCAGTGGCACGATCTCAGCTCACTGCAACCTCCGCCTCCCGGGTTCAAGTGATTCTCCTGCCTCAGCCTCCTGAGCAGCTAGGATTATAGACAGGCGCCCGCCACCACGCCCAGCTAATTTGTATATTTTTTAGTAGATACAGGATTTCATCATGTTGACCAGGCTGGTCTCGAACTCCTGACCTCAGGTGATCTGCTCACCTCAGCCTCCCAAAGTGCTGGGATTACAGGTGTGAGCCACGGCGCCCCGCCTGTGTCCTTTAAAAAGGTGAAATTAGGGCTGGGTGCGGTGACTCACGCCTGTAATGCCAGCACTTTGGGAGCACAAGGCTGGCGGATCACCTGAGGTCAGGAGTTTAAGACCAGCCTGGCCAACATGGCGAAACCCTGTCTCTACCAAAAATACAAGAAATTAACTGGATGTGGTGGTGCACACCTGTAATCCCAGCTACTCCAGAGGCTGAGGCAGGAGATCACTTGAGCCTGGAAGGCGGAGGAGGCAGTGAGCCAAGATTGTGCCACTGCATTCCAGCCTGGACAATAGGGAGACTCTCTCTTAAAAAAAAAAAAAGAAAAGGAAAAAGAATAAAAATAAAAATAAAAAGGTGAAATTAACCAGGGAGATTTGAAAGTATTTATGAAGCACAATATTAGCACCTTTGGAGAGTAATTACTAGGATGAAACACAGAGCTGCCCTCCCCAGTTAGTCCATTTAAAAAACAGCTTGTGCATCTCAAATCTGAAAATCCAAGATCTGAAAGGCTCAAAGTATGATATCTTTATGAGTGCCACCATGACACTTGAAGGAAATTCTCATTGGAGCATTTTGGATTTTGAATTTTCGGACTTGGGATGCTCATGTTGGGTATTTTGCAAATACTCAAACATTCAAAAAAATCTGATGTCCATACTACTTCTGGTCCCAAGCATTTTGGATAAAAAGTGCTCAACCTGTAACTGTAATTGACTGCTGCTTTTCTCTCCAAGTTCACCTCTTGCCTTCTCTAGCTCTTGTATTTCACTATTCAGACATAATAAACTTTCTCCAGTAAAGCGTCAGATCAGTCCATTACAAATGTTCTTTTTTCTCACGAAAATACTGCCCATCCTCCAACACACACACAGAGGCTTGCTTCCCACCCATACTTCAGATGTGGAAGCATCACCTCCTCAGGCAGGCTTCCCTGCATTCTTCATTCAGTTGAGTCCCAAAGCTAAGTGTTCCCCTAGCTCCCTATTTCACACTCATCAGAGCTCTGGTGTCCCTTGCTTAAAGTCTGTCTTACCTGCTAGACTGTGAGCTCTACGACAGCGAAGGCCTCTTCCGTTCTGTTCACACAGGCTCCAGACTCAGTACATTTGTCTAGTGAGATGAAATCATGAGTATGCATTAGTCATTGTGCTGTTGATCTCTGATTTAACAACCCTATACAATTACTTTACTAGGAATTTAGTTGAGAGTTTAGGCAACTTAATGTAGAAGTTTCAAAAAAGCTGGCTGTTAATGATGCAAGGTGTTACACAGAAAGGAACTTCCTAAGGCCAGGCATGGTGGCTCATGCCTGTAATCCCGGCACTTTGGGAGGCTGAGGTGGGCGGATCCCTTGAGCCCAGGAGTTGGCGACCAGCCTCAGCAAAATGGTGAAACTCCATCTTTACAAAAAAAAAAAAAAAAAACACCAAACACACAAACATACAAAAAAACATGAGTCTAATCAGACTACGCCTACACTTCAGCTCAGCGATGGTTAGGTCTGAATTCCCAAGGGAGGTGGTGAGTGGGGTGGGCTTGCCAAATGCGCTGGTGGTCCCAGCTCTTCAGGAGGCTGACGGGGGAGAATCGCTGGAGCCTGGGAGGCAGGGGTTGCAGTGAGCTGAGATCACATCACTGCACCCCAACCTGGGTGACAGAATGAGACCTTGTCTTAGAAAAAAAAAAGGCATCTCCTAAGAGAGTGTTTTCTTTATGAATTTACCAAGATTCAAGTATGGTCCTCACCTGTCTAAGCTAAATTCTTACTTGTCAGATCTCCGAGCATTATGCTATTTCTCATAGCAATAGACAAGCTTGTGAGGATGACATATAAAATTGAAATGGTAATTTATTAATTTATAAGAAAACTATTTATATGGCAAGCCAATTTCTGTCAGCAGAAAAAACTAGTCATGTATCACTCAAAGACAGGAATATGTTCTGAGAAATGTATCTTTAGGTTGCTGTGTCATCTGTGAACATCAGAGTGCAGCTGCGCAGACCTGAATGGCGTAGCCTGCGACACACCCAGGTGACACGGTAGGGCCCGTTGCTCCTAGGCGGAAAATCTGCACAGCAGGTTCCAGTTCCGAGTACTGCAGGCCACTGTAACATAACAGTAAGTACTTGTGCATATAAACATATCTAAATAGAAGAAATACTGCACAGAAGATAAAAAGTAGTGCACCTGTGTAGGTACATTTCCATAATGGAGCTCACAGTGCCGGCAGTGGCTCTGGGTGAGTCAGTCAGTGAGTGCTGAGTGAATGAAGGCCTGGGCCACCACTGTAGACAACGGTAGACTTTATAAGCACTGCACACTTACGCAAATTTTAAAACTTATTTAAAAATGTGTCTTTCTTGAATAATAAATTAACCTTAGCTTACTGTAACTTTTTAAATTTATTTATTTATATATTTATTTAGAGACAGAATTTCCCTCTTGTTGCCCAGGCTGGAGTGCAATAGTGTGATCTTGGCTCACCGCAACCTCCACCTCCCGGGTCCAACCGATTCTCCCACCTCAGCCTCCTGAGTAGCTGGGATTACAGGCATGCGCCACCACGCCCAGCTAATTTTGTATTTTTAGTAGAGATGGGGTTTCTCCATGTTGGTCAGGCCGGTCTGGAACTACCGACCTCAGGCGATCCGCCCGCCACGGCCTCCCAAAGTGCTGGGATTACAGGCCTGAGCCACCGCGCCCGGACTCTTTTTAACTTTATAAACTTTAAAATGTGCAAACTTCCTCTTTTGTAATAACACTTACCTTAAAACACAAACACATTTTTTCAGCTGTACAAAAATATGTTTTATGTTATTTTATACGATTTTGTCTGTTCAAATTTTTTTAGCCTTTAAAAACTTTTACGTTAAAAACCAAGAGACAAACACACACAGCAGCCTAGGCCTACACAAATTCAGGATCATAAGATGTCACTAGGGGATACGAACTTTTCAGCTCTTTTATAATCTTATGGGACCACAGTGCATGGGGTTGCCCATTGACTGAAACGTCCTTACGTGGAACTTGACTGTACATGGAAAATATACCGGTAAAAGCAGATGTGGACAAAATCTTCATATTAAATCAACACTTAATTTTCTATTTCGCAAACTGGGGCACAAGTACTTCCAGGGGCACATCCTTTACTTATTCAATCATTTGACAGACATTTAGTAGCAAACATTGTTCTAGGTGCTGAATTTAGGGAAAAAGATACAAAGTTCCTCGTTAACACACAGTTTGGTGTGGGACCGGCATTAAGAGTCAAATAAAAAAACTTCAGATTGAGAAAAACGCTATTAAAAAGCGTGGCGGGGTGGGGAGAGGTGGCTCACGCTTGTAATCCCAGCACTTTGGGAGGTCGAGGCGGGGCGGATCATGAGGTCAGGAGATCTAGACCAGCCTGGCCAACATGGTGAAACCCCGTCTCTACTAAAAATAAAGAAAAAGTAGCCGGGCGTGGTGGCGGAGGTTGCAGTGAGCGGAGATCGCGCCATTGCACTCCAGCCTGGGCAACAAGCAAAACTCTGTCTCAATAAAAAGGAAGAGAATGAGAGGGGAGGTAACCGAGCACGCCATCTTGATCCTGAATGTCTGGAAAAGGCCCCCAAAGAGGGGCCACCGGAGCCAGATGCGGGCAGGAGCAAACGTGCCCGGCGGTGGGAAGAGACCAGCGACGGCTGCTGGTTCCAGGCTCCCGGCGGCTCCCGGGGCCTGCGGGGGAAGGAGGCCACGCTCAATGCTCCCTGCAGATACGGCGGGCAGGAAGGTGGGGGCTGGGACGCGGCCCAGGCGGCGGGGCTGACAGTGGGCCCCGGGACCATTTGCATTTCATTCCAGGACCCATGGAAACCATTACAGCGTTTCCAACAAGGGAACTGCACGCTTTCTTAGGTTAAAAGATGGGCCGGGCAGCTGCATGGAGAATGGATTTGGGGAGAACAGAAAAGGGTATTAGATTTGGGCATCCCGGGAAGGGCTGCTAGTGGTTTGGAGCAGACGGTGGCAGAGGAGACGAAATGCAGGGAGAGCGGGAAAGCAGAAGAACCACCCCCTGCCTCCAGCTCGCTGGTGGATTGGATGAAGGGCGGACGGGAAACAGGAATCAAGAAAGAGTCTCGCTGGGCGCGGTGGCTCACGCCTGTAATCCCAGCACTTTGGGAGGCTGAGGTGGGCGGATCTCCTGAGGTCAGGAGTTCGAGACCAGCCTGACCAACATGATGAAACCCCATCTCGCACTCCAGCCTGGCAACAGAGCGAGACTGTCTCAAAAACAAACAAACAAACAAAAAAACAACAAAAAAAGGAGTCTCCTAGGTCTTTTGCTAGAGTAATTTGAGTGGAGCGTATTGCCATCTCCAGAGATAAGTGGAGAAGAAAGGGAAGAGACTGGTATCCTGATCACAATATAAGCATGTCAATATAAAAAAGACCTAGCCAGATATTGTAAAGAAACATATTTACAGGAAGTTTTGAAACAAAATAAAAAATGCAATTTAGGAAATCACCGCCAGACACTCGCCTTATTGAGAGTGTATTACTTCTCCCATCTGCCCGTTTTCAAAGTTTTGAGGCCAGTGGCCAGCCAGTGGCCAGCCACGGGTCACCGCTGGGCGAAGGCTAGAAGTCTCCCGGCGAGGCCGGCTCTCCTGGTCCCAGAATGAGAACACGCTTCACTTTCGTGACTTTCTAACCCTTTGACGCACACATTCCAAGTAGTGATCTACACATCCCCCTTTTCCCCATTGGAAAAAAGTTCCACGAGACAAGACTCACCCCTGTTACCGCGAAGCGCTCTGCTATTTTCAATGCCAACTCCTTCCAAACGTAAAACAAAGGAGAAACTGCAGTGGAAACGTGGACTGCCCTGCGCCCCCTCCCAAGACCCACCCTCCGGACTGACGCGGTCTAATCAGGCTACGCCAACCCCTCAGCTCCGCCAGGGTTAGGGAGGGCGTGGCCCGCCCCGCCCCGGGGCGCCGCCCTGGAGCCCCCTGGCCCGCGCGCTCACCTTCTGCCGGGAGCCGCCTGGCACCGGGGCGGCGCGCTCACTCTCAGCCCGGGGCCCCCAGGCACCCGGCCCGCACGCAAACCCTCAGCCCGGGGCCCCCGGTCCCCGCGTTCACCCCTCAGCCCGGCCGCCGGGCACTGCGCATCCGCCACGTGGCAGCGCCTCCCGAGCCCAGACACCCCGCATTAGCACGTGGTGAACACTCAATAAATGTCTGTTGAACAAATACGCGTAGGTGTAATCACATTTACGCTTTTAGGCCGGACGCGGTGGCTCACGCCTGTCGTCGATCCAGCACTTTGGGAGGCCGAGGCCGGGGCGGGGGGGCGGGGAGTCACCTGAGGTCAGGAGTTCGAGACCAGCCTGGCCAACATGGCGAAACCCCCGTCTCTACCAAAAAATACAAAAATTAGCCGGACATGATGGTGTGCGCCTGTAATCCCAGCTATTCGGGAGGCTGAGGCAGGAGAATCGCTTGAACCCGGGAGGCGGAGGTTGCAGTGAGCCCAGATCATGCCACTGCACTCCAGCCTGGGTGATAGGGCGAGACTCCGTCTCAATAAAGAACAAAACAAAACATTAACGCTCTTGCAGGTCGGGGAAGTGAAAATCAAGCGGTGGAGGTAGTTTTCACCCCCAGAAATAGAGGTTGACTCAAACGTACACCCCCACACCTTTCCCACCCTGTCCTACCTCCAGTCGCAGATAAAGTATTACTGCGTCTTTGTTTTCTTTTTCCTTTTCCTGTCCATTAATGTGACTGTACTGCTAAAGGCAACACAACTCACTCAGAACGCAGCGGTCAGTCACTGCCCACCATTGGCTACAGTCTAGTGAAATGTAATAGTTCGGGTAAGTACACCCATACCATTAGAACAAAACCCAGACCGATATTTAAAAACCTCCTAAACGTTGACTTGAAGCTTTTCTGCATATATATCTGGGGGCAGTTCTCCACCGTTTTTTTGTTTGTTTGTTTGTTTTAAGTCTATTTCTGAATAAGCTTCAATTTTGAAGTTGGCCAATAAAATATAATTTTCTTTGTTTTTGTTTTCTTTTTTGAGACGGAGTCTTTCTCTGTCGCCCACGCTGGAGTGCAATGGCACGGTCTCAGCTCACTGCAACCTCTGCCTCCTGGGTTCAAGTGATTCTCCTGCCTCAGCCTCCCGAGTAGCTGGGATTACAGGCATGCACCACCAATCCCGGCTAATTTTGTATTTTTAGTGGAGACGGGGTTTCTCCATGTTGGTCAGGCTGGTCTCAAACTCCGACCTCAGGTGATCCACCCGTCTCGGCCTCCCAAAGTGCTGGGATTACAGGCGTGAGACACTGCGCATGGCCAATAAAATATAATTTTCAATTAAGGATATATTTATTTTTCCCTGATCTCTTCTAGTAGGCATAGCAGGACCCCTCCATTTGAAATCCGATTTCAATAGAGCTTCCTTAGTTCCTTACCTTAGAATATATTATTTACAGACAAGGGTCAGAAGGCCCATTTACCAGTCAGAACGACTGCCCTCAACTTCCCTCCTCCTGTCTCTATGGCGCCTTGCTGTGGTCTCTTTAGAAACTACAGGGGCAAATTCTCAGATCAGGTTTCCACCAACCTTTTTTTTTTTTTCCCTTAGAGATAAAAATGTTAACATTTGTGTTTCAATAAGAAATACTTAAATGAACCGAAGAATCTTGAACAGAACCTTCTTTGTAAGCCTTTAAGTGACGACGGCTTTGAAAGCCCTTTTCCTCACTAGATGGAAATACACACACTTAGTGCAAGGAGAGGATCCTTTTTTTGGGTTATCAGAAACCACCCTTTATCACTCCCTTAACCATTCACACAGGGCATGCCATAAACTAGATTGACTTATAATCCCCTCCGCTACCACTGATTCCATTTGGTTGCTTGGGTGTGGCTCTGTTTGGGAATTAGAGACAGCATGTTTAGAAAATCTAATTTAACATTTCACATTCCACCTTTTCCATAGATTATTTTTGCTGCCATTATCATTTAGCTTTCCTTTCCGTGGGCCTGAAGAAGTAAACCAAAACGAATGAACTCATCTGTTGTGATATGAACTCAGCTCCAAGGAAATTTAATTTATCCTAAATGAGCTCGAGAACCAATTAAACTGTGAAACAGAAGTGGGCTGTCTCTTGAAATTGACCACAAAGAGGGTGTGCATAGAAAAAATGTTGTCGATTGCTGGAATTTTAGTCATAGTGATTCTTCTGCCAGTACCATCCTGGTCACTTAAAAAACTTGTATTTCGACCATTTTATCTGTGTTACAAATCAATATTTTCCTTAAAACCCTTAAAATGCAAAAACTGTAAATATGCATTAATTCACTCTATAGAGATTTGAGTTTCTCCCCTAGACAGACAAAGGTTCTAGGCCCCAGTGGATAAGTATTCCTGGCCTCCTGGGGTTTGAATGCGGAATGGCCGGGTCAGAACAGCAGGGTAAGAACTAGATTGAGGTGAGTAACTCACTGGTCTGCAGCAAATTTGAGGGGTGCGGAAAAAAATAAAAACAAACCCTCGGTATTCAGTGTTAGTAATATTTTAACCTGGCATGTAAAAGAATCAAAATCAATGCAAAAATTTATGGTGAACAAAATATCCACATTATAAATAAAGACAGAGTCAGAGGATACCAGCCAAATAATCACGCTGGTAAATGTCACAATGCAGCTGTTAGTAGCACGATGAAGGAGAGGTGTGCGGTGCTATGGGAGCCACATAGGAGAGCCCGGAAGTTAGGGAAGGTTTCCCTGATCAGCAGGACTCAGCGTGGAGGGCAGAGGCTCCCCAACAGGAGAGGGAATAGTTATGGAAGGACCTGAGAGATGAGTGGAGGCCAGTGTGGAGAGGCCATGCAGGCCCAGATTCTGGGACCCTGTAGACCATGGGAAGAACTTCAGTCTTCAGTCCAGGAGCCCTGGGAACGGAATATTATAAGAAAACATGCCTTATCTATAAATGCTTATTAACCCTAAACTTGTAAAACATTATTTCATTATTAGAGCTTCAGTTTATTTCTATTTGATTTAGCTAATATTAATTGAATACATGCACAGTCTCATTTTATCTTGAAATCAAATTTCTAAAATGGTCATTATTATTATTATTATTATTTCATTTGCATTTTAAAATAACCCTGAGGCACAAAGAAACTTTATTCAGGAATAAGTGTCTAAACTCAGATTAGAACCCAAGTGTTGGCTGGGCGTGGTGGCTCACTCCTGTAATGCTAGCACTTTGGGAGGCTGAGGCCAGCGCATTGCCTAGGCTTAGGAGTTGGAGACCAGCCTGGGCAACATGGTGAAACCCCATCTCTACTAAAATACAAAAAAAAAAAAAAAAAAAAAAAGCCGGGCGTGGTGGTGGGTGCCTGTAGTTCCAGCTACTCAGAAGCTGAGGCAGGAGAATCACTTGAACCTGGGAGGGGAAGAATGCAGTGAGCCGAGATTGCGCCACTGCACTCCACTGGGCAACAGAGCGAGACTCCGTCTCCAAAAACAAATGAAAAAAACGAAACAAAAACAACAGCAAAAAGAACCCAACTGTTCTTGCTCCTTTGAGATGTGTCACTGTGGTCTAATGTAATATTTTACATTTTAGGGTATTTGGAAATTCTGTAGTTGTATTTTTTATTTAAAAAATCTCTTCCATTATTATTGGCTGTCATTTGTAATGCCTTTTTACACACTTGTTTGATCTTGATGGCACCTTAGGAACTGTTATTATCCACTTTATGGATGAAATGGGAAGTCAGTAGTGACAAGTGCCTTATTCAAAGCCCTCTAGGTATTAGTTTACAGAGCAGAGTTTAGAACCCAAATCTTGCTATCCTGATACAAAATGTAAAGGTAAAGCTAATTTGCCAAGTTCAGTCAATTGTTTAAAGAGCTTGTGTGTGTTTTTTTTTTTTTTTGACGGAGTCTCGCTCTGTCGCCGGGCTGGAGTGCAGTGGCACAATCTCAGCTCACTACGACCTCCGCCTCCCCGCCTCCTGGGTTCAAGTGATTCTCCTGCCTCAGCCTCCCGAGTAGCTGGGACTACAGGTGCCCGTCACCACACCCGGCTAATTTTTTGTATTTTTAGTAGAGATGGGGTTTCACTGTGTTAGTCAGGATGGTCTCGGTCTCCTGACCTTGTGGTCCACCTGCCTCGGCCTCCCAAAGTGCTGGGATTACAGGCCTGAGCCACCATGCCTGGCCTAAAGAGCTTGTTAAACATATTTTTAGAGTTTCTGTGGAAAAAAATAATAACCTGCCAGTCAGTAATGTATATTTCTACTTGGAATTTGATATCTTAGTAGAGTATGATTTTTAAAAGGCGTAGTTAACTCTGCTTTTCAAAAAACAATCTAAGTGGAATCTAAAATCTAAATGGAAGCTTTTTGGTACTTCACATTGAGAAGAATGAGACGTCATCATACTGTTGCATATTTTCAAAAATTTTGTGCCATTTAGATGAAAACTATAACCTTATAAATATTGTCTTATTTCATCATCTGTGAAATTTAGCAGTGGGTCTAAGTATAGGGCCTAAAGGTTGCTTTTTAGACCCCAGATTCTCTTCAGACTTTGACAGTGATTTGTTAATGCTATGTTTGGCAGTTTCATAAGACTTTTCCTTCTTTTTTTTTTTTTTTGAGACGGAGTTTCGCTCTTGTTGCCCCGGCTGGCGTGCAATGGCGCCATCTCGGCTCACAGCAACCTCTGCCTCCCAGGTTCAATTGATTCTCCTGCCTCAGTCTCCTGAGTAGCTGGGATTACAGGCATGCACTACCACACCTAGCTAATTTTGTATTTTTAGTAGAGACGGGGTTTCTCCATGTTGGTCAGGCTGGTCTCGAACTTCTGACCTCAGGTGATACCCCCTCCTTGGCCTCCCAAAGTATTGGGCTTACAGGTATGAGCCACCGCGCCCAGCCAGATTTTTTCTTCTTTTTAAGAATGGACTGTTGCTATGGTTTACCTGTTTGTGTCCCTCCAAAAGTCAGGCATTGAAACCTGCCTTAATGTGATGGTATCAAGAGGTGTGGCCTTTGGTAAGCAGTTAGGTCATGAGGGCTCTGCCCTGGTGAATGGAATTGTCCTTATAAAGGAGGCATGGGGGAGCCCTTTTCCCCTCCACCTTGTGAGGACACACAGAAGTCACCATCTATGAGGAGTGGGCCCTCGCCAGACACCAAATCTGCTGGCACCTTGATCTTGGACTTCTCAGCCTCCAGAATTATGAGCCATACATTTCTGTTGTTTAAAAACTACTTGGCTAGAGGCTGTGGCTCATGCCTGTAATCCTAGCACTTTGGGATGCCAAGGCAGGTGGATCACTTGAGGTCAGGAGTTCGAGACCAGCCTGGCCAACATGGAGAAACCCTGTCTCTACTGAAAATACAAAAAATTAGCCGGGCTTGGTGGTGCGTGCCTGTAGTCTCAGCTACTGAGGAGTCTGAGCTACTCAGGAGGCTGAGGCAGAAGAATCGCTTGAACTCAGGAGGTGGAGGTTGCGGTGAGCCGAGATTGTGCCATTGTACTCCAGCCTGGGTGACAAGAGGGAAACTTCATCTCCAAAATAAATAAATAAATATAAATTACTCAAATTAAAGTATTTTGTTATAGCAGCCTGAACCGACTAAGACAACTATTCCCATAGCCTCCCTTTCCCCAAACATGCCTTTGTACTGACAAACCTACTAAAATTGGGCTTATCTGGAGTAAATTTTCTGGGCTTGCTCTGTCTTGTTTTAGATCATCACTCAAATTTTCCCTCAGAATCTTTTGAGTCAACCTCAGATGGTGTGGTCTTTTTTAACTTCTTATTTTGACATACTTTTGGATTTATAGAGGAGTTGCAAAGATAGTACAGAGAGTTTCCATATATACTTCACCCAGCTTCCACTAATGTTAACATCCTACACGACCAATGTACATTTATCAAAATACAGAATCAACAACGGTGCAATCCTATCGACCAAGCTCCAGACTTTATTTGGTCTTCACCATGCTTTTCCACTAATGTACTTTGTATTTGTTCTAGGATTTGATCCAGGATGCCATTTTGCATTTAGGACACGGTTAATGCACAGATACAAACTCCACAATCTCATTCCAGTTCTAGCCTAGAAAGTATAATTTATGCCTTGGGATATCCTTGGTCATACCACCCTTTCTATAAAATTTACCACCCCCCATTCCAAGTTTATATCTTTTACAAGACTCAAATCAATAATCACTACTTGTAAGAAAGCCTTTCTTTTGGAAACTTTAATGTTATTGCTTCTTATGTGGAATTACCTTGGCTTTTAGGAATGTATTTTATATCACATCATCAGCCTTTAGATGTCTTTTATATCCATAATGTGGATATTAAACCAATACTTTAAAATGCACATCTGTCCAGGAAAATACCATTAAGTCACATTGGATCCTCCAGATTTTACAAGGTCTATATATAGTCTAAATAGGGAAATGGTAGAACAATTGGTTCTTGTTTTATATTATGTTTGAAATGGTGAGAACAAATGATATCAGCATGTAAATAATACAGGTGCCACCTTATTTGGGCAAAGAAAAAAGTATAAAATAAGTAGTTGTGGGACACACAGTTATGTATAGTTTTTTTTTAATTTTAGGATTTAAATCTATGATTTTCCTTATGAGTTGGAACCAATTAGTGGGTAGTGAAAAGGTTTGAAGAATGTGTTTATGTGTGTAATTAGAAATGGATCAATATGAGTAAATATGTGAGCACCAGGGACTCAAACAGTATTTGATTTGGAACTTAAATATTTTATCTTCTTTTTTTTCTTAGCTAAAAGAATCCACCAAATATGCTTTAGAACAGGTTGATTTAGGTGATGTAGTTGATATAAAAACTAGTGCAGCCCCTCAGCTCTTCAGGTATGCCGTGCTGTTGCACCCCCAGGAAGGTGACGCAGTGCAGCAGTAATGAACTATGTCAGAATTTTCTCCAGCTACATCCATCTTTCTAACTGGCAACAGGGTTTTTGCATTTGTCTCTCTTCTGTCTGAAATTCTATGCCCCAGATTATTCCAAGCATTCTGATCTCAGCTTAAGCATGACATCGGGGCCGATGTGCCTGAGTTGACTCAGTCAATCTCTACCATATCCCCTTGGCTTATTTTCTTTGTGGCCCTTTTCATTATAGATGGTGTTAGTAGCCCCAGTGTTGGGGATGAGTATAGGTAGAAGAGAGGGCAGCCCAGGATCAGGCTTGAATTACCCGGTTTACAAGTGCAGTCTGTGAACAGCAAAGGACAAAGGAGGAGTTAAGTGAGGAGCGAGCAGTAAATCAGAAAGCAAGAGAGGGGCAAACAGGCTCAGAGGACTATGCCGATCGCGAACTAACAGGGAGGGACCTCGGTTTCAGCGGATTTTCTGCAGGGTACTGATAAAGCCTCACCACTGCTGAGTTCTTTCTCTAATGAATGCGACCAAGGAGTAGGTATCCAATGGGGTTCTGCGTGTACCTTTATTCTTTCCTTAAGTAAGAGTCAAGAAAAAAAAACCAAGAGTCAAGAAACCACTGCCATGGAAGCATGCTACAAGTATGTCTCGCGGGCCCAATCCAGGAGCTCTTTAGGACTTGCAGTGGGTCTGCCCTGTGCCTTCCCGGTACAACACCGAGGGGGGATTCCCCTTCCCCAGCCCCTAGGGCTTCACCCAGAAAGGTCAATCGTGCATTTCAAACAACACCGAGGGGGCTTCCCCTTCCCCAGCCCCTAGGGCTTCACCCAGAAAGGTCAATCGTGCATTTCAAGAAGGGAAAATGATTTTTGAAATTGTCATAGAAAAGAATTCTCAAATTCCAAGAGAAAATAATTTCAGCTCTGGTTCCATCTCGGACCACACTCCTGAGTCCTTTTTGTGAATTCTTCTCCCGTGTGAAGCCCCATTTCTTTGCCAGCATCATATTCTTACTGTGGGAGTCCTAGTCCTGTGGGTTAAATCCCTTTAATGTGCCTAAATATTCTATTCCTTCCTGTCTCTGTGTCTTCCTTGTGTTTCTTTTACCTGCAAAGCCTTTTCACAGGCCTATTTCAGGATATTAGATTGTCGTTTTTGTTAATATGTTTTTCCGACTTACAGTGCGTTCAGAGAGAAAGTAAAATTGTATATTTAATATGTTTTCAATATTACCACTTTAATTATTTCTAATAACATTGAATGGCTTATGCTTTCTCAAGCAAAGGGGTCTCTAGGCATTTATGTGTCCCCCTATAGAAGTGCCAAGGTCTCTAAACTGTTTGCATCTGATTTCTTATCTTTCCAATCCATCATTTTTACTGCAACCACCTATTTTCCTAAAACACTGAGATCGTATCTTTTGCCTCCCTTAACGATTTTTAATGGATTCTAAAGCATGCCTACCCACACCCCCCATCCAAACACTAGCTTTTTTTGACAACCACACTAATCTGGTTCCAATCTCTTTTTCCACTTTACCCACTAAATATTAAACTATGCCAGAGGTCTTCAATCTATGGCAGATGTTCCAAACTTGGCCTGCCATGAGCTATGAAAAGTTTTTACATTTTTAAATGTTTGAAGAAATAATCAAAAGAAAAATAATATTTCATAACATTAAAAATTATATAAAATTAAAAGTTCAGTAACCATAATAAGATGTTATTGAACAGAGCCATGCCCATGCCTTTATTTATGAGATATATCTGCTTTTTTTTGTTTACTTCTAGATGGAGTCTTGCTCTGTCACCCAGGATGGAATGCAGTGGCACAACCTCGTCTTACTGCAACCTCCACCTCCCGGGTTCAAGCCATTCTCCTGCCTCAGCCTCCTGAGTAGCTGGGATTACAGGTGCCCGCCACCACGCCTGGCTAATTTTTTTGTATTTTTTAGTAGACACGGGGTTTCACCACGTTGGCCAGGCTGATCTTGAATTCCTGACCTGTGATCCACCCGCCTTGGCCTCTCAAAGTGTTGGGATTACAGGCGTGAGCCACCGCGCCTGGCCATATCTGCTTTATTTTTTTGAGGTGGAGTCTCGCTCTGTTGCCCAGGCTGGAGTGCAATGGTGCAATCTCGGCTCACTGCAAGCTCCACCTCCTGGGTTCACGCCATTCTTGTATCTCATATCTGATTTTTTGCTACAATGGCAGAGTTGAGGAATTGTGGCACAAAATCTAAAATACTTATTATCTGGCCCTTTACTGAAAAAGTTAACTGACCTCTGAACTATTCAATCTTATGAGTAGGCCTAGCTCTTTTTACAAAAATTCTACTGTTATGTATCATTAGGATTGAGCTAATTCTTCCATTTTATCACAATCACTGAAAGTGGTGAGACACCCCCAGGTCATCCTCCCACACTGGAGTCTCATCCTCACATGGTTCTGTACATTTCCTGGGGTGACCCAGGCTCAAAACCCTGCAGAATCCCCCAAATTCTTCCTCTGTGTCTTCTGATCCCCTTGGCAGTTATCAGCAAAATATTTTGCATCCTTAACTTCTTCATCTTTTAGTCCTAACCGAGCCGAGGACGTGGCTTCCCCTGAAACACAGTCGGGTGGAGGCTGCTTTCTCTTTACGTGTGTCACCTCCACGGTAAGTGTTGTTCCCACTGTTCACGCTAGACCTTTCTGCTTCCTACAACTGTCACCAGGCAGCTCGTTGGCAGCCGAAGCTCTCAGACGACCCTGGCCACCACTCCTTTTTGAGGCGGTCACATGTAAGTGCCCAGTGCTAATCTCACATCCACATGGATCCACCTTCTGATAGATTGTTCTGGTTTTTTCTTTTTTTTTTTTTGCTTTTTGAGGTGGAGTCTCTGTTGCCCAGGCTGGAGTGCAGTGGCATGATCTTGGCTCACTGCAACCTCCGCCTCCCAGGTTCAAGCGATTCTCCTGCCTCACCCTCCCGAGTAGCTGGGATTACAGATGCGCACCACAATGCCCAGCTAATTTTTATATTTTTAGTGCAGATGGGGTTTTACCATGTTGACCAGGCTGGTCTCAAACTCCTTGACCTCAGGTGATCCACCCACCTCGGCCTCCCAAAGTGCTGGGATTACAGGCGTGAGCCGCCACCCCCGATAGATTGTTCTTGACGTCCTCGCCTCAGCTGCTACAGGGTCTGTACTCGTCATTATCTGTAGGGGTACCCCATTCAGATTCTCACTTAAGAGCATCCAGCTCTGTGTCTCCCAGGCTTCCTGTCTCACTTCCAGCACTTCCCATCCCACAATCTGCCATACTGGGACCTGGAATCCAGTGGCTCGATTTTTTTCACTGTGTCTTAACTGCTCAAGTCTTTATTTCCTATCTGACCTGCCTTGGATTACATGGCCCATCATTTTATTAATTCCCTTGCATGTACAGTTTATAATCCTTTATCCCAAGCTCTAAGGCCACAAATGTTTCCAAATTCAGATTAAAAAAAATGTAGAAAGATAACCGATTATCTTAGTGAAACTGAAGATGATTCTCAAACAAGTGGGATCAGTAAAGGCTCTAAATAGCTTTGTGTCTATTCAGGCTGAATATCACTGCCAAATGAGTTTTGGATAACCACCAACAACCAACTTGTATTTTCAAAGCTCTTTTGGATTTTGGAGTTGCACAGAGAGATTGTAGACCTGGACCTTAAACTTCCTTGCACCATTTTCAGTCCATTTACTCCCCAGTAAAGCTGCCAGCCTGATTAAATGCAACTCTGCCACCTCTGAGCTTGCATCCAAGCAGCTGAACAAAATGTACAACTAAAAGTCTCCCATGAAATCACAACCAGTAACTGCAGGTGGACCCTTAGTCACCGCGAAGAAAGAGTCTTGCCAAGCCTCAGAGATTCTCTCTGCCCTCTAGAGGCACTCACGGTGCTTGGGGAGATGCTTTCGGCTTCCTAACACAACAGTATACTCACGCCTGAACGATTTTTCTTTTCTTTCTTTACATTACGGTGAAGGAATTATGTTGATTCAAAAATGTGTGTGTAGGTAGGTTAAATAAACTATTATTTTATTTTCACAATAGTAGCAAGGGCGTTAAAAGGATGTATTATAAAAAGGGTCATGGGCCGGGTGCGGTGGCTCACGCCCGTAATCCCAGCACTTTGGGAGGCCGAGGCAGGCAGATCACCTGAGGTCGGGAGTTTGAGACCAGCCTGGTCAACATGGAGAAACCCCGTCTCTACTAAAAATACAAAATTAGATGGGTGTGGTGGTGCATGCCTATAATCCCAGCTACTCGAGGGGCTGAGGCAGGAGAATCGCTTGAACCCGGGAGGCGGAGGTTGCTGTGAGCGGAGATCACATCATTGCACTCCAACCTGGGCAATAACAGCGAAACTCCGTCTCAAAAGACAAAAACAAAAACAAAAACAAAAGGGTCATGGGCCGCATGGGGTTGAGGACCACTGCCCTAGTCAATTTACTTCCTCATGAGTATTTCATACTGTGCCTTCTTCTTCCCAGTCCTGAGGCTAAGTGCCCTACTGCATTGAGAAATAAAAACAGAAGACGACCCCCGTGCACCGTCCAGCTCACCTGCCTCCATGCGCAGGAGCTTTGTGCTGCCCTGGGTAACACGCACGAACTGGCTGCGCTTCCCTTCAGGGCCGCCCCTTCGCTGGTCACTGCGGGCCCCGTTCTCCACGCTACTCAGGACGATGTTCAGTTCTCCCCCTCCCCATTTTGACTTCCCCCCTCTCAACGCTGAATCATCCCTATGGGCATACAGGGCTGCGAGAGCACGAATCTTAAAAATAATACCCTTGCTGGGCGCGGTGGCTCACGCCTGTAGTCCCAGCACCTTGGGAGGTCGGGGCGGGCGGATCACCAGGTCAGCAGATCGAGACCATCCTGGCCAACACGATGAAACCCCGTCTCTACTAAAAATACAAAAAATTAGCCGGGCGTGGTGGCGGCACCTGTAATCCCAGCTACTCGGGAGGCTGAGGCAGGAGAATGGCGTGAACCCGGGAGGTGGAGCTTGCAGTGAGCCGAGATGGCGCCACTCACTCCAGCCTGGGCGGCAGAGCAGACTCCATCTCAAATAAGTAAATAAATAAACAAAACAAATAATAACAATATTCTTGACCCCACGTCCTTCTCTAGTTACTTTGCTCACCCAGTCCCTTTCATTGCTCCTTTTAACACTCCTGAAATATTCTCTTCCTTTGCTACTCTAATTGTGATCCATCAACGACATCAATGTCACCTGCCATTGTGGTAGAAATTCAGGCTCTCAATTTCCACCCAGGACCTATAAATCAGAAACTGCACTCCAGCAGGATCTCCAGGATTCACAGTGACATTAAAGTTTGAAAAGCCCTGAGCTGTGGTGCCAATTTTCAATTCTCCTTGCATTTTTCTCTTGAATCCACTGTAATAAACCTTTTCTTTCTCCCCTTCACTTAAGCAGCTGTGTTCACAGTCACCACATCGCCTCCACAGTGTTCAATCCAAAGGTCAGGTTTTGTTGTTCATCTTGCTGGATCTGCGCATCCTTTGACATGCTTGAAATCTGCATTTCTTGTGAATCATCACCTTCAAGGCCATTAATTAACCAGGTTGTGTGGGGGCAGAATCCTCGAGCCTCTTCTTTCCTCCACCTCCTCCCTAAATGTCTCCCTTTCATACTGTCTATGGATATGGCTCCTCATGTTTCCTATTTCAAGCCTTAGTTCAAATACAAACTGCTCATGGGAACATTTACAGATTCTCTTGGCCGAGATCAGCCACCCTTCCTTCAAAGTGATTATTTTCATTACCTTGTACTTATAGTTTCTCTCTTTTTCCATTTTACTTTTATTTGTAAGCTCCTTGACAACAAAATCCATGTCATGTTCATCTCTACATACTCACATTTCATCTGTTTATATACATATAAACATTTATTCTCATGTTACAAGTGCTCAATAAGTGCTTATCAAAGAAAATATTCCCTCCTTTCCAGGAACGAATGATGAGTTTTAATGTTCTACGGACAATTTTCTCCCGGATCATGGAAATCTATGCTGACTCTCTGCCCTGTATCCCAGATAAGCCAATGCTCATGCAGGCAGTCTCCATCAATCTTTTTTTGGAAAGAGCTAAAAATGATGACAAAACAGTAGGTAATTGTGCACCACTGTATTTGCAAAGTGGCCTTTTCAGACACGCTCAGTGAGACCCAGGGAACACGGCACACACAACTACAACTCTCAAGAAAGCAGTCTACAGAGCAAATCATGACAATTAGATCATTAGAACCTCTTCTTTCAGACCTTTCTGTGGCTGGCACCTTCTTGTCATTTACATCTCAGCTCTGATGAGATCATTCCAGCGAGGCTTTCCCCAGTTACCCAATCCAAAGTAGTGACTCTGAGTCCCAGTCTATTTAATTATGCTGTTTTATTTTTGCCATTTACTTCTGAATCTGAAATTATTTATTTTTTAAGTTTTTATTGTTCATTTCCTACCCTTCTGGGGCCTGAGCTTTGTGGCTGCAGGTGAGAGGTGACAACGTGCTAGCAGCCCTCACTCTCAGCGCCTCCTCGGCCTGGGCGTCCACTCTGGTGGCGCTTGAAGAGCCCTTCAGCCCGCCACGGCAGCGTGGGAGCCCTTCTCGGGGCTGGCTGAAGCCGGAGCCGGAGCCTCCTCCCTCTGCTCGCGGGGAGGCGTGCAGGGAGAGGCGCGGGCGGGAACCCCAGCTGCGCTCGTGGGCCAGTGTGAGTTCCGGCGGGCGCGGGCTGGGCGGGCCCCACACACGGAGCGGCCGGCCGGCGCCACCTGCCCAGGGCAGTGAGGGGCTTAGCACCCGGACCGGCAGCTGCAGAGGTTGCACCGGGTCCCCCAGCAGTGCCGGGCCCGCCAGCGCTGCACTCAAATTCTCCCCGGCCTTAGCTGTCTCCCCACCGGGCAGGGCTCAGGACCTGCAGCCTCCCGTGTCTGAGCTACCCGCCCTGCCGTGGGCTCCCTCGCGACCTGAGCCTCACCGACGGGCGCCGCCCCCTGCTCCGTGGCGCCCGGGCCCATCGACAGCCCAAGGGCTGAGGAGAACAGACGCGGCTGTGGACTGGCGGGCAGCTCCGCCTGCAGCCCTGGTGCAGGATCCACTGGGTGAAGCCAACTGGGTTCCGGAACCGGATGGAGACTTGGAGGACTTTTATATCTAGCGAGAGGATTGTAAATGCACCAATCAGCACTCTGTGTCTAGCTCAGGGTTTGTGAATACACCAATTAGTACTCTGTATCTAGCTCAAGGTTTGTGAATACACCAACTGGTACTCTGTATCCAGCTAACTCTGTATCTAGCTAACTAGCACTCAGTGACTCTGTGTCTAGCTGGAGGATTGTAAACACACCAATCAGCGCTCTGTCAAAACGGACCAATCAGCTCTCTGTAAAATGGACCAATCAGCACTCTGTCAAAACGGACCAATCAGCTCTCTGTAAAATGGACCAATCAGCAGGATGTGGGTGGGGCCAGATAAGGGAATAAAAGCAGGCTGCCGGAGCCAGCCAGCTTCAACCAGTTCCGGTCGGGGAGCGCAGTGTGGGAGTGTTGTTTAGTTGCTCTTTGTAATAAATCTTGCTGCTGCTGACTCTTTGAGTTTGCGGTGATTGTATGAGGTGTCACACTCACCGTGAAAGTCTGCAGCCTCACTCCTGAAGCCAGCCAAACGACGAACCCACTTTCACCCTTGAAGCTAGCGAGATCACTAACCCACTGGGAAGAATAAACCGCTCCAGACGCGCTGTCTTTAACAGCTGTAACATTCACCACGAAGGTTTGCGGCTTTACTCCTGACAGCTAGACCGCCAACCCAACCGAAGGAAAAAGCTCCAGGCACATTTGAACGTCCGAGGGAGGAAACCCCGGCCATGCCGTGTTTAAGAACTGTAACATTTGGCCGGGCGCGGTGGCTCAAGCCTGTAATCCCAGCACTTTGGGAGGCCGAGGCGGGCGGATCACAAGGTCAGGAGATCGAGACCCCAGTGAAACCCCGTCTCTACTAAAAATACAAAAAATTAGCCGGGCGCGGTGGCGGGCGCCTGTAGTCCCAGCTACTCAGGAGGCTGAGGCAGGAGAATGGCGGGAACCCGCGAGGCGGAGCTTGCAGTGAGCCGAGATCGCGCCACTGCACTCCAGCCTGGGCAACAGCGTGAGACTCCGTCTCAAAAAAAAAAAAAAAAAAAAATATATATATATATATAAATCTTATATTAAAATGTGGTAGGCCAGGGCAATGGCTGACACCTGTAGTCCCAGCACTTTCGGCTGAAGGGGTAAGAACATTTGAGGCCAGGAGTTTGAGACGAGTCTGGCCAACGTGGTGAAACCCCGTCTCTACTAAAAATACAAAAAGTGGCTGGGTGTGGTGGTCAGTGCCTGTATTCCCAGCTCCCTGGGAGGCTGAGGTGGGAGGATTGCTTCAGTCTGAGAGGTGGAGGCTGCAGTGAGCCAAGATTCTGCCACTGCACTCCAGCTTGGGTGACACATTGGAACTGTGTTGTGAGAAAACAGAAAACAAAAAAACCTGGGTGATGAGATAAGGAGAAAGGGGAAGAATACTGACTCTATGAAAGGATTAGAGCTTTTAGAACTTGAAATGTTGGCTGGATGCAGTGGCTCAAACCTGTAATCTTCGGGAGGCACAAGTGGGTAGATCATCTGAGGTCAGGAGTTTGAGACCAGCCATAGCCAACATGTGAAACCTCATCTCTACTAAAAATACAAAAATTAGCCAGGCGTGGTGGCACACACCTGTAATCCCAGATACTCAGGGGACTGAGGCTGCAAGAGAACCTCTTGAACCAAGGAGGCAGAAGTTGCAGTGAGCTGAGATCATTCCACTGCAGTCCAGTTTGGGCAATAGAGTGAGACTCTGTTGCAAACGCAAACACACACTTGAAAGGGTAAATGCTTTCAGAACTATCTACCAAACTAAGAAGAACATATTTTACAGGGGACTTCGGAGTAGGTATTCAACAAATATTCATTGATGGATTGATTTGGCTATTTGGCAGAAGTGATATATAAGTTACTAGTACAATTTAACTCCCAGAGCCTGTGTTTGGAGGCTGAAAACCCCACAAAGGGTTACAATAGAATATTTTAAACCAATGTACAGTTTCAGATCAGTAACACTGGCATTACCTGGGAGCTTAGCAGGAATGCAGAATTTCAGACTTCACTCCAGAATTGCTGAAGTAAATACAAATATTAATAAAATACCCAAGTAATTCATATGCACGTTTAAGTTTCAGGAGTTGTGTGGTAGAAACCATGTCTATGGATAGAGAAGCTGGATCCAATAAAGATGAAATGAATGGCTGTTAGTAAGAGTGGGTAACGAGAGTGGTATGGGGCAAAGGCTGAAGCTGAGTTTGGGGGGTATCTGAAGAGTGAGTTAAAGGAAACAAGTTATCTAAACAAGGCTTATATGGTATGTATGTATGTATGTATTTTTTGAGATGGAGTCTCGCTCTGTTGCCCAGGTTGGAGTACGGTGGCACGATTTTGGCTCACTGCAACCTCCACCTCCCGGGTTCATGCCTCAGCCTCCCAAGTAGCTGGGACTACAGGCACCTGCCACCACGCCTGGCTGATTTTTTGTGCTTTTAGTAGAGATGGGCCTTCACCGTGTTAGCCAGGATGGTCTCCATCTCCTGACCTCGTGATCCTCCCGCCTCGGCTCCCAAAGTGCTGGGATTATAGGTGTGAGCCACTGCACCCGGCCTATGGTACTTATGTTTACTGCATGGTGAAAATAAGCAACTTGGTTGCAGAGACATTGGATCTTACCAAAATGCCAGGGCTTCGGTCTAGGTCCTGCTGCTCGCTGTTCAGAAAGCCAATGACTGAGACAATGAGTATGCCAAGGAAGAAGTTTAATCGGGTGCTGCAGCAGAGGAGATGGGAGATCAGCCTCAAATCCATCTCCCTGAACAACCAAAACTAGAGGTTATATAGCAGGGAAGGAATGTAACCCTGTGTGGGAAAACAGGAATTAGGAAAGGATAAGTAGAAAGAGTAGGTCAACAGGAAGCAGGTGGCCGTTTAGGTAGTCATGATGGGCAAGGGGTCTGGCATCTCATTGTCCAGAGGCAGTGATCTGATGAGTTTCAGCTCCTTGATACTATCTAGGAAGGCTGATGGTTGGTTCCTGAGAAAGGAACTCAGAAAAGACAAATGTAACTGTCTCAAATTTTAAGACTGGGAAGGTCAGTTTCCATGTGGATTCAAAAGAAACCATAAACATCAGTTCTATAAGACAATTGGGCCGGTTTCAAGCCCTGTGAGTCTAAGATAGCACAAGTGTTTGGCATTCCATAGAGAATGGAGGACAACAAAGCTATTCTCTGAGTTGATTATAGTGATAGAGAAACACTTTTTTTTTTTTTTTAAGATGTAATCTCTGTCACCCAGGCTGGAGTGCAGTGGCGTGATCTCGGCTCAGTGCAACCTCTGACTCCTGGGTTCAAGCGATTCTCTTGCCTCAGCCTCCTGAGTAGCTGACATTACGGGAGTGTACCACCACACCTGACTAATTTTCGCATTTTTAGTGGAGATGGGGTTTCGCCATGTTGGCCAGGCTGGTTCGAACTCCCGACCTCTAGTGATCCACTCACCTTGGCTTTCCAAAGAGCTGGGATTACAGGCGTGAGCCACTGCGCCTGGCCACAGTTTTTTTAAATATTTACAGTTTTAATTCAGTGTCTAATGATGCTTCATGAATCTTCTTAAGGCTTTTCAGTACCTTTATGGGAAAATGTGAGTCAGAAGGTGACAGGTCTGGTTCTAGGCAGTGCATTAATTTTAGCCACAAAGGAGGCAGAAGGAAGGCAAAGGCTTGGAGAAAGGGAGAAAAAACTTCCCCTGAGGGGAGGCTGTGAGTGGAGGAATAAGAGTTGTTGAAATGGTATCAGAAGGGTTTGGTTTTCTTCTTGGTGAGAACGAACATAAATTATTTTACTGATGTTATTTGGGAAAGAATAAAAGAACTGAAATTGTGTTCAAGTAGACCTTCGGATTGGACAGGGGACTCATATCCTGAAAAAAAATTCAAGAATAAATAGGTCTGTGATTATTTGCCTAGATCCGGGGAGTTACGGTGATTTACTAATGCACCGTATTGCCATGATATCTACGGTGATTTACTAATGCACTATATTGCCAGGACATCTTTGTGAAGTCCCCTGAAGCTTTCCTATATTTTTAATTAGAAGTCATTTACTAGGTTCCTCATTTTCTTGGCAGCAATGGACTTAAATGGCTGTAGAATGAAAAATGCATGAGGAGTGGTATCTTTTCCTTCAAACCTCCCAGAAAGAGCAAGAGAAATAATCGCTTTCTGCATATCAGAGATTTTCTGAAGCTGTGGTTGGAGAAATGGGAAAAGCCTTCTCCCAGTGTTCCTTCTGTTTGAACCGTTCGCCTGACACAGATGGGCCAGCTTCAAGGCTCCATTGCTGCTGCTGACTTTCCACTCAAGCCCACTGCTGCCAACGTGGGTGGACTTGCGTGGAGGAGGGGAAGTCGGGGAGTGGAGAGGACCTTTTGTGGGTCTAATCATGGTGCATCCTTTCCCTATAATCTCACAAGCGTTTACCTCTGAGTTTTTCTGTAAATTATCAAGGTCTAGTGGATGAGGTGTTGCAGTCCCCCCGGGCTGCCATAACAAATTACCACAGACTGGGAGGCTCAAATCACACAATAGCATCTCCTCACAATGCTGGAGCTGGAAGACTGAGGTCAGGGTGTCAGTAGGGTTGGCTCCTTCTCCAGCCTCTCTCCTTGGCCTGTAGATGGCCGAGTTCTCTGTATGTCTCCACTCCGTCCTCCTTCTGTGTGTGTCTGTGTCCCTGTTTCCTCTTCGTATAAGGATGCCAGTCAGATTGGATGAGGGACCACCCTAATGAGCTAATTTTAACTGAATTACTTCTTTAAAGATCTTATTGCCAAATGCAGACACATTCTGAGTTATTGGGGATTAGAGTTTCTTTCTTTCTTTCTTTCTTTCTTTCTTTCTTTCTTTCTTTCTTTCTTTCTTTCTTTCTTTCTTTCCCTTCCTCCCTTCCTCCCTCCCTCCCTCCCCCCTCCCCCTCCCTCCCTCCCTCCCTCCCTCCCTTCCTTCCTTCCTTTTTCTTTCTTTCCGTCTTTCTTTCTCTCTCTCTCTTTTTTTTTGAGACAGGATCTCTGTTGCCCAGGCCAGAGTGCATGGTGCAATCTTGGATCACTGCAACTTCGAACTTCTGTACTCAAGCGACACTCCCACTGGCACGTGCCACCACACTCGGCTAATATTTTATTTATTTTTATTTTTTTGGTAGAGATGAGGTCTCACTAGTCTCAAACTGCTGGCCTTGAGAGCAGTCCTCCTGCCTTGGCCTCCCAAAGTGCCAGGATTACAGGCGTGAGCCACTATGCCCAGTGGATTAAGACTTCTGCTGTAAATTTGGGTGAGGGGATATAACTCAGCCATAACACAATGCAAACACTGTATCAGGTATAAAGACCAGACACCAGGGGGCAGACGTCCAAGGCAGTGAGGGAAAATGGAGCCCCACGTTGCACCACTGTCAGCCCCTCCACCTCCCGGAATCCCGACACTCAGGATCTCTTGCCACCAGAGGGATTAGAAAAGCAAATAAGAAGACTGCTTCCTGTGAACACTTGCCTCTAATTTACTGAACATCTTCTACAAGATTTCCTTGTTGGTATGAGCCGACTAGGAGAGTTTTCGATGGGCTGCCCCGGTGATGGTCAAACTGTGCCCTTCACAAATCCAACCCACGTTCTGCTCTTCAAGCTGTGGGCCAGGTACACTTGTGAGGAAGGGCATCTTTTCCTTCATGTGAAGCACTGAGGGAGAAGAAGGAAACATCAGTTAGGCAGACAACTAAGGCTGGTCCTTGGAGAAGCAGCCTGCCTGAAAAATCGTAGCTACAGGCAAAAATAGAGCAGCCTGGGGAAAACTCAGGCTGCACCTGCACAGACTAGCACGCAAGGTCCGGCACAGAAGCCTTTTGTTCTTCGTGTGATTAGCCAGATCCCAGGGAAAAGTTTCCCGTTCTTTTCAGACATGTACACGGTGGGCTCCCTGGGAACTTGCACAGGGAGGAGGGGGCTTCCTTAAAACAAAACCCACAGTTTTACAAGCAAGAGAAGCGGCGCTTTGAGCTTACCTAGAGTCATACCCACAACTACATAGACAAGGGGTAGAGTTTGCAGACAGCTTTTCACAAAGAGAAGTTACTCAAACAGCTACATAGATGAGAGGAGTTTCTTCTAAAAGCTTTTGTACTCAACTGTAAAAATGGCAACCCACTCACGCTCGCCTGTGCACAGTGGAGAGCTTGCTTTTTTTGCTCATTAAACTTTTGCTCCAGCCTCATTCTTTGTGTCCACGCTCCTGAATTTTTTTGGTTGTGAGACAATGAGCTTGGATAACACCTTAGACAATGAGACCAGTGACCCTGACCTGTTTCAGCACCATCTATCCAGGGGCCTCATCCATCCGGAGGGAGCACTTTTTCTAATACACCCTACGAGGGCGCCCACCTTCTCGTTTTTTTAAAGAGGTAATTTCTCACTCTCACCCAGGCTGGATTGCAGTGGCACAATCATGGCTCACTGCAACCTTGACCTCCTGGGCTCAAGAGATCCTCCCACCTCAGCCTCCCGAGTAGCTGGGACGACAGGTGCGTGCCACCATGCCTGGCTATTTTTCTTTTTCTAATTTTTTAAACTTTTATTTTAGATTTAGGGTACATGTGCAGGTTTGTTTATAGGTAAACTTATGTCAGAGGGGTTTGTTGTATAGATTATTTCATCACCCAGGGACTAAGCTGAGTACCTGTTAGTCATTTTTCCCGATCCTTTCCCTGCTCGCACTCCCCACCCTCAGGGAGTCCCCAGTGTGTGTGTGTTCCTCTCTTCGTGTCCGTGTGTTCTCATCATTTAGCTCCCACTTATAAGTGAGAATATGTGCTATTTGGTTTTCTGTTCCTGCCCTAGTTTGCTAAGTATAATGAGCTGGGGGAACCCATCTTAATATTCCTGCAAAATCATCATATAGGCTCTGCTCCGAGGTTCATTTTGTCCTTTTTTGCCTTCTGGAAGCAAAACATCTAAAAGAGAAAAAAATGATTACTGTGTTCAGGAAATCCCTGAAGCCAGTCTCAGTGAAGCTTCAATCTGGTCTGTGAAGAGCGGTGTAGCCGAGGTTCAGGAGAGGAAATTTTCCTGGTGAGTATGATGAAAAGCTTCCAACTCAAAGGCAAGATTCCTATAGAGGGTCTGTTACTGCTCATCTTACCCATTTTTCACTCGGCTGTATTACAGAATACTGGGGTTTCAACAAAAATGATTTCACTTGTTTTCTAACTTTTGTTATTTTTTATGTAGGTAGTATAGTTACATGTATTCAAATTTTCAAAATCTCATGCTTGAAATTTCAAAATGTATGAAAGACTCTATAGGCAGACACCGTCTGAGGGGCACAGTCCTGCTAAAGGTGTGGGTCATGGCCCAGCTGTGTCAGCGTCACCTTGTTGGAAGTGCAGATCTTGCCCTCGACCTGCTGAACCAGAATCTGCATTTTAACAAAATCCAGGTGATTCATAAAAATCGAGAACTGTTGTAGATGTGTGAGTGTAAACATTGTGAACCTGAGTCTAGGCTACAGTGCTTTCTCAATACCAACACAGGAAGGCAGCACAAGTTCAACTACATCTTGTTAGCATCCATATCTTAGGATTGCTTAATTTACAAATCCGTAACACCTACAGCCACAGGGGTTAGTTAACAGAGCTGGCAGGCGTATGGATGTCTAAGATCAACACAGCTTTGTTGCATAGAGCTAATCTGAGCAAGTGTATGAATACAACCCTCCACCCCCCAAAACAACCGATCACATGAAGAGGCCTACTTCAGGGGATAAAAATGGCCAGTTTGAAAGTTCCTGCTCCCTTAGAGGAGTGCATGTGTGTGTGTGCGCGTGCGCGCATGCGTGTGCGTGTGTTGGGAGAGAGAGAATACTGTCCTACTTTTTTTCTACTATTAAAAGGTCACGTATACTTTGAGTTTCTGTTTGAAGGCTCTAGAACTGATTCTGACAAATGTCCTATAATATCTCATCCTTCATTTCTACAAGGGAAGAAAAGAATACTGCAAAGCCTCTACCTAGAGTATCACGGCCTAACCTCTATCTCAAACAAATATATGTGTGTTGTGGTAGGCATTAACATATTTAGATTGTTTAATTTAGTACTGGATGCTCCTTTTGCTAATTCAGATAATCCTTCAATGACTATAAGTAAGTTGAAGAGCGAATTATGCTTGGTTTCCCCTCACTAAATGCAATCCAGTTCCATGAATATAATGTCAATCACTGTAGGTCTTAGGCATCCATAATTTCAAAGGACTGTTTCTGCATATGTGAGTAAATACGTATATATTCTGCTCCCTCTCTGTCTCATGAAAGGGAGCTTGTTCAATGCTGTGGGTCCCTTGAGCCCAGCCTTTCCATTTGTATACCTTCTCTCGTTTCTGCTGCAAGGACTGATTGTGTGGACACTCCATTGTGAAGCAGTGTCAGGCATAGAAGCTTTGTTTAGCTGGACTTTGAGCTCCATCAGAGCTGACTGGGTGAGAACCTCAAGGCTTAAATGATGATAAATGAGACAAAAATGTTATTTGCTGCTCTTCTCTGAAGTCATTAAAATAATTTATTTTAAAATTATCATGAATCTGTTTTCTAAAAGGGATAATACATGTAAATGACACAAACAGTAAAATGAAACAAGGTCACTGGTAAAAGGACGTCTCTTACCCTTGACCTCAAGTCATCTAGTTTGCTTCCCAAGGACAACTAATGTTACGTTGTCTTTTGCGGCTTTTGTAGACCCTCATCCAGGTGTTTCTTGCTTTGCTTCCAAGAAGGCAATTTACCACAAAAGAGCAACAGATTGCATTAAACAGTTATTATTATTATTTTTTATAGTGGGAGACTTCATAGTTTTCTAAATTTTCCAGGTCTACACCTGGGAGACAATGCCTGCAGACTGGCTTTTTAGGAATAAAGGAAACTTGCATGCAGTGGGTTGTTCCGTATAGAATTGATCCTGCTTGTATTGACGGAGCAAATATTTATTTACAAAATTCCTTTGCTTCTTACTGAGATAGGCATTGAGAAACAGAATGATTCGACCCCTCAAGGCTACCAGTAAAAAGCAGTGAGTTCGTGGAACATTCCTCATCCTTCACAATGACCTCTAAATGTCTCTTTTAGAAGTATCCTCTAAGTTCCTGATTCCAAATTAGTTTGGGTACACATACAGAAACTAGAAGTGATTTAGGCAATCAGTTTTAAATATTAACATTTATGTTAAAATAGACATTGATACATTGTGTATTTTTTTCAGTTTTAACAAAGGATTTTGTTTGTTGTTCCCTAAAAAGTAAAATCTAGAAAATAGCAAAACCCACTGCAAGAAGAGTTCTATAATAAAACATTTTCCCCACTGCCGGAAGAGTTCCCCTTCACATGGTGTCCTCTTTCATGTACGCATTATCAGAAAGCAGACTCATAAATGCAAACCCTGTGTGAAATGCACATGCACCAGGGTTGCTCACACCTGCTACACCTCCTTGGAAGCCAAGGGAGGCCTTTTCTGTAGTTTCTCCATTTTGATAGAAACTTATCACAATTCTTACTCTGTCGCTCAGGCTGGAGTGAGTAGCATGATCTTGGCTCACTGCAAGCCCTGCCTCCCGGGTCATGCCATTCTCCTGCCTCAGCCTCCTGAGTAGCTGGGACTACAGGCGCCCGCCACCACGCCCAGCTAATTTTTTTGTAGTTTCAGTAGAGATGGGATTGCACCGTGTTAACCAGGACGGTCTCTATCTCCTGACCTCGTGATCCACCCACCTTGGCCTCCCAAAGTGCTGGGATTACAGGCGTGAGCCACCGCACCCGGCCACATTTTTTTTTTTAATAGCAAAATATTGAAAGGTCTCTTTGCTTGCTCTTTACTTCAGTTATCTACTAGAAAGGTACAGAATTAAAAAGGTTTTCTTCCCCCAGCTATGATCCAAACACAGAATATTAAATAACATCTGGGTTACTCTAAGTTCCTGGGTTTTATACTTGGATATTTACAGAGGAGTTGAACCTCAAGTTCTGCCACTCTTCAAAATGGGTGACTGAAGAGAGGTTATGATAGGACAGTTAAAAACATTGACAGTCATTCGTTCATGGAGGGAAAAATTGATATCATTCTCTGATGGAGGGAAGCAAGCTTTCTCAACCACCAACCAATATGACCTCATTGGTCACAAGCCCTGCGAAGATCCAGCAAGATTTGAGTTTTAAATACAGAACATATTTCAAAGAGAACCAGTAGAGAGTGCTGATGTATGAACAGAATTGAATGCTGGTGAAGGCAGAGTGTAAAGAATCCCAAGAAACTTGCCAGTTTTCATTTAATAAGCCAGTAGTATAGCAACCTAAAAGCTTTGGTGTGTTGACACCAGCGTGTTTTTATGGAATTGCTGCAGGAAGGCATGATTGGCAGCTGTCCTCTGGCTCACAGCACCAACTTCTCCAAGAGACTTAAGGCTAGGGTGTGTAGCGGAGGTATTTCTTACCAGATGGGAGCTCTTTGGTGAAGACTCCTTTCACAAAAAGTTTTTTTGGCTTCCTCTTCGGGGATGGTTGGAAGGACCATGACACTATCCCCATCCTTTCAATCAACTGGGGTGGCAACCCTCTTTTCTGCTGTCAGCTACAGAGAGGTGACTACCGGAGAATGTCATCAAAGTTCCCGCCAGTGGTAGCTGGGTAGATGATCGACAGCTTCGGCTTCTTATCAGGACCAATAACAAACACCACACGAGCCGCCGCAGGCATATCCTTTTCATCCTTCTCTGCTGGATCCAGCATGGCCAACAGGATGGTAAGGTCCCGATTCTTATCATCGAAGATGGGAAAAGGTAACTTTTCTGTGGGCTCTTCGCCATTGTAAGCATTGATATCCTTGCTCCAGGCAAGATGGTCCTCAACACTGTCTATTGAAAGGGCAATTGGCTGGGTGCAGTAGCTCACGCCTGTAATCCCAGCACTTTGGGAGGCTGAGGCAGACGATCACAAGGTCAGGAGTTCGAGACCAGCCTGACCAACATGGTGAAACCCCGTCTCTACCAAAGATACAAAAATTAGCCAGGCGTGGTGGCGCGCACCTGTATTCCCAGCTACTCAGGAGGCTGAGGCAGGAGAATGGCTTGAACCCGGTAGGCAGAGATTGCAGTGAGCCAAGATTGCAGTGAGCCAAGATCCCGCCACTGCACTCCAGCCTGGGCAACAGAGAGAGACTCCGTCTCAAGAAAAGGAAAAAAAGAAAAAAAAAAGGGCAATCAACTTACAATTCCTCTTGGCAAATGCCGGTGCCAGTTTTGCAGCTCTGCCGAGCTCTGTGGGGCACACTGGGGTAAAGTCCTGAGGGTGGGATGAGAGAAAGCCCCATGAGTTTCCCAGAAAGTCGTGGAAACGGACGCGGCAGGCGGTGGTATTGGCCTCAAATTTGGGAGCCACGTCCCCAAGAAGCCGACCTCTGGGCGTGGCAGTGGTGGTGACCAGGAGGCGCAGCTCGGATGGCAGCCAACCGGGTGGTTCTGACGAAGAAGACATTGTATATTTACATACAAAATTCATACAGATTTTTAAGATAAAATAGAAACCTTCAAAGAAAAATTAGGCCTGTGATAGCATGTTTTACTGCACCACTGGAGGAAATCCTTGGAAAATTTGCCAAGCATTAGAAATAGATAAGTCGCTGTGGAAGTTGAATGATGAACAAACTTTGGCTTATACAAAATGAGGAGCAAAGAGCAGTTGTTAAAATTGGGATGTGGAAGGTGATGAGTTCTTCAACGCCTCAACCCAATGAATACAATTTAATGTTGTAACTGTCCATGATTTAAATAAAAGAAAAATTGATAGAACCCTAGTGCATCTAACAATATGTCCTATGTTAATAGGATGTTTTCTATACATGATGCAATGAGAATATTTTTCCTACACTCCTAAAATTAAGATAATTGAAATTCTACTGTCAAACAAATGTTGATTTAAAAATTATTATTACCTTTATTAAGCACGGCATTTTAATAGATGTTTTAAAAAAGGTGAGCTCTAGGCTGGGTGCAGTGGCTCATGCCTGTAATGCTAGCACTTTGGGAGGCTAAGGCTGGTAGATCACCTGAGGTCAAGAGTTCGAGACTAGCCTGGCCAACACAGCGAAACCCCGTCTCTACTAAAAATACAAAAATTAGCCAGGTGTGGTGGTGTGAGCCTGTAATCCCAGCTGCTTGGGAGTCTGAGGCAGGAGAATCGCTTGAACCCGGGAGGCGGAGGTTGCAGTGAGGCGATATTGCACGACTGCACTCCAGTCTGGACGACAGAGAGAGATTCTGTCTCAAAAAAAAAAAAAAAAAAAAGACAGAAAAAAGGTAAGTTCTATTCCATACAGACAGCAAATTTGCTCTTTGTTATTAGAAAAACTAGAGTGGTAGTTAGAGAATAGTTATTAAGAAATGGTAACCAAAAAAAAAAATGTGAAAACAAAGTTTTTTATCCCAATGTTGGTTTGCTGAAAATCTTATGATTTCTGATTTCCTTTTCTATCATAAATTTGTTTGGCTGCTCTGAGCCTTTCCTAATCCCAATGCATGCCCAATTCTGTTAAGAGATTTTTTTTTGGTAAATTGATTTAAATTATTTTAATATATTTTAGTATACTGATTTATATAGTGCTGATTCATCTGATGGAATGTATTGATAATTAGTATAGAGTGTGGCATATGTGTCAGTGTGAATTAACTTTAACCTACACCTTATAGGTGACTGATTAGCATTTGAACTGCCTCAATTGGCAATCTACACTTGAGAGGTGGACTCAGCAAGACTTCAAATATTGATGTCTAAATCTAAACACAGGCATTGTGAATTAGCACAAGGAATGAAGGAAAAACGATTTCATTCATGAAATTAGCAAACTTCTAGACATGTGGTGGGAAAGAGAGGTTTTACAGGCTCTACTACCCTTGAAGAAAGGAGGTATAAAAATCTGTTTAAGACCCACATCCAAGTAGCCCCTTGGGGTCAGGGTTCCTTCAGTCCTGTGATCCCACCCTCACTGGATGACTATTGAACCTCAGGAAGTTTTCTGATCCTATCAACAAAATATCGTTGCATCTGCCTTGGAGTGAACCTTTTGTCTGATGTGCTTGTCAGGGCATCTGAGGACTGCGAGTGGTCAAGAGGCTATATGGCTGTCTTACTGCCTACTTGCTATTAGATATCTGTTGGATCAACAAAGCATGTCTGAGATCTGCTTTACTTGTAAGACCACTTGGAAACACAGGAGTAAAGGTCGAGATTGGTAGAAACAACTGGAATCCAAGGATATTCATCATCAGATGCTAATGTCCAGTGAGTATTGAACATTTAGGTTTAAATACCCGACCACAGTTGGAGAAGCGCTACTCATCTATCTTGGTGCACGCTCCCTGTGCATTTGAAAAGTACACGTATTTTGACGTTGAGTGGAACCTACTACACAGACACCTTAGGTCAGGTTGGTCAAGTTACTGCCATTCAAATCTATATGCTTACTGATTTTCTGTCTACTCTGTCAATGACTGAGATGAGTGTTGAAGTCTCCAATAATAACTGCATTTGCTTACTTCTTTCATTTTTATCAATTTTTGCTTTATTTATTTGGAAGCTCTATAATGAGTTGACATATATTTAGGGTTGCTACCTTGTCTTGATGAAGTGACTGTTTTTATCATCATGTAATGTCCCTTTTTATCCCTGGTAATATTACTCATTCTGAAGTCTACTTTGTCTGATACTAATATAGCTACTCCAGTTAGTTATGATTAATATTTACATGAAAGATTCAGTTTTTTCTCGTATAAAAATCCTATAAACCTTTAGCTTCTCTGTGACAAATGAACATCTCTAATGGCAGAAAATGGGGGAGTGTTTGGGTGGAATTTCAATCCCAGATATTTTACTGTCACTAAATTGCATGCCATCTTTTATAATAAGTAATATATGACTTCATAGACATGACTTCATAGAACTATTGTTAGAACTATTTCAGGATCAATTTCTGAGATGTATTTTGTAAATATGAGTATGAACCTCTTCTTTTCTAAATATTATGACTCTAAATATTAAAGTCCTTATAAAAAATAATACCTTTAAAATACTTCCCTTTAAAATAAATTCATTTTAGGTGTTCTAAAAAGGAACCTAAGGCTGGGTACGGTGGCTCATGCCTGTAATTCCAGCACTTTGGGAGGCCAAGGCGGGCAGATCACCTGAGGTCAGGAGTTCGAGACCAGCCTGGCCAACATGGTGAAACCTCGTCTCCACTAAAAATATAAAAATTAGCTGGATATGGTGGTGGGCGCCTGTAATCCCAGCTACTTGGGAGGCTGAGGCAGGAGAATCGCTTGAACCCGAGGTCAGGAGTTCGAGACCAGCCTGGCCAACATGGTAAAACTTCATCTCCACTAAAAATGTAAAAATTAGCTGGATGTGGTGGTGGGTGCCTGTAATCCCAGCTACTTGGGAGGCTGAGGCAGGAGAATCGCTTGAACCCAGGTGGCAGAGGCTGCAGTGAGCCAAGATGGCGCCACTGAATTCCAGCCTGGGTGACAGAGCAAGGCTGTGTCTCAAAACAGAAAACAAAACAAAAAGCGATCCTAATATACAAGATATAGCCATGATATAGAAAGTATTCTTTTACACAAACTTACAAAACCTAATATTGATCCTCTTTGCTAAAACGATTGAATGGCCTTTGATATTCTCTTGTATGTTCAGTAATGTATCTGTCCAGTCTAATGAAATATTGTGCCTCAATTTGTTCAGAGATAATGGTACAATAAAACGTAGGTTTAAGCCTGAAAACCCTGTCAATACAATTTATTATGTGTTTTTTTTGTAGGTTACAGTGCTGCAAAAAATCATGACATTTTAAAACTGTACTATAAAGCATCCAGCATGTGACTGTGCTCCTTTCTGAGCTAAGAAAGCTATTAAAGAAAAAAATATTAACAATAATTACAGAAAAGTATCTATTTTTAGAAGAATTGGTATTCCCTTGTTAATTAAACACTACTACTTTCATTTTTTATGAAAGCAATGTTTTCATTTTGATTTAAATGCTGACGTAAAACAAACATAATTATTGCCTTTTTTCTAAGTCCTTAAAGTGATTACTCTCATTCTCTCTTTGCAAAGTGGACTTACAAGTAAACAGCTGTTGGTTTATTCTTCTCTAAGGAATTTTGATCACAGTACTAGAAATTTTTAAATCTATTAGTAGAAGGCAACAAAAGGAGGTTAAAAACCACAAAATACAAAAATATGTTGGTATGTTGTAACTAGGGTGTTTAAAATACAATTCTTTTTTTTCTCTTTCTTTTTTTAAGAGACAAGGTCTCACTCTGCTTAGAGTGCAGTGGTGCAATCACAGCCCACTGGAGCCTCGACTTCCTGGTTCAAGGAATCCTCCCGCCCGGGTCTCCAGAGCAGCCGGAACTTCAGGAGAGCACCACTGTGCCCAGCTAATTTTTAATTTTTCTAGAGACAGACTCTTGCTTTGTTACCCAGGGTGGTCTCAAAATCCTGGCCTCAAGTGATTCTCCCACCTCAGTCTCCCAAAGTGCTGGGATTACAGGCATGAGCCACTGTGCCTGGCCTTAAAATGAGATTATTGAAGTGGCTAGGCTTTTGGACAGAGAAAGATGAATACCCTTAAATGTCTTTATTTCAAGCAGAGAACCACTAAGAAACAAAACCAAGCAAAAAAAAAAAAAAAATCAATTGTTTTATGAGTTTGTCAAGAGTTTAGCTGTGTTAGGGGAGCCACAGTGAGAAAGGTCAGCTACTAGGTCACACAGTGGCAAAGATAAGCTATTGGGGATTAGATGCTAGGAGTGGACTACAGACCCCATAAGGCTAACGAGACATTGAAGGTCAAGTCCCTCATAAGGCAGCAAAGGATAGGCAAGTCCGCAGACGGCCGGGGACTGAGACCTGCACTCAGAGAGGTCATCTTAGGCCTTCTGAGGTAGAATAAAACAATCCGAATGTTACATCTGGGAGGGAAAAGTATTATCTTAGCACAAATAATAAGCACATTGTTCATGAATTTAGAGGACAGACTGTCCCATAAAAAGAAGACACTCTGTATCACGGTATTCATTGAGGAAAGAAACTGAAAATATCACGCAATTAGACAGCCACAAATGAGATGTTACATTAAACTTGAATATCACCCACAAGACATGGAGCGTGATGTGTTTAAGCATTAATGTCCTAAGCTACTCGTGCTGGAAGAACACTCACGGTATTATACAGGATGTGCCAGAGTGCTACATAAAAGGGGCCCTTTTCATTTCTAATGAACAACCGGAAGTGGCAAAGGGTTGTAGAATCTCTCACACACCGTTTCAAGTTTCCAGTGATACTCGTTTCTATGGAAAAGGTGTGGAGAAACCAGCATTTGTTTTGATGGGACAGAAAATTGCAGCAATCTATATCCAATGGCAGACACAATGGTGAAGATAGGTTGGAGGCAATATATCCGCAGAAGCCAATGAATCAAACCTCTGTGCGCAAGGATTGTATTTTGAGCAGTATTATAGGGCCAAGATGACAGCTCTTAAACTGCCCTCATGCATTGCTGCTTTTTTTTTTTTTTCCTTTTTTTTTGAGACAGAGTCTCACGCTGTCATCCAGGCTGGAGTGCAGTGCTGCGATCTTGGCTCACTGCAGTCTCAACCTCCAGAGCTCAAGCGATCCTCCCATCTCAGCCGCCTGAGTAGCTGGGACCACAGGTGCATGCCACCCCAGCCAGCTAAGCTGGCCTTGAACTCCTGGGCTCAGGTGAGCCTCCCACCTTGGCCTCCCAAAGTGCTGGGATTTCAGGCACACACCACTGCACTTGGCCTCATGTATTGCTTCTAATTTCCCTGTACGATATGCGTCTTACCCCAGTCTTATCCCCAGAGCATTTTGCCCCCTAACAACAAAATAGCCTAGTGAGAATATGACTGCATCCCACTGACCTCAATTATCGGCCTACGGGGTGAGCATTCAGGCCAGCTAGGGCCGGCTACGGCTTTTCTGGGCGTCTTTCTTCTGCGTTGCTAAGCTGGGAGACTGTAAATTTGTGGTTACCAGCACCCACTTTTCCTGTCATTGGAAAAAGTCAATCTACATAAAGCCAAGCAGAGATGTGAGGTGGATGCACCAGATAAAAGCTCCTGGCAATACTGAAATCTGCCTTCCAAGCCTCGATTTTTGGCAGCGCTTCTTCCAGTTTTGTGAGCTTCATCAGTATTCTTTTTAGTCCTGCAAACCAACCAACTTCCATTCTATTGCTTGAACTGGTTTAATGTATATTTCTATCCTGTACTGTCTAAGGAGTCCTGAGTAATATAGAAAGGAAGCAAAGATGGAAAAAAGAGCATACACGATTGACCAGCATTAAGGTTATTTCGTTAGCCAGAACAGCTAAGCATTGTGACCAGCTTCTTAGAATGAAGGCACTATAAATTGAGATTATAAACAACTGTAAATCTAGTATATTTATTGTGGAAGATGGCATGCAAGAAACTGTCAATCACCATTAGTACAGAGACAGTGTTCAGAATTCTCAACAACTCTTTTTGCCCCAATTAAAGCACCCCAGTCATGTACTGTAATAAGAGATGAATACTACTTGAATATTGTTATTAAGATTCCAGTAATCATAATGATCGAAACAAGATGATCATAAAAAAATTTCTCACTGGGTGTAGGACATGTCACCTGGGTGGGATTGATCCTAGGCTTCAGCAAAGTTAATCCAGCTCTTTTGCATAATTTGAAGATTTCAGGACAGCTTTTTGATAAATTGTTCCCTTGTGTAATAACATTCTCTCTCTCTCGCCATATATATATAAATTTATAAAATATGTCAATCAATCAATAAATATTTGAGTCCTTATCTGAAAGTAGGAGAAAAGCTTATAGACTATCTGGTATGACCTGCCTCGCACTGTGAACCTCTCCTTGGCAAGCTTTCTCTCAGATGGTTAGCGGGCATCAGCTTGAAAGCTGACATTGACTGGGCTGTTGCTGTCTCACAGAATGTCTTACCCGCTGCTGGAGAACCTTAATTGTCCCTCCTATATTGAGTACAAGGTCAGCACATTAAATTTGACGTGTATTATATTACCTGGCTCTAGCAGATAGACAGTTAACACTTCGAAAGACTGGGAAACAAACAGGTTACATTCCCAATGAGGAAGTAAAATTTTTAAGTGATTAAAAGTTGAGATGCTTCTGGGAGACCATACACATTTAATCTCCCCTTTGTTTGCAGCCAAAGGCTGGTCACCGGGTGACGGCTAGTTCCCCAAGAAGAGAAAAAGTTACTGTACGTACAGGACATAGTCTGACAATTTCACTTTTTTTTAAAGCTCATATCATTTCTGAGTACAGGCATGTAAGTTATAATTATTCTCATTATTAATTTCATTATTACCCTTGTAATAAATGAACGTCTGCTCCCGTGTGACTCCAGTCCTTTCTTCTCTGTTGGTCAAGAGGATCGTAGCCAGACAGAATGAGGGAAGGGAAAGAAAAGCGAAACAGCCTGGGCATTTGGCAGAAACCTTTGAAACGGGGTGTTCAGAGGTTTTGTTTGCTAGTTGAATGAAGAAAGCTAATCAAAGAAAACTAACTACATTTAGTTAGTTTTAGGGAGGTTTAAAGGAAGCCTACAGATGTTGCCTCCTGGAATAGGCTTCAGTCTTGTGGGATGCAGCTGATCCTGACGTTCTTTTCTTCTGTTTCTGTCTCTGTAAGTTCATTCTCTCTATGTAGCTGTGTCTATGCTCACAGGAAAACTGTAGAGCTTCAGACATGAGAAAGGCGTTTGCTTGATTTTTTTGAGTTCCAAACGAACAATTCTGGAGACGGGCTTTCTTGGTGCAGTTCAGAGTAAGTTCCCATCCCATGTCCAGTCAACAAGGACTGAAGTATTGTGATTAGCCCGGCTAGAGTCGGCTGCCCATACTGCCGTCTTCGAATTCTGGCCAGGTTTTGGGTTTTCAAAGAACACAGTAGCTCCTGTGAGCGGCAGAAGAATGGGAGGGGAAGGGAGTGCAGTTCCCAGGGGAGTGAGACGACTTACTGGGTGCCCACCACAGAAAGTGCATGTTTAACACTGTACTAGTTCCACGAGAGAAACAAGGAGAAGCACCTTCACTAAGTGGTATTGTGGGACAGTTAGGAAACTGCATTCTTTGTTAACAGAACATAAACAGAAAGTTTAACGATCTTCAGAAAATCCATTTGATTAAACACTTTGCCTGGAAAAGGCCACACACATCCAGTTCTACAGAGACAAAATCTTCTTGGAAAATTTTCTCCAGTGTCCACTTTTCTCTCATTTTCAAACCATTCCTTTTGTGTGGAATGTCTCCCACTTTTCCCACTGAGCTCACAGGTGATTTCTCGTTAAGATAGAGATTTGGTATCATTTCCTTCAGGAAGTTGTTACTGATTTATCTTCTTCCACATGATCATGTTTTATAACACCCTGCGCATATTTTTATACCATTTATTACACAGTAATATGATTATATGTTTATGTGCTGGTCTTCAGGTTATTATTAGACTCGTGAGATCTTTAAAAAGAGAATTATATCTTATTTTTCTGTTATCTGTTGTCCTTAACACTAAGAAAATCATTCCATAAATATTTGTTGAATAAGCACTTTTCTCTTTTAGTATTTTAGAAAATTATTGCCCTCTTTAGTTTGGATTCTTCTTATTCTAATTCTTCAACTAAAATACCAGTTTGGCAATAATAAACTTAGTTATTGAGAAGACAAACCCTATTTAAATTCAGTATCTTTTTTTTTTTTGAGATGAAGTCTTGTTCTGTAGCCCAGGCTGGAGTACAGAGGTGCGATCTCAGCTCACTGCAACCTCCGCTTCCCGGGACCCAGTTCAAGCAATTCTCCTGCCTCAACCTCCTGAGTAGCTGGGATTACAGGAGGGCGCCACCGTGCCCAGCTAATGTTTGTATTTTTAGTAGAGATGGGGTTTCACCGTGTTGGTCAGGCTAGTCTCGAACTCCTGACCTTGTGATTCACCCGGCTTGGCCTCCCAAAGTGCTGGGATTACAGGCATGAGCCACCGCACCAGACCAAATTCAATATCTCTTTAACTGTTATTGTTTTACAATATTTTCCCCTATTTGTCTGATTTTATAGGTGAAGGTTTTAGTTCAGATATTCATGTTTATGAGTATTATTAAAAAGGATAAATGGATTTGTGCTTTGATGCTAGAAAACATTAATACAAATAATAAAAGCACCAGTTTCATTTAAATTTCAGAAATAAACCAGAAACGTTTCTTTTTTCAGGATTGTTATTGCATAGATTAAGCTATGTAATTCATAGTAAATTGCAAAACAAAGTGTCATTTAGTAAAGTGAAGCAGCAGCAATTCCAATGCCTGACCATTGCAGGGCTCTCCTTAAGGAAGTAGGGATAATGTTACCATTGTTTTCTGTCTTCAATGTTACCTCAGATTTGAACTGTGGAACAAGGGATTATTCAGAGTATATCTTCAAAACAGATATAATAAGCATATTACTCTATTATAAAGACAGCCCCTATTATGTATTTTTTTGCAAAAAATTTAAAGAGATAAGGTATCAAATGCTTTTAGTTCTAGAATTTCATACAAGATAAATATTTATATTTTGAACTTTTTTTTTTTTTCCATTTCACATATTGCTGGATTTCGTTTGTTAATTTTTTTTTTTTGGAGACTGAGTCTCGCTCTGTCACCCAGACTGGAGTGCAGTGGCGTGATCTCGGCTCACTGCAACCTCCGCCTCCCAGGTTCAAGGAATTCTTCCTGCCTCAGCCTCCTGAGTAGCTGAGACTACAGGCGCATGCCGCCATGCCTGGCTAATTTTTTTGTATTTTACCAGAGACGAGGTTTCACAATGTTGCTCAGGCTGGTCTCGAACTCCTGAGCTCAGGCAATCCTCCCGCCTCTGCCTCCCAAAATGCTGGGATTACAGGCGTGAGCCACTGTGCCCGGCCTTTTTTTGTTAATGTTATGTGTAGTTTTGTGGGGGGATTTCTAATTTCAATTAACGACTAAAATTGGCTGCTAGTTTTTGAAACTATCATTTTCTGGCCTTTGAATAGGTTGTTTGACTTTTGTGATGATCAATTTCACATATCCAATTGGCCAGTTGCTGGTCCCCGGTTATTCCATCACACACTAAACCAGGGGATGCTGTGAAGGTATTCGGTGGCTGTGACCGAATTCTACAGTCAGTTGACATTATTTAAGAAGATTATTGTAAAATATTTATTGTCTCATTATTCTAGATTATCCCAGGTGAGCCTGGATTATTGTAAAATATTTATTGTCTCATTATTCTAGATTATCCCAGGTGAGCCTGGATTATTGTAAAATATTTATTGTCTCATTATTCTAGATTATCCCAGGTGAGCCTGGATTATTGTAAAATATTTATTGTCTCATTATTCTAGATTATCCCAGGTGAGCCTGGATTATTGTAAAATATTTATTGTCTCATTATTCTAGATTATCCCAGGTGAGCCTGGATTATTGTAAAATATTTATTGTCTCATTATTCTAGATTATCCCAGGTGAGCCTGGATTATTGTAAAATATTTATTGTCTCATTATTCTAGATTATCCCAGGTGAGCCTGGATTATTGTAAAATATTTATTGTCTCATTATTCTAGATTATCCCAGGTGAGCCTGGATTATTGTAAAATATTTATTGTCTCATTATTCTAGATTATCCCAGGTGAGCCTGGATTATTGTAAAATATTTATTGTCTCATTATTCTAGATTGTCCCAGGTGAGCCTGATTCAATCAGCTGAAAGGCCTCAGGAGCAGAACTGAGGCTTCCCTGAGAAAACATAGATTCTGCCTATGGACAGCAATTTCAGTTCGCCCGTAAAATCCCACCCTTGACTTTCTGATGGCCTGTGCTGTGGACTTCAGACATTTCTTGCCAACTCCCACAATCATGTAAGTCAATTCCCTGCAATCAACCTCTAAATATACATCTCCTACTCATTTTGTTTCTCTGGTTAAACCCTGATGGATACATCCTTTATAAAACGAGTTTCAGGGTAACCATTTTTTTTTCTATTCTTTGAAATAATTTTGTAAGATTGCAATTAAAAGTTGGTAGAACTTGCCTTTAAACCTCTTTGGGCTTTGTCAGTCATATAACTAATAAGAGATTGATAGCTATCCAGAATATGTAAAGAACTCCCACATCTCAACAACAAAAATATCGAACAGCCTAATTAAAAATAGGTAAAGAACACACATAGATGTTTCTTCAGTGAAGATACACAAATGGTCAATAAGTAGGTGAAAGGATGTTCACCATTCCTAAATTAGGGAAGTGCACATCAAAACTACAGTGAGATGCCACTCTATACCCATTAGGATAGCTGCTATCAAAAACCAGAAAATAACAAGTGTTGACAAGGAAGTGGAGACATTGGAATCCCTGTGCATTGCTGGTAGGAATGTAAAATGGTACAGCTACTGTGGAAAACTATATGGCAATTCCTTTAAAAGTTAAACATAGAATTACCACACGATCCAGCAATTCCACTCTGGGTATACACCCAAAAAAAGTGAAAGCAGGGACCTGAACAAATATTTGTACACCTATGTTCATAATAGCATTATTCACAATAGCCAAAAGGTGAAAGCTGCCCAAGTGCCCGTTGACAGATGCATGGATAAACAAAATACAGTATATACATAAAATGGAATACCACTCACCCTTTAAAGGAAAGAACATTTTGAGACATGCCACAACACAATGGATATACCTTGAAGACATTATGCTAAGTGAAATTGGCCAGTCACAAAAGCACAAATGTTGCAGGAGTCCATTCATAAAAAGTTCCTAGAATAGTGAGATTCATACAGAGAGTAGAATAGGGGTTGTCAGAGGCTGGGAGATGGGAGGATGGGAGTTGGTGTTTAATGGGTACAGAGTTTCGGTTGGGAGAGCTGGAAAACTTCTGGAAGGTGGTATGCTTGCACAACAATGAGAATGTGTCTAATGCCACAGAAATGTACACTTAAAAATGATTCTGTTATAACCGTTCATTCGTCTGTCCTTCCTTCCTTCCTTCCTTCCTTCCTTCCTTCCTTCCTTCCTTCCTTCCTTCCTTCCTTCCTTCCTTCTTTCCTTCTTTCCTTCTTTCCTTCTTTCTTGCTTTCTTGCTTTCTTTCTTGCTTTCTTTCTTTCTTTCTTTCTTTCTTTCTTTCTTTCTTTCTTTCTTTCTTTCTTTCTTTCTTTCTTTCTTTCTTTCTTTCTTTCTTTCTTTCTTTCTTTCTTTTCTAGATTGAGTTTCGCTCTTGTAGGCCAGGCTGCAGTGCAATGGTGCAATCTCAGCTCACTGCAACTTCTGTCTCCCGGGTTCAAGCAATTCTCCTGCCTCAGTCCCCTGAGTAGCTGGGATTACAGGGATGTGCCACCATGCTTGGCTAATTTCGTATTTTTAGTAGAGTCGGGGTTTGGGTTTCTCCATGTTGGTCAGGCTGGTCTCAAACTCCCGACCTCAGATGATCCTCCTGTCTCAGCCTCCCAAAGTGCTGGGAATATAGGTGTGATGCTGTACCCAGGCACCGCACCCGGCCAAATGGTAACTTTTCTTACGTATTTCACCACCGTAAAAAAAAAAAAAAAAAAAAAAAAAGCTTTTGGAGTCTTATTTTTACATTGTGATAAGTTTTTCAAAAATTCCCCATTTCTTAATGGTTACGGGACTACTCAGGCATTCTATCTCTTTTTGTTGTTGTTTTACTACCCCTTTACTAATATTAATAAAGTTAAAAAATTTATTTTATTAATCTTCTCAAGGAATTAACATTGCCCCATTGTTTCTGATAATTATAATTTGGCTTTATATTTTATTAATTTGTGATTTTAATGTTATCTTCTTTCTTTTACTGTCTTTAGGTTATTTCTTGTTCTTCACTTAACTTCTACGTTTGGACATTTAAGGTAATTTGCTTTCAGTCTCTGTCTCTTTTCTCATCTCTGTGTGTTTCTGTGTTTGTTTTTTTTGAGACAAGGTCTGGCTCTGTCACCCAGGCTGAAGTGCATTTGCACCATCTTGGCTCACTGCCACTTCTGCCTCCCAGGCTCAAGACATTCTCTGACCTCAGCCTCCTGAGTAGCTGGAACTATAGGCACATGCCACCACGCCCGGCTAATTTTTATATTTTTTGTAGAGATGGGGTTTCATGGTATTGTCCAGGCTGGTCTCAAACATGTAAGGTCAAGTGAGCCACCCTCCTTTGCTTCCCAAAGTGCTGGGATTACAGATGTGAACCACTGCACCCGGCCTCTGCTTTTTTTGAGACAGGGTCTTGCTCTGTCACCTAGGCTGGAATGCAGTGGTGCAAACTTGGCTCATTTCAGCCTCAGACTTGTGGGCTCAAGTAATCCTCCCACCTCAACCTCCCGAGTAGCTGAGATTATAGGCACATGCCACAATACCTGGCTAGTTTTATTTTTATTTTTTAATTTTTTTGTAGAGACAGGGTCTCACGCTCTTGCCCAGGCTGGTCTCAAACTTCTGGACTCAAGCAATCCTTTTGCCTTGGCCTTCCAAAGTGCTGGGATTACAGGTATGAGCCACTGCATCTGGCCTCATCTCTGTGTTTGAGTGTATGAGTTTGCCTTTAAACTCTGCTTTGGCTGCATCCCACCAGTTTATATATGTATTATTATCATTTTTGTTTGTTAGTTTTAGAGATGGGGTCTCACTATGTTGCTCACACTGATCTTGAACTCCTGGCCTCCCAAACTGTTGGGATTACAGGTGTTAGCCACTACACCTGGGCCTAACTATGTATTATTTTAAATATGATGTAAGAGCAAACAATTTTCTTATTTTATGTGTTAATAAAACTTTACCATTTTCTTTGGGAAATTCATTCCCCAGAAAGACAAGTCTGCAAACCAATAAATAACTTTACTACTTGCTTTAGGAAATTATTTCAAATCAATTTATGCGGGCAAATAATTTGTTTTTCAGAAAAATATCCTTTGCTTATTAGGAAAAACAGCTTGATTCTTACCAAAACAGTGTATTTATCAATACTAAAAGACCCTTGCCTTGCTTTCTCCACCAATCCTAAACGCATGTCACAAAGTTTGTCCGGTCCCAACAAGTTCCTGGATATAAAGTTCCACCTTAAACTATTTGAGCCCAGACTCCAAAATTATATCCCCTTCTTAAAGTCTTCTGGTTTGGAGACAATGATTTGTTTCAGCTCACTGTTTTTTCTGTAGGCCCCTGGAACTTTCCCTTACAATTTCCAAAGATCAGCCATTCATTAAAAGATAATTTGTGTCCTTTATCTAGTGGTCTATATTATTGAATGGAAATTATTTTATTTTATTTTATTTTTTTATCATTATACTTTGAGTTCTATGGTACATGTGCACAACGTGCAGGTTTGTTACATATGCATACATATGCCTTGTTGGTTTGCTGCACCCATTAACTTGTCATTTACATTAGGTATTTCTCCTAATGCTATCCCTCCACCTGCCCCCCACCCCCAGACAGGCCCTCGTGTGTGATGTCCCCTACCATGTGTCCAACTGTTCTCATTGTTCAATTCCCACCTATGAGTGAGAACATGTGGTGTTTGGTTTTCTGACCTTGTGACAGTTTGCTTAGAATGATGGTTTCCAGCTTCATCCATGTCCCTACAAAGGACATTAACTCATCCTTTTTTATGGCTGCATAGTATTCCATGGTGTATATGTGCCACATTTTCTTAATCCAGTCTGTCATTGATGGACATTTGGGTTGGTTCCAAGTCTTTGCTATTGTGAATAGTGCTGCAATAAACATACATGTGCATGTGTCTTTATAGCAGCATGGTTTATAATCCTTTGGGTATATGCCCAGTAATGGGATGGCTGGGTCAAATGGTATTTCTAGTTCTAGCTCCTTGAGGAATCACCACACTGTCTTCCACAATGGTTGAACTAGTTTACAGTCCCACCAACGGTGTAAAAGTGTTCCTGTTTCTCCACATCCTCTCCAGCACCTGTTGTTTCCTGACTTTTTAATGATTGCCATTCTAACTGGTGTGAGATGGTATCTCATTGTGGTTTTGATTTGCATTTCTCTGATGACCAGTGATGATGAGCATTTTTTCATGTGCCTGTTAGCTGCATAAATGTCTTCTTTTGAGAAGTGTCTGTTCATATCCTTTGCCCACTTTTTGATGGGGGTTTTTGTTTTTTTCTTGTAAATTTGTTTGAGTTCTTTGTAGGTTCTGGATATTGGCCCTTTGTCAGATGGGCTTATACTTAGCATCACATAAAACTAGTAATAAGGCAGATTAAATTAAGACAAAAATGTAAGTTTTATTCCTGAGATGAGGACAAATGAAAAAGACTGATAATAGCATGGAGGAAGAGGTAAAAGAGCAGGAACTTTCAAAAACTGGTAGTAGGAATTCAAATTTTAGGGCTTTTTTGGTGGGGCACTTGCAAGTGTATGTCAGATTTAAATATAATATACCCTTTCACCTCTCTACTCATATGCAATTTTACATATGAGTAGAGAGAAAGAGTCACATATATGTACAAAGGATATTCATTATAGTCACTTGTGTATACAAAGTTTAATGTAAAATAGTATTCTTCTTTAACAGTGAAGAATTGGAGTTAACAAAAATATATATCATCTGAAGGCTGCAGGCAGTGGCTCACACCTGTAATCCCAGCACTTTGAGAGGCTGAGGCTGGCAGATCACTTGAGGTCAGGAGTTCGAGACCAGCCTGGCTGACATGGTGAAACCCCGTCTCTACTAAAAATACAAACATCAGCTGGGCATGGTGGCAGGAGCTTCTAATCCCAGCTACTTGGGAGCCTGAGGCAGGAGAATCACTTGAACTCGAGGCAGAGGCTGCAGTGAGCTGAGATCATGCCAGCTTGGGCGACAGAGCGAGATTCTATCTAAAAATATATATATATATCGTCTGAGGAATGTTTAAATAAATTATGGTACACATGATATGTAATACACCGCAGCAATTAAAAAGACTGAGGCAGATATATATGTATAAGGCATATATATGTATTGACATAAAAGGTTTTCACAGATAAGTGGAAAAAAAGGCAGGTCATACAATAGGATATGATCACATTTTTGGAAAAAGCAGCATTTTATATTTGAACTGTGTGTGTGTGTGCACGCGCGCACACGCTGATGTCTAGGAAAATGTTTGGAAAACACAAACAGTGCTCACATACGGTCAGGGAAGTGGAATTGAAGGAAGATATGGAGGAAAAGAAAGTGTAACTGGGTGCTCAAGGGGGTTATTTTAACTTTAAAAAAATCTAGACGTTATATATTTGATATAAATATATGTATTATTCTCCCATAGAATGTATTTATATCAAACTATTATGTAAAATACATTTTTAAAAGCGAAAAATCTGTTACGTGAGTTCTTACTGTTTTTGTGATCATTTTTCATGTAACTAGTATCTCCTTAGCTTCACTATTTCAGGGTTAACCTTTCTTTTGGGTATTATGTAATCTTAGGTGTAATCTTGTGTAATCTTTGGGTATTATGTAGTCTTAGATGGGGGCATGGGAGAAGCCCAGACCTGACAAAAATGACATCCTTGCTCACAACAGTATAGTACCTAATGAACCACACAGAGTTGGACATTTTTGCTAGTTTCAAATTTATTGTTATAAAGGACACTTAGCTTGAATGGTGTGGACAAGTTAAAACTACTAAGAACAGAGAAAAAGAAAATGTTCTGGAAGATGAAGCCAGTGTACACATTGCCTTTGCTGTAGGCTTCAGGCATCAGCAAAGGCCATGGGGCATCCCCACTAGAGAGAGTCAGACAAGCCCCGTCCCTCTTCTCACGCCATGGGCCATCCCGCACTTGTTTAAGTGAGAGACCATGAGTCCTAAATACCACTGAGTCAATTACATGAAGAATGAAACTAATATCTAATGATTCAGGATGATTAAGGGACATTTTTATTATTGTCAATATTTTTACTTGAAAAGGCAAGAAAATGTTTATTTTAGAAAAAACATCTATCCAAAAAGTGGTAAAAATTTAAACTTCTGACTGTTACAATTTTAAAAGTCTTAGATATCTTTTACACACTCGTTTTTCCAGCCTGAGTTCTATGCTAACTGCATCAGATATCAAGGTGAGCAAATAGGACACTTCCAACAAAATCTGATTTTTTAAAGAGAAATTAGTGCCAGGAGAGATGGCACGCCTGTAATCTCAGCACTTTGGGAGGCCAAGGCAGATGGATTGCTTGAGCCCAAAAGTTTGAGCTCAGACTGGGCAAGATGGAGAAACCCTGTCTCTACAAAAGATACAAAACATTAGCTGGGCATGGTGGTGTGCCCTGTGGTCCCAGCTACTTGGGAAAGGCTGAGGCAGGAGGATTACCTGAGCCCGGGAGGTGGAGGTTGTAGAGAGTTGAGATCATGTCACCTCTCTCCATCCACGACGACAGAGCAAGATCTTGTCTCAAACAAAACAAAACAAAACACAAAAAGAGAAATACATTAAGAATAAAAACTAATATAGTAAAATGTTATCCATTCATCTTTAATTTTAGATACAGAGCTTTAGAAGTTAAATGCCCAAAGTCTTGGGAGGGCACCCCTAGCATCAGTGTGCCCCGGATATGATGGATAGAGTCAAAGGAGACTATTTTGGAGCTGTAAGAGTTAATGACTGGTGGGTTTCAGACTTGCATGGGACCTGTGGCTTTCTTTTGGCTGATTTCTTCCTATTGGAATGGGAGTATTTACCCAATGCCCGTACCCCCACTGTATCTTGGAAGTAACTAACTTGTTCTTAATTTTACAAACTCATACGTGGAAGGGACTTGTCTCAGATGAGACTTCGGACTTTTGAGTTAATGCTGGAATGAGTTAAGACTGGGGATTATTACAAAGGCATGATTGTATTTTGAAATGTGAAAAGGACATGAGATTTGGGAGGGCCAGGGGCAGAATGATATGGTTTGGATCTGTGTCCCCACCCAAGTCTCATGTTGACTCATAATCCCCAGCGTGGGAGGTGGGGCCTGGTGGGAGGAGACTGGATCATGGGGACGGATTCTTCATGAATGGTTTAGCACGATCTTCTTGGTGCTGTCCTCATGGTAGTGAGTGAGTTGGCAGGAGATCGGGTTGTTAAACGTGTGTAGCACCTCCCTCTCCCACCTCTCTCTTGCTTCTGCTCCCATCATGTGAGATTTCTTGCTCCCCCTTTGCCTTCCACCGTGATTGGAAGGTTCCTGAGGCCTCCCCAGAAGGGGAAGCTGCCATGCTTCCTGTACAGCCTGCAGAACTGAGAAGTACTTTGCTCGAAAATATTTTAATTACTTTTACAGAGAAGATGCTTGCAAAGAGACAAAAGGAGCCATGATTATAAAATAATTTTCTTTTCTTTTTTTTTTTTTTTGAGACAGAGTCTCGCCCTGGCCTCCAGGCCGGAGTGAGCGGCGCCATCTTGGCTCACTGCAAGCTCCGCCCCCCGGGTTCCCGCCATTCTCCTGCCTCAGCTTCCCGAGTAGCTGGGACCACAGGCGCCGCCATCTTGCCCGGTTAATTTTTTGTATTTTCAGTAGAGACGGGGTTTCACCGTGTTAACCAGGATGGTCTCCATCTCCTGACCTCGTGATCTGCCCGTCTCGGTCTCCCAAAGCGCTGGGATTCTAGGCGTGAGCCCCCGCGCCCGGCCTATATAATAATTTTAATGTGAAAGAGCGTAGCTTTGCGGGTGCCTTAAGCTGATCTTGCTTTCCCGCCTGCTGTTGCAGTAGCTGCTTCCTCCATGGTCGCGGCCCCGCATCCATATCCTTTCTAGAGCACAAAAGCCAGAGTCACTTTTCAAGACTTAAATATGCAATTTTACTACGCCTCTGCTTAACGTCCTTTCGCGGTTTCTCTTGTTCTCAGAATATGATCCGGAAGCTTTTGTCTTGGCTGGGAAGACCTTGGCTGAATCTCATTTCTGGCAACCTCCTTACCCACGGGCGGAAGCTTTCCCCAGGGCCTGAGACTCAGTGCGCGCACGCGTGTGTGTACACGTGTGTATAGAACGAACTCACAGATGAGGCTTTCTAGACCTTTCCTTTACTAGCCATGTGGGCTGTATTTCACCATTGAAAGGTAACTTAAAAATTATTTCAGCATCTTAACAATATTATGAGGTAAACAGTATTTTTAATTTTTCTTCTTTTACAATTAGAAAAATGAGGCTTAGAGATTAAGTTGCTTAAGGTCTCCAGTTGGTGTATAATTAACTTGGAATTCAAACCAAGCATTATTAGCTCTGTATTCTTAGTAGCAAGCAATGATAAACATTTACTAACAAACTTCTATTTGTTAATTTTTATGGGTTTTACCGAAATTAATAAGATATATGTTCATTTTCTTCCAAGATACTTAGAATTGGAAAGAGGAGATACAGCTAACTATGAAGCAAAGTAGAATAACATTAGGGTTGCGAGCTAGGAAAAAAGAAACGACTATGGAAGCACAGATTAGGGGATAATTTTGATACAAATATTGGAGACAAGTCAACAGAAATTTGCTTTTTAATTTAACTTTTGCTCCATATTGTTCAGTAAACAATGTAAGGTAAAATAAATTAGTAGAGGAAGCACATCAAGATAGCACAAATTAAACTTGCCATCAGCAAGTAACGAAAAATGTGGGTTGGAAATAGAAAAGAAAGCCAGAAATAATTTGAAATCGTGCATAGAATGACCACATCTTCCACGAGTGGGTCACAGATTGGTTTTAAACTTTGTAGCAGCAAGCTTATAAAGAGAAAATGGATTAGTTACATGCTTCCTAATGTCCACAAGATAACAAAAAATCCTTATTGCTCGAGAGATGTCACTCCTTTAAGAATCGGAAGAAATTACTCCTGGAAATTTGCCATGAAGAGAAAATTGTAATATACTCCACATGCTTGAAAATACCTTCTGAGTTAGTGAGAATCCTCAAAAGAATGAACGTCACAGGATCATGTAAGAATATAGGCTGCTGGTGGCATGTGGAAGCCTGGATGGGGAGAGGTCAAGAAGCTTCTGTAGGACAGTAGTACAGTTCAGTGCTGGTTTCCGGTTCTCAGCTGATCCAGCTGATCCAAGCATGGATTTTAGGAGAAGCTGGAAGAATATGGAGATTGCCTTAGCAAAGCAGCATTTAAGTGAAGCCTGGAGACACAAAGTCAAAACTGTATAAAAGCAGATTGAGGGAGTGATATAAGCAAAAGGGGGGAAAAGATCGTTGACAGGAGAAAGGTCAGTCGCTCAATGTGGTGAAAGCCGGTGGTTCTCAGCACAGCCCACACATTAGAATCACCCAGAAGGCTCCCCGCTGAGAGATTCTGACTCAGTTGGTCTGGGGCTGGGTTCTAGGCATAATTATTTTATTTTTATTTTTTATGTTTTTTTTTTAATGGAGTCTTGCTCTGTCACCCACGCTGGAGTGCAGTGGTACGATCTTGGCTCACTGCAACCTCTGCCTCCCAGGTTCACTCCATTCTCCTGCCTCAGCCTCCTGAGTAGCTGGGACTACAGGCACCCGCCACCATGCCCAGCTAATTTTTGTATTATTAGTAGAGATGAGGTTTCACCTGTTTGCCAGGCTGGTCTTGCACTCCTGACCTCAGGTGATCCACCTGCCTCGGCTTCCCAAAGTGCTAGGATTACAGGTGTGAGCCACCGCACCCGGCCATAATTTTTAACAGCTCTCAAAGTGGTCCTAAAGTGCACCTGGGAATGGGGATGCTGGGCCTGCACTGTGTTCCTCAAGTGTGGATGGTGGGATGGCATTCGGGTTATGAGCCGTGACAAGTAAGCTGGGCTAGGTATGCAAGGTCTTGCATATTGTTCTTAGGAAATTAACTCTTAAAGGCTAAAGGCTTCTCAGTGACAGCAAGGGGTCATTTCATCTGTCACCACAGCCTAACAATTTTCTTAATTGCTTTTATAAGTGATAACATTTGCCCTTTAGTGCTGGGATATTGCCTCAAAATATCATGACTTGGTTTTTAAATAATAATTGCTTTCAATTTTTCTAGGTATAGCAAGTTGCCTTTTGAAAATGTGTACTTTGACCAGGCGTGGTGGCTCACTCCTGTAATCCCAGCACTTTGGGAGGCCGAGGTGGGCGAACTGCTTGAGGCCAGGAGTTCGAGACCAGCCTGGGCAACATTGTGAGACACCCCCCCATCTGTACAACAAATAAAATAAAATAAAAAAAATTAGCCAGCCATGGTGTTGCATGCCTGTAGTCCCAGCTACTCAGGAGGCTGAGGCGGGACTTGAGTCGGTGGTACGATCTTGGCTCACTGCAACCTCCGCCTTCCGGGTTCACTCCATTCTCCTGCCTCAGCCTCCTGAGTAGCTGGGACTACAGGCACCCGCCACCACGCCCAGCTAATTTTTGTATTATTAGTAGAGATGAGGATTCACCTGTTTGCCAGGCTGGTCTTGAACTCCTGACCTCAGGTGATCCACCTGCCTCGGCTTCCCAATGTGCTAGAATTACAGGTGTGAGCCACCGCGCCCTGCCATAATTTTTAACAGCTCCCAAAGTGGTCCTAAAGTGCACCTGGGAATGGGTGCACTTGAGTCGAGGAGGTTGAAGCTTCAGTGAGCTGTGATCATGCCAATGCATTCCAGCCTGGGCAGCAGTACAATATCCTGTCTCAAAAAAACAAATAAAACATACACCCTCTCCTCTGTTGTCGCTGTCATAGGGACTAACTGTGCTGTCCTATGTGCTGATTAGGGGTCTCACTCTTTGTTTCCTTTCCCTCCAGCCATGCAAAGCCTTTTGTGCTATTCTGTCAAAGTTGTAGTCAGCAACTTCGGTGCACAGGTGATAAAATTACATCATATTTCAGGTAAAACAATCACATGATTTTCTTGAGCTCCTTAAACCATATTTTGAGAAGAAATATGATGTCTAATAATAAATCATCCAGACACAGCAGGAACACTGTCAGCAATTTTAGTGAAATTTGCGTCTCCTGAATTTACTAATGAAAATGAATGGGGCGGCTTCTGCGTTCCCACAAACTCTTCAAAACCTTTGCTACTTCTCAATAGACAACAGTTGTAATTGAATAGAACACTGAGATTGATGTTAGGATTAAAGGTTATGAGCTATGAAGACAGCTGAATACTTAGTTCCCTAAAGTCTATGAAAGGCAGGCTATTGAAATGGAATTTTATGGGCTTTTTTATTTGTTGCTTTTGTTTCTTATGTGTCCAAGGCTAATTATACTAATTAGATCAGAGGCATAAATGGATATTACAGAAAAAGCCATTCAGGAAAAAAAAAATAAAGCCTCAGAAATTGCTGTGTTAGTTGATAACCAGAGGGGGTCGAAGATTAGCTTCACCCTTCACCAAGCCCTGTACGGAGATAACAGAATTCTTCTGAGCCGAGGTCATATTCTCTGCTCATGCTGTTACATTATCTTGGTCATTGAATTTGAGGGCTAAAAATGAAGCAGAGTAAGCTCATAAAGAAATAAAATGTAGTATATAAAGGATCAGGAAATCCATAAAATAGAACCAAAATCATCTCTGAGTTGAATAATATTTGTCAGAATTTTCTATGAGATGTCAGCAGTCCTATAAAAGTAAAAAATTTATTTGCCACATCACCTCCAAAAGCAATCATAAAAGCATCTAGCTGCATAACAAGTGCATATGTTATTTGGAGAATTATTCGGTTATGGCCAAAGCAGTGTCATCATACCATTGTCACACAATGGCATTGTGGCCTCGTCGAATGGTACAGCAGAGAGCATTGTTGAGAGAGAAATTGCTGGCTGCGATTCACTGGCTGCTTCTTCAGAGCATTCATTCGTTCACTCCGCAAGTGTCTCTTTAGTGCCTCCCTCATCCCAACACTGTGTTAACTCATTGGAGGGAACAGTGCTAAAATGCGGGTGATTACGAGAAGTTATGAGAACTTGGGGAACCTCTTACCCAGTTCTTGAAGGATTAAAGAAGTCTGGGAAGGAAAGAAACTAAAAGCTTAGAGTGTGATCAAGTGGTTGAGTAGGCATTAGCAGAATGAAGTGATGTAGGCAAAGAGAGTAGCATATTTAAAACCTAAAGGCAAGAAAATAGTCGATTCAGATAGAATTTATGTTTCTGCTGAGAGGGAATTATGTCAAAAGAGGATTCTAGAAGAATGGCAGAAACGTGCTTGTGAAGGACTTTCTTAGCCACATTCAGGAGTATTGGCTGCATCCTGAGGCAGAAAGGAGCCAAGATTGGTGTTAAACTGGCAGAAATGTGTGACATATTCAAGGAGTTACCCTTGAGAAGCCACTGATAGCAGTGGAGAAAGCACAGTGGAGGCATAAATAATTTGCTTTTTTTTTTTTTTTTTTTTTGAGACAGAGTCTCACTCTGTCGCCCAGGCTGGAGTGAGTGGCGCGATCTCGGCTCACTGCAAGCTCCACCTCCTGGGTTCACGCCATTCTCCTGCCTCAGCCTCCCGAGCAGCTGGGACTATAGGCGCCCACCACACGCCCAGCTAATTTTTTGTATTTTTAGTAGAGACAGGGTTTCACTGTGTTAGCCAAGATGGTCTCGATCTCCTGACCTCGTGATTCGCCTGCCTCGGCCTCCCAAAGTGCTGGGATTACAGGCGTGAGCCACCGCGCCCGGCCAGAATTTGCTTTTTAACCCCAACAGGACTTCTCAAATTACTACAGAATATACTGTTATATTTAAATGCATAATGTATCAAATGGTAATATTCAACCAAAATAGGAATTTGTTTGTTGAATATGTTTTGAAGAAGCTAGTAGGTGAGTGAGATGGACCATAACGCACTACCTTAAAAATCCCAAGTAAGGCCGGGCGTGGTAGCTCACACCTGCAATCCCAGCACTCCGGGAGGCCGAGGTGGGCGGATCACTTGAGGTCGGGAGTTTGGGACCAGCCTGACCAACACAGTGAAACCCCATCTCTACTAAAAATACAAAATTAGCCGGGTGCGGTGGCCCATACCTGTAATCCCAGCTACTCGGGAGGCTGAGGCAGGAGAATTGCTTGAACCCAGGAGGCAGAGATTGCAGTGAGCCAAGATCATGCCATTATACTCCAGCCTGGGCAACAAGAGTGAAACTCCGTCTCAAAAAAAAAAAAAAAAAAATTCCAAGTAAGCAGTCGTCTGGTCTGAGAGATGGAAAATCTGTATTTTTTGGAATATTCTTCATGTGTTAATATATGATACTGTTGTTAACTTAGTGTGATGTTTACTGAAAGTCACAGGTCAGCAATAGTAGATTCTTACTGCATAGCCACTATGTATCAGGCACTGATTTAAGCACTTGGGAAGCATCCACAAATACCCCTTTCCTCCGGGAACTTCACTAATACTTTCAAATGGAAGACATTTGTTTCCAATAAATAAAAATGATAAGAGTAACCAATAAGTAAAGATGTGCTAATTAGGTGATATGCACACACCTGCTATGGAAGAAGGAAAACAATAGAACATGATCAGAGCAATTGGGAATGTAAAATGAGTTGTAATTGTACACAGGATGGATAGGTTGAATCTCATTGGGATGGTGCATTTAAGTGACAATGTGAAGTAGGTGGAGGAATTTGCCAAGTCGATCTGGGGAAAGGAAGTCCTGGGCAGTGAGAAGAGCCAGTGCAAAGCCAGTGCGGAGAGCGTGCCAACCTTGTCTGAGGAGATTGAGGGGCAAGGCAATGGCAGATTAAGTTACACTGGTAAGTGGGGGGAGGGAAAGCTCCTCAGGCCTTGTGTGGACTTTGTCTTTTATTCTGAGTGACGCTGAGAGACAGCATCTAATTTAGGTCTCACCTGGATCACTCTGACTGCTATGTTTAGAACAGTCTGTAGGGCAAAAAGGAGACAGAAGTCACATTGGTGGAAGTGAATGAGGTCAGATGTGGGACACGTGCAAACTTGAGGTAACTAGGATTCCTTCACGGATTGGATGTGGGGAGTGAGAAAAGCAGAGTCTAATATGACTTCCAGGGAGTTTGGTCTCAGGAACAGAGAAGAATCGACTTGTCAGGAACTGAAATGGGGAAGGCTGCAGGCTTGGAGGGGAAGTCAGGAACTGCGTTTGGGACACCTCCCACTTTTAGGCATTCTAGTGGAGATGTCAAATAGGCAGTTGATTATATAAAACTTTGAGAAAAAATTTTATGTGGAGATGCACATTTGTGTTACTGGGATACAGATAATAACAGAAGCCATGAATCTAAATTGATTATTAATTTGTACATAAATTAAAGTTAAAAGGCTGTTATTGCAGTTGTTCAAATGATCTTAAACATTATAACATAAAGTACCAAGTAGAGAGGGATTCTTTTTAATACAAAGTATTATATCTTGGCTTTGATTCTCTTAAATATTTTTATGTAGTTCTTAATCTTCCTCATGTGGAAAGATAGCCTACTGAAAAAGATTTACCATCTCAGTGAAAAGAGGTTATCCGGAATACAGGTTATAAAACTCAGACCTTGATGGGATCCTAGGACATGTAAATATCTTTTCCATTTAATTTTAAAGATTTTTGAACTTGATGTATTTCTTTCTATATGGGATCTAACTTTTTATGGCTGCTTAAAATGGTAACAGACTGAATTTTAGTATTTCACCTGAATTCTCAGCCCTTGAGGTTATTCAGCAAATAGGTCTATAACAATGGCATTTTCTGAAGTAGGAAATGCTGGAGAAAGTCAAGCACTTCCTCCTGGTTGAGACTGATTCAAGGTTCCTATGAGATATTTCAAGAAAGCATTTTGATTTCAAGAAGTCTGAATGTTTGAAGAGTGTTTCAGGGCTAGATTAAAAATTTGTTCATCGTCAGCCACAGAGAGAAGGTATTTAAAACCATGGGATTGAATGTTTTAGGGCTAGATTAAAAATGTGTTCATCACCAGCCACAGAGAAAGGTATTTAAAACTATGAGATTGAATGAGGTTATCTGAGGAGAAACTAGGGAGAAGGGAAGGCACACATTTCACAGTCTCTACAAAGGAAGGAAATTTAAAAATTCACGAAAAGCAGCCTTGTCCGTGTTTCTGTGAACTACCTTAGAAGAACTGTTTGGCTTGGTTGTCATGACTATTTACCTTTTCAATTGAGTTGCAACTGAATTAGTTATGTAGTGATTTCTGTTGGATGACCCGATTCCACTATGACCCAGTAGTGCTTTTTAGTTCGTCATGAAATTAGGATGGATTAAAATTTGCACATTTGGTCTGAAAAGTCATTTTGATTTGCTTAGATTTAAAAAAAAAAACCTGAAATGCTAATATAGACTAAAACAAAATCAACTGCTATTTAAAACACAACCCCCAAAGTCACACATATGTAAATATACGTGTATTTTTTACAGTAACAATTACAACTTAGAGGCTGGGCACTGTGGCTCATGCCTGTAATCCCAGCACTTTGGGAGGCCGAGGTGGGCGGATCATGAGGTCAGGAGATCGAGACCATCCAGGCTAACATTGTGAAACCCCGTCTCTACTAAAAATACAAAAAATTAGCCGGGCGTGGTGGTGGGCACCTGTAGTCCCAGCTACTTGGGAGGCTGAGGCAGGAGAATCGCTTGAACCCAGGAGGCGGAGCTTGCAGTGAACAGGGATGGAGCCACTGAACTCCAGTCTGGGTGACAGAGTGAGACTCCATCTCAAAAAAAAAAAAAAAAATTGTAACTTAGAGGTGAAAGAAACCTCAGAAAATCATTGTCTACGCTTTGCCTTTTGGCGGTTTGGTGGTGGTAGTACCTCCTTTGCGGCTGTGAATTAGGAGAGGGTAAGAAGGGAATAAATGAGAAGCTTGAATTTTTTTCATTCTTGTTGCACAGCTTCATCATTAGTACTGGCTATAAGAAAGTCTGTCGTCATAGAAATACATGCAGAAAAACACTTTTTAGGAATCTTGCCCTTCACCTATGACCACTTGTATTAGTCACTTTGTGCAGTAACAGCAACCCTCTGTTGATTTCTTCTCCACACTGCATGAGGCTGCTAGGCAGCTGGATCTCCACTGGGCTCTGCATGTTTTCTCATTTCAGGGTTCACACTGAAGAAGAAACCCCTATTGTGACTGAGGTGGAGACACACACACACACATACACACACAGACACATACACACATATACACACACACATATACACACAGACACACACACATACACACAGACATAGACACACACACAGACACACACATACACACAGACACACATACACATACACACACACATACACACACACACAGTCATACACATACACACACACATACACACATACACACAGTCATACACAGACACACACATATACACACATACACACACATACACATACACACAGACATACACACAGACACATACACAGACACATACACACAGACACACAGACACATACACATACATGCACACATACACACATATATACACACACATACACACAGAGGGGGAGCATTAAGCATGTAATCACATTTAACCTAAATAGAAACAATTACCCATTTACAACACTATTATTAACTGTTTGGTATATCATCCCTCAGACATTTTCTAAAATATGTCAAATATTTAATATGTCTTCAAAAAACAGAATCACACTTTATGTTTTGCTGTATGGTTTTGCTATCTAATAGTATATCTTGGAAATTTTTACAAATGAAAGCATGCATCTTTTTTGCTTTTCTGTGTTTTCTGAAAAATTCACATCTTGCTTCTAAAATATATTGATTTTATTCCAGTTTTACATGAATCTTGATATATTTACCATTCCACATTGTTTGAGTTCTGAGTGAAGGGTGAAGAGCTCCTGCATCAGATGACCTAAACTGTTGCTTATTTCTCCATCTCTGTCTCTCTCCCTCTCTCTCTCTTTTTTCTTTTTTTTTTCTTTCTTTCTTTCTTTTTTTTTTTTGAGAAAGAGTCTCACTCTGTCGCCCAGGCTGGAGTTCAGTGGCGCAATCTCAGCTTGTGGCAACCTCTGCCTCCCAGGCTCAAGCAATTCTCCTGCTTCAACCTCCCAAGTAGCTGGGACTACAGGCGTGTGCCATTATGCTCGGCTAATTTTTTGTATTTTTAGTTGAAACGGGGTTTCACCATATTGGCCAGGCCGGTGTTGAACTCCTGACCTCAAACGATCCACCCGCCTCGGCCTCCCAATCTCCCTCTCTCTCTTATGCGTATGCACGCACACGTTGACTATCACATTCCTACAGTATAGCTCAGATTTTCTAAACATTTGTATAACCCCTTTTTTTCTCCAGTGTCTTTTCTTGATAGCACCTTTAGTGACTTATTGTGGAGGCAAGTTTCATGCTTAAGGTTTTTTGACTCTGACAATAGCTATCAAAAATAATTCCAGATAGAGTGACCGAAATTTATCAAACTAGGACATTTCTTTTTTCTCTTTTCTCCCTTTCTCTCTCTCTCTTTCTCTCTTTCTCTCTCTCTCTCTCTCTCTTTCTTTCTTTCTTTCTTTCTTTCTTTCTTTCTTTCTTTCTTTCTTTCTTTCTTTCTTTCTTTCTTTCCTTCTTTCCTTCTTTCTTTCTTTCTTTCTTTCTTTCCTTCCTTCTTTCTTTCTTTCTTTCTTGAGTCTTGCTCTGTTGCCCAGGCTAGTGTGCAGTGGCGCGATCTCGGCTGTGCCTCCTAGGTTCCCGCCATTCTCCTGCCTCAGCTTCCCGAGTAGCTGGGACTACAGGTGCCGGCCACCACGCCCTGCTAGTTTTTTTTTTTTTGTATTTTTATTAGAGATGGGGTTTCACCGTGTTAGCCAGGATAGTCTTGATCTCCTGACCTCATGATCTGCCCGCCTCGGCCTCCCAGAGTGCTGGGATTACAGGCGTGAGCCACCGCACCCAGCCAAACTAGGACGTTTCTAAGAGTAAAAGGAGATTGACATTAATTATTAATGCTTACACTGGGCCATCCTGAACAAATCAAGTAATTCATTCACTCTACTTCTAGAGGATATTTGCAGATGGCGGTCTATTTTCTCACACCAGATTTCCTTGCTACTTCCCCCCATAGTATTTTGTTACCTATAGAAAATAATTTTAAAAGAACTTTATTTTGTTAAAAGGCCCTCAAAGTACATGTAGGATTGGAATCTTGAATATCTATCAACCAACTCTTTCATAGTCCATTTCTGCAGAATGGATCTTCTCTGACCTATTCCATGCTATCTTTTGGTTCAGTTTAGTATCTATACTTCATTACACACTTGAATAGCTATTTAATCTTGCACAAACACCCATATGGTGAGGTTTGAAACCTGGCACAAGAGATAAAGGCAAGTAATTACTATCCTCACTTAACATTTTATCTTCTTGCCATTTAAAAGCTTTTTATAGAAGTGCTGATAATCTGGGTGATTAAATGGCTGGGTTCTCCATCCTTCTGATAGATTTTTATGGCCTGGACTCAACAAAAACTTAGGTTTTAAAAGTTCAGTTGCAATTTTATCTGAAACCTGAAGATAGTTTCTTATACCTGCAAAAAATGAACTCACATGAAATGAAAAATATGAAGCAATGTTGCAGACTGAGCACGTTATTATAGACTCTGCTTACATAATGGAAATGCTAAAAGGAAACGAACTATTTTTAAAAAAATGGCTGAGAATGACAGAATCATGCCTCCTTATTTGCTTCCTGTAATACAATTATTTTACTGAAATATATTCAAGATGTCCTCTTTAACAATCATTTTGGAATACTGTTTAATGCATATCAGAAGTAGAGTGGAAAGTATATTAAACATGGAGGAAGGGATCTGTGTTACAATCCAGATTCTGACATTGATTAGCTCTGTGATCTTGAAAATAAAAATCACTGTGCTGAAGTTCTGCATGCCTCTTTGTGTATGCGATTAATCCTCAAAACAGGCAAGCCGCAGTGGCTCGTTCCTGGAATCCCAGCACCTTGAAAGGCTGAGGTGGGAGGATTACTTAAGGCCAGGAGTTTGGACCACACAGTTTGGGCAGCATAGTGGGACCGTCCCTACAAAAAATAAAATAAAATCTTAGCCAGGCGTGGTGGTGCGTGCCTGTAGTCCTAGCTAGTGGGGAGGCCGAGGGAAGAGGATCGCTTGAGTCCAGAAGTTCAAGGCTACAGTGAGCTGCAATGACACCACTGCATTGCAGTGTGGACGACAGAGCGAGACTCCATCTCTAAAAGCAAAACCAAACGAGTCATATGAGGTAGGAACTCGTCCTAATGCAGGGGGTTTGGTGACTGACAAGCTGGCCCACTCACCGGGGCTTTCCCCTCCCTACCGCAGTCCTAGAGGCCTCCAGGACTGGAGGGAGATGACTGTGTGGGACTCAGAACAGCCACGGACATCCCAGGGGCAGATGAGGTTTCGGTTCTGGGTCAGTGGCAGCACTCTGTGGCAGAGGGCAGCACAGAGAGAAGAGAGCGAAGGAAACGTTCCAGGGCAGCAAGCAGCAGGTGCATGGTGGCTGTGTGGTGTGGATATGTGTGGCACGGGGGTTGGTGGTGTGGGGGCTGGGGGTGCTGGTGGCTGTGGCAGGGGGGCGTGTGGCTCGGGGGCGTGTGGCCTGTGGTGGCCGTGTGGCAAAGGGGGGTGTGGTGTGTGGTGGCCGTGTGGCGCGGGGGTATGTGGCACGGGGATGTGTGGCCCATGGTGGCAGTGTGGCACAGGGGGGTGTTGCACGGGGGCGTGTAGGACAAGGGTATGTGACACGGGGACATGTGGCGCGGGGGCGTGTGGCACAGGAGGGTATGGCACGGGGGCGTGTGGTGTAGGGACATGTGTCACAGAAGGGTGTGGCGCGGGGGCGTGTGGCATGGGGGCGTGTGGAGTGGGGGCTGCCCTGAGAACGCTGGCGTGCGCAAGCCTCCGCCTCTGCTTGTCCCAGTCCTTCATCCCCGGGGGCTGGGAGATGACAACTGCGAACCGCGGAGGGTGGAGAACTCTGAACTAATTCGCGCGCTTCTCACGTTGGGTTGGGTTATGCACACGACTTTTGTTCCAGTGCTATAGGAAGCAGCCACTTTGCAGAAAGAATGGGGAGGGTGTTTGTATACTGGCAGCAAATTATTCAATATTCTTAGAAATGAGGTTGCATAAATGCACGTACATAAATGTCTAAGTACATGGAAAAAGGCTGGCAAGCGTGTTCCAAACTGCTAACTTTTAATAACCTTGGGGAAGGGGATATGGCAGACTTGTCTGTTTTCCTTCAGAAACTTTTCTATTAGTTGCCTTTGTCAAGCTGAGCATGTACTACTTAATTTTTTTTTCTTTAGCATAAGATTTAAAAATTCCATTTTAGGCCAGGCAAGGTAGCTAATGCCTGTAGTCACAACACTTTGAGAGGCTGAGGGGGAGGATCACTTGGGGCCAGGAGTTCCGGGCTGCAGTGTCATGATCGCCACTCCACTCCAATCTAGGTGACAGACTGGAGACCCTGTCTCTAAAAACAAAATTTTAAAAATATAAATTTCTTTTTTTGTAACAAATTTATTTAAATAGAATTCACACATCATACAATTCACCCATATAAAGTGTACAATTCAATGATTTTTCGTCTATTCAGAGCAGTGCAACCACCACTACATTCAATTTTAGAGCATTTTCATCACCCCAAAAAGAAACCTATTCTCTTTGTTCATCACCTCTGTGTCTCCCTGCTCTTCCTGGCTCTAGGCAACCACTCATCTACTCTCTGTCTATAGATTTGCCTATTCTGGACATTTCACGTGAATGGAATCATACAACATATAGTCCTTTGTGACTGACTTATTTCTCTTGTGTTTCCAAGGTTCATCCAGGTTGAAGCATTCCTTTTCATGGCCAAATCATATTCCATCATGTGAATGCATCACATTTCGTTTATCCATTAGTCAGTCGATAGACATTTGGGTTGTTTCTGCTTTTGGCTATTATAATAATGTTGCGATGAGCATTTGTATACAAGTTTTTGTGTGGACATGGGTTTTCATTTTTCTTGGGTAGATACCTAGGAGTGGAATTTCTGGGTCATATGGTAAGTCTGTATTTCACCATTTGGGGAGTTGCTAGACTGTTTTCCAAAGCAGCAGCAGAATTTCACATTCCCACCTGCAATGTATGAGAGGAGTCCAACTTCCCCACATCCTTGTCAACACTTGTTATTATCTGTCTTTTTTATTATAGCTATCCTGGTGGATATAAAGTGGTATCTCATTATGGTTTTTATTTTTATTTTCCTGATAACTAATGATCCCATTTCAATTTAACTGAACTAGGATATGATATGCAGTATAATGAACAATTTACATGAATTTTTGAGGTTAAATATGAAACATCCACTCAGCATGGGGGCTCACACCTGTAATCCCAGCACTTTGGGAGAGGGAGGTGGAAGGATCACTTGAGGCCAGGAGTTCAGGACCAGCCTGTGCAACATAACAAGACTCCCATCTCTACTAAAAAATGAAAAAATTAGCCAGACTGGTGGTGCATGCCTGTAGTCCTAGCTACTTGAGAGACTGAGGCAGGAGGCTTGCCTGAATCCAGGAATTTGAGGTGCAATGAACTATGATAACACCGCTGTACTCCAGCCTGGGGGACTGTGTCTCAAAAACAACAACAACAAGAGACAGCAAAAACATTTTTTGTTTGAGACAGGATGCTTGGGCCGTCACCCACACTGCCTAGCGATATGTATTTGCTTTCCTTCACCCCTGGGTTTATCACAGCAACATAGTGTGAGACCTACTAAGTACATGAACGCCAATGTCAATATCCTACATAAGCCAAAGGATTTAGTTTTCTGTTTGTGCTAAGGAAATGCTTTGTTCGGCCTCTTCCCTCAGATGCCGGCACACCAGATGTCCTTGAAGCAGGCAGCAAGGCTTCGTGCAATGCCGACGGCCTCTCAGCTTGTCCCTGGACACTCTTCTCAGAACTCTGGGTACAGTTTACCTCTGCTTCTCTAATGACACTTAATCACTTTTTATCTTAAATTATGGTGTGGTTTTGTTTCCATTTTGTGTTCTGATCATGCTTAATGGCTCATTAGAGAGTCTGGCTCTTGGAGCTTGAAGGCAGGCGGGCCCCACATTTGTGTGTGTTTTCCAGTTTGTTTCCTCCACAGCACCTGGCTGTGCATCCTCGGTGAACAAATGACTGATGTGTCCATGATCTATTTTCAGTTGTCTGATAAATGTCATTTATGGCGGTGGATAATCCTCAAATATATATTACAATATACGGTGCCATGATCAAATTTTCCTCCTAAAATAACCTGTGCAAGGTGTTCATACTTTTATACCAACACCGACATTTTCATTCTTTAGAACCTTAATATTTTATGTCTGTGACTTGAATAAACATGAACATGAAAACATGTGGAAGAGGCTGTTTCTATCTCCTGCTAGCAAGAAGCAGAAAGAATATATTTACATGCCATATTCAGGATATCCTTGCCATTTGTGTTATTACTGCAAGGAAAAGGCCCTGGCGTCATCTAATGTTGCTCTTTCTTTTTCCTGGTTGGATGACAACCAGGTTGCGTCCATCACGCTGGAAGCTTCTTTGCACATTCAGTGCACAGTCTCCTAGATCTGAAGAAGGCAGCTTGATGTTTCTCCTTTTTTTAACGAATGCATTTGGTTTTCTTGTGTTTTCAGCTTCTCCTTTTGCTCTTCCTTTGGTGTTTCCTGATGCAACTCCTTGTCTCCAGTGGCACAGTCTGAGACAAGATCACTGACCTTCACACTCTCCTCACACTTACAGCGCACAGTGGTCAAATGGATCCTTCGTGAGAGTTCCAGTCTTAAACACGTCAGGTAATCAAAGGTATTTTTGACAGTCACTCTCCTCTAGGATGCTTTATGCATTGCAGGGTATCTTCTTTCCTTGATTTAAATGATTTATTCACCAGCTTCAGTTTCGTAGGTTCTTACTAGAAAACGCACAGCAGGCCTCTTGTTTTAGGAAAATTCCCGTGTCTTTGCCATTGAAATGGGAGCTCCTGAGTTTTAAACATGCTTTCTCCAGTCTAAGGAAATTCCCTTGGATTTATTCCCACAATAATGCAGGAGTGTTCCTTATCATTTTTGTTTGGGATAATCCTAACCCAAATTCGAATTCAACCTTGACAATTGAATTCTGGATGCTGAACCCTGCAATTTAGGAAAGTAATTCTATCTGTTGAGTTGAAATCCTGCTTAAGCCTTTTCAACATCATTATCAAACTTACCTACTTCCCGCTTTCCTGTTTTTGGCCCCTTTCCTCCTTAGGAAAGTCATTTTCCTTGTGTCATTCTTTTTGGGGGTAGTTTGCATTTTCTATTCATTATCCTCAAGCTAGTTCATCTTGCAGCCTCTGGGCTTTCTGTCTGCCAGATCCATTTGTTTGAACATCCAGAAGTGCATGTTCTTTTGCAGGCTTCTTGAATTTATCTAAATTTGGGCCCTTCCATCGTCCTCTCTATCACAAACATCAAATGAGAGTGGACATCTTCATCTGCTCTTATATTAATGCCAGGACATTTTGCTGTAATTTGTTTAACACTCTTCAATTTATTTATTTATTTTTTGAGACGGAGTTTTGCTCTGTTGCCCAGGCTGGAGTACAGTGGCACCATCTCGGCTCACTGCAAGCTCCGCCTCCCGGGTTCACACCATTCTCCTGCCTCAGCCTCCCGAGTAGCTGGGACTACAGGCACCTGCCACCATGCCCAGCTAATTTTTGTATTTTTAGTAGAGACAGGGTTTCACCGTGTTAGTCAGGATGGTCTCGAACTCCTGACCTTGAACAACACTTTTTCTTTTTAAAGTATAAGTATGTTCCAGCATTATGTAATATGATTTCCTAAAATCCAAATTTAACTGGGCAGGCTGTGTTTAATTTTGTAAATTATCACTTTATCTCTTGTCCCTGTGACTTGAGATCCAGCTTTGTGGGCATCACAGCAATGGCTTTGGGGTATGAGTAGGACGGATCTGTGCAACTTTTGCCCAGGTAAGCAAAGTGTAGTTTAGCACTGAGCAGTCTCCCCTGGTGGGTTATTTTCCTAGGACCATTGTCACAAAGTATCACAAAATAGGTGGCTTAGAGCAACAGCAATTTATTATCTCACAGTTATGGAGGCACCAGAAGCCCCAGATCAAGGTGTCAGCAGGGCCATGTTCCCTCTGAGAATCCTGGGGTAGGATCTCTTCCAAGCCTCTCTGCTGGCCTCCAGTAGCGCCTTGGCTGGAGGCCGCATAACTGCAGTCCTTGCAGGGAGTCTCTGTTTATGTGTCTGTCTCTTCGCATGCCTTCTCTTTCTAAATAAGGATGCAAGTTACGACATTGGATTAAGGGCCCTCCCCTACACCAGTATGAACTCATCTTAACTAACTACATCTGCAATGACCCTGTTTCCAAATAAGGTCACATTCTAGGTATCGGGGGTTAAGACTTCAACATACCTTTTTTTCAGGGACATAAATCAACCCATAACATATTAGGAGACACTTTAAAAAACTCCAGTTCAGTATTATTTGCACTGAGACAAGACAGCAGCCCGGGGTCCGAAGAAATCCTTGTCAGTTAAAGGTTTAAGCAAATAGGAACATTTTTATGTAGAATAAAAATTCGTTCTTGAAACTTGGAGGAACTGCATTAGTCAGCAATAGGATATTGCAACTATACAAAAGTGTAGAACACAAAACTTTAGTGATATGAGAAATATTCATATTATAGTAAGTGAATAAAGCTTATATGATTATAGCAATTTATTTAATGAAAGTATTTTCTGGCATCTCAGTTATGTGCTGAGTGTTCAAGCACTCAGTCTGCACACATGAGCTTACAGTCCATAAGACAAAAATGATAATTATTCAAATTATTTGTTTATAGCTGTAACTATAATTGATGTGGTAAAGAAACATAGGGTATTATAAAAACATAGGTACTTGGGAGGATTCACTGTGAAAGAAGCTCAGGTATTTTATAAGAAAATGAAAACCACGGCTATTTGCATTTGGGAAAAATACATTAATAGGTGTGAATTAGGCCGGGTGCAGTGGCTCACGCCTGTAATTTCAGCCCTTTGGGAGGTCTAGGCGGGCAGATCACCTGAGGTCAGGAGTTCGAGACCAGCCTGGCCAATGTGGTGAAACTCTGTCTCTACTAAAAATACAAAAATTAGCCAGGCATGATGGTGCACCACTGTAATCCCAGCTACTCAAGAGGCTGAGACAGGAGAATTGCTTGAACCTGGGAGGCGGAGGTTGCAGTGAGCTGAGATTGCACCATTGCACTCCAGCCGGGGTAACAAGAGTGAGACTCCATCTCAAAAAAAAAAAAAAAAAAAAAAGGCGTGACTTTATTTATGTAAAAAGTGAATCGTGGATATAAGCTGTTTCACAAACTTTTTGAGGACAATATGTTCACTTAAAAAATTCCCAATTAGTTACTTATACATCCCTGACTTTCAGTGACTCCCCATGGCACTTAGCATCAAATCTAAACTCCAGGCTATGACTTGTGAGTTCTCCCTTTCTAGTTCTTGTCTCTCCTCAACCTCATCTCCTGTCACAGTCCTTCCACTCTCTCATAGCTTCCTATTCTCCAACTACCCGAGTCTTCTTGCGGTTCCTCAAATATGCCAAGGTTGTTCCGGCCTCAGGGCCTTGCACCCACTGTTTCCTTTATGTAGAAAGCTGTATGCTCAGATCTCGGACACGGCAACCCCTCTGCTCATCATCTGGGAGGGCATCTGTGACAACTAAGATAGCCCTTCATGCCAAACCCACTCTCTTTCTATGGCATTTTTTATTGGTTTTATAGCAGCTGCAGTGTCAGAAATGATCACATTTTAAAAACCTTTTTTTTTTTTTTTTTTTTTTAATTCTCTGTCTTTCCCCAGTGTAATGGTGGCACTGTGACAGCTAGCATTGGGAATGTAATTAGATGGGGGAGCACATTTTCCAAAAGGCTCACCTACTCCACAAAAGTAAGGTATTTTGCTGACGTGATATTTGACTTTCTTTTTTTTTTTTCTTTTTGAGACAGAGTCTCGCTCTGTCACCCAGCCTGTAGTGCAGTGGTGTGATCTTGGCTTATTGCAACCTCCACCTCCCGAGTTCAAGTGATTCTCCTGCCTCAGTCTCCCGAGTAGTTGTGACTACAGGCACGCGGCATGTTTTAAGACTTTGATGAAAGAGGGAGGATCTTGGCTGGAGGCAGGACTAGATAGCAGCTTCCACTTGGATCGACAGAGCAGCATGTGGAGCCTTGCACTGTGAACATTTGCTCCAGAACGACTGCAGGAATAAATCAGGAAAGCCGCGAGAACCCATAGGCCCTCTGAAGGAAGCGGATTGCTCCTGCAGGACCCGGGAGTCACCCCGAATACTGTGAGTGCCCAAACTGCGGAAGTGGGAAGGGGGATTGTCCACCCCCAAATACCAAATACACACCTTCACTGGGAAACCTGAAGGTCTAGATCACGGGAGAAGATTCTGACTTTACCTGGAGCTGAGTCAGTTTAGAGAGCCAAGTGAAACATGGGGATAGAAGAAGCAGCAGGAAGAGCCCTGGGGCTCCCTCCATGGGTCCCATAGCAAGCATGTCTGCCCTGCCTCACGGGGGTCCTTAGGGAGGGCTGTCAGAGGCACTGGGAAAAGGCCACAGGGAGAAGGAAACTTCCAGCTGAACTTTGTAACAATTTGAGCTGATGGAGAAGTCTCCTGGCCAGAACTCGGGGGCGGGTGTGAGTCAGCCTCTACAGTAGGGGGTGCACCCAAGCCCTACTTGCTTTTGCAGCTGGGAGCAGAGGAGCCTGGGGCGAGTTCTCAGCCTTGCTCACCCACTGCCTGGGAACGGTGGAGCCTGGGGCAAGTTCTTAGCCCTGCTCACCCACTGGGAGGTGGGGAGCCTGGGGCGAGTTCTAAGCCCCGCTCGCCCCACGCCTGGGAGGTGGGCGAGTTCTAAGCCCCGCTCGCCCCACGCCTGGGAGGTGGGCGAGTTCTAAGCCCCGCTCGCCCCACGCCTGGGAGGTGGGCGAGTTCTAAGCCCCGCTCGCCCCATGCCTGGGAGGTGGGGAGCCTGGGGCAAGTTGTTAGCCCTGCTCGCCCACTGCTTGGAAACAGACTTGGTGCTGTTGTGGTGGGGGATGGTGGGAGTGAGACTGGCCCTTTCTGTTGCATGGGAGCTGGATGAGCCCTGTGACTGTGGCTTTCCCCCACTTCTCTGATATGCTGCATGACACAGTAGAGGCAGCCATAATAGTCCTAGTAACGTAACTCTATTAATCTGGGAATCTCACCCCCATCTCCCACAGCAGCCACAGCAAGACCCACCCAAGGAGAGTCTGAGCTCAGACATACCTAGCCTGCCCCCACCTAACGGTCCTCCCTACCCACCCAGGTAGCTGAAGACAAAGGGCATATCCTCTTGGGAGTTCTAGGGCCCTGACCACCACGTGTTCCTCCCTATAGTACCGCAGCTGATGCTCTCTTGAAAGCACCGCCTCCTGGCAGGAGCCCAAACAGCACAAAAATAGTGCATTAAACAGCCAAAGCTAAGGACCCTCACAGAGTCCATTTCACCCTCCTGCCACTTGCACCAGAGAAGATGCTGGTATGCATGGCTGAGAGACTTACAGATGGTTCATATCACAGGACTGTGTAGACAACCGGAGCCAGGTAGACTTGCTGAGTGACTAGACCCAGAAGAGAGAGAATAATCACTACAGCTCGGCTCCCAGGAAGCCACATCCCTAGGAAGAGGGGGAGGGTGCTACATCAAGGGAACACGCATGGGACAAAAGACTCTGAGCAACAGCCTTCAGGGCTAGACCGTCCCTCTGACAGAGCCTTCACAAACGAGAAGGAACCAGAAAACCAACGCTGGTAATATGACAAAACGAGGTTCTTCAACACCACCCAAAATCACACTAGCTCACCAGCAACGGATCCAAACTGAGAAGAAATCTCTGATTTACCTGAAAAAGAATTCAGAAGATTAGGCTAATCAAGGAGGCACCAGAGAAAGGTGAGGCCTAATTTAAGGAAGTCAAAGAAATGACACAAGAAATGAGGGGAAAAATTTTCAAGGAAATAGCATAAATAAAAAAGAATGGAAACTTCAGGAAACAATGGACACACTTATAGAAATGCAAAACGCTCTGGAACGTCTTAGCAATAGACATGAACAAGCAGAAGAAAGAACTTCAGAGCTTAAAGACAAGGCTTTCAAATTAACCCAATCCTACAAAGACAAAGAAAAGAGAAGAAGAAAATATGAACAAGGCCTCCAAGAAGTCTGGGATTATGTAAAATGACCAAACCTAAGAATAATTGGCCTTCCTGAGGAAGAAGAGAAATCTAAAAATTTGGAAAACATATTTGGGGGAATGATCAAGGAAAACTTCCTCAGCCTTGCTAGAAACCTGGACATCCAAATACAATAAGCACAAAGAACACCTGGGAAATTAATCACAAAAAGATCATCGCCTACCCATGTTGTCATTAGATTATCTAAATTAAGATGGAGGAAAGAATTGTAAGAACAGTGAGGCAAAGCACCAGGTAACTTAGAAAGGAAAACCTATTAGATTAGCAGCAGATTTCTCAGCAGAAACCCTACAAGCTAGAAGAGATTGTGGCCCTATCTTCAGCCTCCTTAAGCAAAAACAATTATCAGCCAAGGATTTTGTATCTAGTGAAACTAAACTTCATAAACGAAGGAAAGATAAAGTCTTTTTCAGACAACTAAGTGGGAGAGAATTCACCACTACCACGCCAGCACTATAAGAACTGCAAAAAGGAGCTCTAAATCTTGAAACAAATCCTGGAAACACATCAAAACAGAACCTCTTTAAAGCATAAATCTCACGGGACCTATAAAACAAAAATACAATTAAAAAAAAAAAAAAAGAACCATGGTATACAGGCAGCAAGTAGCATAATGAATGGAATGGTACCTCAGATCTCAATACTAACATTTAATGTAAATGGCCTAAGTGCTGCACTTAAAAGAGGCAGAATTTCAGAATCCATAATAATTCACCAACCAACTATCTGCTGCCTTCAAGAGACTCACCTAACAGATAAGGACTCACATAAACTTAAGGTAATTGGGTGGAAAAAGACATTCCATGCAAATGGACACCAAAAGTGAGCAGGAGTAGCTATTATTATATCAGACAAAATAAACTTTAAAGCAACAGCAATTAAAAAAGACAAAGAAGGACATTATATAATGCTGAAAGGCCTTGTCCAACAGGAAAATGTCACAATCCTAAATATGTATGCACCTAACACTGGTGCTCCTAAGTTTATAAAACAATTACTAATAGACCTAAGGAATAATAAAGACAGCAACACAATAATAGTGGGGACTTCAGTACTCCACTGACAGCAGTAGACAAGTCATTAAGATTGAAAGTCAGGTCAGGCACGGTGACTCATGCCTGTAATCCCAGCATTTTGGGAGGCCAAGATGGGAGGATCACCTGAGGTCAGGAGTTGAAGACCAGCCTGGCCACCATGGTGAAACACTGTCTCTACTAAAAATGCAAAAATTAGCCAGGTGTGGTGGTGCGTGCCTGTGATCCCAGCTACTTGGGAGGCTGAGGCAGGAGAATCACTTGAACCTGGGAGGTGGAGGTTGCTGTGAGCCAAGATCACATCACTGCGCTCCAGCCTGGGTGGCAGAGCAAGGCTCCATCTTAAAAAAAAAAAAAAGTCAACACGGAAACAATGGATTTAAGCTGTACCTTGGAACAAATGGATATTAACAGATATTTACAGAAAATTCTACCCAACAACCATAGAATATGCATTCTCTTCATCAAAACATGGAACATTCTCCAAGGTAGACCATATGATAGGCCACAAAATGAGCCTCAATAAAATTAAGAAAAATAAATCAAGCACTCTCTCAGACTACAGTGGAATAAAACTGGAAATTAACTTCAGAAGGAACCTTCAAAACTATGTAAATACATGGAAATTAAATAACCTTCTTCTGCACGAGCATTGGGTCAAAAATGAAATCAAGATGGAAATTAAAAAATTCTTCAAATTGAATGACAATAGTGACACAACCTATCCAAATCTCTGGGCTATAGCAAAGGCAGTACGAAGAGGAAAGTTTATAGCCCTAAATACCTACATCAAAAAGTCTGAAAGAGCACAAACGGACATTCTAAAGTCAAACCTCAAGCAGCTAGAGAAACAAGAACAAACCAAACTCAAACCCAGCAGAAGAAAGGAAATAACCAAGATCAGAGCAGCACTAAATGAAGTTGAAACAAACAAACAAACAAATACAAAAGATAAATGAAACAAAAAGCTGTTTCTTTGAAAAGATAAAATTGATAGACCATTAGCAAGATTAACCAAGAAAAGAAGAGAGAAAATCCAAATAACTTCACTAAAAAATGAAAAAGGAGATACTGCAACTGACACTACTGAAATACAAAAGATCATTCAAGGCTACGATGAACATTTTTAGGCACATAAACCAGAAAACCTAGAGGAGATGGACAAATTCCTGAAAAGATACAACCCGCCTAGCTTAAATCAGGAAGAATTAGATGCCCTGAACAGACCAATAAGAAGCAGCAAGATTGAAATGGCAATAAAAAAAATTACCAGGCTGGGCACGGTGACTCATGCCTCTAATCCCACACTTTGGAAAGCCGAGGTGGGTGATCACGAGGTCAGGAGATCAAGGCTAACACAGTGAAACCCCATCTCTACTAAAAATACAAAAAAATAGCTGGGTGTGGTGGCACGTGCCTGTAGTCCCAGCTACTCAGGAGGCTGAGGCAGAAGAATCGCTTGAACCCAGGAGGCGGAGGTTGCAGTGAGCCAAGATCATGCCACTGTACAACAGCCTGGGTGACAGAGTGAGACTGTGTCTCAAAAAAAATAAAAAATGCCAACAAAAAGAAGTCCAGGACAAGACAGATTCACATAGAATTCTACCAGACATTCAAAGAAGAATTGGTACCAATCCTATTGACACTATTCCACAATATAGAGAAAGAGAGAATCCTCCCTAAATCATTCTGTGAAGTCAGTATCACCCTAATACCAAAACCAGGAAAGGACCTAACCAAAAAAGAAAATTACAGACCAATATCCTTGATGAACACATATGTAAAATTCCTTAACAAAAGACTAGCCAACTGAATCCAACAACATGTCAGAAAGATAACCCATGATGATCAAGTGTGTTTCATACCAGGATGCAGGGATGGTTTAACATATGCAAGTCAATACATGTGATACACCACATAAACAGAATGAAAAACCAAAATCACATGATTATCTCCACAGATGCAGAAAAAGCATTTGACAAAATCCAGTATCCCTTTATGATTAAAATTGTCAGCAAAATTGGCACACAAGGGGCATACCTCAATGTAATAAAAGCCATCTATGACAAACCCACAGCCAACATAATACTGAATGGGGAAAAGTTGAAAGCATTCCATCTGAGAACTGGAACAAGCAGGGATGCCCACCTCACCACTCCTCTTCAACACAGTACTAGAAGTCCTAGCCAGAGCAATCAGACAAGAGAAAGAAATAAAGGACATCCAAATTAGTCAAGAGGAGGTCAAACTGTCACTGTTTGCTGATGATATGATTGTTTACCTAGAAAACCCTAAAGACTTCTCCAGAAAGCTCCTAGAACTGATAAAATAATTTAGCAAAGTTTCCAGATACAAGGTTAATGTATGTAAATCAGTAGCTTTTCTATACACCGACAATGACCAAGTAGAAGTTCAAATCAAGAACTCAACCCTTTTTACAATAGCTGCAAAAAACAATAAAATACTTAGGAATATACCAAACCAAGGAGTTAATGGACTTCTATGAGGAAAACTACAAAATACTGCTGGAAGAAATCATAGATGACACAAACAAATGGAAACACATCCCATGCTCATGGATGGGTAGAATCAATATTGTGAAAACAACCATACTGCCAAAAGCAGTCTACAAATTCAAGGCAATTCCCATTAAAATACCATCATCATTCTTCACAGACCTAGAAAAACAAAATCCTAAAATTCATATGGAACCAAAAAAAAAGCCCACATAGTCCAAGCAAGACTAAGCAAAAAGAACAAACCTGGAGGCATCGCACTACCTGATTTCAAACTATACTATAAGGCCAAAGTCACTGAAACAGTATGGTACTTGTATACAAATAGGCACATAGACCAATGGAACAGAATAGAGAACCCAGAAATAAACCCAAATACTTACAGCCAACTGATCTTTGACAAAGCAAACAAAAACAAAGTGAGGAAAGGACACCGTATTCAACAAATGGTGCTGGGATAATTGGCTAGCCACGGTAGTGGCTTATACAAAAATCAACTCAACATGGATCAAGAACTTAAATCTATGCCCTGAAACTATAAAAATTATAGAAGATAACATTGGAGAAACCCTTCTAGACGTTGGCTTAGGCAAGGATTTCATGACCAAGAACCTAAAAGCAAATGTAATAAAAACAATTATAAATAGCTGGGACTTAATAGAACTGAAGAGCTTTTGCAAAAGGAACAGTCAGCAGAACAAACAGACAACCCAAAGAATGGGAGAAAATCTTCACAATCTATATATCTGACTAATATCCAGAATCTACAATGAACTCAACCAAATTAGCAAAAAAAAAAAAAAAAACAAAAAACAGTCCCATCAAAAAGTGGGCTGAGGACATGAACAGACAATTCTCAAAAGAAGATATACAAATGGCCAATAAACACATGAAAAAATGTACTAATGATCAGGGCAATGCAAATCAAAACCACAATGTGATACCACCTTACTCCTGCAAGAATGGCCATAATCAAAAAACAAACAAAAAAAAATGATGCTGGCATGGATGTGGTGAACAGGGAACACTTCTGCACTGCTGGTGGGAATGTAAACTAGTACAATCACTATGCAACACAGTATGTATTCCTTAAAGAACTAAAAGTAGAACTGCCAATTGACCCAACAATTTAATTTGTTGGTGTCTACCCAGAGGAAACGAAGTCATTATATGAAAAAAGATACTTGGACATGCATGTTTATAGCAGCACAATTTGCAAGTGCAAAAATGTGGAACCAACCCAAATGCCCATCAGTCAACGAGTAGATAAGGAAACTGTGGTATATATATGCAATGGAATACTACTGAGCCATAAAAAGTAATGAATTAATGGCATTCACAGAGACCTGAATAAGATTAGAGACAATTATTCTAAGTGAAGTAATTCAGGAATGGAAAACCAAACATCGTATGTTCTCACTCATAAGTGGGAGCTAAACTATGAGGATGCAAAAGCTTAAGAATGACACAATGGACTTTGGGGATTCAGAGGGAAAGTGTGGGAAGGGGACAGGGGATTAAAGACAACAAATTTTGTGCAGGGTAATGGGTGCACCAAAATCTCACAGATCACCACTAAAGAACTTACTCATGCAGCCAAGCACCACTTGTTTTCCAATGACCTATGGTAATAAAAAATTAAAAAAAAGACTTTGATGAAAGGTTGTAAGAGGAAACAGTGTAGAAACAAGGCCAGGAACACGTCAAGAAGATAGAAGAGTGGTCTCTCAGCACCAATGACCCAGTCCTGCCGGACTTGTGACTTTGAAGGTTCCAGTCTGGTTATGCCTCGACTGGGAATCTATACAATTTTTTGAATGAACGAGTAAAGGAAGGAAGGAATGAAAATGCTTATATTCTCTAGAAGGAATAAGTTCAGTATTTTTTTCTGGAAATCACCCTGCCTCATTCTTATTCATTTTAGAACCCTTTATACTTCCTCTGTCTAAATAGTTCTACCTTCTGTCTAAAGTCCGGCTTCTAAACCCCGAGAATCCGACAGCATCCTTTTCTCTACTAAACAAGCTTCTGCTCTGCTGTAAGAAGTAATCCTAAAAATAATATTTCAGTTTAAGAGTTAAGATAACATTTATTTCAAGTCATTGTTTTGGCCTAATTCAGAAACTCCTTGCATAGGAGACATTTTGTCAATCAAACGAAGACAAGGGAAGTATTGAAGGGCATAGTGGAGGGGTTTGTGCTCATGCTGTGTTTATAGTTTGACAACAGTTCCATGCACACACAGGAGGAATCTGTTTGATTTGCTTCTCTTTTCCTTACTCACTGAAACATAAATATTTAATGCATGAGATTCTGTTCAGAAGAAAGTGGCTGGGTGCCAGTTCTGGGTTAGTACCCTGCCTGAGGACATGAGCAAACTATTACAAACGATGCGAGCTATGTATACACCATGTTGTCAGTACAAGCTGTAATAATCAATAGGCTTTTTATTTTATTCTAGTACTTAAACCAGCATCTGCTATATCCTCATAATAAAAATGAATGGTTTTTTTCAAACTGTATTTGATTATTCAGCTTTGTGTTTGAAGATCAATACTATTGCTCCCTTGATTGCATTTAATCATTACCAGTCAGTTTTCCCTGGAGGCTCTGTTTAATTTGCTGAAATTAGCTGCAATCAGAGCTTCTTATTCTTGTCTATAAAGCCCACATTTAAATTAAAAATGAGTTCTTCTCCAAAAATTGTTCGCTGCTCCTGGCTGTGTTCTGCTCACTGTCCACACACACACGTGTACACACACACACACGTATACACACACACACGTATACACACACACACATATACACACGTATACACACACGTATACACACACACGTATACACACACGTATACACACACATGTATACACACACATGCGTATACACACACGTGTACACACACATATACACACACACGTATACACACACACGTATACACACACACGTATACACACACACGTATACACACACACACACAGAGGAAAAAAGAAAACGCCCAGGGAGATCAATGCACCATTAAACCGAGAAAAGTAGATCAGAGTATGTTTTGTAAACAGTCATTTTGCAAACTTATGAATGTTGTCCATCAGAATGTGTGAAAGTTAAGTGGAGACTGACATGGGCCTAATGTGATGACGTTCTGATGCGGCCGCAGGAGGAATCTCTGTTGTATTTTTCTCTTGGCATCCGTAAGCACATCTTACTTTTATTTAACTTAATGAAAGATAAAAGGAAGAAATATTTAGTATCTAATACTCTTTCAATCTTGGTCCACGTCTCATTTAGATAGATAAAATGACTTTCTGCATATTTAACAGTAGGAAGTCTGACTAAAAAACTCCAGAAGGTTTTGATTTCTAAGTTTAAAGTATTTCTTACACTTTTGTGCATAGACTCCTCCCTTTGCTGCTAATTAGATTTTTCCTTCTGATCAGTGTCTAACCAATTATGTTCCAAGCATATTTAAAAATTCACATTGGAAACAGCCTTTTCGACATTTATCTGAAGGTATTTATTTGACAATATGTCTTGCCTGTGGCTACCTATAATTCATTTCCAAACATTTATATAAAACTTGAACTTTTTAAAAAAACTAATTCAGGAGAAAATGTGAATGTTTTCTCTACATGTTAATATACATATTGACATTCGTTTGTAGGTAAGAGACAAGAAATGTCAGCTTCAAAGAATAATCTTTTACAAGGAAGTGAAAACAGAAGAGAAAACCATGTGTAAGCTTAACTAGGGTACTTATTACCATAAACAATATAATGAGAACAAGTTATATTTGCTACTATTTCGTGCCTTTTTAATTTTCAGCCTTAATCACAGGAATAAATTGCAATTATGCCAATTTTAATAATACTTTAACAAGCTTTTGTCAAAATGATGGCATCAATAACATTTTTTAGGAAAGGTCCTTGAAAAAAGAAATTAGAATACCAATGGGACTGATAGTCGTAGAATCAGGTGACATGCAACTTATCTAGAACTAATTTGAGAAATGCCTTTTGTTGTTGATATTTATTTAGCCAACATCATAGAGTGCCTTTTGGGGTGATTAACCACTTTTTGGCTTGTCACAGATGCTTATCATCATTCTGAGATGCTGCCCCTGGGACAGTTGCCATTGTATTAATGACTTATTTTCATACATATAGTTAACATAATCATACCACATGTGAAGATCCTATAGCAGTTTTATAACAATATTTGTTGCTGACATTTATTAAGCACTTGCTATGAGATAGGCACCGTATAATTTCATTTGTTTTTCTCAACCACTGTATGTGACAGGGACTTCCATGCTGCATTTGATGACCACGGAGTGGTCACATTAACTTTGCTCTGGGCTGTATATATAGAAATGCTGAAATTTGAAATCAGACAGTCTTAATATAAAGTCAGTAAGCTTAAACACTAGGCTACGCCTGCTTGAAGGGGTGACTAAATGAAATATGCTTACACTGTTTTCTTAGACTAATATCATAGTGCCTTGCTCATGGTAGATATTACATAAATATTTGCTGAATGTATGACGGGAACAAAGAAAGATTCAATTTTATATAGAGAAAAAGGCACTAGGATTGGCTTTGCACCCAAATTTGAATCTATAATTTACCTGTTGAAGCTTTATTATTCATATATAAGTTGGCATATCAATATTTATCAATGCTCAGATTTAATTATTCCTACATGTGCTCCTTTCATTTTCAAACTCTTACAGTTATTTATTTTTACATTTCTCCTGGAAGATGGCAAGCTTTCGCAGAATAGAGACTGCCTCGTTTATCCATATAGACTCATTTATGCATTTAGTCATTTAGAATCTAAGCAGTGTCTTTTGACACACGGCAGGCACTCTGTAAATACTAATGAAATTAAGGGTTTAATTAATTTTGTTTACCTACATTCAACTATTTTAAACTTGCATCTGTCCTCTTATCTTAACGATTGCTCTAAATGTGTTTTCTTTTCCCTGACCTATGAAGCAAAGTAATACAAGAAATTAGGTAAAATACTGTATTTGGCATACCTGATACAAATTTATGCTCTTAAAATTCTTGTGTTTCTAGTCTGTAGATCAAAAGGGCATAGCCTATTACCCAAGATAAATCATCTGTATAAAAGGTGTGAAAAGATAACAATAAATTTTATGAAAGCTTTCGGTAATCATCTTTTTTTTCCACCTCACTCTTCATTCCATTATAACCAGTAAGTGTCCATTAAGTTTTGCCGCATCAGACATTTTCAGTATTTAATGACTGTTATAAAAGAGGCAACAATACATCAGAGAACAAACACTGGAGAGCTGGAATTCCATAAAAAGCTGAGCTATTGCTAAGTAAAACACCCAGTAGGCAAATCATTCCTTCAACTGCAATGCCAGACATTAGGTCCTACTTCTTGTTGGAGCTCTGAGAAATCTTCCAGCCAGGGGCAGAGACATCAGTGAGCCTGAAGACATGTCACTTTTTTTTTTTTTGAGGCGGAGTTCGCTCTTGTCACCCAGGCTGGAGTGCAGTGATGCAATGTCGGCTCACCGCAACCTCTGCTTCCCGGATTCAAGTGATTCTCCTGCCTCAGTCTCCCGAGTAGCTGGGATTAAAGGTGCCCACCACCACGCCCAGCTAATTTTGTATTTTCAGTAGAGACAGATTTTCACCATGTTGGTCAGGCTGGTCTCGAACTCCCGACCTCTGGTGATCTGCCAGCCTCGGCCTCCCAAAGTGCTGGGATTACAGGTGTGAGCCACTGCACCCGGCCAACAAGTCACATTAAAAAAATCACTACCACTATCGGTTACCATTCTCTTTTACTTGGAAAATCTGAGTTTACCTAGAAGGACATCATCATTATCAATAATGCTGTTTGATGTGAATTCTCTGGTAAAAAAAGAAAAAAGGGAGGAAAGAAAGTAAAGAGAAGAGGAAAGAAAAAAAGAAAGAGACAGAAACACACCTTTATCCAGTCTTACAGTGCTTGAACTAAGTAACCCTGATGCGTGTGTGTGCAGTGCTTGGTGTGCAGCTTGGGCACGGAAAGGCACTTGAATGCCTCCCTACCTCCTCCTCCTCTCCAGCCCATTCCACATGCCAGTTCTGTCTCTGGTCTTCTCGGAGAGAGTCAGACTTCTGGCTTGCATCCTTGCCCCAGTATTTCTTCCCTCTGTTTCACCTTCCTCATCGCCACCAGGTCTCCCTTTCAGGGCGTCTCTCCCTGAGCCTCTCGGGCCATGGCTTGTTGCTGCCAGTGTCGCCATTGACTCATTTTTTCTAGCCACAGAAGCTGTTCCTGGAACACACTCAGCAAGCTTCCGCCATATGGCCTTCCTACTTCCTCTTCCCTCCCCAGAGAAAACGCCTTCCCTGGATCGATACATGACTTGCTATCTCAATTTGCTTAGGACTGTGCAAAGTTACCTCCCTGGGCAGGCTTTCTCCCACTGGCCTATACCTCAGAGGCGGCAAGCTATGGCCCACAGGTCAAAGTCACCCAATGCCTGGTTTTTTTTTTTTTTTTTTTTTTTGACTAAGGATAGTTTTTATAATTTCAAATGACTGGGAAAAAATTGAAAGCAAAATAGTAGTTTGCAGCACACAAAAATTAGGAAATTCAATTTTCAATGTCCACAAATAAAATTTCATTGGAACATAGTCACATTCATTCATTTACTTATTGTCTCTTTCTGCTTTTGCAGTACAACTGCAGAGTTGAATAACTGTGAAACACATTGTAGGCTCATAAAGCCTAGAATATTTACTATCTGGCCCTTTACAGAAGAAGCTTGTAGACCTCTGCTATAAATAATACCTATTACACCAATCTGCCACTCTCTTAAGTCCCTTACCCAGCTTTAATGTTCTTCATAGCACTTGTCATTGTGCTATAAGTAAATGTTTTTATCGAAATGTGGTACTCAGAAAAATACAAAGATGATATGGATTACCAGATCTGCTACTCAGATCAAGAAATGAAATATTACAGCACCCAGATGGCTTCCAGAAAGACCCCACTCATAATCTTCCCCCAATACAACTGTTTTGATTCATAATACTATACATTAATTTTATCTCTATGTAACCTTTATATAAATGGGATCATACTATATGTAATTTTTATATCTGACATCTTTCACTCAGTGTTACATTTGTGAGATAATCTACATATTTTTGTGCAGCAGTACTACATTCAGCTTAATTGCCTATATTATTCTATTGTACACATAAAAATACACCCTGGTTTTAAAAATCTGGTTTTTTAATAGACTTTTTTTTTTTTTTTTGAGACAAAGTCTCACACTGTCACCTGGGCTGGAGTACAGTGGTGTGATCTCAGCTCACTGCAACCTCTGCCTCCCAGGTTCACGTGATTCTCCTGCCTCAGCCTCCCAAGTAGCTAGGATTACAGGTGCCCACCACCACACTTGGCTAAATTTTTTTGTATTTTTCGTAGAGATGGGGTTTCACTATGTTGGCCAGACTGGTCTCAAAATCCTGACCTCGTGATCCACCTGCCTCAGCCTCCCAAAATGTTGGGATTCCAGGCGTAAGCCACCATGCCTGGCCTAATAGATGTTTCAGTTGTACCTGGTTTTGGACTAGCTTTGGACATATACTGCTACTATGAGCATTCTTGTACATGTCTTAGGCGCAGATACACATGCACTTCTGTTAAACGAACATCGAGTGGTGGGAGTGTTGAATCATAGGGCATGTAGATCAGCTTTGGTGGATACTGCTAGCCAGTTTCCCAAAGTGGTTGAACCAATGTCACTCTCACTAGAAATAGATAAGTGTTCCATTTACTTCCTCCGCATGCTTGCCAACACTTGTTTTTTTTCCATTTTTTAAACTTTGGATGTTCTGTCTGATTCTCCCAACTAGAATGTGACCTTCAAGGAGAACAGGAACTTTATTTAGCTTAATTACCATAATTACCATACCAAATGCTCGAAACTGCAAGTGTTCAGCTAGTGTTGAACACTTAAGTAGTAAATGCTTAAGTAGTAAAGCTGTAAGTAGAAAAGCTGTAGGAAAAGGCACAGACTGTTCCAGAGCCTCAGATCCTTTCTCTGCTGGCCCTAACTCACCCTGCTCCGAATTGTTGTAGTGCCTATCTGTATCTTTGCAATAACTTTTAAATCTCTACACCGTTCACTATACAGTTTAATGTATTTTCTTATTCCTCCTATTGGGATCAGGGTTTCTCTTGCTGGTATTGACCTTTTGAGCCAGGTAATTCTAGGTTGTGAAGGACTGCCCTGTGCATTGTAGTATGTTCAGCAGCATCCCCGGTCTCTACCATTAGATACCAGTAACACTGCCTCCCCAACCCCGCCCTCCACCCCACAATCGTGACAACCTAAAATGTCCCCAGACATTGCCAAATGTCCCCCAGGAGGCAAATATATTCTCAGCTGAGAACCACTGTGCTAGATAATGAGCTACGTAAGGATAAACTCCTTTCCCCTAAGTTTAAGCACAGAGTTTTACTTGCGGTAAATGCTTCGACTACTACAGATTTTTGTCAGTCTTCTTGGTGTTCATCAGTTATCAAGACGGCTTTAAAGATCTATAGGTCCCAGAGCAACCCAAACCCTAGTGAATCCAAACCCCTGGGAGTGGGTCAAGGCATCTGTAAAGGGAAAAGTCGTCCAGGTCGTGCCAGGGAGCAGCCGAGTCTGAGAATGACTACTTCACATGCGTGCTATTTATTAACTGAGAAATAATTCAATCCCAATGTCAGACCATGCTGTGCATCTGCATGTTGATACAAAATTTTCCCTCTTAAGAAATGGAGATATGTATTGCATTCTATCAATTTATTTTCTGAAAAACCTATTCAATTCATGGATATTGTCTTCATCTAGGCAATCTCTAGTGCTTGCATTTAAGAGTTCTTATTTTTCATAAGATCTTTGTTTCGAAACATATCTGCTGGTGCAATTATTTTTCATGCTTCCAGTTTTCTGTGAGAAATGTCATGAGAGAAGAATTTTGTTAATTATACCACCTTTACACCGTCAGCATCACCTTTTGGGATAAAAATTGTAATAGTAGTCAGAGCAGATGGTAATGAAAAAGAAAGAGTGACTTCTTGAGAAATAAAAGAAGGAACCAATTTATATGTGCTTTGCTCTCCTGACTTTAAATTTTAAAGTCAACAGTATAAAGCACAAAAGAGACTGCATTTTGCAACAACATTTTTTCAAGTGATATATATATTGGGCTGGTGAAATTACATTTTTATGCAATGGAAAGGCAATTTTTATATTTAACTTTTAGTTTTTATTGATTCTTGAGTAGTTTGTTGTTAAACTTTTTTATATTTCCCAGATACACCAAGTAAAAAACAATAAACTTTTGTATATTTCCCAGATACACCAAGAAATATACTTTTATATATTTCCCAGATACACCAAGTACTTTTTAAAATTTTATTTTATTTTATTTTAAATTCCGGTATACATGTGCAGGATGTGCAGGTTTGTTACACCGGTAAACATGTGCCATGGTGGTTTGCAGCACCTATCAACTCAATACCTGTGTATTAAGTCCCGGATTCATTCGCTGTTTATCCTGACGCTCTCCCTCCCCTTGCGCCCCCAACAGGCCCCAGTGTGTCCATGTGTTCTTATTGTTCAGCTCCCACTTATAACTGTGAAAATGCAGTCTTTGTTTTTCTGTTCCTGTGCTAGTTTACTGAGGGTAATGGCTTCCAGTTTCACCCATGTTCCTGCAAAGGACATAATCTCGTTCCTTTTTATGTCTGCATAGAATTCCATGGTGTATATGTACCACATTTTCTTTATCCAGTCTATCACTGATGGGCACTTGGGTTAATTCCATGCATATGCTATAGTGAATAGTGCTGCAGTGAACATACACATGCGTGTATCTTTGTAATCAAATGGTTTATATTCCTTTGGATATATAGCCAGTAATGGGATTGCTGGGTCAAATGGTATTTCTGGTTCTAGGTCTTTGAGGAATCACCACACTGTCTTCCACAATGCTTGAACTAATTTACACTCCCACCAACAGTGTAAAAGTGTTCCTATTTCTCCACAGCCTTGCCAGCATCTGTTATTTCATGACTTTTTAATAATCATCATTTTGACTCTCATGAGATGGTATCTCATTGTGGTTTTGATTTGCATTTCTCTAATGACCAGTGATGTTGAGCTTTTTTTCATATGTTTGTTGGCCGCATAAATGTCTTCTTTTGAAAAGTGTCTGTTTATGTCCTTTGCCCAGTGAAAAGTATATTTTGACTTACTGTCACAAACTACAATATTGATAGGATAATACAAATGTTCTTTTATATTAATAAAAATTCTGGAGGACCTGAAAGCAGTTACCTGAAAGAAGAAAGGAGACAGCTACTCATTTTCCATTTTTCTGTCTCCCCAAAATTTCCTTTGTTTGTTCCCTTCTTTTTTTTAAAAAATTTTTTTGAGATGGAATCTCACTCACTCTGTTGCCCAGGCTGGAGCACAGTGACGCATTTGCAGCTCACTGCAACCTCCGCCTCCTGGGTTCAAGTGATTCTCCTGCCTCAGCAGGATTAGCTGGAACTACAGGTGGGCACTGCCATGCCAGGCTAACTTTTTGTATTTTTAGTAGACATGGAGTTTCACCATGTTAGCCAAGCTGGTATTGAACTCCTGATCTCAAACAATCTGCTCGCCGCGGCCTCCGAAAGTTCTGGGATTACAGGCATGAGCCACCCCGCCTGGCCTGTTCCCCTCTTTAAAGGTCATTATCACACACCCACTAAGCAACCCAGAATGACTGTTAAATTACAAGTCTTCTTCATTTATACATTTAATTTATTGATGACTGGAATTGAATTTCAAGCCCATTACTAAAACATTTTAATTTTCAAAAATAATCAGCTATGTATGCTGCTAGTTCTCTATGTAGTTCTCATTTGCTCTTTCTTTCTTACACATACAGTGTGATTTTTTTTCACAGTGGTAATGAGTCCAGCTTAAAACAAACAACCCCCAAATCCTACATACTCCGTGAAACTATTCTGTAATCAGAAGTCACTGGGTAGGGCTTCTAGGAGAGCTCTTAACAGAGATACGGACACTGGCACCTGCTTCTTGCCTTTTTCTCTTTGCTCTTCATCCTACCCAGAACTTGAAGGTAAAGCAGACACTGTTCAACAATGAGGTAAAAAGTCATGAGAGAAAAAGGTGCAGGAGAAGCCTGATGCAATAGAGAGAGAAGAGTGTGGGTTCAATAGAAACAGAAGAGTGTGGATTCAGGAGAGAGAGAAGAGCGTGTGTTCAATAGAGAGAGAAGATTGTGGGTTCAATAGAGAGAGAAGAGGCTGGGCACAGTGGCCCACGCTTGTAATCTCAGCATTTTGGGAGGCCAAGGTGGGCAGATCACCTGAGGTCAGGAGTTCGAGACCAGCCTGGTCAACATGGTGAAACCCTGTCTCTACCAAAAATACAAAACTTAGCCGGGTGTGGCGTGGGGTGCCTGTAATTCCAGATACTTGAGAGGCTGAGGCAGGAGAATTGCTTGAACCCGGGAGGCAGAGATTGTAGTGAGCCGAGATCGTGCCACCACACTCCAGCCTGGATGACAGAGGGAGACTCTGTCTCAAAAAACAAAAAAACAAAACAGAAAAGAGACAGAGAGAAGAGTGTGGGATCAATAGAGAAGAGTGTGGGTTCAGTAGAGAGAGACAAGTGTGGGTCCCTGAAGACATCGTGATGCATTTGAACTAACCTGCCTTGTTATAGAGAAAATACAAATATTATTCATACTCCTTTAAACTGTATTTTCAATTATGTTCTGCCGAATTAATTCCTATCTGATAAGCCATTCATGCACTATAACCTTAGGACAGGACTTGCTCTTGCCTCTCCTGGTCTTTTTGGCAACTCCTTTCTCCTTATTGTTGAACTTCAAGCAATTTTCATATTCATCCTGTCCTCAGCAGCACCGCCGCCAGAGCTGCCAGTTGCACTAGCTTCCCTGTGTAATCTCTGCATATATCCATTTCGGTCTTTTGTTATATTCTATATCTTCTGTTTTAGAGAGCTGGCTGTATTTCAGTCTGTTTCCAGTGTCTGCTCATTCTTAATCCTCTCCAAGTATGGTGATCCTTAGCTGTCCGCTTGTATTTAAGAGTGAGGCCCTAGAAGGTTGATTGGAAATTCTCAGCACAAGCTTCCCATCAGCTTGGGCTTCACTCTCGTTTAAATAGGCCAGGCTATTCGGAGATCTCTCCATTCCCTAGAAAAAGCTGCTTATTTCCTGCATGGAAGGTATAACTCTGCCACCTGCATCTTAGGAGCCACAGAAGGAAAGGCCGAGTAGGCTCAATATTCCTTACATAAACTTTGGTTCTCTTGTTTCCAGTATATGACCCACCTCTCCTTGGTATCTCCATTACGGAGGACTCTCCGTTTCTCCCATTCCACAGAATAAGCTCCAAGCTTCTCCAGGGTGGAGGACGGATAGTTCCATGGCGTGCAGGATGGTGTGGAAATGAGGACCACCGTAGGGGAGCTGTTGACCTGCTTCCTTAACAGCCTGTTGTTCTGTTGCCGCTCATTTCTGAGGCTCTGTGGGTTTTCTGCTGTAAACCATGTTGCTTCTGTGCTTTCCCATTGCCAGCCTTGATTTATGCTTGAACTGGTCTCAGTCCATGACTGCTCGTTCATTTGCTTTCCACTCCCATTATTTTGTTGTTACTGTTTCCTCTCTTGATATTTCTGCTCTTAGGGGTTTACAACTTAAAATAAAACAGAATGCTTTCTGTTATTTTTATTGTTATTTTTATTGAGACTTGAAAGGAAAGTTATTACCTATTTCCAATTTTTTGTCTTTAATAGGGAAATTATTTTTTATTTTACATTTTTTATTATTAACATAGAAAAAATATTCATTGTGGTTAATACTGGACCGTGCTTAAAACTGATTGCTTGCAGCCATTAAAAAGGATGAGATCATGTCCATTTTTGCAGGAACATGGATGGAGCTGGAGGCCATTACTTAGTAAACTAATGCAGGAACAGAAAACCAAATGCTGCGTGTTTTCACTTGTAAGTGGGAACTAAATGATGAGAACACATGAACACAAAGAAGGGAACAACACACGCACCAGGGCCTCCTTGAGGGTGGAGGTTGGGAGGAGGGAGAGGAGCAGAAAAAATAACTATTTGGGTACTAGGCTTAGTACCTGGGTGTCTAAATAATCTGTACAACAAACCCCTGTGACATCAGTTTACCTATACAACAAAACTGCACATGTACCCCTGAACCCAAAATAAAAGTTAAAAGTATGAGAAAAAAACCTGATTGCTAACATTGCTGTATTTCTTTGACATTATTTTCCGGACATTTATAATAAATTCAATGTCAATTTTAATAGATTTAATATTTAAATATATAATATGGATTTTCAAATTATAAAAAATATAAAATATAAAATATATATTTTTATAAATATATATAATCTTAAATGTATAATATACATGACATATATAATACATTCAGTGCCAATTTTAACATATTTTAATATTTAAATTTAAATAATAAATTTTAATATTTAAGTTTAAAATATATAGTATGAACTTTAAATATATATTATTTAATATTTAAATACATAATATGAATTTTCATATTATATAAATATAAAATTTATAAAAATACATAAAACACCAACTTTCAATAAATGCATATTTAAGTAAATTATCACCAATTTTATAGTCTACTTTAAACATTTTTCCAGTCTTGTAAATGAACAGAAATGTATTGAAAACATTTCTTTCTTGTTGAACTCTAAGATTATTTTCTGGAATTTAGTTTGTTTTCGATAGGTGTCTATCGCCTACCTCCGTTCCTGTTCACAAGTGGGACACGTAGCTCTGGCCGGACTCCACGGTAAAGAGGCATTCCTTGACCTCTGTTTATTGACGAAGAAATGCTTCTCCATCAGCCCTGTCAGAGCCTCCCTGAGGAGCAGAGAAAGGGTTGCTGGAACCTCTCCCTGTGCCTGTTGCTGTGGCTGCATTGTGTGTGTATGTGTGTGCACGCGCATGCACAGTATTGTTGGGGAGAGGGCAATAAAAATTCCTTCTTTTTTAAACCCATATTGGCCACCCAGTGTGCAGGATCTTTGCACTCTCTTTGGAGCATTGTAGCCATGCTAACTGTTATATAAATATCAGTTTGATATTCTCACGGCATACAAATTGAGACTTTTCCTCCCAGAACAGCTATTGGATTTGAGACTGGATAGTCTATTCATGTAAGGCATTTGCATGCACATTGGCTGTTTACTTTAATTTTGACAGAATTTTAAATGTATAGTGGTGACATCCAATTTTCTAAGAATCATGATTTCTTCTTTTAAAATATGTGTCTGGTATGGAGTAGTTTATTTCCAGTAAGACCCCACGTTCCATTTCCATGACTGCAAACACCAAATGAACTCTATTGTGTAACACTGAACATTTCTTGAGTCTGAAGACCAGTTTTGCCACTTAGCCATTTTCTAGACTGTGAGCTGAACGTCAAGTCATTGAATCACAATGAGGTTGTTTATCTTTTTGAAGCCTCACTTTTCTCATATAAGAAATAACATATATCTCTCTTGGTTACTATCAGAGGATTGATAACAGGTGAAATGAGATAGTTTCAAATATTCATTAAATATGTCAGGAAGGTTGCAGAAATCCAGAGTCCTGAGAACAGGAGTGATGCACTCACTTCTCTAACTTGGATGCCAACTTCTTTGTAGCAACCTCCTATATTTTCACAGCATTTTCCGCAGGTATAGACAGGATTACCCGATTCCTCTGGAGTACAGACCATGAGCTTCATGCAGGCGGGGATTCTGCGTCTGAGTCTTCAGCCTCAGCTGGTGATTGTGAATTGAATTTTAAGTGAAGAGTGCTTTGAAAAGCACTTTATAAATGTAAAATACTTTGTAATAATGCTTTCTGTGTAGGGCTATGCATTGTATAAAGTTCTTTTACATATATTATTCATTTTCTCTTACTTGATCTTCCCAGCAATCCTGTTAAAGCAGATATTAATTTTTTCATTTCGTAGAGAGGGCTTAGTGGGAGATAGGTTTTGGGGTAAGAAATGAAAACAAAACTATTAAGTACCCCTTGCAGTTTACATGAACTTATGAAAAGGAGTCCCCTGGTTGCTGAGTGTAGAATAGGCCTCCTCTGACGAGGGCCTCCCTCTGACTGCCAGTTTGACAGACTGAGGCAAATTCAGGGCTCGTTTCTTCAGCACCATTGAAAGTACAATCATCAATTGATATCTATTCATTTTTAAACATCTGGGTGAACTAATCAGAAATACGAATTTAAAAATTTAGTGCTGTCCTTTTAGAAAAATGAAAGCCATATTTTCTCGTTATAATAAAATGTTTTAATGTTTGGTTCTTGTTTAGAACTTGTTCTCGCTACCCTGGTGGTTCAACTTAATTTTGTATTCCTTTTATCTGTAATTTATTTACCTTTAAATCTTTTATCTTTCTTGGAAATAGCTGACAATACTGTTTTTCAGTTCAGGACTTTTTCATAATTACATTTTTATCCTTGAGGGAAAATTGTACACCTCATCAAATCTTCTGGCTCTGTGACTGAGTAACGTCAGCTTGCTGCTATATAACTTATGAATTAGGAAAAATCAAAGTGCCGTATGATTTCTGACAATGTGAAATTCTGTTACAAATCGAAGCATTTTATACAGAGTTTTGATATTATACAGTCAGTCAGTCTGGACTCTGAAATGTTCAAATCCAGGGAGAGGCCTTTACCCACTGAACCCAAATCAATCAATGCCTGTTTAATCACATTTTACATCTTCTGGTGCAAAACTATTCCTCAAAATTCACAACACAGTGCTGTGTTTTGTTTTCTATTTTCTTTATTTAACAGCAATCCTTTGTTTGTAAATTCAAGACTTTTCAGTAATGTGTTTTAGCCGGGCTGTTTTCTCACACTTTGCATGCCAGCTGGATTTTGTGGAGAGGTGTGATTGTGGCTAGCTTAGGAAGACCTGCCAAGTAGCTGTGATGATTCTTCCCTCTGGCGAGGTACCCAAAGGATACATATGGAAAAGCCTCTGTTAATTTTGGTACTCATCAAACTTCCTTCTCTTTTCCAATAGTTGTGATTCATATTGAGCTGACTGTTGCATTAGTCAGTTATTTTTCCTTTAGAGAAGCAAAAAGAGAATATTGTTGCATATGTTCACAGACGCAATTCTGACTCATACGTTTACTTCTGTGTACACGTAGAGCATACGAGGCCCTTCACAATCTGCTGCACGCTCGGCTTGATGTTCTCGGCCCCACTCACTTTCCTCCAGACATCTTACCCTGCAGCCACACTGGAATGCCAGCTCTTCTATCCACAGCATTTCAGGGGTGGCACACTGTGCCTTTCCTCATGCTCCTGCCTCCCAGAAATTCCTCATCTGGCCTCATTTTTCAAAGTCCAGCCTAAATATCACCCCTGTCCCTAGGTTGTACTGTGTTGTGCCTCACACCTGTCCTTCATTCCCTGCCTCTTCCAAGTAAAGAAGGTTTAAATGGTCCCTCATTAACAAAAAACACTGTTTTAGGCTGGGTGCGGTGGTTCACGCCTGTAATCCCAGCACTTTGGGAGGCCGAGGAGGGTGAATCATCTGAGATCAGGAGTTTGAGACCAGACTGGCCAACGTGGCGAAACCCCATCTCTACTAAAAATACAAAAATTAGCCGACTGTGGTGGTGGACATCTGTAATCCCAGCTACTTGGGAGGCTGAGGCAGGAGATTCGCTTGAACTTGGGAGGCAGAGATTGCAGTGAGCTGAGATCACACCAAGTGCATTCCAGCCTGGGTGACAGAATGAGACTCTGTCTCCAAAAACAAACAAACAAACAAAACCAATAAATACTGTTTTAGTATGTTATAGTTATTTGTTTTCACAGTGCTTAATACAACAATATGGTGATCAAGCTTCCCACTCAACATTGCATTGCTTAACCAACATCCATATATTTCAGTATGTTAAGTTTTCATTACTACATTGGTTAACATATTTTCTGACTTCTCTGGTAATTTCTTCTTTGATGCTTGGTTATTTGTGACTATATTGCTTAATTTCCAGATACTTTGGGATTTCCCATATTTTTTAAATTACTGATTTCTAGTTTAATTCATTTGTGAATTAAACCTATTCTGAAGTGATTTCAATTCTTTTAAATCTCTCAAGACTTATTTCATGGACCAGCAAATGATCTGTCTTTGTGAATATTCCACGGCACATGTGAATAATGTGCAATACGCTGTTGTTAGGTGCTATTTTGCAGAGTATCAGTCAAGATGTGTTGATTGGTAATGTTCATATTTTCTATATTCTTACTGAATATAGTTCACTAGTTCTACCAGTTGCAGAGAGAAGAGTGTTAAAGTATCCAATGTAAATATGGATTTTTGTCTATTTTTCCCTTCAATTCTGGTTTTTGCTTTATGATTTTGAAGTTTTGTTATTAGATGCATGCACATTTAGGATTGTTATAGTTTCTTGATGAATTGACTTCTTTATTATGAAATATTCCTTTTTACCTCGAGTAGTATTTCTTGTCTTAAAGTTTACTCTGATGCTACTATAGCCACTCCACCTTTTTTGATTAGTGTTTGCATGATATTTTTTCTTTTTATTTTTAACCTATAAGTATCATTCTATTTAAAATTAGTTTATTGCACACAGCATGGAGTTAAGATTTGTTTTTTATCCAGTCTGACACTTTCCAACATCCCTGCCGTATCTGAACCTGGTTCTGGTGCTTGTTTTGTCTCTTCAGATTGTGTTTTCTACTTTTTTATTTATGTATTTATTTTTTGAGATGGATTCTCACTATGTCCCCCAGGCTGGAGTACAGTGGCATAATCTCGGCTCACTGCAACTTCCGCCTCCCGGGTTCAAGCAATTCTCCTGCCTCAGCCTCCTGAGTAGCTGGGATTACAGGTGCCCACCACCACACCCAGGTCACTTTTTTTGTATTTTCAGTAGAGACGGGGTTTTACCACATTGGCCAGGCTGGTCTTGAACTCCTGACCTTGTGATACGCCCACCTCGGCCTCCTAAAGTGTTGGGATTACAGGTGTGAGCCACCGCGCCTGGCCTGCTTTCTACTTTTGAATATGCATCGTAACTTTTGTTGAAAGCTGAACATGCAGGTAGAAGGCACTGTAGTAGATCAGTCATTAGTGATGTGACGGGAAGGTGGAGTGGGAGGGGAAGTGTCCTGCAGTTCGATGATTAGGTTTCAGTCTTTTAATGAGCTTGTGTTTCTGTGGTGTGACCTTAGCAAGTGCTTTGGAGTCTCTCTCTTCTTTCCACATAGGTGGGACAGGATGGCCAGAGCAGTCTGAAGTTGTGTAATTTTTTCACTCCATATCAACAGCCAGATGGGGCTAGCTCTGGTAAAATATTTCCTTTTTAGGGCAGGCCTTGTTAAAAACAGCAGAATGCTCTGGGCATATTTCAAAGTAGTTATTTTTCTACTCTCTCTGTCAGAAGCATGAGGAGTTTTGCTATTGTTTGAATATCTCTGAACCCCCAACATTTGTGTGTTGAAACCTAATACTAATGGTATTGAGTTGGGGCCTTTGGGAGGTAATACGGTCATGAGGGCTTGTCTTCATAAATAGGATTAATACCCTCATACAACTTGTGGGAGTCCTTCTGTCCTTCCAGCATGTGGCGATGCAGAAAGAAGGCTCCATCTTCCAAGCAGAGAGCAAGCCCTCCTCAGACACTGGATCTGCCCACACGTTGTTCTTGCACTTCCCAGCCTCCCAGTGAACAATAACTTTTATTGTTTATAAATCACTCAGTTCAAGGTATTTTGTTATATAGCCCAAACAGACTAAAATAGACTTTTTCTCTAATATTCACTATGAGACTCTGGTGAGGCTGCTGGAGGTAAAACTCAAAAGTCTGGAGGTCTCCCTACTACTGCCCCACCCCAAGATTTTAACTCTCGGAACTGTCCAAATCCAGCCCGTAGCAATGTGTAGATTACAGTTCAGGGTTTCCTAGCCTAGTATTTGTTCCCATGAGGCTTCTGTTCTGGTGAGTGGGACTTGTCTGTATCCAGTGGTGTCTCTCTCCAGTTTTGAGGGCGGCAGTTTGTCCTATGAGCTCACTTCTCCGACAGATCTAGAAGAGTTGTTGATTATCAAGTTTTTCAGTGTTTTACTTATTGTTAGGAGACAGTGATGATTTTCAGGTTCCTTTTATGCTGGACTAGACATCGGAAGTCAATTTCTGACTTTTAACGAATTATTAGATGATTTACATGTATTGTAATTATTATTGTGGCTGGGTATAAATCTACCATCTTGCTGTTTGTTTTCTATGTGTGCCACCTTCTCCTTGTTCACCCTTATTATTTTCTGCTTCAGTTTCAATTGGTTATCTTCTAGTGTTCTGTTTGATGTCTTCTTTTAGCTCATTAGCTATGTTGCTTTATATTTAAAGTGGTTACTCTGGGATTGATAATATTATATTTCAGTTAACATAGTCTACCTTCAAATAAAATTATATTGTTATGCCATTTTACATATAATATCAGAAACTTACAACAGAAAATCTGTTTTTTGTTGCAGATGCTGTCTCAGATTAAATTAAGTATTTAAACATTTTTAGTGGTAGGGAGTGAATCTGTCTATAAAAGGAAATAGAAACTAAAATATAGTAAAGTAGTATATCAAAATCTAGTACTTAAATTGAAATTAATTGAATATCATAAAGTTTTATAATAGAATATAATACATTGAGAATAAAATATATTAGAAATAGCAGAACCCATTTGTACACAATAAGTTTTTAATTATATGATGAGTATTTTCATGTATTTTTTCACTAAAATTTAATAGAATTTATACTTCAAGCACTTTTCAATTTAGTTGAAATAATATTACTTTAAAATAGTATTTGCATTCCAAATATTTTTGAGGTCTCATACTTATTTTATCTTAAAAAGAAATGTATGTATATATTTAAGATATATATATGTAAATAAATAAATATATATATATATCCTCACCATGTAGTGTCAATGTAAAATTTCCTAAGTAACTTTACATTCCGAGTATATGGAGAAGGAAAGTTAATATCTTCTCTTCTCTACACTTATATCTCAGTCTCAAGTAGCCTGATTAAATCTTACTGAATAAGAATGGCATTGTTTACATAAACTAAAGAAGACGTCCCCACGAATTCCAAACTGCAGTCTATTCTGTGGACATTCTTTATGGTATTAAATCAAAACATTGAAAATTGCATTCCCACTACCACTTCTCATGCTTAATATGGCCTTGTTTTTGATCTGCAATCTAGATTTTCTTTCTCCAAGTGTGTGACATTTTATCTAAATGTTTACTGAGAAATGGTTTATTATGTTAGAAAGGGGTGAAATAAAGCTGTAGAAATGTAAAGAATCTGGGCAAAAAAGTAGAAGTACTTGTTAGTTCAGATTTCTGCCTAAAAAGAACCCAAAGTACAAATGTGTGCTACAAAATGTAAAGTAACACTCCAAGGTGACAGCATTTCAATTTTTTAAAAAATGAGGTTAAAAATATGAATTTGGGGTTGTTGTATAACTTAAGCAGTATTGTCAAATGAGTTAGATAATATGCCAAACAATAAAACAAATTTGTTCCTTGATTCTTACACTAAAGAAAGACAATGAACTCACTAAATGTCACACTGTAATCTAAGGCTACAGCTCAGTTTTCTTTTTTTTATTTTTACAAACTCTTCTGCCCTTCTAATTGCTCATAGATTAGACGAGCTTCACAGAGCACTTTGGGGTAATCCCTATATTGTGAGTCAGTGCTGTGGTTTTCAGAGAGGGCCAATTCTTCAGCTTTTAAGAGGGAGGGATTTATCAGTATGTTTTGAAGAGTCTACTATTCAACAGATCCAGGACCACATATGTAGTGACTAATTTGTAAACTCCAACCTTGGGTGGGCCCTGGGCCCTGTTCTATAATTCTTCCACGTCCTAGTCCATGAACCTTTGATGCGCCCTCAGTGGCTTGATCCAAAATCTCATGAATCCCCTTTGAGACCTCAAATGTTCTGTTCCCTGACTTCATTCACTTCCCCCTTTTATCCTCAGGTGACCCATTCCTACTTTCCAGAGAAAATTAAGCCTGTACAAACATACTTGTAACTGCTTCGATCCTTACCTTTGAATTGGATGGTGACATCATTGACTGAGGTGATCCCAGAGCCATCCCGCCCGCTGCTGGAGAAAAGAGGCTGCCTCTAAGCCACGTACGCTCCCGCTCCCACACCAGCTGCTGTACATTTCATCCCACAAAGAAGAGCCCATTTCTAGCCGCCTGCTTCACAAGGGGCCACCCTTTTCATATGGGCCACACTGCCTTGCCTTTAAGAAGAAACACTCAAACCATTTGGTGCTTCAGCTTCCAGGAAGCTTAGTTGTTAGGGAGACTGTCTCTCTCTCCTTGGTTGCCATAATGCTGGCATCTGCAGGAAAGCATGGTCAGCCAGTGGACCCATAACATCTGTCTTGAACTGGTTGCCCACTTCTCTTCAGGAAATAATCAGCACTGAGCACATTATGCTCACATCCCTCATTCCCTCATTCACCCAGAAACCAGGTCCCAGGTGGGTGTAAAAAGTAAAGTAGAAGTTCCTCTTCAAAGACTTTCCTCCCCGTCTAATTAGGAATAGATAGTAACTTCTCTTACAAGGAAAATTTATTCAAAGACCTGTGCTAACATTCTTAAATATCTGTTAGCCATAATAAAGAAATCAATGTACTTTATGTTCTCAGCTCCCACAGTTTAGCCTACATATTTGCCCTGGCATGCTTATACTTGTCCAAGCAAGCATTAGGTCATAGCCTGTTTCTCTTCCTTATTTGAAGGTGTGTTTACTTTCTCAGCATTCCACAAGTTACTTCCTCCTTTCTTTGTTCTCCTCTACTTTTGCCTCTTTTAAAAAGTTGTAAGTTGCTAGCCAATCGGGACAAATACAGAAAGTGAGGTCCTGTTCCAGCCACTGGAAACTGGACACAGCAGTAGGGTGGACAAGTTAGGTTATAAATGACCCTGTCTCCTTTGTTCAGTGTAGTCTTGTGGCAAAACTGCTGGCAAGTGTACCCTTTCTGCAGAAAGTATAAAAATGGCCTTGCTGAGAAAATTAAATTTATGTTGTTCTTTATGGCACCGAGGAACAAGCATTTCAAACACAGGCCATCCATTATCACGCAGGCCCTCAACCTTGTGCTATCTGTATATCCACTAACATGGCTGGATTTTCCATGTGTCTCTGTAGACAGCTTCTTAAATGCAAGCTCTGCCATTTGTTAGGATATTCTCTGAACTTTTCTTTCACCTTATTGCTCAGACTGAAACCTGGTTGTCCCTTGGAAACACTACTTCCCATGAATCCATTCAAGGGAGGTGCTTTCCAGGTCCCCCCAGGGCAAAAAGTGAGGTAGGCACTCTTCCTGTCTTTTTCTTACCTCCAGTAATTGCATTCTCATGCTTTGTTTTTCTGCTTATTACCATAGATGAATGTTTCCTGCTCCTAGGAGAGCCAATCTCTCCATTTGTATGCAGACTCACCCTCTTCTTATGGAAGAAAATCATGCCAGCAATTTCCCCCCTTTCTCTTTTATCAACCTTTTTTCTCTTTCTACTGCCACATTGACATCAGCTTGCCAATGTGCTGTAATTTTGGTCAGATAAGGAGAAAAAAACCCTAATCTTGTTTTGATATTGTCTTCCCCACCATTTCCCACTCTATTTCCTTACTTTTCTATAGAGTGCAGGGTTTTATTTTACGAGAGTTGGTAGACTTGCTTTTTTCAATTGCTCTCCCCCTTTTTCTCTCTCTCCTCATTTTCTTTCTGTAATTTCAAAGATCTACTTTCCATTATACATGAAAGTTAAAATAATAGTACGAGAAACTGCAGTATAGCTTATATTCAGACTCATGGTTTGTTTATGTTTTGCTCTATTATTCTATCATCTGTCCCTACACACACACACACACACACACACACACACACACACACACACAGACTTTGTTCTTCCTGAGTAATTTGAGAGTGAGTTGGAGATGCCATGTCCCTTATTCTGAAGCACATTATTGTATATTTCCGAAGAAAAAGAATATTCTCTTTCATAAGTGCAGTAAAGTTATCAAAATCAGAAAATTAAACATTGATACCACATTACTATCCAATACGTAGTCTACATTCACATTTTACCAGTGATCTCAATGCAGTCCAGGGTCATACGTCACCCATAATCATCATGTCCTGTTAGTAGCCTTTAATCTGGAACCATTTCTTAGGCTTTCTTTATCTTGGTTGATTTTGACATGCTTTTAAGTGACTCCTGTTAGGCATTTCCCTAGCATGGCCAATAACCTCCTCAATTCGAATTCCAGTGGAACTCCCCTTCTCTTCTGGTGGCAGCACTTCACACAGCTGACCACCGGTCCTCTTTGACACAAGTTCGTAAAGCCTGTCAGGGCCCCACAAGATGTTGGTGTCCCTCTCGTCTCCCTGGCCTCTCTTTTTCAGTTTTCTCTGCTGGTTCCTCCTCTGCCTCTTTCTTAATGTTGACTAGCCCCAAGGCCTTAGTTCTAGGTTATCTTCTCTTTACCCACACTCGCTCCCCAAGTCATCTCACACTGACTTAAGGGCTCCAAATACTGTCTACACACTAATCAGTTTTAAGTGCATATTTTCAGCTTAGCAGCATTGGCCTCAAGTGTCTAACTGCCGGCTTAGCATCTCCCTTGCTGCTGAAACCTTTCTTCTAGTGATGTCCAGATAGGCAATTCCAATATTCACTTCTCAGTCCTGCTTATATTGAATATTTCTGCTTCCTTTATTTCTGTTAACCAGCGCCTCTGTTTTAAAACTTGAGTTCTTTGGTTTTTGCCACATCAGCCTTTTGGGTTTTCTCCTATTTCTCTGTTTTGTTCAGTAGCTTTCAGGTCTCCATTTGTCCTCTCCTTCCTTCCTTCTCTTTCTATGAGTTTTGTCCTTAGCCACCTTTTTTCTTTAAACACTTTGGGTGATTTCAACCAGAATTTCTACTAACCACAATTTTTTTTTTTTTTTTTGAGATAGAGTCTCACTCTGTCGCCCAGGCTGGAGTGCAGTGGTGCGATCTTGGCTTACTGCAACCTCCGCCTCCTGGGTTCACGCCATTCTCCTGCCTCAGCCTCCCTAGTAGCTGGGACTACAGGCGCCGCCACCACGCCTGGCTCATTTTTTTTTTTTTTTTTTTTGTATTTTTAGTAGAGACAGGGTTTCACCGTGTTAGCCAGGATGGTCTCGATCTCCTGACCTCATGATCCGCCCGCCTCGGCCTCCCAAAGTGCTGGGATTACAGGCGTGAGCCACTGCGCCTGGCCTAACCACAAGTTTTATACTGACCATTTCCAAATATTTTTCTCTAGCTTCTATTACTCTGAACAATAAACTTGTATATCCAAATACCTGGTTGAGAGTTAAATAGCTACAGGGCAAAATGCTCCAAACTTAGAATCTTTTCTTACCAGCCTTTTAATTCCTCCCCATCTGAAATGTTGGTAAATTCTGTCTTCCACAGCCAGTCATTCAAGCAAGAAATTACGGCGCCATCTTGAAGTGTTCCTCATCTCCTGTGTAAAACTTAACATGTTTGGTTGGTTCTACCTCATTAAAATCACCTATTTCCGTCTCTTTCTCTCTATCCCATCTCCCTTAAACCAGGCTCTTAACATTGTACCAAGACTATGGGACAAGAGTCTCTTAATTTCCTGTTTCCTGTTTTGAAAACTTCACACATTGTCACTAGGATTAACCTAGTGATTGTTCAAAACATAGTTTTATTAGCAAAGCTAGTCAACAAAAACATTTTATCATTGAGAATGCTTTTATTTTAATACCGCATTATTATCTTATTACAAAGAGAGTAAATTTGTTTTAATTAAAATATAGTTTAGGAAGCTGAATTTCCATTCTTCATATTAAGAACAAATGTGCATTTGATTCTCTTTCACAAAATTGAGCAATTATGCTAAAATATCTAACAGTTGAATGTTTTCCAGAGAATTATTTCATTTAATTCTTAAGCAAATACATTTTTAAATGTAAGCTATGTTTAGTGTTATTTGTTTTAACTATAAAATATAATTAGTCTAATGTGCTTCCTATGAGAATATAATTTTTTCAAGAAGTTTTCTTTGAAGCTGGGCACAGTGGCTCACGCTTGTAATCCCAGCACTCTGGGAGGCCGAAGTGGGCAGATCACCTGAGGTCAGGAGTTCGAGACCTGCCTGGCCAACATAGTGAAACCTCGTCTCTATGGAAAATACAAAAATTAGCTGGGCATGGTGGCGTGCGCCTCTAATCCCAGCCACTTGGGAGGCTGAGGCAGGTGAATCACTTGAATCTGGGAGGCAGAGGTTGCAGTGAGCCAATATTGTGTCACTGTACTCCAGCCTGGGTAACAGAGCGAGACTCTGTCTCAAAAAAACCCCAAAAAACAGAAGGTTTCTTTGGTAGCATGAATAAAATAATTGAAATAATGAATTCCAAGAGACTGAGCCCAGCAATCTAAGTTTCATTTTATGTTTCCTTAAGAAAATAATCCTTCTGCTGAATAGTATTTGACAAAAATCTGCAAAGTTTTGTTTTCCTTATCCTCTAGATGTTTTTTGTTTTTTAAGAAAGAAAATAGAGCAGCACAAAATATCCGAGTGAACTAATGAAAAAAATCTCTTTCAAAATTGGTGTTGGTGTACAGAATAGGCAAATCCACAGAGACATAAAGTTGATTAGCAATTGCCAGGGCTGGGGGAGAGGCAGTGCAGAGTGACTGCTAATGGGGATTATGTTTCTTTTTCCTTCCTTCCTTCCTTCCTTCCTTCCTTCCGTCCGTCCGTCCGTCCTTCCTTCCTTTCCTTTCCCTTTAATTCCTTCCTTCTTTCCTTCCCTCCCTCCCTTCTTTCCTTCCTTCTTTTCCTTTCCGTTTCTTTCCTTTCCTTTCCCTTTAATTCCTTCCTTCTTTCCTTCCCTCCCTCGCTCCCTCCCTCCCTCCATTCCTTCCTTCCTTCCTTTTCTTCCTTTCCTTTCCTTTCTTTTCCCTTTAATTCCTTCCTTTGTCCCTCCCTCCCTCCCTTCCTTCCTTCCTCCCTCCATTCCTTCCTTCCTTCTTTTCTTCCTTTCCTTTCTTTTCCCTTTAATTCCTTCCTTTGTCCCTCCCTCCCTCCCTCCCTTCCTCCCTCCCTCCCTCCCTTCCTTCCTTCCTTTTCATTTCTTCTTCTGTCTTTTTTGACAGGGTCTTGCTCTGTCGCCCAGGCTGCAGTGGTGCAATCTCGACTCACTGCAACCTCTGCCTCCCAGGTTCAAGTGATTCTTCTGACTCAGTCTCCTGAGTAGCTGGGGCTACAGGCACCTGCCACCACGCCCAGTTAATTTTTGTATTTTTAGTAGAGATGGGATTTCATCATGTTGGCGAGGCTGGTCTCAAACTCCTGAGCTCAAGTGATCCACCTGCCTCAGCTTCCCAAAGTGTTGGGATGACAGACGTAAGCCACCATGCCCGGCCTGGGATGTTTCTTTCTGGGTTGATGGAACTGTCCTGGAATTCGATAGTGGTGATGTTTGTAATGCCTTATGGATATACTAAAAACCACTATATTGTACACTTTCGATGGGTAAATTTTATGGTATATAAATTACATTTCAATTTTAAACATTGGTTTTAGTATCGAAATATTGACTTCTAAAAGTGTCTTAAGCTTTTGCCACATTGACCGTCCATTCAGTGATGACGATGGGTCCCTCCTACGACCCACATCCAGAACGCAGAGTCATTAAGTGGGTTCAACAATCTTACAAGGGAGGAGGTGCACGCCGGTATTTTTGACCTCAGGGCAAGGCAGATACATTCAATTTCTTTATTTATCAAGTTGGGATAGTCATAAGCAGTGAAAGAATTATGATTATGAGTTGTTAATAAAAACGTGTAAGATTGATTGAAAGTGTAAGATATGTATATCCTTGGTGAAGTGGGTAGCATTTAATCATTTTTCAGGAAATCCTCTAATAGTTTAACTTCTGGGGATGTTACGAAATGGTATATCTGATCATTTTGAAAAAAAATCACTGGAACAATTTTAATGATACCTATTTACTTTTTTTCTAGAGATCTTGATTTCATAAAACATGTTTTCCTTTCAAGTGACATCCCATGAGATTTTGCTTCATATGAAAATTCTAGCTTATAACAGAACACATTAGGGGAGGTGAGTATTCATTTATATTATTCATATATATATATATACACACATACATATATATGATAAAGTCGGCTTCCCTGGGCCATGCTAGGTTGTGTGTCCTGTACCTCCTCACAAGCACGATTCTTCAGAAACAAATACAGTGTGTGTCGGAGGTGGAGTGGCACCCAACACTGGGACTCCCATTCACGTCAAGGACATTTGCCCTGAAATGCTGTGGCCATTTTACCACACACGGTAAATGTAAAAACACTTCAAATGAAATATGTGAAGCTTAATATCTTCCCTGCAATCTGAGCCTTTGTGTTTCACAAACTAAAGGATCTCACAGTATATTGCAACCTGTTTCCCAGCTCTCCTGCACTTCTGCCCCGCTCACTTCCCATCAGAGAGCTTTCCAGAACATGCTGTTGTCTTTCCAGACATGGGTAAAATCAACTACCATTCTTTTCTTTCTGTTTTTGTCTGTGAACCTGTTGATTATACTGAACACTATTTCTTTCTAATTTATGTTTGATGCATGAAAATATTAGCTATTGACGTGAATATTTGCTACTAATACTTAGCGAGGCAAAAGAGAACATCACATTTTTTATTCAAAGTTGAATTTGCTGTACACATCTATAGTTCAAATAAAGACAAAGAAAGATAATTTGATACTGGAACAAAACATCTTTGTCATCCCACAATATATTTTTTTCCAATGAAAAGACATGTACAAAGAAAATTTGTTTAATTTTAACGTGAAATATCAAAAATGCACCTGATAGCTAGCACCTCAGTTACTTTGGTATTCAAACTTTTGGAAGTTTAATCTATTCCAAGCAGACATAGACTTAAACATAAATTGAAGATTTCAAATAATATAGGAAAAAAGTCACAAATATGTATGCTTTCTTTCTTTATCACTGTGTTATCAATTAAATTGGTTGCCAATGATGTGGTAGGCATTGGACACATAGTAATGGACAGATAGAAACTATAGAGGACTCACAGAACCTCCCACAGGCTCTCAGAAAAAAGCCTATTGACTGCAAATTTGTCTTAAAAGTTCGTGTAATTGATTTAACAACATGATTTTCCTTTGCACTATTTAGTTCTTAGTAGGCTACAGTGAATGGCAAATTAAATGTAAAATACTTTGAGTGGACAAAATGTTAGAAATTGACATGTAAAAGGCCCAGCAGTCTGAGGCCACTTAACTTATGACAATAAGTTATGACATAACTATGAAAATATTCCTATTTTTGCCATTAATTTATTATAACTGTATATTTAAAAAATATTTGTCATGTTACTTAAGAACAAAGATCTAATATAAATAAGGCATTATAAAGTATTTTGAAAATGTTATCATTGAATAGTCCATTTTTATTACCCAAATTTCAAATTTGATGAAATTTATAATTTTAGATTTAGAGAAAACATTTTCAGAGAATTTTCTGCTCTATGCTTTCAATGAACCTTTAGATTTCTATTTTCTTTTGACCTTTTTTCAATACTGATTGCATTCCTGTTCTTAAATTAAAGTCCATACAATGAAATTTTCATGATGTTCTAGTTTGCTTAATTTAAAATACATGTTATTTTATGGATCATCATTTCTGTTGTTTTTCTCTGTGCAATATGTTTGTTTTTCTAAAATGGGCTTATAAACTACAATGTCAAGGTTGGTATATTTGTTGCTATTTCAGGATTTTAAGTTGACATCTCTGTATACAATTTTTTTTAACCTTCTCTTTTCCAAATCCCTTAATACTGTGCTCAGAACCCAAATGACTTTGAATACATGTTTGTTAACCAAGTACAAGTTAATCATGGCTAGGTCTTTTGAAAATGGAATACACTTTCCACAGAAAGAAAGCAACATATAAATGCTGAGTGCAGAAGAACCCTCTGAATCGTGAAAATGTGGCCCAGCAGGTGAGTTTTACATTTTGACCTTCGATGATTCCAGTCACTGGAATTGAACAGGTTGGGTTTTTGCTGAGCACAAAGCAATTTCTGTGGCAACTTTTTACACAGGGTCAAAGAGCAAACTAAAAAGCAGAAAGTGACTTTGTGTGATTTTCTGAGCGGCACAAAGACATCACTGAATTATTTCCCCTTGTATGACATAGGAAATGGTGAGCTCCATTGTGCCTCTTAGAATAGGCTTCTTAATTGTTCATGTAGCAATGGAAGGTGCTTGCCACACTTTTCCAGGCCTTCTTGTTTTATTTCCATAGATAATACTTGAATATCTAGAAAGACTTTTAGGTTCAAGTTTCAAAAGAGCTTATTTAAAGTTTTGAATATTCAGTGCCAATAGGCTTCCCTGTATCCTTCGGGTAATAAAATCTCTAGTGGTCTAGTAAAAGAGATGCATTTATTAAGATTTGTTACCTCTAGCTATAGGTTTGTGTTTTTTACCAGTTAATATTTAATTCAGTGCTAGCTTTTGTAAGATAGAGTAGAAAGTAGTGAGGGTGGAGGGATTGATAGGGAAAAGAATTACTGTAGCATACAAGAGGATGCAATGACACACCTGATTATGTGGAAGAGAAGTGAATGTATCAGGAGCCCAAGGAGGATCTCGCACATAACAGGGAGTAAATCATGCAGTTTTCCAAGGAGTGGAGAGATTTGAAATAGATCTTAATACACAGCCGTAATTGGATAGGCAAAGGGGAGACAGAGGAGCATAATTTGTACAGACACAGGGAGTGGAACTTAGTTTGTTCAAGGCCTTAGTGGTCAACTGGTACAACTCTTTGAGATGTACATGAATTGACTTTATTTCTGGGCTCATTTTTGGAGTTGTTTTGGTTTAAATGACCTTTAGAACCTCCCTTCAAGTCCAACTGGTCAAAAAGTGCTAGTGATTTTCTTTTTCTTTTCTTGTTTTTTTTTGAGTCTCACTCTGTTGCCCAGGCTAGAGTACAGTGGCGTGATCTTGGCTCACTGCAACCTCCACATCCTGGGTTCAAACGATCCTCTTGCCACAGCCTCCTGAGTAGCTGGGATTACAGGTGTGTGCCACCATGCTTGGCTAATTTTTGTATTTTAGTAGAGACAGGGTTTCACCATGTTGACCAGGTTGGTTTTGAACTCTTGATCCCAAGTGATCCACCTGCCTTGGCCTCCCAAAAGTGCTGGGATTACAGGCATGAGCCACCGTGCATGGCCTGATCTCTCTTTTAAACTGTCACTCTTTTTTTTTTTTTTTTTTTCCAATGGAGTCTTGCTCTGTAGCCAGGCTGGAGTATACTAGTGAGATCTCAGCTCACTGCAACCTCCACCTCCCGGGTTCAAGCGATTCCCCTGCCTCAGCCTCCCAAGTAGCTGGGATTATAGGCACGCACCACCACGTCAGGCTAATTTTTTGCATTTTAGTAGAGATGGGATTTCACCATGTTGGCCAAGGTGGTCTCGATCTCCTGACCTAGTGATCCCCCCGCCTCGGCCTCCCAAAGTGCTGGGATTACAGGCGTGAGCCACCGCGCCCGGTCTGATCTCTCTTTTGAACTGTCACTCTTCCATTCTTTCTTTTCCAGTCCTGTTGCTATCACTGGAGCTGTGGCTGTTAATGTCCTGTGCTTGGCTCCTAGCTTCTTGGTTTCCTGCCTCTAGTACGTCCCACCTTAAATATACCTTGCACACTAGTATACACATTAGATAAATGGTCTTAAAATGACTCCTTTTATCATATCACCTATCACAGCTTACGGAATTGTCTTAAAAGCCTAGGCTGTCATTTAAGGCTCTCAACATGCTGAATGAAACTGTAATTTCCCTATCAACTTCCCCACTCCCATAGGAACAGCCACCCTTAGCAAAGTGAGTCTGCATTTTTCTCGAAACGTATCGTGGCCGTTGGTAATTCTCTTCATGCTATGAATGAATTCCTGAAACGCACTCGAATTTCTTCATCATTCTAAATCTCACCCTTCGTCGAAGGCACAATTGTTTTTTTCTCCATGAAGTCATCCAAGAATATTCCATTAGTAGTGATTCTTACTTTTCTTAAGTCCTACAATGCTATTTAATTGACTTATATGGTACTCATTATATATGCGTTACACTGTCTAGTTAATTAAGTCTTTAATATTTGCTTGTCCTGTCCTGTCTCTGAATTATCTCCCCCAAGGTAAGTCCCAAAAATCAACATCTATTGGATTATCGAACAATACCTAACTGAACTCCGTACATACTAAGTGCTTAATGAAATACTGGGTTATTCAAGTGTAAAATGAGATTATCTCTTCTAAGGTGATACCAAATTTGGAGAACTTTGGAAAGTTCTTTTTGTTACCAATACATGAATAAATAGAGGTCAGTGCTTCTAAATTTTGATATCAGGATTCACAGCCTAAAATTTAACCCCCAATCATAAATACACACAAAACGTCTAATTATTCATCATCTAAAAGTGTACAATGCAAATGCAGTCAGCCTCAAACAGGAGAAAGGTCTTTGATCCTTAGCATTAGAGACGAAGAGCAATCCCCTGTTGTTACTGTCATTCTCCCTTCTTCTTCCAAACTTCTCATATGACCTCCTATGATGAAGGAACATCTCAATAGAAGCAGTATTTCTTTTCTTTCCACACAGTCATTTTGGGTAAAGAGCATGCAGTAGTTTGAATTTCCTTATTATCAGAAGCCACATCTACAATTCATTCATTTATTTATTCATTCAGCACTTAGGCCTGGAATGGCACCTATTACAGGCCAGGGTCTGTGGAAGAGGAGAGAGGCACAGGAGGGAATTACCCTTGTTAATGGCTCTTGCCCTTGTGAGCCCTGTCATGTAGCCATGAGTGGTAAAATCAACTAAGCAGTTGGCCATCACGACATCTAATTCATTATTTATATTTTAAAATATAAAATCCACTGCATTTTTGTATTTGTGATGTTATCATATCTTATGTAGAATGGACAAAAGATCCTAATTACACCTTGGAAAACAGTTACTCCCAAAGAGCGATGTGTAAGTGTTGTTGTCAGCAGGAATTGATTTGCACTGGTTTTCTTTCCCTTTCTTCTTAAACTCCATCAGTGGGTAATACAATTTGAAATACTTCAAAGAATCTACTCTTTGAAAGACCAAACCATAGGAACATTAGTGTCTACTTTTGGCAAAGCCTGGTCTTTAACTTGTTGAGTCAATTTTAAATATTTAAGTATGTGTGTATTACAGATAGATTGTGCTTTCCTATATTACAAACCATGTTCTTTCATACATTAGGCTTGGTGCCAAGCCAGCTCCTCCTTCTTCTGCTAGTTATCCATCTTTTATGAAACGTCCTGACTCACCTCTAGTTCCAGTCTTTCTGTGAAGCCTCTCTGATGCTTTCAGTACAAACGACTCTGCACTAGAGCACCCTTCCATCCATTAATTGTTTCATGGCTACGGCTTTCCTACCCAACCTAGTCATAGGACTCTTTGTGGGAAGAGACCATTTACCCATTGGGTAAAAGAAAAAAATTATTTACCTAACCTAGTGCTAGTCACATAATAAGAGGTCAGTACATATTTTTATTCACAACTAGTCCATAATTACATTAAGCCAAACAGAGTAGTTTGATATCATCAGCCTGTGATTCTGCTTCCTCAGGTATGGTGTGTTCAAAGAAGAAAGAAGCAAACCAAACAAGCAAGAAAGCAATGATAGAGGTGAATTTATGATAATAATAATCATCATAATATTCCTGTAACAATATTAATCTTAATAGAAGAGATTATTTTCTTCCCTGATGCAGAGATAACCAAAGATTTCAGTGAAAAGGGATAAAAATTTATTGTTTTGTTCTACTAAAGTGAAGCGATCAGCCAAAGGCAGAATTTCTATGAAACCAATTTGGTTTAGAAATTAACTATTATCTTCTTGCCCTTCTATACAATCTCAAGAGGTATTTCTTTAATGATCTGGCTTTAATATGGGAAGATACTAGGCTTTTCCAGATCTTTGTTAGACGGCAGATTAATATGAGCATGTACATGGGATGAAGGTGCCAGACGAAGCCGGCTGACATTGAGACTGGATGGCACTGCCCCACCTCCGCTGCCAGGAACATACATTTTAAATAGTGCCTGCTGTGCCAGGCGTATAACAAATCTGAAATCAATTTGACAAGCTTAATAGAAGCTTAAAGTAGAGCTGGTGAAAAAAGATCCCCAAACACCAAAAACATTGCTAGGCCAGAGCTTAGAGTTTTTGTGTAGCTTATTTGTGAATCTTGGGAGGCAGTTTAAAGATAGTTATTTCTCCTCTTCTCTTTATTTCTTTTCCATCATACTTTCCTCAATATGGCAGTAAATAAATAACTTCAGCATGAAAAAATATGCTTAAATACCTTATTGGGTTTTGGGAAGTATAAACCACTGATTTCCATCAAGGTAACTAAAAGATACACACACACACACACACACACACACGTATATATATGTTCTTGAATATAAAATATGACATATTTTATATATAAAACATGTGATCATAGCTCACTGAAGCATTGAACTACTGGGCTGAAGTGATCCTCCTGCATCAGTTTCCTGAACAGCTGTGACTACAGGCACGCACCATCATGCCTGGATAATTTTCTTATTTGTTTTGTAGAGACGGGGTCTTGCTATGTTGCCTAGGCTGCTCTCCAACTCGTGGCCTCAGGGGATCCTCCCACCTTGGCCTCTCATGGTGCTGGGATTACAGGCATGAGCCACCATGCCTGGCCACTTAAGAAGATGTTTTTTAGCCACTTCAGGCACTAAAAAGATAGGATCTCTATTAGTTCTAAATCCATGATGTACATGCCAAGTAGAATATACATTGTCCTCAGGGCCCACATATGCTCTACCTGTAAACTGTTCAGCAGTCTTTTGGTTTGCGATTATTTTACAGCATCCTAATTAGTATGGTTTGTTGGAAGACTCGTCTTGGCCAATATTTATACAGATGTCTATGCTTAGCCACTATCCAGTTGTGAACAAAAGTAAATCGACACTTGGTAAGATGTATGCAGTGTGGTCATTCATTCTGCATGCACTCAAACCATTCTGCAGCCTCACTGCGTGCATTATTTATAACTCTCGCCTATGTGTGGCTGATTTGAAATGAGCTCAGAGTCAACTGTTTACAGGCTAAGTCTCTTCATATAAGCTCTTGTGATAGAAAGGATGAATGAAGGCTGACAAAGTATTACTGGCAATAATGACGGATATGCTTCTGTGATGACTTGTTTAGAGACAGCTTTCCTTTAGTGCTGGGCCTCCACTCTTCATATGGGCATCGATATGTCATCAGTGTAGTTCTGAGGTTTGCTTCCGGGATGAACTTGCATTTGAAATTGGTGGGTTGTGTTTCTCTGGGGAGCAGTGGGAGCGGGTTGTGTTTCTCTGGGGAGCAGTGGGAGCGGGTTGTGTTTCTCTGGGGAGCAGTGGGAGCAGGTTGTGTTTCTCTGGGGAGCAGTGGGAGCGGGTTGTGTTTCTCTGGGGAGCAGTGGGAGCGGGTTGTGTTTCTCTGGGGAGCAGTGGGAGCGGGTTGTGTTTCTCTGGGGAGCAGTGGGAGCGGGTTGTGTTTCTCTGGGGAGCAGTGGGAGTGGGTTGTGTTTCTCTGGGGAGCAGTGGGAGCGCGTCTGTACCCACAAGGATGTTTCTGCTTAGCAGTCTACACCTGAGGCTCTGTCACAGCCGAACCACTTCAGCGACGTTACTTGTAGCCACCAGCTGCTCTGGTCCTGGGTCTAGGATTTTCTTTTTGTCGCCGGAGCTTAATCTTGGTTCCACATTTAATAGAGAATAATTGTAAAATATATGATATCTTTTTGTTTTTTATTGCATTCTGATGCTCTGCTGAAATAAATCATGTCATATGTATTTGTGTGTGCGTATGTGTGCCTGTGTGCACGTGGGTTCATCCATTTTGAAATCTGAAACTGTTGGTGTTCACTTCAATATGCAAAGCTTTGTGTGTGTGTGTGTGTGTGTGTGTGTGTGTGTCTTTTTGTTTTTTAAAAAACGAATCTCTGGGTCAGGTGATTGCATCCCTTTGTCTTCAGGAGGCGTGGTGTTTTTCTTTGTCTCAATGTGCTCCTTCCCCGGTCACAGAAATTTGGGAAACTGGAGCTGAAGCAAAGGGGTAGAGGAGAGGAGGGCAAAATCAGCAGAGATTATTAGCAGTGAAGAGCTCAAGAACAGTTCTGTTAAGTATTTGCATTTAATTGTGAACTTGAAGTAGAAATTTTAAAATCCAATACAAAAAAGACCCTAACAGGAGGTAGCTTCTGACTGTGTGTGTGGGGGTGTGTGTGTTACCTTGTCTCCTAGGAGTCATTCATGGACATCTGAATTAGTATTTTACATTTTCCTTTAAAATCATTTCCAATTAATGGAAATTTGAATAGTGTCTTTTTTTTCTACTTTTATAGCTCCTGTATCCACTCTGAGTTTCATGGTGGCTTTTGAATACAAACAACTATGTCAAAGATGTGCCATCCTTACAAAGTATCTGAGATATCTCAATTCTTGTAATTATGTACTAATATACGGGTTGTGGAGGGAATAATATAACACTTACACTTAATTGCTATGTGTATGGTAGGAATAAAAACAGACTATTGCACACATTATTCCTTTTCTGCCCCCAAGGGAAGTTTTAAAATGACCTTTTAAAACACTCTTGATATTATTTTATACTGTCTACCAACTTTTGAAAACCAGATCAGTGACTTACATCTGTAAGCATTGTCTTCAGCACAAAACACAGTGCCTTGCTCAAAAATTGTCAATGGCTGTAGTGTGAATGAATAAATGAGTGGATAGATGAATAAATCCATGTCTCTTGATCCAAGAAAAGGAGAGGCGAAAGCCTATGAGCAAATGAGATGCTAGTAGTTTTTCTAGGGTCAACTACTTCAATAAGCATGATATGAGCAGCTGGTCATTGATTTTTATCGCTGCATGTCCTAGATTAATATTTCTTAATTACAGATCCGTGGTTTCCACTCAGTGAATTCCTGTTTTAACTTTCCTTGCCCTCATTGTGTAAGAAAAGTCTCCAATGACATCCAGCTGCTCTTTGCCTAGAATTTTAGTGCAGAAACAAATTACATGCTTAAAATGGATTAGAATGTTTCACCATACATTGGCCTGGGATGAATATCCTGCTAGGAGCAGACGGCTCTAATTAGAACGTGCTCCTGTGGCAGGGAATTTGATTAGAGTTGAGAAAGTTATAAATTCTTCATGGGAAGAAACTGTCTCATAAAATTAAAAATTACCTGTATTTCATGGGTATTTTCTCTGCCTCTTCTCCCACAGTGTTGCTAATGCTAAACACTGTGATACAAAGGTGCATTAGTAAGCATGTAAAAATTAAGTTGGTTAACAGAAAATAAATTATAGCTATTTTAAAATCTTAAATCCAAAAATTAAGACAATGGTTAAAGACAGTGTTGAAATGCAGCATTTGTATTTTGCAATTGGTTTGCATATAATCCTTTTGTGACACACACACATATATATAAAAGCACCTCCTTTTTGTATTTATCCTCAAAAAATATGTGGATAGAAATGCAAATTAAAGCCACCAGACATCACCTCATACCTGTCATTGTGGCTGTTCACAAAAAACAAAAAACAACAAGTGCTGGTGGGGCACGGAGAAAGGGGCAACTCTCGCACACTGGTGGAAATGTAAGTTAGTGCATTAACTGTGCAAGTGTAAAGTAGTACATTCACTATGGAAAACAACATGGAAGTTCTAAAAAATTAAATATAGAACTACCATATGATCCAGCAATCCCAATTTTGAGTATAAACCTCTCAAAATTGAAATCAGGATCTTGAAGAAATATCTGCACTCTCACATTGATTGTAGCATTATTTACAGCAGCAAAGACATAGAAACAATCTAAATGTCCGTGAAGAGCTGAATAAAGAAAATGTAGTATATACAAAAAAAAATAGTATTTGTATACACCAATAACATTCAAGCTGAGAGTCAAATCAAGAATGCAGTCCCATTTACAATAGCTACAAAAAAAAAAAATACTTTGGAATACCTCTAACTAAGGAAGTGAAAGATTTCTACAAGGAGAACTACAAAACACTACCAAAGAAATCATAGATGACACAAACAAATGGAAAAACATTCCATGCTCATGGATTGGCAGAATTAGTATCATTAAAATGGCCTACTGCCCAAAGCAGTCTACAGATTCAGTGCTATTCCTATCAAACTACCAATGCCATTCTTTACAGAATTAGAAAAAAATTATTCGAAAACTCATATGGAACCAAATAAGAGCCAAAATAGCCAAAACAATCCTAAACAAAAAGAATAAACCTGGAGACATCACATTATCTGATTTGAAACTATATTGTAAGGCTACAGGAATCAAAACAGGATAGTACTGATACAAAAAACAGATACATAGACCAATTATAATAGAATAGAGGGCCCAGAAATAAAGCTGCACAACTACAACCATCTGACCTTTGACAAAGCTGACAAAAATAAGCAATGGGGAAAGGACTCCCTGTTCAGTAAATGGTGCTGGGATAACTGGCTAACCAAATGATTAAGATTAAACCTGGACTCCTACCTTTCAGCGCATACAAAAATTAACTCAAGATGGAGCAAGGATTTAAATGTAAGACCTTAAACTTTTAAAAAATCTGGAAGAAAACCTAGGAAACACCATTTTGGACACCAGCCTTGGCAAGGAATTTATGGCTAAGATCCCAAAAGCAATTACAACAAAAACAGAAATTGATAAGTGGGACCTAATTAAAGAGCTTCTGCACAGCAAAAGAAATTATCAACAGAGCTAACATACATCCTACAATATGGGGAAAAATATTCACAAACTGTATCCAATAAAGATCTAATATCCAGAATCCATAAGAAACTTCAACAAGTCAACAAGCAAAAAACAACCCCGCTAAAAAGTGGGCAAAGAACATGAACAGACACTTCCCAAAAGAAGACATACAAACAGCCAACAAACATGAAAAACTGCTCAACATTACATATCGTCAGAGAAATGCAAATCAAAACCACAATGAGACACTGTCTCACACCATTCGAAATGGCTATTACTAAAAAGTCAAAAAATAACAGATGCTGGTGAGGCTTGGAGAAAAGGGAACACTTATACACTCCTGGTGGGAATGTAAATTAGTTCAGCCACTGTGGAAAGCAGTTTGGATGTTTCTCAAAGAACGTAAAACATAGCTACCATTCAACCCAGCAATCCCATTACTGGCTGTATACCGAAACGAAAAGACATCATTCTACCATAAAGACACATGCCACGTATGTTTGTTGCAGCACTATTCACAATAGCAAAGACATGGAATCAACCTAGGTGCCCATCCACAGTGGACTGGACAAAGAAAATGTGGTGCCTACATACCCTAGAGCACTATGCAGCCATAAAAAAGAATGAAATCATGTCTTTTGCAGCAACATGGATACATCTGGGTGCCATTATCCTAAGCGAACAAATGCAGTAACAGAAAGCCAAATACCACATGTTCTCTGTTATAAGTAGGAGCTAAACACTGGACACTTGTGAACATAAAGATGACAAACACAGACACCAGGGACTCCAGAAAAAGAAAGGGAGGAAGGGGAGTGAGGGCTGAAAAACTAGTGGTTACTACGCTCATGGATCATTAATACCCCAAACTTCAGCATCAGGCTACAAACCTGCACCTTTACCCCTGAATCTAAAATAAAAGTTGAAATTAAAAAGAAAAAAAATGTAGTATATACAAAATATGAAATATTTTTTCAGCCTTAAAAAGAGACCCTGCCAGGCCAAGCGTGATGGCTCACGTCTGTAATCCCAGCACTTTGGGAGGCCTAGGCGAGTAAATCACCTGAGGTTGGGAGTTTGAGACCAGCCTGACCAACATGGAGAAATCCCGTTTCTATTAAAAATACAAAAATTAGCCGAGTGTGATGGCACATGCCAGTAATCCCAGCTACTTAGCAGGCTGAGGCAGGAGAATCACTTGAACCGGGATGTGGAGGTTGTGGTGAGCCAAGATCTCACCATTGCACTCCAGCCTGGGCAACAAGAGTGAAACTCTGTCTCAAAAAAAAAAAAAAAAAGAAAAGAAAAGAGATCCTGCCATTTGTTGTAACATAGATGAACTTGGAGGACATTAAATGAAATAAGCTGGGTACAAAACGACAAATAGTACATGATCCCATTTATGTCATGAATCTAAAATAATCAAATTCATAGAAACAGAGAGTCGAATGGTGGGTACCAGGGCTGGGGGGAGTGGGCAGCAGATAGATGTTGATCTAAGGGTCCCCAGGGTGACTTACACAGGATCAATAAGCCTAGAGATCGGCACAGCATAGTGCATGTAGGTAACACACCATATTATATATGTAAACATTTATGAAGAGGGTAGACTTTATGTTAGATGTTCGTATTATATATACAAAAAGAGAGGGAGGGAGGAACCTTGGAGGGTGATGGGTAAGGTTATGGCAGTGCTTCTGTTGATGATTTCAGATATATACTTATCTCCAAACTCATCAAGATATATTCATTAAATATATACTGCTTTTTCGTATGTCAATCATACTTCCATTAAAAAACAGAAAAAAGAAGGAAAAAAATGTGGATGGAAATGACATGTGACAATAATAGTAGTAGTGGTAATTGGAGCACTAAGTGATAGTATTTTGAATATGTTCCAACTTGCAGATACTCTGTTTACGCCGGTTCCTGTGTACCTCTGATACTTCCTTCTGCCCCAACTCCGGCTTTTTCTATGTAAATTGAGGAATTCAAGAGTGAAGGAAATTCTCTAGAATTCCCATACCCTAGCTTCCCTGCAATTGAAGAGCTTATATGTGAAGGAAGTGTCTATCTTACTTAAATGCATACCCAGGACATTTAAAGCAGATCCGGAAAGCCTTTAAGAACCCTGACACTTCAAGAATTTGGAGAGAAAAAGAAAACAACTAAAACCTACAGTTTCTCTGTGGAATTGGAGAATCCTGCTTTTCATCAGACTGAAGAGAATCTGACACCTTTCAGAAGCCTATAAATAGTGAATACCATATGCATTGACCAAGATAAAAGACGTTCCAGACGTTATCGTGCACCCCCCAGAATGATCGATTGGCCTCTAGTTCCAAATTATGGAATGTCAGCTCTTCACAGCTAACCCGGTGGTGAGGTGGTGTGGGGGTGCAGTCAGGGGCTGGGTGGGGAGGAAGGTGTTCCTGGCTGCCTGTGCTGGGCCTCCGCTTACCTGTGTCCTGTCAGCTGCTACCCCTGGCGTCTGCGCAACACCAGCTGCTTTCACTGCTTGTTATTCTCCCATTGCCAGAATGAGCCCTAGGGCAGTCATTCTCAATGGAGGATTTTGCTCTTTGGGGGACATTTGACAATATCTGGAGACATTTTTGTCACATGGGTTGTGTGTGTGTGCGTGCATGCTTGTGTGCTCACATATGCACGTGTGCTACTAGCGTCTAGTGGTAGAGGCCAGGGATGCGACTCAACATCCTACAATGCACAGGGTAGCCCTTAATGGCAAATAATTATCCAGCTCATAACATCAATAGTACCAAAGGTTGGAAAAAACCTTCTCTAGGTAGAAACAGCAAAGAATAATCATTTTATCTCTTTGTGGGAATCCTCTCTCCTCCCAAGAGCATCCTAGTGTTTGCTGCAAGTTAAATTATTTGGGAAACAGACTCTGAGATGAAAATGTTTAAGCAGGGTGTTTATTAGGAAATAAATTTTAGGATTAACACCTGCAGGAGGGAAGAGAAGAAAGCGACTGGCCCACCGTTGAGCTGAAATGAAGATCCAGCGAAGGACTTAGCCTAATCTACCGAGAGCTCTGGACCTGGAATGACCTTTCATAGTTGCCCCACGGGGTGAGTATGGTGGTTAGTCAGTAGCTGTGGGCTTGGGTGAAGCAGTATTCTTTAGCTGAAGCAATCCTCAAAGAGGACTGACAGCTGAGAGCCCTGTTCTCTCAGTACTCCCAGCTACCAGAGAGATAGTGCCTCCCGGAAAGGAGGATCCAGGTGGGGCACCCCACTGCCCTCCACATTTCCTGCAGGCCCCCATGGTGAGGCTGGCAGCTGATGCTGCTGCCACAGAGAGATCATCTTTATGGAGTTCAGATACTGACTCTAAGGTTCAGCTTTGTGATGCTTTAAGACCTTCAAGGTATTTCAAGTGCTGCTATACCTTGAATTAATGTATCCATGTACAAAAATGCAACCCTTTTTATTTTAGGGATACAGATATGCCCAAATTAAACTGGTGGATTACTAAGAAATAGGAAGATATAAGGCGAAGAAATGAAAATATATTTATTGATATGTTAAACTGTGGGAAAATATTTCAAAAAATGAATTTTGCCATTTATTTCTAATATTTAATTAATACATACTAACATCTCATATGATAATAGTTATTTTGGTCTTTAATTAAATCACATAGGATATTAAAGATTTCAACTCTGTCTCCTGAAGTGGGTATCATCTATTCATAATGAAACTTTGAGTATTACTATGTTACTCACATAAATGTACTAAAAATATGTTGACACTGAATCTATCTCAATGGGTAAAAAAGTAAGAAATACGTTGTTTTTGGTATACAGACATTTACAACCCATCAGGATCGTGAAAGGAGAATATAAAAAGTGACATGTATGATATTCTCCACGACCAGTATGAGTGTTGTTTGGGGGTTTAGAAAGGGGACTCACTGTGTTGGGTTAGGGTGATCAGAGAAAACGCCAAGGAGGAAGTATCCAGTGAAATGGACCTCAAGTGTAGACGGGCTTTTGACATGTAAAAATGGATGATACGGGAGGTTATCTGAGGCACAGGAAAGAGCAAAAACATGGTTTATACAGAGATGCACTTTTTGGAATAATGTTCCCTAGAGAATCGCCTTTTCTTCTACTTGACCTATCTGCTAAAAAGAAGAAACCTCAAGAAGAAGTAGTTTGACAGTTTTAAATATTTACTATAAAAATATACTTTCTTTGAAAGCCTATTTCCTCCATCATTACAGATTTGTGCTTCAATAAGTAATTGTATTTTCTTAAATCCTTGTGAATGTTATGATTAGATATGGAACTGGAACTGGAGAGGGATTTTTTTTTTTTTTTTTTTTTTTTTTTTTTTTTGAGACGGAGTCTCGCTCTGTCGCCCAGGCTGGAGTGCAGTGGCCGGATCTCAGCTCACTGCAACCTCCGCCTCCCGGGTTTACGCCATTCTCCTGTCTCAGCCTCCTGAGTAGCTGGGACTACAGGCGCCCGCCACCTCGCCCGGCTAGTTTTTTGTATTTTTTAGTAGAGACGGGGTTTCACCGTGTTAGCCAGGATGGTCTCGATCTCCTGACCTAGTGATCCGCCCGTCTCGGCCTCCCAAAGTGCTGGGATTACAGGCTTGAGCCACCGCGCCCGGCCAAAAGAGTCGACGAAGGTGGGATTCGAACCCACGCGTGCAGAGCACAATGGATTAGCAGTCCATCGCCTTAACCACTCGGCCAAATGGAGAGGGATTTATAAGAGATAAAGGGTTTTGCTGGCAATTAAACATGTATCAGAGCCCCAGCTCAGGCATCGTCAGGGTGGGTCAGAGAGAATGAGTTAAGGTCAGGAAACCAGGCCGGCCTAAAAGTCAGGAGAACGGCAAGTGTCACAATATGTGAATAAGACTTGTTTATTTAGGAAATCTGTACAAAGAAATACGTATCAGGTTTGAAAAGCAGATACTAGTCTATGGGGTCCACAGAAATGTGGTAAAAGCACTAGTAGTCAAAGATACTAACCTATTCTACATTTGAGAGTATTCAACTAACCAGTTGTCGTAAAGCCTCGCTGGAGATTCAGCAGTGGGCAGTCAGCAAATGTGCATGAGAAGCAGTGTATTCATTCCGGAGTCCAAAACAGAACATATGGCGAGGAGAAATGGAAGAGCAATATATTCAGGAAATAAGGGGAAACATTTGCAGGCAAGTAGTCAGTTATCAACAACAAGGCTGGAACCAGGTATCAACCCAAAAAAAAAAAAAAAAAAAAAAAAAAAAGACAATAAACTAGTTTCTCACCAAAATGAAGTTCTAAGCATCTGATTTAAGGCTGAAATAATGGGTTGCTGGTCTAGGACAAATAGACCTGGGCCTGAGCTCAAGTCTCCTGGTAGACAGGCTCGAAGACGTCCCCAGTGATTTCTGCCTCCTGGTATTCACACTGCTGTGATCCCCTTCCCATAGCTGTGGGTGGCACCTGTGACTTGTTTCTAACCAAAAGAGTACAGCAAAGGTGGTAGCATGTCACTTCTGTGATTATGTCACATAAGATTTTAACTCTTGCCTTCCTGTCCCACTCTCCCTATTGCTGCTCTCCCATGCTGGCTCAGATAGAGTAATGCTGCCATCTCAAGAAGCCCACATAGCAAGGAGCCAATGGCAGCTGCTGGGCAGCCACCAGCAAGGACCTGAGGTCCTCAGTCTGATAGCCTGCGAGGAACTGAAGCCTGCCAAAATCCCAGTGAGCTTGGAGGTGACCCTCGGATGAGAACCCAGCACCATCAACACTGTGATGGCAGCCTTGTAAGATATGCCGAAGCACAGGAGGCTGCTAAGTGGTGTCCAGATTTCCACCCATAGAAACCTGAGATAATGAATGTGTGCTGTCTGAAGCCACCAAGGTGTGGTAATTTGTTGCACAGCAATAGATAACTAACATAGGCATCGAGTTGCTGGTGGTGAAGCTAAGTGAATAGAGGAAATTTAATGGCCTTGAAGGCAAAGGTTGGTGAAAAGAGACAAATGGACAGAGTTGAGTCCTCTCTGTATGACAGTCACTGTCGCAGCAAGGGGACAGGACACACCAGCTCCCCAACCCTTTTCTTCTCTCTCTCTCTCTATTCCTGCTGGGATATCTCCATTTTGTGGTGTACACCTTCTGAGTGCAAGGTTGTGAATCAATGAAAGGGTAATATAAGGAGGCCAAGGTCTCCTTTTAGACAAATATTGGGTCCAGTTTCAGTGCTATTACATGGAAATAGAATTTTGGGTTAAATCCAATTGTGTAAAATCCAGTTGGAATTGTTGGAGCAAAAACAGAATTTAAAATTGAGAATCAGAAACACGTTTAGTGTTCTTCGTGAATTTAAAAATAAGCCTTTTGTATGTTTGTAAGTCCTCACATTTACTTGATTCCAGTTTTGTTTTTCCTCTCTACTCTTTAGTGGAATCAGTTATTTTTCATGTAGGCACCTCGAAGAGCAATGCAGAGTCTTGATCTCCAAAGATCCTACACTCTAATAGCTTACTGCAGAAAAATGTGAAATGCTTTTGCTTTCTCCATAAAACAATACTGTGTTTTTGGAAATTGATGGAAATGAGGAGTCTATTAGATGCTACCACAAGGTCTGAGATTTAAATTATATTCCTTGTTCTTCCGCTGATTCATTTTGTGACCTTGGTAAACTCAGCCCTTTTTGCAATGTGTGTTTGCTTTCAGAAATAAAATGTTATGTAAATAGAAAAGGTTTTAGAAAAATTTTCAGTGTATTGTAATGTTTGAATACCTATTTGAAAAAGTTTTATCTTAAGATCTAACATAAGACCAATAACCATATATATCATATTAGTTCTGTGTTATAGAACTTTGTGTTTTTTTATATTAATAACTATTTCTAGGTGCCCAAGATTAAAAGCTCATTTCTTTTGTTTAAAATTTAGTTACAGCAGTGAAACATGTCCTGTGCAATGTAGAATTGTGAATACTTAGAAATGCTGGGCAATTAGATTTTTTAAAATTGTCTATTTTTATAAATATTTTTTCCAATTTTATAATAAGTATCTTAATTAGACATCTTAGTATGTTTGTAACTTTTTACTCTATTAGAGCCTGCTTTTGTTTATAGCAAACAGGCACATTTTGCAGTATTGGGATATTTTGTATAAGATTAGAGAAGAGGAAAAAGAAAATGAAACTAGAAAACCTAAATTAAAACTTTGACTAAATCAAATCAGAAGTCATTTTTCACCTAAAATAAAAGGCCTTTCTGTTGCAACAAACAAAATTTGGTAAGAAATCTATAGGGACAAATAACTTCTTTTCAAAGTATAGTGCAATTGACATTCAATGTTTCTGGAAGTTGGTTATAAACAACTTCAAACAAAATGCTCCAGTGACTTAGGCTCTGGTAGACTTTAAATGGTTTTGTTGCACAGAGTTCTTGCAGACTGATGACTGGAGAATTCTGAGATCGTGTCTTGAGAAGTCAAGATAATGTGTACGCCTACAAGTTACTAGGGGGAGGAAAAGAGGAAGTGGAAATAGTTAAACTAATAAAAATTATTATTGAAAAGGAGGAGCTCTTCCTTAACTCATTCTATGAGGCCAGCATCATCTTGACACCAAAACCTGGCAGAGATACAACAAAAAAAGAAAACTTTAGATCAATATCCTGATGAACATCAATGCAAAAATCCTCAACAAAATATTGGCAAACTGAATCTAGCAGCACAGTAAGAAGTTTATCTATCACAATCAGGTAGGCTTCATCCCTGGGATGCGAGGTTGGTTCAACATACACAAATGAATAAATGTCATTCATCACATAAACAAAACTAAAGACAAAAACCACATGATTATCTCAGTAGATGTAGAGAATGCCTTTGATAAAATTCCACATTCCTTCATGTTAAAAACTCTCAATAAACTAGATATTGGAAGGAACATACCTCAAAATAGTAAGAGCCATAAATGACAAACCCACAGCCAGTATCATACCAGAGGGGCAAAAGCTGAAAGCATCCCCCTTGAAAACCAGCACAAGACAAGGATGCCTGCTCTCACCCCTCCTATTCGATATAGTATTAGAAGTTCTGGCCAGGACAATCAGACAAGAGAAAGAAATAAAGAGTATTCAAATAGGAAGAGAGGAAGTCAAATTATCTTTGTTTGCAGATGACATGATTCTGTATCTACAAAACCCCATTGTCTCAGTCCCAAAGCTTCTTAAACTGATAAGCAACTTTGGCAAAGTCTCAGGATACAAAATCAATATGCAAAAATCACTAGCATTGCTATACACCAATGTCAGGCATGCAGACAGCCAAATCAAGAATGAACTTCCATTTACAGTTGCTACAAAGAGAATAAAATACCTAGGAATGCAGCTAACAAGGGAAGTGAAGAACCTCTTCAAGGAGAACTACAAACCCCTGCTAAAGAAGAGAGACAAACCCCTGCTAAAAAAGAGAGGACACAAACAAATGGAAAAACATTTCATGCTTGGATAGGAAAAAATCAATATTGTGAAAATGGCCAAACTACCCAAAGCAATTTATAGATTTTTATTTCTAATTCCAATGCTATTTCTATTAAACTACCATTGACATTCTTCACACAATTAGAAAAATGTATTTTAAAATTAATATAGAACCAAAGAAGAGCTTGAATAACCAAGGCAATCCTAAGGAAAAAGAATAAAGCTGGAGGCATCACGCTACCTGACTATACTACAGTGCTACAGTAACCCAAATGGCATGGCACTGGTGCAAAAACAGACACATAGACCAATGGAACAGTATAGAGAGCCCAGAAATAAGATGTCACACCTACAACCATCTGGTCTTTGATAAGCCTGACAAAAACAAGCAATGGGGAAAGGATTCTCTGTTTAATAAATGGTGTTGGGAGAACTGGCTAGCCATATGCAGAAAATTGAAATTGGGCACCATATACAAAAGTCAACTCAAGATGGATTAAAGATTTAAATGTAAAACCCCAAACAATAAAAACCCTAGAAGAAAATCTAGGCAATACCATACAGGACATAGGCACAGGAAAAGATTTTATGATGAAGACACCAAAAGCAATTACAACAAAAGCAAAAATTGACAAATGGAATCTAATTAAACTAAAGAACTTCTGCACAGCAAAAGAAACTATCAACAGAGTAAGCAGACAACCTACAAAATGGGAGGAATTTTTCACAATCTACGCATCTGACAAAGGTCTAATATCCAGCATCTATAAGGAACTTAAACAAATTTATAAGGAAAAAAACCCTCCATTAAAAAGTGGGCAAAGGAGATGAACAGACAACTCTCAAAAGAAGACATACATGTGGCCAGCAGACATATGAGAAAAAGCTCAGCATTCACTGATCATTAGAGCAATGCAAATCAAAACCACAATGAGATACCCTCTCTTGCCAGTAAGAATGACTTTTATTAAAAAGTCAAAAAACAACAGATGCTGGCAAGGTTGTGGAGAAAAAGGAGCGCTTTTACACTGTTGGTGGGAGTATAAATTAGTTCAACCATTGTGGAAGACCCTGTGGTGATTCCTCAAAGACCTAGAGAGAGAAATACTATTTGACCAAGCAATCCCATTACTGGATATACACCCAAAGGAATATAAACCATTCTATTGTAAAGACACATGCATGTGTATGTTCATTGCAGCACTATTCACAATAGCAAAGACATGGAATCAACCTAAATGCCCATCAATGATATACTGAATAAAAAAAATGTACATATACACCATGGAATATTATGCAGCCATAAAAAGGAAGGCGATCATGTCATTTGCAGGGACATGGATGGAGCTAGAGGCCATTATCCTTAGCAAATTAATACAGGAACAGAAAACCAAACACTGCATGTTCTCACTTATAAGTGGGAGTTGAATGATTAGAACACATGTATACATAAGAGGGACCAACACACACTGAGGCCTATTGGAGGGCAGATGGTGGGAGGAGGGAGAGGATCAGGGAAAATAACTAATGAGTACTAGGCTTAATATCTGGGTGAGGAAATAATCTCTACAACAATCCACAATGACACATGTTTACCTATGTAACAAACCTGCCCATCCTGCACGTGTACCTCTGAACTTAAAAGTTAGAAATGTAAAAAAATTATTATTAGCAAAAAACAAAAACCAAAAAAATTCATTGACTTTTAATGTGAAAGAGCATTATTTTTAAAATACTTAGCATTATTTGAGGAAATAATTTTAGATAGAATAAAGTTACATATATTTTATCCAGTTTGTACTTATACGTACAGTCATGTGCCAGTAACGTGTTTTGATCATCAATGGACCACATATATAATGGTGGTTCTGTAAGATTATAATGGCACTGAAAAATTTCTGTTGCCTAGTGACATCGCAGGCATCATAAGCTTAGCATGATGCATTAGTCCTGTGTTTGTAGTGATGTGATGTAAACAAAGCTACTGTGCTCCCAGTCATATAAAAGACTAGCATGTACAAACATGTACAAAAGACTAAGTTACTGGTTTGTGTATTTTACTGTGTTAAACTTTTTATTGTCATTTCAGAATGTACTCTTTCTACTTATATTAAAAAGAGTGAACTGTAAAACAGCCTCAGGCAGGTCCTTCAGGAGGTATGCAGAAGAAGGCATTGTTACCATAGGAGATAACAGCTTCATGCATGTTACTTCCCCTGAAGACCTTCCAGTGGGACAAGATGTGGATGTGGAAGACAGTGATGTTGATGATCCTGACCTCATGTAGGCCTAGGCTAATGTGTGTGCGTATGTCTTAGTTTTCTTTTTTAATTATAAAAGTAAAAAAAAAGTTTGAACACAGACAAAAGCTTATAGAATAATGATATAAAGATAGAAAATATTTTTGTACAGCTGAACAATATGTTTGTGTTTTAAGCTAAGTGTTATTACAGAAGAGTCAAAAAAAAAAACAAGTTTATAAATAAAAAAGATACAGTAAACTAAAGTGAATCTATTTTTGAAGGAAGAAATTTTAACAATAAATTTAGTGTAGTCTAAGTGTACAGTGCTTATAAAGTCTACAGTAGTGCACAATAACATCTTAGGCCTTCACATTCATTTACTGGTCACCAACTCACCAAGAGCATCTTTCAGTCTTACAAGTTTCATTCATGGTAAGTGCCCTATGCAGGTGGACCATTTTTGATCTTTTATACCATATTTTTACTGCACCTTTTCTATGTTGACATATGTTTAGATACACAAATACCACTACGTTACAATTGTCTACAGTATTCAGTACAGTCACATGCTGTACAGGTTTGTAGCCTAGAAGCAATAGCTTGTACTAGATAGCCCAGGTGTGTAGTATGCTATTCCATCTAGGTTTGCATAGTATGCTCTATGATGTTTGCACAATTGTGAAGTTGCCTAATGATGCATTTCTTAGAATGAATCTCCATCCTTAAGTAAAGTTTGACTGTAGCTTATATGAAAAAATTTAAAATCAAGTAAGATAAATCTATGTAATATATAAGTAATTACACTACAAAATTAAATTAAGAGAGGACATATAATAAATATATTTATATACAGTTGATTCTTGTCATTTACTGTAGTTATGTTCTATAAAGTTACTGCCAATACTGAATTAGCAAACGTGGTGTCATTGCTCCTCGGGGAAATGCTGATAGATACAGATGCAGATAGAGATATATCCACATATCCACATATCTTGACACAGATGACATGATCATAAATCCTAAAGATGACTAGATTCTATTTTCTTTTCATATTTTCGAGAATTTCTAAAATTCTGTTTTAGAAAAGAGAAAACAAGGTTCAGAAGTGTGATTTGCCTGAGGCAGTTCCACTGACCCGTGTCAGACAGGCACAGGGCTGGAGCTTCTTGCACTAGGCTGCACTGCCCCACCCAGCTCCATCCTCTGGTCAGCTCCGAATGAAACTAAAACAAGAAAGCACAGGCCGACTGTTGACCTTGGCTTGGGACCTGTGCATAAGGGGACTCAAAATTTTCCTCTCTCAATTAATGTACACAAATCACTAGCTCTACTATACACCAACAGTGACAAGTTGAACATCAAATCAAGAGCTGATCCCCTTTTACAACAGCTGCAAAAAATAGAATAAATAAAATACTTAGGAACATACTTTAAAAAGGTGGTGAAAGACTTCTACAAGGAAAACTACAAAATACTGCTGAAAGAAACCATAGACAACACAAACAAATGGAAACACATTCCATGCACATGGATGGGTAGAATCAGTATTGTGAAAATTAACATACTTCCAAAAGCAATCTACAAATTCAATGCAATTCCCATCAAAATACCACCATTATTCTCCACACAACAAGAAAAAACAATCCTAAAATTCATACAGAACAAAAGAAATAGCCCGCATAGCCAAAGCAAGACTATGCAGAAAGAACAAATCTGGAAGCATCACATTACCCTACTTCTAAACCATACTATAAAGCCATAGTCACCAAAACAGCATGATACTGACATAAAAATAGGCACATAGACCAATGGAACAGAATAGAGAACCCAGAAGTAGTCCCAAATACTCACAGCCAGCTGATTTTTGACAGAGCAAACAAAACCATAAAGTGGGGAAAAGACACCCTATTCAACAAATGATGCTTGGATAATTGGCAAACCACATGTAGAAGAGTAAAACTAGATCCTCATCTCTCACCTTATACAAAAATCATTTCAAGATGGATCAGAGACTTAACTCTAAGACCTGAAACTATAAAAATTCTAGGAGATAATATCAGAAAAACCCTTCAAGATATTGACTTAGGCAAAGACTTCATGACCAAGAACTCAAAAACAAATGCAACAAAAACAAAGATAAATAGATGGGACCTAATTAAACTAAAAAGCTTCTGCAGAGGAAAAAAAAAAAAATCAAAAGAGTAAACAGACAACCCACAGAGTGGGAGAAAATCTTTGCCATTTATATGTTCAACAAAGCACAAATAGTCAGAACCTACAAGGAACTCAAACAAATCAGCAAGAAAAAGTGGGCTAAGGACATGAATAGACAATTCTCAAAAGACGATACACAAATGGCCAACAAACATATGAAAAAATGTTCAACATCACTAATTATCAGGGAAATACAAATCAAAACCACAATATAAATCAAAATCACTCTGGCAAGAATGGCCACAATCAAAAAATTAAAAAACAAACAGATGTTGGTATGGATGTGGTGAAAATGGAACACTTTTACACTGCTGGTGGGAATGTAAACTAGTACAACCACTATGGAAAACAGTGTGGAGATTCCTTAAAGAACTGATTTCTAAAAGTAGAAATACCATTTGATCCAGCAGTCCCACTACTGGGTATCTACCTAGAGGAAAATAAGTCATTATAGGAAAAAAGATACTTGCACATACATGTTTATAGCAGCACAATTCGCAATTGCAAAAATACGGAACCAGCCCAAATGCCCATCAATTAACAAGTGGATAAAGAAATTGTGGTATAAATATATACCATGGAACACTATTCAGCCATAGAAAGGAACAAAATAATGGCATTCGTAGGAATCTGCATGGAATTGGAGACCATTATTCTAAGTGAATAACTGAGGAATGGAAAACAAAACATTGTATGTTCTCATTCATAAGTGGCAGCTAAACTATGAGGATGCAAAAACATAAGAATGATACAGTGAACTCTGGGGACTTGGGGAAACGGTGGGAGAGGGGTGAGGGATAAAAGATTACACGTTGGGTACAGTATACACTGCTCACTTGATGGGTGCACCAAAATCTCAGAAATCATCATTAAAGAACTTATTCGTGTAACCAAACACCAGCTGTTCCCCCAAAACCTACTGAAATAAATAAATAAATAAATAATTAAACAAATTGCCCTCTCTGTGCATGTCCATAAATGACCGGGAAAGCACTTGGGAGTATTGTTTTGAGGGTTACAAATACATTTTAATGAGCAGGCAAATTCATAAATCTGGAATCTGCAAATAATGAGGATGGACTGTAGTTAACCCAGGGAGATGTAAACTATACTAATCAGTTCAGCTCAGGCTAATCATGGGTTAATCAGAACGAATGTCAGCAATAAGTAACTGGCAAGGCTGTATTGGCACATGCTGGCTAACATTCTGTTACTCCAAATTGGAAATGTCCCAAAGCTTTCAAAATCATATTATCTGATTTTCCATGTATGATTGACTTTGTACTAACTGCTGCACAGATCAGTTCTGCGTGTCTGTTAGAGATCTACTGGGTAACCTTTTTCCTTGGTTTTCAGCTTTGTGCAAGTGCTTTAAGACTTTGCCCACTTAATGTTTGATGTATAAACCCACTAAAATTATATTAAGATAATATTTTTTCTCTTTTACTATCCAGCTCCATAGTTCTTAAATTATTTTCATTTAAAATATTTTAAAAATTGTATTTGGATGAAGGATGATAATACTTACAAATATCTGAAAATAACTAGTGTGTTAGTCCATTTGCATTCCTACACAGGAATACCTGAGGCTGGGTCATTTTTAAAGAAAGGAAGTTTATTTGGCTCACAGTTCTGTGGGCTGTACAAGCATGACTCCAGCATCTGCTCAGCTTCTGGTGAGGCTTCAGGAAGCTTCCGCTCATGGTGGAAGGCGAAGGAGGAGCAGATGTGTCACATGGTGAGGGAGGAAGCAAGAGAGATGTCAGGATGTTTTGAGCAACCAGCTCTTGTGTAAACTCATTACCACAGGGAGGCATCACACCATTCTGAGGAATCCACTCCCACGAACCGAATACCTCCCACTAGACCCCACCTCCAACACTGGGGATCACATTGCAACGTGGGATTTTGAGGGAACAAATATCAAACTGTATCAACTAGGCTTTAGCATAAATATCTGTGAATCAGCTAGGGTGTTGCTAGGGTTTAAGTTCGTCATCCAAGGTTCATGGGTTAGAAACATCTTCAGTGTGGAAGTGTGGAAAAGTGGGACCACTACGAGATGCTTAGGTCATGAGGGCTTCCCTCTCATGAATGGATGGATGCCACTGTTTCTGGAGTTAGTTCCATGTAAAAGGATGAGCGTGGCCTCCTTTTCTCTCTCCCACATGATGCTTTCTGCCCGGTTACGACACAACAGAAGTCCCTCACCAGATGCAGATGCATTTTCTCAGTTGTGGACTTTCCAGACTCCAAACTTTGAGCCAAATAAGTTTCTGCTGATTATAAATTACCTAGTCTGTAGAATTTCGTTGTAGCAGCACATGAACTAAAATAGGTCTAAACCTTCGGATGCAGGGAACTGAGGTTGGTTGTTCCACTTTATATTCATGGTTACTTTAAGTGGCCTGTGATTACTCAGATTAATCTAGAAAGTGCTTTTGATTTTTTAAAGTCTGAGGTACAGCAATAGCATTTATTTAATTCATATTATTCTACAGGTTAATTTCAATGACATTTAAAAATTTTCCACGTTTACAAAAAGTTGTACTTCATAAATCTTCAAGTGTGGAGAACTAATTTTCTCTAAACATTAAATACTAATGGTTATTACCAGATCTATTTGTAAAAATGAAGTACAAAATTTACAAATAAACTGTCATCAATTTATTAATATTCTACCTTAACATTTTTCTCTTGATAGTAGGTGTTTGTAAATTCTTATCTTACAGTCTCCTTTCCAGTAAAATTTTTTTCTGATGTCATAATTTTTATTTCATACATTCAATTTAGCAGATAATGTATTCAAGAAATAGATCTGCTGTAAAGTGAGTAAGAAGTCCCAGGACAGGATTTGGTGCTTATAAAAGGAAGACGGGCACATCACTCATCATGTACAAGGGGTCTCTCCACTCAGAAAGGGACGAGGCATACAAAGGATACAGTTATTGGCTGATATTTTATTTGCATTGATAAAATGCAAACAGTGCACCAAGGAGTTATAGTATGGAAGCATCCTAGAAATGATTCTCCAGTGATCTGAAAAATAACCAGGAATGCTGGTTAGCCTAGTAATTCCAAATACACAATGTATTTCCATTATCCAAAACTATATAGATGGTAACCTGGTGAATGAGTACCTGTCCTGGATTATCAGATTCAGGGCAATGGAAGTAAGCCTGGAGCCCCCTCCTACCTCCTGTACTGAATGGGTTATAGCTACAGTTCAGATTGTAAGGAAGGCTTGCCCATACAGATATTTCCGTGGGGTCTAGTCAAGAGAGTTCTCTCCTGACTCTGTGGCCTTGGAGAGTAAGCAGTTTCGGATTTTATTTTTATTTATTTCTATGTTTATTTTTACTTTTTTAAAGAGACAGTCTCACTCTGTGGCCCAGGCTGGAGTGCAGTGGCGCAGTCTTGGCTCACTGCAGCCTCAAACTCCCGGGCTCAAGTGATGCCTTAGCTTTCCAATTAGCTGGGAGTACAGGCATGCCCATCTAAAATTTTTTTTTTTTTTTTTTTTTTTTTGAGACGGAGTCTCACTCTGTCTCCCAGGCTGGAGTGAGTGGTACAATCTCGGCTCACTGCAACCTCCACCTCCCAGGTTCACTCCATTCTCCTGCCTCAGCCTCCTGAGTAGCTTGGACTACAGGCACCCACCACCATGCCTGGCTAATTTTTTGTATTTTTAGTAGAGATGGAGTTTCACCATGTTAGCCAGGATGGTCTCGATCTCTTGACCTCATGATCCACCCACCTCTGCCTCCCAAAGTGCTGGGATTACAGGCATGAGCCACTGTGCCGCCCGTCTAAATTTTTAAACAAATTTTATAGAGATGAGGTCTCTCTCCTTTTGCCCAGGCTGGTTTCGAACTCCTGGCCTCAAGTGATCTTCCCGCCTTCACTTCCCAAAGTGCTGGGATTACAGGCATGAGTCACTGTGTCCAGCCTGGATTATATTTATGATTTTCTTTTTCTTTCTCTTTTTCTTTCTTCCTCTCTCCTTTTCTCCCTCCCCTTTTCCTTCCCTCATTCCCCTTCTTCCTTCCCTTATTCCCCTTCTTCCTTCCCTTCCTTCTGCTCCCCTCCCCTTCTCATAAAATTAATGTATGTCAATCACTTGCAGTCTTGCTAAGATTATAGGTTCTAGTTTTGTAGGCTTGGGTGGGTCCTGATGTTCTCCAGGTCACAATCCAGCACGCTCTCAGATGCTGCTGCTGCTGGGGCTGGTCACAGGCCACATTTTGAACAACATAAGCTTAGCCTACTACCTTCTCTATACCTGGAGAAAAGAAACTTCTTTATCTCTAAAGACACAAGGACACAGAGAACAATCTGAACAAACAGACCCTGCTAAATTCCCCTCAGTTTATTAGCATTAGATCATACCCCTTTCGGCCAATTGTACTTCTTCACAACGATCTACTTTTTCATCCAGCCTCACACAAAACAGTTTTCCCTGTTTCTTTGGGCTTTCATTTCTGAAGGCATCTGTGTTATGTAAAACTTACATTAAATACATTTGCAAGCTTTTCTCTTGTTAATCTGTTTTTTGGTATAGGGGTTTCAGCCATAAGATCGGAAGAAAAGGTATTACCTCCCCTAGAAGGTTGTACATACAATTTGTTAAATTTATTTCTAGTTTGTATTCTTTCATAAATTGTGTTTTTAAAAATTATTTGCCTTAGAAAAAATGTTTTTATTTTGATTTTGGTCATAATATTTTCATTATTGACTGTAAATTATATTGTTAAACAATTTAATTTTCTTTTTATTGCTAATAAATTGAATGTATATCTCTAATATTGTAATATTTACTAATCCTACTGATCACTTAACACATATAAAATAAATTCCTAGGGTGGAGGTGGGGATGGGTAATGGGTACAAAAATAATAGAATGAATAATACCTACTATTTGATAGCACAACAGGGTAACTATAGTCAACAATAATTTAATTGTACATTTAAAAGTAACTACAAGAGTGGCTGGGTGCAGTGGCTCACGTCTGTCATCCCAGCACTTTGGAGGCCGAGGCGGGTGGATCACCTGAGGTCAGGAGTTTGAGACTAGCCCGGCCAACATGGTGAAACTGTCTCTACTAAAGATACAAAAAATTAGTTGAGCATGGTGGCGGGCACCTGTAATCACAGCTACTCGGGAGGCTGAGGCAGGAGAATTGTTTGAGCCCAGGAGGTGGAGGTTGCAGTGAGCCGAGATTGTGCCATTGGGCTTCAGCCTGGGTAACACAGTGAAACTCCATCTCAAAAAATAAAAAATAAATAAATAAATTAAGTAAATACTACAAGAATAAAATTGGATTCTTTGTAGAACAAAGGATAGATGCTTGAGAGGATGGACACCCCATTCTCTACGATGTGATTATTTCACATTCCATGCCTGTATCAAAACATTTCATCTACCCCGTAAATATATACTATGTATCCACAAAAATTAAAAATTAAAAAATTTAAAAAATTCAGATGTTTTTTAAAAGGTAGGTTAAAAATCATAATTTGCATTAAGCTTATTATTCCACATTTAAATTGCCTGTTCCTACTTCTTCAGGTTCTTGCAGTTGTAATAAAAGTATGTATGTTGCATGAGCTCTTTATTTAGAATATGCACTGAGATAAGACAGTTTGATCCATAGCTGACTCCTCCTCAGAGAGGTAAAGGTCAGTAATGCCAATAAAAGTGATCAACACTTTCATACTCTTCTTGGCTGATTTCCCATCAGGCGATGAAATGGATAGCAATAGGGATATAGGCTTGGTGCGGTGGCTCATGCCTGTAATCTCAGCACTTTGGGAGGCCAAGGCAGGTGGATCAACTGATGTCAGGAGTTCGAGATCAGCCTGGCCAATATGGCAAAACACCGTCTTTGATAAAAACACAAAAATTAGCCGGGCATGAGGGTGCACCTGTAATACCACCTACTTGGGAGGATGAAGCACGAGAATCCCATGGACCCAGAAGGAGGAGGTTGCAGTGAGCTGAGATCGTTCCATTGCACTCCAGCCTGGGTGGCAGAGCAAGATGCGGTCTCAAAAAATAAAAAATAAAACAAATAAAATAAAATAAAATAAAATAAATAGGGATATAAATATTTCAATATGGTTTATGATTCCACAATAAAATATGGTCCTGAGTGGCTCATACGATGCAGGTTTAGGAAGAAATCTGGCATTATTATCATTATTATTTTTAATTATAGAAGAGCAAATGTGCAACAAAATACTCAAGTCTTAAGCATGCAACTCAATGATTTTATGTGTGTTTGTGTCTGTGTGTGTGTCTGTGTGTGTGTGTACTCTATATATCCATGTAGCCTCAACACATATTCAAATAATGTTTCCAAGACTACAGAAGTTTGTTTCCTTCTTCTCTCTTCACAGTTAATACCAATTGCTTCCTGCAGAGAAAACTCACTATTCTGTATTTCCTTTCTAATTGTTTTCTTGTTTCATTACTTTGAACAGAGACTTTAGTCAATGTTGAATAGTAACATACAATAACCCCTTTCACAAGAGCTAAAATGTTAACCAAAGAATGATACTAAGCTGGGACAACTTAAAAAATAATGTGGGCCAGATGTGGTGGCTCACACCTGTAATCCCAGCACTTTGGGATTCCTAGGCAGGCGGATCACGAGGTCAGGAGTTTGAGACCAGCCTGACCAACATGGTGAAACCCTGTCTCTACTAAAGATACAAAAAATTACCTGGGCATGGTGGCAAGCGCCTGTAATCCCAGTTACTCAGGAGGCTGAGGCAGCAGAACCTCTTGAATTTAGGAGACGGAGGTTGCAGTGAGCCGAGATTGCACCACTGCACTCCAGCCCAGGCGACAAGAGTGAAACTCCAAACTTTGTCTCAAAATAATAATAATAATAACAATAACAATGTGAACTCCCTTGAGTAAAGCCTAGTGAGCTGTCATTTGGAACTACTGAGTTGCCCCTATAAAGAAATCAAGTTCAGAATTTCCTTATAATACCATAAGCTATCTCTAGAGAAGCAGTCCAAGAGGAAAGAGCGTGCTATCCCATTTAAGTTGTCTTTAGATAACATATTTCCAGCAAATCTACCCATTGCCTCACGAAGAGTAGCTCAGAGTAGGAAGGTTCAAATTTAACTTCCTCTATTAACCAGCTATATGATCTTGAATAAATTATTTAACTAAGTCTCAGTTTCCTTACATGTAAAATGATAATGATAAATTGTTATTCTGAGGACTAGGTGAAGTAATCTAAGCAAAATTCTTAGCAGAATGTCCGATAAATGTTCAACAATAATTCTGGCATAATATTTTCAAATAACAACATCTCAGTTAAAGAGTTAATGGTATTAAAGTTGGCTTTCATTTGGTAGTTTTCTCCTTGATGTAAAGAATATAAAAATAAGGCCGGGTGCAGTGCCTCACGCCTGTAATCCCAGCACTTTGGGAGGCTGAGGCAGGAGGATCACCTGAGATCAGGAGTTTGCTTGGGCAACATGGTGAAACCCCGTCTCTACTAAAAATACAAAAATTATCTGGTTGGTGGGGGGTGTTTGTAATTCCAGCTACTCAGGAGGCTGAGGCCCAAGAATCACTTGAACTTGGGAGGTAGAGGTTGCAGTGAGCAGGGATCATGCCACTGCACTCCAGCCTGGGCAACAAGAACAAACCTCTGTCTCAAAAAAAAAAAAAAAAAAAAAAAGAAAAAAAAAAGAATATAAAATTAAAGGCTTCTTGGGAGGCTGAGGCAGGAGAATTGCTTGAACCTAGGAGGCAGGAGGCAGAGGTTGCAGTGAGCAGAAACTGCTCTATTGCACTCCAGCCTGGGCAAAAACAGCAAGACTCCATGTCAAAAAATAAAATAAAAATAAAAATAAAATAAAATAAAGGCTTCTTACACAATTTTATTAGAATTTTGAACTAAAAGAAAAAAAAATCTCTGTTGATTTTTGACTCTGACAATGACTGACATTAAAGAAGCAATCTAACCTGAAATCCACTCTGAGTATCTTTTCTTCGCTTTCTCTATTTAACCGATAGGAAGATATGAATATACTCTTTAGAGCCTTTTAGAAATATATTATTACAAAATAAAACAATAAACAAAACATTATCATATGCCTATCTAGGCAGCAATTTTTTAGGAAAGGAATGGGAATTATTTTGAGGTATCTTACAAGGAAATATCTGAGATATGGAAGTAACTTCATGCATTTTAGAGTCACACAGACGGATAGAGCTCACTGAGAGTTTTGACCTAAGCTGAATGGTCTTAGTTCACCTGAACTGACAAATACCTCACAGTGTTTTGGGTGTTTGCTTATAGAGAAGCAAAATTGACTCATGAGCCAATAAACTGGAAGAGTTATATTAAACTGTGACCAGAAATACTGAATTGTACTCTGCTGTCAGAGAGGCTACGGAACTGTGTCTTTGGCAAGGATAAGGTCTGAAGAAGTATAATAACTAGAAAATATATGTTTGGATGAGAAATATAATAGATTGATGAGAAAGAGTTTTCTCTTGAATGGGCTTTTCAAATGAGGCACATAGGACTGTTCGTTTGGAAATATGTTGAGTAAATCAGGGCACAGTTCTTTGAGCATTGCTTTATTATTACTTGCATTGATGTTTACATGTCTCCACATCTCGATCTGAGTTTTAAAGAGCTGGATCTTAATTATCTCTGCATCCTTAGCCCCAAACACAGTGCCAGGCACTTGAGACTCTCAAGTATATTTTATATCAGTGATTTTCAACTGGAGGCAACTTTGCACCAAGAGGATATTTGGCCATGTCTGGAGACATTCTTTGCTTGTCACAACTGCTGGGTAGATAGAGTCCAGGTACCTGGTGGGTAGGGGCCAGGGATGCTACTAAACCTCCTTCAGCGCACAGGACATCCTCCATAACAAACAATTATCTGGCCCCAAATGTCCATAGCACTGAGGTTGAGAAATCCTGCTTTAGATGAATAAATGGTTGGTAAACGAGCCCTTTTAATATGATATAACCTGGCATCTACACCACACAGTTTTGCTGTTAAAATTTAATTCTGATAATTAACTAGACAATATTTGACTTTTATATCTACATGTTTTTGAAAAAGAGTTTAACTTTATACTTTGGGTTTATTTACATAATTTTGTTATAGGATTTAAAGTACAAGTAAACTTACATTTGAATGTAAACAGCATTGTAAAGATATTTCATGTCATCTCATTTGCATCTAATCATGGGAAGCATATATTATTTATTTTGAAATAATGTTTTGAAACAAAAATTTCACAAAGCATGTCTTTCAGGGCACCAGTGGAATCTCTAATATCATGATTTTCCACTGATTAAAATAAAATACGTAAAAATGAAAAGAAGCTCATGGAAACTCACGATGAAACTGTACAGTCCTAGACATCATTCACACATAATGGGCTACATGAAATGATAATAGCTGCCATTTAAACTTCAGAATAAAAGCAGCCTTGGACTCGATTTTTATCTTTTCCATTTTCATCTATTATATAAATCTGACAAGTTGATTGCTGCCAGTGATGCCTAAATGAGGAGAAAGATACTAGGGCACGTGTAACTGGAAAACTGAGCAGTAACACTCTCCCTGCCTAGAAAATGTGCTTAGCAAGGTTTTGGTGAATGATCTTTTCTGCCATCGCCCAAATGCATTAAAAAGAATGAAGAGGTGCTCAAGATAAAAATGGTGGTGTTTCATTTTTTTCACTATTTTGGGGTGTTGTAAACAAAACAATATACTGGGTTCTGCCATGGTGTACACAGATGAGCATGAGGCCATCCAAACATATGTGTTGGCCTTTAAGAATACAAAAACCTGGGACAGGAGAATCGCTTGAACCCAGGAGGCAGAGGTTGCAGTCAGCCGAAATCGCACCATTGCACTCCAGCTTGGGCAACAAGAGCAAAACTTCATCTCAAAAAAAAAAAAAGAATACAAAACTCCAAAACCAAGAAGGATGAATTTCTCCACATAAATACACTAAGCCCCCACAGAAAGTAAAAAATTTCCCTTAAATCAAATAAAAGAGGTAAGCCTTAGGAAAACGATATGTTACTTCAGCATTTTATAATGTATTGAGTTTACTTTGTTCACAAAACTGATGTCATAACCAAAGCTACAAATGGAGGAAAATCTAAAATCTAATGGTAAACTTGAATTAATTTTTAAGGATTCAGGGAATAAGCTACTAAATGATATGCATAATCTCACAGTCTATAGGGCAAAAAAGACATTTCCTATGACTTCTATGGTAATTATCATCACATCTTCCAAGAGCAAGATCATAATTACTGTATTTCCTGTTGGCCACTGCAGGTTGGAGTCCTTGAGTCCAAAACGCAACATGGATTAGCTGCAGGGCTGGAGGCCATGCTGAATTACTCTTTGAATATCGTAGCATGTAGGAAAGAAGTTCAGAATATCATATTCTCTATTATATACACTGCATTTCATAAAAAGCATTTGATATCATAATTCTCTCTAGATTGTGACATATATTAAATAAATCTGTATATTTCAAGAGGCTTATTAAAGACGCCAAACCCCTCTCAATCCCCAAAGGGAAGAAGCAGATCTACTCATGCTTTCGCTCTAATAATCCAATCTGAAGATTTAAGAAGAAACTTGAAAATGCAGTTTAGAAGGTATTTCAGTTTCTCTGAGTAGCTCTTCCAGCTCCGTAATCTTCAGAAACTAAGTCCTTGAGACGTTTATTTACAAACTACCGTATGTTCACAATTTGAGAGCAACATAACACGACACATTAAAGCCTGATTAGCAGAGTGAAGCGGCGCCTGTGCACTTTGTAACCAAAATCAGACAGAAATGACGTCCTCGCTTGTGTCCAGAAAATATATGCAAGGACAGAATCTTTAAATAAAAGTCCTTTTTGAGATAATTAGCTAAAATTCATTCTTTTATCCCCAATAAAGCATTATATCAAATTCATTAGACTTTGGATAAAGGTTAAGATTTGTAATTCTTTGGGCCGGGCATGATGGCTCACTCCTGTAGTCCCAGCACTTCGAGGGGCCAAAGAGAGACACTGCTTGAACTCAGGGGTGTGAGAGCAGCCTGAGCAACATAGTGAGACTCTATCTCTACAAAAAAAATTTAAAAATTACCTGGGCATGGTGGTGCACATCTGTAGTCCCAGCTACTCAGGAGGCTGAGGTGGGAGGATCACTTGAGCCCTGGAGGTTGAGGCCGCAGTGAGCTGGGATTGTGCCACTGCACTCCAGCTGGTGACAGAGTGAGGCCCTGTCTCAAGAAAACCCCAAACAAAGAATGATAGCTTTGGTAATCAAAAACTGGTGTTATGTCCAGCCATTCTTTTTTCTCTATCAAACAATAGAAAAGCTATTCAAATATCTGAGTGGGTTTATTGGAGTCACCCACAATGGAGTCCTGGAGGCCAGTGTGCTTGTCATGAAGCTGCATGGTATCCAGATGGTCTAGTTCCTGAATCTACACTTTTGCCACATAGTGCATTGCCTGCTAGGACGTGTCACTCAAATTACAAAGTACTGGATGAAAATGAATAGAAGATGCCTGTGTGATATTTTATTGAACCTCTTTATTTGCATGTGAAATTTTCCTGTACTTACTTTGTATGTAAAACCAAAGCAATGTATTGGATCTGCAACTTTGCAAAATAATCCTTTCCCTGTGAAGCTTACAGTGTTTCTGAAGCAGCATAATAAAATCTAAAGAAAATGTTAGACAAAAGAAAGAGCTTTTCTAAAGGTAGGTCTCTAAAATGTGAGATGTGAGTTTGGAATTGTGCTATGAAGTATGTAACTGTTTACATACGATACATTTGTTAATTACACCTGGGCACAGGCAAGACTGAAATAGCAGTTGCACTGTATTGCTTTCTCATAGTTTCATCCGTGACCTGTGCCCGTAGACAAAAAGCAATTGTTAAATAAAGGAACGATATTTCATTATACACTATTGGGCAGCTAGTTTTATAAGCTAGATATGTGATAGTACATCCAGCTTTCATCATAAGTATTTTTAAGAAAACATGGACTTTTTTGCTATTCTATTTTCATCCAAATAAAATATAAAAGCTAGATCAATGTATATATAGTGTTAAAATGATGATTGTAATTCTATTTTTAGACATAAAAGGGAATGCCATGCTAATTACAAACAGCACTTTAGCTAAATGAGATTTTTCCCCTAGGCATCACTATAAAGATATTTCAGGAGAATAGTTTTCCTGAGGACTTTTTATGTATCATTTTATTTTTGGTAAATGCAGTGGATATAATTTGATCACAACTGTACTGCAGATGTGTTATGATCCATGAAAATTTGAAGACATAGCACCAGAAACTTTGACTACATTGCTGAAATCGCTACTAAACTGCTTTTAGTTTATCTGTAAAAAAGGCGATCTATTGGTTGAGAGTTTTGGTTTTAAGTTAATAGAGCTTAGTTAGAGCATCTGCTCCTTCCCTCACTATACGAGGCTTTTCATGGGGTTGGAGAGAATGAACAAAAGACACTCAGCGTGGCAGGTTTTTAGTAAATGGTAGCTGTTATTATCAACTTAGTTTATACATCAATCTCTTTTTATCCAGCAAATAAAACACTTCATGATAACTAAGAAATTGATGTATTGGAGTAGATCCTGTTTCATCCACTCTTATTGTCTGTCTCTAACAGAGGCCTCAAAGTATGTTTTATGAAAGAACATTTTTGGCTTCTATGGCACATATAAAAATATGAAAAAAGGTGTCCCTTATATTTCCAATCATAAATCACTATAGATCACTTATCCATCAATTAAATGTAATCTTCTCAAACAGAATTGTAGTTGAACCCAATGTCATTCATTATTTGTGTAATTACTTATTTTTTAAATAAAAAGGACTTTGATTTCTTCAAAAATTACTTATTTTCAAGTTATAAAAAGTAACCGGCCAGGTGTGGTGGCTCATGCCTGTAATCCCAGCACTTTGAGGGGCCGAGGTGGGTGGATTACCTGAGGTAGGGAGTTCGAGACCAGCCTGACCAACATGGAGAAACCCTGTCTCCACTAAAAATACAACACTAGCTGAGCATGGTGGCGCATGACTTTAATCCCAGCTACTCGGGAGGCTGAGGCAGGAGAATTGCTTGAACCCGGGAGGCGGAGGTTGTGGTCAGCCGAGATGGCGCCATTGCATTCCAGCTTGGGCGACAGAGCGAAACTCCATCTCAAAAAAAAGAAAAAATGTAACCATGAATTAGTCCAGGTTAAACTTATGAAGTCCTTGCAATATTTAGTCAACAAATAAGTAATTTACATCAATATATGCAGAGTATTTTGTTAATTGTTTCTGGAAGATATAAAAAGAATAGTGCATTTCTCTTATTCTCTGGGGCTTTACAGTCTACCAGGAAGATGACATGTAAATAAGCAACTTTAATCCACAGTATGATTCAGGAGTCATCATACGAGAGTGTGTGTGTGTGTGTGTGTGTGTGTGGTGTAGGGATATGAACTCACACTCACTGGTTTAGAGACCAAGAAACTTCATGTGGGAGGTGCGTCCAATGGGAACATGCGCATGAAGGACTCCAGGGGTAGCCGAGCTAGTTGGCAAAATAGAGAGAGCGGTGATATATACTACTCACCTTTCCCTTATTTGCAACATTCTTATAGTTAAGCCCATCCTAGGATAGGGCACAAAATTCTTTCCTACGATGGGAGATAATACATTAAAAATAATACATATCAATAAAATATTTTGTAAAAACCCCAAGTGCATGTCTGCTTTGCTTATTTTTTTGAAAATGATTTATCCTAATATATGAGTAATACTGCAAAATTAAGAAAGCACAGCACAATATAAATAAGAAAACTGAACTCCATAACTTCAGCATGGAGAAATACTCACTTCTGCATGTCACTTCCAGAAAATTTTAAGTCATTCAAATACATTTTTTTTTTGTTTTATGGAAAATGCATCATACTATATGGAATTTCTATGAATTAGCTTTTTTGGTTATCAAAGAATTTTCCATTTCTTCACTTAAATGGGCTACATATGACTCTTTACACTTTTTCTGCTTTCTTTAGGATAACTTTTTGAATTTTTTGGTCAAAGAAGGCATACTTAAATTTCTGTAAGTATATCTCAATCCAAAAAGGTTGTGCCAATTTACACTTCTGCCAAGTTTGGAAAATATGTTTGGCCGTAACGTTGCCCTTACTGTATGGAGAAATAAGTTCTTGAACACAGATTATGGATTTTTTAAAAAATCAGTCTTTTATTTTTTTTCATTTTGATAGGGAAATAAAGTATTTTGTTAATTTAAAATTAGTTTCAAACATTCTTAATGGATTTGAGTACTTTAAAATACATTTTGATTTTTTAAATGAAAATAGGCTCTTCATCATCCTCAGCAAAACTAACACAGAACAGAAAACCAAACACCGCATGTTCTCACTCATAAGTGGGAGCTGAACAACAAGAACACACGGACACAGAGAGGGGAACAACACACACCAGGTCCTGCTGGGGAGTGGGGAGTGAGGGGAGGGAACTTAGAGGATGGGTCAGTAGGTGCAGCAAACCAACATGGCACACGCATACCTATGTAACAAACCTGCACATTCTGCACATGTATCCCGTTTTTTTTTTTTTTTTAAAGAAGGAATTTAAAAAAAAGAAAATAGGCTCACTATTTTTCTAACTTTAACAATTGTTTTTCATGGATTTAGCCCTTCAATTTGGTTTAATATATTTATTCATTTTAAGAGCTCCCTATACACTTGAGATAATTACCCTTTGTTATATTTTGCAACTTGTTCAGTTTGTTCTTGGTGGATTATTTTTTTTCTTGTCTTACAGAAATTTGAATTTTGTTTATTTTCCCATATGGAAATTCAATAGCCTCAGAATTGCTGATTGAAAGACCACTCTTTCCATACTAATTTGTAACATCACATCTGGTATATGTCAGGTTTCTAAAAATACCTGTGTCTGTTTATGGGCTCTCTATTCGGTTACATTGTTTTATTTGTTCATCCTGACATCAATATCAAATATTTATGGATTCATTTGTTAGTAGTGCAAATCGCCCCACTTTGTTGTTTTTAAAAATTGTCTCAATTATTTTTTAACACTTCCTCTTTCCAATGAATTTTAAGATTCTCTGTTGAGATTTGATTATAACTGTGCTGAAATTATAATTATTTGCGGTGAATTGACATCAACAATATCAATTCTTCCCTGCCATTAGTATCACATTTTCTGAAGTATTCAGTTCTTTAAAACATTTTTTTAAAAAGATCTCTGCATGTTACTGCCATTTGGTTAGATTTTTAAAATAGATCTTGTAGTTTTGGTAACATCTGTGAATGTGATGTTTTCTTTATTAAACATTTTAATTGATTTGCAGTGGCGTGCTGGCACTGACACCGGTTTGCAAGGGACAGTTACTGCAAATAGTGGCAGTTCTGCTTCAGTGACATGACACTGGTAGCTTCAAATGGGCCATGGGAGGAGAAGTTGGACCATGGAAATCAGCAATCATTGCATATCAGGTGTCTCTGTTTCCTTTCCTGTCTTCCTTTAAATAACCAGCACATAGGAAGTTAATGCAAATAGTATGTTTTTATTTAGTATGGTAGAATAGTTTATTCAAGCATGCTCATCTTGAATCTAACACATTTTAAAATCTCTTACCAAAGTGTTTATCTGTAGATTATCTTGGATTTTATGTACAGATATCATATAAACAGCAGAGAAGAGTTTTTACCTCTTTCCGTCCAATTCTTGTACTTCACTTCTTTTTCCTATTTTCTTGTTGTTGTTGTCGTTAAGCTTTGGTGCAGTTCTGAATAGAAGAGATGAAAGAGGGCGTGTTTATCTTTCCCTGAAAGTTCAGTGAAGCTGCTTCCAAAGTGTCACCGTGAAGTGTGCTGTCCATCCTGCGCCTGTACTGGCTGCTCATTTTTGCCTCTGCCCTCCATGTGGCTGAAGCCGCTGGGTCATGCTGACTCCCCGTTTTACGTGGTTAATCAGGTACATGGGGCCCAGATCCTCTTCATGAAGAGCTTTCTTGGACTTTAGAGCACTGTATTCTCCTGTTTTTCTTCCTACCTCTCCCACTGTTCTTACTCTCTTTGCTAGTTCTTCCTCACCTCCTTTACTTTGATGTGTTGGAGGTCCAGGAATGAGTTCTCGGGTTTCTTTCTTCTATGTATGCTCACTCTTAGCTTTGAATACTACCTATTTTTGATTATGTTAAATTTATATCTCTAGTTTGGTTCTTCTGAAGTTTACATTTGTATGTCCAACTGCCTACTTTTCACTTCTACTTGAATGACAAATTGTGCATTTCAAACTGAATGCCTGGTATTTTCCATCCTTCCCCAGCCAAACTCACTCTACTTCATCTTGACTAAAGGCAACTCCATTCTGCCAGTTACCCAGGCCAAAACCTGTTTACACCCCTCATTAGCTTGCCAGTAAATCATGGCAGTTCTACTTTATATAAATATTTACAAAACTACTTTTTGCCATCTTCACGACTGCCACCCTGGTCTAAGGCACCATCATTTTGGGCTAATATTTTTTCATTAACCTCCTAATTGGCCTTCCTGGTATCACCCTTCTCCCCTTTCAGACTATTTCGTAAACAGCACTAGAACAATGTTTGTAACACAGGAGTTGAATGTTATCTTTTATCCTTCCTTTGTTCAAGACCTTACAAGGGGTCCCCAGTGTGCCCTCAGCCCTCATTGCAATCTGTGGGGCCTGGCATGGTCTGCAGTCATTCTTGCTTCTCTGACCTCATCTCCTGGGACTCTCCCCTGGCTCTCTTACTCCAGCACTGGTCTTCTCTCACCTGACGGGCCAGGCACGCCCCTGCCTCTGAACTTCACACTCGCTATTTTTTTCTGACTGTAGTGCTCTTATCCCAGACACATACAAGGCCCTGCTCCTTACTTCCTCCAGTGTTTACTCCAATGACACTTTTTAATTGACTCCTATCCTACCCTCCCAATTCAGAAATGCATCTCACTGAAACTGACCCAATAGTCCCATAGATAGTTTATTATATTTTTTGATAAACATAGAAGTTGACCCTCTGGTCTTAAAGCTTGAAATTTGTATTTATTTTATCTGAGTTCCTTCCTCAGGAAACAACCTTCACGCCTCTTAAGAAAAGGATCAAGGAGCTGGAACTCACCAACTCGTTACATCCAGATGACGGGATGCCACCTCTTATTCATTATGATTGTTTTATTGCTCCTCCTGAGTTTCTGTCTTCTCACACGTTGTTACATTTCTTTCCTGCTATATAAACCCTCAGGTTTGGTCAGTCAGGGAGATGGATTTGAGACTGAGCTCCCATCTTCTCAGCTGCAGCACCCAATTAAATCCTTCTTCCTTGGCAACCCTCATTATCTCAGTGATTGGCTTTCTGTGTGGCGAACAGCAGAGCCTAGACCGAGCACCTGGTGTTTCGGTAACAATGCCTTCTCTACCATGATGTGTATTCCCTCTCCTCCCTGCATTATTTTTCTCCTTAGAGATGATCACTGTCTAACTTTATTTTTATTTACTTATTGTTATTATTTACTCTCAACTTCCCCATTAGAATACAAGTGCAACAGGGCAGAATTTGTTGTTACTGTTTTGTTCGAAGCTTTTTTTTGTTATTTATTTTCGTATCTCCAGAGTCTAGAAAAGCGCTTAACACATAACAGGTCTGTACTAAATATTTGTTGAGTAAATGAATCGATAATATTGAGTGCATTAGTTTCCCTTTGCTGCTATAACAATATACGACGACTTAAAAACAGCACACAGTTATTTTCTTACAGTCATGGAGGCCAGATTCCAAAATCAGCTTTACTAAGGTAAAGTCAAGGTGTTGATTGGGCTGGTTTCTTCTGGAAGCTCTGAGGAAAGTATCTGTATCCTTGCTTTTTTCAGCTTCCAGTGCCTGCCTGAATCCCTTGGCAGCCAAGAAATTCCATCCTCAAAGCACATCACTCCCAACGCTGCCATCATCATGTCTCTTTCCGCTCTTTGACTCCTCCTGCCATCCTCTTCTAAGGATCCTTGTGATCACACTGGGCCCCCGTAGCTAACCCAGGATACTCTTCCTTTCTTCAGATTCTTAACTTAATCACATTTGCAAGGTGCCTTTTGCCCTACAAGTTGACATTCACAGGTTCCAGGGATTAGGATGTGACATAAGGGGATCATTATCGAGCCAACCACAGTGGGGAAACTCCTTTATAGTTCAGACGTGTTAATTTTTTTAAAAATTGTAAATGAGCATTGATATTATTGAACACTTCTGTATCTATTGCAATAAAATTTATATATTTGTTCTGCAGTCTTAAAAAGTATTTTTATTAGAAAAAATAAAACTTACCATTGTAACCATTTCTAAGTATATAGTTCAGTGGTGTTAAATATGTTCACCTTGTTGTATAACCAATCTTCAGAACCGTTTCATCTTGCAAAATCGAAACTCTATGCCCTTTAAAGAACTGTCCATTTCACCTCCCCTTACACCCGGCAACCACCAGTGTAATTTCTTAATGTGGTAAATGACATTAGAGGATTCTTGTCTTGAACCAGATTTTCATTTATAGGGATAAAATGCCACTCGAGTATTATCATTTTTAATACACTGTTGAATTCAATTGGAAAATATTTTAATTAGGATTTTTTCGTTTATATTCTAGTAGGTCATATGGTCTTTTCGTTTACCGTCCTTGTCAGCATTATTCTATTCTTACTAAGCAAGATTAACGTTTCCTCACACAGTGAGATAGGTAATTTTTTCTCTTTTCATCTTCTTTGAAAAGTTTGTATAAAATAGAAATTATTTACATCTTGATGAGATTAAATGTCTTTATTATTATGTTATCCAGATTCTTTGTTTCTTCTTAAGTCGAATTTTTGCCCTTTGATTAAAGCATCCATTTAATCTAATTTTAAAATAGTGTCAAAGTTTTTAATGTATCCTGTTATAGGTTTTGAAATCTTAAAGCATCTCTGCTTTTAAAATTTCTAATGTCATATTTTTTCTTATTTTGTTTTTCTTAGTCTTCTTAGAAAGTTTTCTATTTTATTAATTTTCCTTCAGTAATCAGTTTTGATTTTGCTAATCTCTATTTTTTCTTCTTTTTAGTAATTTCTGCTCTTAAAATTTTAGAATTATGTTTATTTTCTACTTTTTAAAGTTTATGTTGGCCAGGCATGGTGGCTCACACTTGTAATAATCCCCGCACTTTGGGAGGCCAAGGTGGGTGGATTGTTTGGGTCCAGGAGTGCAAGACCAGCCTGGGCAGCACAGTAAAACTGCATCTCTACAAAACTAAAAAACTTAGCTGGGCATGGTGGTGTGCACCTGTAGTCCTAGCTACCCAGGAGGTTGAGGTGGGAGAAGCCTGGGGAGGCTGAGGCTGCAGGGAGCCAAACTTATGCCACTGCACTCCAACCTGGGCAATCAGAGCAAGACCCCATCTCCAAAAGAAAAAACCACACAAAACTTAAGTTTATGCTGTTGTTCTTTTTCTAGTGCCTTTAGCTGAATGGTTTTCTTCATTTTAAAAACTATTTAAATACATTTATTTAAGGCTACAAATAATGTTTTTGAGATATTTATTTAAGGCTACAAATTAACCTCTAAATACCACCTTATCTGTCTTGTACAGGTTTTGATGTATATTTCCATTGCTATTTTTTTCTATTGTTTTAAATATATGTCATAATTTCTTGAGCAGAAATTAGAATTTATGAGTGTATTTTTAATCATAAGACTTTTCTTATGCCTTAACAGATCTTATTTTTACTTTTAATTTTATTGTGGTCAGAAGTTATGATGTCTATAAATCTTTTTTTTTTTTTAATTTCTGTGGCAAGCATACTAAAATTTTAAGATAATGGAGCTGTGCTAACAAAACTTCCAAGGCTGGCTGCAGAATTCTGTGAAAGTTCAATCCTCAAAGCAATTCCCAGTTCCCCCAAATTCCACCAATAGGAAGAGGGCTGTGCAATCTCTGCAGCCCCCAGGAAGACCTTACTCTCCAATGTGCATTCCACAATTACCATGTGGTAAAACGGACAAGAAAATCCACTGAAAGAAAGAACTAGGGCTGTCAGAGCAGCTAAGAGGAGCTTACTCCATTTCCAGAATATATGGTCCTCACTATTCCTGCTGAGCAGTATCTGATATGTGCTATAAACAGGTGGTTACTGTTTCCTTTTCTCCCCTCTGCCAAATACAAGGCTTTATTAGGGTTAACTTGTTCCTTCTCCATTTCTATGTCTTAGGTATGTAGTGGACAGATGGCTTATGCTTTACTGTAGGAGACGTTTGTGAGCAGCAACATTTGGATTTGACAAAGAGTCCGGGTGGTCACCTGAGATCATGGCGTTGGAGCTGAAGGAAGCTGTGGGCCTCCTTTGTGCAGTGAGGGCTGATGTGTTGTGTGTGTGTGGAAGAGGGTGATTGTGAATGCCAAGTGGCCAAAGGGGTGGCATCTGGTAGATATTGCTGCTGCTATTCAAAGGCATCCACACCCACTTTCTTGCTTGCTACCCAACCTTATTGTATTCATTTGACAGGAGAGATCCCCTTATGTCAGGAGAGAAAGGCCCGGTCATTGGCTAGGGAAGAACATGTGATCAATTTGACCTAAGAGGTGGAAGCAGAAACCTGTGCTGAGGATTCTAGGAAACATTTGTGTGTGTGTGTGTGTGTGTGTGTGTTTTGAGAGTCTTGCTCTGTTGCCAGGCTGGAGTGCAGAGGCATGATCTCAGCTCACTGCAACCTCCACCTCCGGGAAACTTTTTCTACCTGAGATGTGGGAAGTGTATGAGAAGAAGGTTTTGCTCCCTCCCACCCCTGTTTCCTGCTTTCAAGCACCCTGGTGTTGTAAGGAGACACCTAGAGCTACAGCAGCTCTAACGCGACCGTAAAGGGAGGCCACAGACCCAAAGAGATGCGGACTCGGCTCCTGAAATCATTGACCACTTTACTAACCTGGAACCTCCTACCTTCAGATTATTTTTATGTGGACAAAAATATCTATTTAAGTACTGTTTTGAGGTATTATGTAATTAACAGCTGAAAATATCCCAGCAAACCACTGGTAAGGAAGGTGGTGAGGGGGACTGCACTTATTACCAGGCTTGAAATGGCCGAACCCGGAGCCCAAACAAAAATAGTGTTTTTCCAACCTGCAGGGTGCTAAAGGCAGCCTATTGTTGGGGGATGTAAATATGTTCGTGCACTACACTGCGTACAAGGGGAATATGACTCCCACTACTTCGAGGCACTTGGGGAGTCCTTGCCAGTTCCCATGACATTTCACATAAAAAGCAGCAGTGCTTGAACTTGCAGGTAGCTTTGTGTTGGGAGTTACAGTTCTTCTTGGAGAGCATCACAAAATATTAAAACTTTAGAATAATGAAATCTAAAGTTTTGTGCAAAATTAAATGCCAATATACCGTATTTTTGTATGAACATGAAAATATAAGAAAATTCAAAGAAAAGTGAGTCAGAAATCTACATTTGGAAACAAAAATGTTTTCCATTAAATGTGATCCTTTCCCTCTCCCTGCAAATGGGGAAGCACCACTGTAATGGTTAATTTTGTGTGTTGACTTGGCTGGGACTATAATGCCCAGCTGTTTGGCCAAACACCAGTCAAGGTGTTATTTATTTAAATTTTTTTTCTTTATATCATTCCTTCAACATTTCTTTTTATATAATTCCAACTTTTATTTTAGATTCAGGGGCACATGTGCAGGTTTGTTATGTAGGTACATTGTGGATGTTGAGGTTTGGGCCATGAATTATCCTGTCACCCAGAGAGTGAGCATAGTGCCCAACAGCTGGTTTTTCAACCCTTGACCCTGTCTAGTAGTCCACCGTGTGTATTGTTGTCATGAAGTAAAGGTATATTTTAGATGTGATTCTTATAATCAGTAGATTTTAAGTAAAGCAGATTACCCTCCATCATATAGGTGTGCCTCTTTCAATTAGTTGAAAGCCTTAAGAGCAAAGATTGCAAACAAAGCCTGTTTCCTAAAGAAAGAATTTTCCTCAAGACTTCAACATAGACACCCAGCTGGTTTCCAAACTACTGCCCTGAAGGATTTAGATGCAAGACTGCAGCATTAACTCTGTCCTGAAACAGGCCTGCCCTAGAGATTTTGGACTTGTCAGCCCTGACAATCATGTAAGCCAATGCCTTAAAATCAATCAAGTAATCTCTCAGAGTTTTAAGAAAGAATTGATGTGGCAGCCTTCAGTCCAAATTCTGCAGGGCAATGGACTAACTGAGTCTACTGAGCAGCTTTGCTATGTTGCAGTCTTGAGGAAAGTTCCTTCTTTGTTGAGTAATCGCTCTTTGCTCGTAGGCCTTCCACTGATTGAATGAGGCCCACCTATTGCTCTCCACTGCTTTACTTAGAGTCAACTGACTGTAAACATACACATACACAAACATACAAACACACCCTATTCATTCTCATTCTCTGGAGAACACTAACTAATACAACCTTCTATTCCACAATTTTATTTGCAAAACAACTAAATCCAATTTAATGGAAGCTACAGATTACAGATTTTTAGTGCCTAAAGAAATGTATAGCTGTGTGAAAGGGAAAGTGATGTTCAAGTAATTTAAGATATAATTGTCCACCCTTCTCCTCTGACACAGTGTTACCTCAGGTAATTATTATACTAAAATCATTATGTCAAATGCACATTACATGTTGACAAAACTTTCAACTGACTTTAATAAGGGAAATGGACTAAAGCTAAATAAAATGATCTGGAAGATTATTAAAACAACAACAACAACCACAACAGCAGAAGGCTTTCTAAAGAAGGAAGTATAGGAGAGAGAGAGAGAGAGTGTGTGTGTGTGTGTGTGTGTGTGTGTGTGTGGTGTGTGTGCGCTCAATTATAAATAAAAAAGAGAAAGACATGAAAGTGAAGAAACACGGTGAAAGCCACGGCCCTGGAGTTGGAGTCTTTCTAACAGATCCAGAACCAAGAAAGAAGGGAGGTGGGAACCTTCAAAGAGCCTGTAGAAACAGCTAACATGAAAGAGGAGACAAGAAAGCAAACCTGAGCAGCGAGGAGGAAGCGAGGAGGAAGCAAGGAGGTTAGAGGGCACAGAGATCAGAGGGGAGGGCCTCCAAGAGGATCACGATTTGGTGCACTAAGGTGAGAGAATGTAAGATGTTAGCTGCAATAGACATTGTGCCTTAAGATGTGAGAAAGAAAATTAGAAGAGCTGAGAGACAGCGGGGAGTCTTCCGTGTTTTCGCCCGAGTCTCCTGGGAGTGCCAGCCTTCTGTTTCAGCTCCAGGGGTATTTTCATATATTTACACTCAGTGCACCATCTGTTATTTCCCTGCCTGGCTCATTATAAAATCTCACTACATGCTAGAGCAACTGCAATCTCTGTACCTTTCCCAGGAAAGACTCTTCCTGGGAATGAAAATCGTGGATGTCCTGGAAGTTAGCAATGCAGGCAGTGGTTCTCTCTGACCCACTCTTTCTGATGCCCTGGGTCAGGCCGCGTGGCTGCGACCCCACATCTCCAGGGCCTGGCCGCTGGCACGGGGCTGCTGGCTTCTGCCTGGCCTGATGAAGGAGGGCAGTGTGCGAATGATTTATAAACCTATGCTGCAGGGAAAACTAGAGGACCATGAGAAGGGAAAAGTGAATGCGGACATAGCACAAACATCCCAATTGTATCAAAACAGCTGGAATATGTAGTGAAGATTCCCACCTCACTATACTATGTAACTGTAGGGAAATTAAATCTGAACTTTACTTTCTAAATAGACGCTTAGAGTCTCCGAACCAATTATCCAGTCAGTTCAAAGGTAAATGTTTACATTCAAATGATAAACTCACATAGAAGGAAGAGAGAGGGAGGGAGGAAAGGGATTAATACATTGATGTTGACAAATCTCCAAATTAGAGTGTAAGTGAAGCTTCTCTGTAGATCTTTAGATTAAGAGTTTTATGTTTGGTAGGGCTGTAAAAAGGAAGCACACAAGTCTTAATAAACTAAGGGCTTGTAACCTGAAGGCATTTGTTACAATTCAAAGGACCTGCAGCAGTGAATTCAAGAACCTGCCACACAGTCAGAACACATGGCGCGTGGTGCAGCAGCCCTGGAGCCTCCTCTTGGTTCTCGTCTGTCAGCGTGGTGCTCCACTGTCAAAGCCTTCCATTGCGGTTTCCATCGAATGGCAACATGGTGCTCTCTGATGAGGATGATGGCAGCATGACACTTCAAATCTTTAGTCAAAAATACTTAGTTCTACTTGTAAGAGGGAGTAAGCTAAGGGTATGCAGGCACACAGAGTGGTATAAAGGACACTGGAGCCTCAGAGAGGGGCAGGCTTCAGGGATGAAAAGTTACCTATTGGGCGTAATGTACATTTTTCAGGTGATGGGTACACTAAAAGCCCAGACTTCGGCTGGGCACGGTGGCTCACGCCTGGAATCCCAGCACTTTGGGAAGCCAAGGCGGGCGGATCACGAAGTCAAGAGATGGAAACCAGCCTGGTCAACATGGTGAAACCCCGTCTCTACTAAAAATACAAAAATTAGCTGGGCATGGGCACATCTGTAGTCCCAGCTACTCGGGAGGCTGAGGCAGAAGATTCGCTTAAACTCGGGAGGCGGAGGTTGCAGTGAGCCGAGACCTCACCACTGCACTCCAGCCTGGCGACAGAGCCAGACTCCATCTCAACAACAACAACAACAGCAACACCAACACCACCAACAACAAAAAACAAAAAGCAAAACAAAACAAAAAAGCAAAGCCCAGGCTTCACCACTACACAATTCATCCATGTAACCAAAACCCACTTGTACACCCTAAATCTATTGAAATAAATAAACAAAATAAAAAGGCAAACAGTAAGTGTTGGCAAGGATGGGGGGAAATTGAAATTCTCATACATTGACGGTAGAAGTGTAACGTGGTGCAACAATTTTTCAAAACAGGAAACAATTTCACTTTTTTTGTTGTTGTTTGAAAACAGGTATTCAAATATATACTTATATTCCAAAATTCATCACAGCATTATTCATAATAACCGAAAGGTGTAAACAACCTAGTGGCCATCAACAGATAACTGTATAAGCAAAATGTATATTCCTACTATGGAATATTATTCAGCCATAAAAAGAATGAAGTTTTGACATGTGCTACAACATGGATGAACCCTGAAATCATTAAGTGCAACCAGCCAGACACAAAAGGACAAATACTTTATTATTTACATGAAATATCTAGTATAGGCAAATTCATAGTGATAAAAAGTAGATTAGAAGTTACCAGGATTGGCAGAGGGGAGAATGAGGAGTTATTGCTTAATAGTTACTGAGTTTGTATTTGGCGTGATGAAAAAGTTTTGGAAATAGATAGTAGTGATAGTTGTACAACATTATGAATATAATTAATGCCACTGAATTATACACTTAAAGTCATTTTAAAAGGTAAATTTAATGCTATATATACATATGTATATATATGCAGAATGAAGACAAGCACCACCCACAAAAATATTTAGTCTTGATCCAGAGGAATTGCTGTTAAAATTTGCCTCAATTGCTCAATTCATATCACCTCACTTCCTTCCTGGGAAGGTAACTAAGAAAGGGCCATGATAGCTCCTTAGATATCACTAAGGAGAATACATTATATAAATTGCCAAATTTATATAATACATAATGCATAGACATATACAAATATATCATATAAATATATAAATGTAAATCTCAAATATAAATGCAAAAAAATCTCAATGGATTCTTTTGAGATTTTTGTCCTGTCTCTAATCAAGAAACATAGTTCTCAGAGAACCACAACTGGGGGTAAACATTTCATCCTTGACAGATTAGACAAATTCTGGAGCATAGTACAAAGAGATGCCATTCTCACAAAGTTTGTACAGATTGTCATGTTTTGCAAGAAATTGTCTTCATTTAATTTTCTGGTTTGCATTTGGGGTTATTTTCTCTTAAATAGTAGAAGGGTTATTTTCTCTTAAATAGTTAGTCTTTGCAGACAGTCATATCCCTTAAGAGTTACGGTTGTTATTTGATTCGTTTTATCTCTTGTATAGACTTTGGCCCCTATCTTTTTACCACCTTAATATGTAAATGTGTTCCTTTTCCAGTATTCTATAGTAGTTTTTTGATGATGGAGACTTCCTAAAGCACTATAAAGGTAGCATATTCTCTTGACTTGAATAGAAAATTAGCTCTGATTACTTTTCCTGCTGCTTAATGTCTTAGTTTCAGGTCAACAGAGAGCAATAAAAAATAACTAGCAAACAAAGCTATATATATATACACTTATATATATATATATCTCAGTGTCTAATGAATTAGACTATACTCTTTTATTATTATACTTTTAAGTTCTGGGATACATGTGCAGAACATGCACGTTACATAGGTATACACTTGCCACGGTGGTTTGCTGCACCCATCAACCCATCATTTACGTTAGGCATTTCTCCTAATGCTGTCCCTCCCCTAGCCCCCAACCCCCCAACAGGCCCTGGTGTGTAATGTTCCCCTCCTTGTGTCCATATGTTCTCACTGTTCAACTCCCATTTATGAGTGAGAACACGCAGTGTTTGGTTTACTGTTCCTGTGTTAGTTTGCTGAGAATGATGGTTTCCAGCTTCATCCATGTCCCTGCAAAGGACATGAACTCATCCTTTTTTATGGCTGCATAGTATTCCATGGTGTATATGTGCCACATTTTCTTAATCCAGTCTATCACTGATGGACATTTGGGTTGGTTCCAAGTCTTTGCTATTGTGAACAGTGGCACAATAAACATACGTGTTCATGTATCTTTATAGTAGAATGATTTATGATCCTTTGGGTATATACCCAGTAATGGGATTGCTGGGTCAAATGGTATTTGTGGTTGTAGATCCTTGAGGAATTGCCACACTGTCTTCCACAATGGTTGAACTAATTTACACTCCCACCAGCAGTGTAAAAGCGTTCCTATTTCTCCACATCCTCTCCAGCATCTATTGTTTCCTGACTTTTTAATGACTGTCATTCTAACAGGTGTGAGATGGTATCTCATTGTGGTTTTGATTTGCATTTCTCTGATGGCCAGTGATCATAAGCTTTTGTTCATGTTTGTCGGCTGCATAAATGTCTTCTTTTAAGAAGTGTCTGTTCATATCCTTTGCCCACTTTTTGATGGGTTTGTTTTTTTTCTTGTAAATTTGTTTAAATTCTTTGTAGATTCTGGATATTAGCCCTTTGTAAGATGGAGAGATTGTGAAAACTTTCTCCCAATCTGTAGGCTGCCTGTTCACTCTGATGACATTTTGTTTTGCTGTGAAGAAGTTCTTTAGTTTAATTAGATCCCATTTATCAATTTTGGCTTTTGTTTCCATTGCTTTTGGTGTTTCAGTCATGAAGTGTTTGCCCATGCCTATGTCCTGAATGGTATTGCCTAGGTTTTCTTCTAGGGTTTTTATGGCTTTAGGTCTTACATTTAAGTCTTTAATCCATCTTGAGTTAATTTTTGTATAAGGTGTAAGGAAGGGGTCCAGTTTCCGTTTTCTGCATATGGCTAGCCAGTTTTCCCAGCACCATTCATTAAATAGGGAATCCTTTCCCCACTGTAGTTTTGTCAAGTTTGTCAAAGATCAGATGGTTGTAGATGTGTGGTGTTGTTTCTGAGACCTCTGTGCTGTTCCATTGGTCTATATATCTGTTTTGTTAGCAGTACCATGCTGTTTTGGTTACTGTAGCCTTGTAGTATAGTTTGAAGTCAGGTAGTATGATGCCTCCAGCTTTGTTCTTTTTGCTTAGGATTGTCACGGCTATACAGGTTCTTTTTTGGTTCCATATGAAATTTAAAGTAGTTTTTTCTAATTCTGTGAAAAAAGTCAATGTTAGCTTGATGGGGATAGCATTGAATCTATAAATCACTTTGGGCAGTATGGCCATTTTCACAATACTGATTCTTCCTAACCATGAGCATGGAATGTTTTTCCATTTGTTTGTCTTCTCTCTTATTTCCTTGAGGAGTGGTTTGTAGTTCTCCTTGAAGAGGTCCTTCACATCCCTTGTAAGTTGTATTCCTAGGTATTTTATTCTCTTTGTAGCAATTGTGAAAGGAAATTCACTTATGATTTGGTTCTGTGTTTGTCTATTGTAGCTGTATAGCAATGCTTGTGATTTTTGCACATTCATTTTGTATCCTGAGACTTTGCTGAAGTTGCTTATCAGCTTAAGGAGATTTTGGGCTGAGACAATGGAGTTTTCTAAATATACAATCATGTCATCTGCAAACAGAGACAATTTGACTTCCTCTATTCCTATCTGAATATCCTTAATTTCTTAATCTTGCCTGATTGTCCTGGCCAGAACTTCCAATATTATGTTGAATAGGAGGGGTGAGAGAGGGTACCCTTGTCTTGTGCTGGTTTTCAAAGGGAATGCTTCCAGCTTTTGCCCATTCAGTATGATATTGGCTGTGGGTTTGTCATAAATAGCGAGATATGCTCCATCAATACCTAGTTTATTGAGAATTTTTAGCATGAAGGGTTGTTAAATTTTATCGAAGGCCTTTTCTACATCTATTGAGATAATCATGTGGTTTTTGTTTTTGGTTCTCTTTATGTGATGGATTACGCTGATTGATTGCATATGTTGAATCAGCCTTGCATCCCAGGCCTGAAGCTGACTTGATCGTGGTGGATAGGCTTTTTGATGTGCTGCTGGATTCAGTTTTCCAGTATTTTAGTGAGGATTTTCACATCGATGTTCATCAGGGATATTGGCCTAAAATTCTCTTTTTTGTGTGTCTCTGCCAGGCTTTGTTATCAGGATGATGCTGGCCTCATAAAATGAGTTAGGGAGGATTCCCTCTTTTTCTATTGTTTAGAATAGTTTTAGAAGGAATGGTACCAGCTCCTCTTTGTACCTCTGGTAGAATTCGGCTGTGAATTTGTCTGGTCCTGGACTTTTTTTGGTTGGTAGGCTATGAGTTACTGCCTCAATTTCAGAACTCATTATTGGTGTATTCAGGGATTCGACTTTTTCCTGATTTAGTCTTGGGAGGGTGTATGTGTCCAGGAATTTATGCATTTCTTCTAGATTTTCTAATTTATTTGCTTAGAGGTGTTTATAGTATCCTCTGATGATCATCTGTGGGATCAGTGGTGATATCCCCTTCACCATTTTTTATTGTGTCTATTTGATTTTTCTCTCTTTTTTCTTTGTTAGTTTGGCTAGCACTCTATTTTGTTAATCTTTTCAAAAAACCAGCTCCTGGATTCATTGATTTTTTGAAGGGTTTTTTGTGTCTCTATCTCCTTCAGTTCTTCTCTGATCTTAGTTATTTCTTGCCTTCTGCTAGCTTTTGAATTTGTTTGCTCTTGCTTCTCTAGCTCTTTTGTGATGTTAGGGTGTCGATTTTAAATCTTTCTCACTTTTACCTGTGGGCATTTAGTGCTATAAATTTCCCTCTAAACACTGCTTTAGCTGTGTCCCAGAGATTTTGGTACGTTGTGTTTTTGTTCTCATTGGTTTCAAAGAACTTATTTATTTCTGCCTTAATTTCATTATTTACCCAGTAGTCATTCAGGAGCAGGTTGTTCAGTTTCCATGTAATTGTGCAGTTTTTGGTGAGTTTCTTAATTCTGAGTACTAATTTGATTGCACTGTGGTCTGAAAGATTGTTTGTTATGATTTCCATTCTTTTGCATTTGCTAAGGAGTGTTTTACTTCCAATTATGCGGTCAATTTTAGAATAAGTCCGATTTGGTGTTGAGAAGAATGTATATTCTGTTGATTTGGGGGGGAGAGTTCTGTAGATGTCTATTAGGTCTGCTTGGTCCAGAGCTGAGTTCAAGTCCTGAATATCCTTTTTAATTTTCTGTCTCGTTGATCTGTCTAACATTGACAGTGGGGTGTTAAAGTCTCCCACTATTATTGTGTGGGAGTCTAAGTCTGTTTGTAGGTCTCTAAGGACTTGCTTTATGAATCTAGGTGCTCCTGTATTGGGTGCATATATATTTAGGATAGTTAGCTCTTCTTGTTGCATTGATCTCTTTACTATTATGTAATGCCCTTCTTTGGAATTAGACTTTATTTTTAACAGACAGATGGCATTGTGAATCCTAATGCTTGTTAGATTGCCTTCTGTGAGCTGTTCTAAAGGATAAAGAACTAAAGGAAGCACTCCAAGATCATTTCTACACTTTCCAGCAGCATCAGCAGGAGTGTGAAATAATTCTTCCTTTCAGTCTGCTTACTTGTACTTGGTTGGTCTATTATGCTATATAAAGATGACCAAAAAAAGCATACTTTGACTGTGGTGCCTGTCACATCCCAGACTGTGAAAGGGTACTAGACTGTTTGCTAAAGGATATGATTTTGCCCTTTGTCTTAATGAGCAGTTGGAAGATTGCAAGGCATGAAATGGGGTGACAGGGAATTAATGCATGTTCACCTACAGCCAACAGTGTTCTACATTTAGTTATTTTCTCTTCCTTTGAACCTGCCGCAGTCATGTTAGAAAAACAATGATCTGATTTCAGAATATGAGGGAGAATGTATGAACCAGAAATGTAGTGCCGTATGTAAGCATGAAGCTCTTTCTATGAACCACCGTTTTTCACTCTCTCCATTTTCTTTTTCTTCTGCAGTCACAGTTTAACTGTGTAATTACTCAGAGTTTATTTTTAAAATAAGCAAGTACTCCCTCTTTGAAAACATAAGCTGCTGCAGAAATATAGATGATACTGTTATTTTGGCTATAATTATTACAGGGGTTGAGATTTCCGTGTAGAATCACACTAGAGTCGGTGACATCCAAAAGGTTAGTGGAGCCATGAATGATGACAAGCCAAGCAATTAGGTGGAATTGCAAAAAGTGTGAATCAATAATATTCAAATAGCATTTATTGAGCACCTCTTTTTTCCTTTCTTTCTTTCTTTTTTTTTTTTGATGGAGTCTTGCTCTTGCTCTCTGTTTCTCATGCTAGTGTGCAGTGGTGCAATTTCGGCTTACTGAAACCTCCACCTGCAGGGATAAAGTGATCCTCCCATCTCAGCCTCCCTGGTAGGTGGTACTACAGGCACGTGCCAACATGCCTGGCTAAATTTTTTGCCTTTTTAGGAGAATGGGGGTTTCACCATGTTGGCTAGGCTGGTCTGGAAGTCCTGGGCTCAAGTGATCCACTCACCTCGGCCTCCCAAAACGCTGGGATTACAGGTGTGAGCCACCACGCCCAGCCTTGAGCACCTCTTCTGTGGCAGGACTGTATTGACGTTCATTTCTAAGGAGGGTTACCAGATTAGCCAAAGCCAAAACAAAATAAAAAAATGAAGCAAAACAAGAAAATCAACGAAAACTACAAGAGGACACCCAGTTAAATAGTAATTTGAATTTCAGATTAACAATGTATCTTTTTTTGGTATAAGTATGTCCCAAATATTGCATAGACATACTGAAAAATGATTTTCTGTTTACCTGAGATTCATGCTAAATTGGGCATCCTTTATGCTGTCTGGCAATTCTATTTAAAAGATAAAAAGCCTGAATCCCTGAGCCTGAGATGCTCCCTGTAGCAAGGGGGTCAGCATGTCAATGCTGCTGGTTAGAGCTGCATGGAGTGGAGCAACATACTTTGTCAGCACAGTGTAAGGTGTCAGCTAACACACTTAGCCCATCCTCTTTCTTTCTCTCGCTGGAAACGTGTCCATTGGCTGCTCAAAAATATTTAGCTGGTGCTGAGATTCTTCAATTCTACCTAAGACTGATTCCCTCTCACCCAAATCTACTCTTACCAAGAGAAGGTTCTCAAAAAATGGCACAGAATTGGAAGTGAATAAATCAGTTTAATCTGAATAAGATTATGAAATTATGGGAATTTTCCTTCCCTCAGTGTGTGTAACTAGGAAGCTTCTAAAGTCGTATGATGCTAGATTCTGATTTTAGCCAGCACGTGGCACAAAAGCAAAAACTCTTAACTGACTTGGAAGTTGTATCTAGTCATGTGTTTTGCTTCTTACCTTTCAGAAACGGATGGGACCATTGTAACTGCATCTCTGTATTTTACCCTGAGAACACCCACAAGCAGTAGCAGGTTCCTTATCCAGATGCTGAATTTCTGTCTTGCACTCAGGATTGCCAGACGGTTGCCCCTCAGACAGAGAGGTGGAAGTAGCATGTTATGGGAGTTAGAATCTCTAAACTCCGGCCCTTACCTCTGCCTAATTTACTAGCTGGCTTGGTTCTTAGTGCACATTGGCAAAATCTGGTTGGTTCTTCCGCTGGTGTCACTTGGGATCATTCATGTGGTGGTGTCACTGGATGACTCAACTGAAGCTGGAGGTTCCAGTATGGCCTTGCTCACGTCTGTCTTTTGGCTGCCAGCTAAGGTACCCTGTGTTTTCTCCACATGACTTCTCATTCTCCAATAGGGTAGATGGGCCATCTTCATAGCAGAGTGATTTCAAACAAAAGCTGCAAAACCTCTTCAATGCCTAGACTTAGAACTGGCAAGATGTCACATCTATTACATTCTGTTGGCCTAAGCATTCTGTTGGCCTCAGGTCAGCCAAGATTCAATGTGGGATGCATTTAGGGAGATGTCTTCCATTCAAGGCCATCTTGTAACAATCTACAGATACCTAAATTGAGACACGGAATGCTTAAATAACTTGCCTTAGATCATATTATTTTTAAGTAGTATAAAAACGTTTTAAATCCATATAGGCCTTTCATTGTTACTTCAGGCCACAGATTATTTCAATCGTGTTGCTATTTATCTAACATAACTTCCTAGAAGGATAACAATTATTTAGGTGCATAAATTCTCGTATTTTTGTTTTTTAAATCACTTTATAATTATTCTTGGAATTCCCATTTATTTAAAAAGCTACTTATGGAGAATTTTAAGCAATTATAATTAATACCTAATGTCCTACACTTTGGTTTAAATGCCAAAAAAAGATAGAAAAACATGGATTCACACTTATATCTTTATTTTTGCCTTTATAGAAATAAAGGATGAGTTAAATGATACGGAATAAATTGCATCAATTCATTCCATCTAGAACAACGTGAATGGGAGTGGAGGAAGAATGGTAGACAATCTATCTTTGATTCATAAAAAAAGACTAAGAAAAGCTAGTCCACAACTGTAGCTAATTCTAAGAAATGCATTATAAAAATGTTCTTAGCTAGTCTTTAATGGGTTTAGGTGTACATTTTGAGACTGAAATGCATAATTGGAAATGATTTCTCCAAGCAAACAAAATTTCATATCCGAGTCCATTAAGTTTTGGACCAGTACGTGTGATGAGACAGATGCAATATCATCTTTTAACATGTTAGGAAAAATATTGGCATATTTAATGCAAATGAAAAAAACTGTTCAGATATGTAATGCAAACCGAAAGGAGTATTTACTGATAAGGCTGACTAGGCATTTCTACTTTGAGATACAAATCCAACCTAAAAAAATTAATTTAAAACACTTATTAAGTGCTCCAAAGTTGACCTAACTTTTCTTTATCAAGTGTTAAAAAAGGAAAACTAGTTTCATTTTGACTGGTCATTGATTATTTATAAATTGCTTCCTTTCTCCAAATGGAATTGCATATTTTTTGTATGTGATTCTATTTAGATTTGTATACAAGGGAGCAAATCAAAGAAGAAGTTACACTGAAAAAGGTTTCAAAGAAACAAGAAAAGTAGAAAACTTCTAGGGCTATGTGGAATTTTCAAAATTTGTGAGATGTCAAAGTTTGCAATTTGAGGCAAAGAAACAATACCGTATTTACTCATTTCTTGGAGATAGGATTCTGATCTTTGGAATTGAAGCAGATAGAGACACAAAAAAACCTTCAAAAAATCAGCAAATTCAGGAGCTGTTTTGTTTTTGAAAAAATTAATAAAGTAGATAGACTGCTAGATAGGCTAAAGAAGAAAAGAGAGAAGAATCAAATAGACACAATCAGAAATGATAAGGGGTATATCACCACTGACCCCACAGAAATACAAACCACCATCAGAGACTGCTATATACAGCTCTATGCACATAAACTAGAAAATCTAGAAGAAATGAATAAATTCCTGGACACATATGACCTCCCATGACTGAACCAGGAAGAAATTGAATCCCTCAATAGACCAATAATGAGTTCTGAAATTGAGGAAGTAATAAATAGCCCATTAAACAAAAGAAGAGCCAAGGACCAAAGGATTTACAGCAGAATTCTAACAGAGGTAAAAACAGGAACTGGTACAATTTCTATTGAAACTATTCCAAACAGCTGAAAGGAGGGACTCTTCCCTAACTCATTTATGAGGCCAGACTCATCCTGATACCAAAACCTAGCAGAGATACAACAAAAAAGAAAGTTTCACACCAATATCCCTGATAAATATCAATGCAAAAATCCTCAATAAAATACTGGCAAACCGAATCCAGCAGCACATCAAAAAGCTTATCCACCATGATCAAGTTGGCTTCATCCCTGAGATGCAAGGTTGGTTCAACACATGCTAATCAATAAATGTAATTCATCACATAAACAGATCTAAAGACAAAAACCACATGATTATCTCAATAGATGCAGAAAAGATCTTTGATAAAATTCAACATCCCTTCATGTTAAAAACTCTCAATAAACTAGGTATTGAAAGAACATACCTCAAAATAGTAAGAGCCATATATGACAAACCTACAGCCAATATCATACGGAATGGGCAAAAGCTGGAAGCATTCCCTTTGAAAACCAGTACAAGACAGGGATGCCCTCTCTCACTCCACCTATTCAACATAGTATTGGAGTTCTGGCCAGGAAAATCAGGCAAGAGAAAGAAATAAAGGGTGGGTATTCAACTAGGAAGAGAGGAAGTCAAATTGTCTTTGTTTGCAGATGACATGACCCTATATCTAAAAAACCCCATTGTCTCAACCCCAAAGCTTCTTTTCTTCTTCCTTTTTTTTAAGATAGGAGTCTCGCTCTGTCACCTAGGCTGGTGTTCAGTGGCACGATCTTGGCTCACTGCAAGCTCTGCCTGCTGGGTTCACATCATTCTCCTGCCTCAGCCTTCTGAGTAGCTGGGACTACAGGCACCCGCCACCACTCCCGGCTAATTTTTTTTTGTTTTTTTAGTAGAGATGGGGTTTCACCGTGTTAGCCAGGATGGTCTTGATATCCTGACCTCATGATCTGCCTGCCTCGGCCTCCCAAAGTGCTAGGATTACAGGCATGAGCCACTAAGCCTGGCCCTCAGCCACAAAACTTCTTAAGCTGATAAGCAACTTCAGCAAAGTCTCAGGATACAAAATTAATGTGCAAAAATCACTAGCATTCTTATGCACAAACAACAGGAATGCAGAAAATACAAATCATGAGTAAACTCTCATTCACAATTGCTACAAAGAGAGTAAAATACCTAGGAATACAGCTAACGAGAGAAGTGGAGGACCTCTTCAAAGAGAACTACAAACCACTGTTCAAAGAAATCAGAGAGGACACAAACAAATGAAAAAAACATTCCATTCTCATGGATAGGAGGAATCAATATCACCAAAATGGCCATACTGCCCAAAGCAATTTATAGATTCCACGCTATTCCTATAAAACATTCTTCACAGAAGTAAAAAACAAAAAACAAAACAACAACAACAACAAAAAACAACTATTTTAAAATTCATGTAGGACCAAAAAAGAGCCTAAATAGCCAAGGCAATCCTAAGCAAAAAGAATAAAGCTGGAGGCATCACTCTACCTGACTTCAAACTATACTACAGTGCTACAGTAACTTAAACAGCACGGTACTGGTATAAAAACAGACACATACACCAATGGAACAGAATAGAAAACCTGGAAATAAGACTGCACACCTACAACCATCTGATCTTTGATAAACCTGACAAAAACAAGCAATGAGGAAATAATTCCCTATTTAATAAATGGTGCCCAGGAGAACTGGATAGCTATATACAGAAAATTGAAACTGGGAACCATATATAAAAGTCAACTCAAGATGGATTAAAGACATAAATATAAAGCCCAAAACAATAAAAACCCTAGAAGAACGTGCAGGCAATACTGTTCAGGACATAGGCATGGGCAAAGATTTCATGACAGAAACACCAAAAGCAATGACAACAAAAGCAAAAATTGACAAATTGGGATGTAATTAAAATAAAGAGCTTCTGCACAGCATAAGAAACTATCATCAGAGAGAACAGACAACCTACAACATGGGAGAAAATTTTCACAATCTATCCATCTGACAAAGGTCTAAATATCTAGCATCTCTAAGGAACTTAAACAAATTTACAAACAACAACAACAACAACAAACCCCGACCCCATTAAAAGGGGCGCAAAGGACACGAACAGATAGATACTCCTCAAAAGAAGACATACATGCAGCCAACAAACATATGAAAGAAGGCTCAACATCACTGATCATTAGAGAAATGCAAATCAAAACCACAATGAGATACCATCTCTTGCCAGCTAGATGCTGATTATAAAAAGTCAAAAAACAACAGTTGCTGGCAAGGTTGTGGAGAAAAAGGAATGCTTTTACACTGTTGGTGGGAGTCTAAATTAGTTCAACCATTGTGGAAGACAATGTGGCAATTTTTCAAAGATCTAGAAGCAGAAAAACCATTTGACCCAGCAATCCCATTACTGGGTATATACCAAAAGGAATATAAATAAAGGAATATAAATAAATATAAAGGAATATAAATCATTCTGTGGTAAAAATCATTCTGTGGTAAAGATATGTGTATGTTCATTGCAGCACTATTCACAATAGTAAAGACATGAAATCAATCCAAATGCCCATCAGTGACAGACTGGATAAAGAAAATGTGGTACATATACTCCTGGAATTCTATGCAGCCATAGAAAGGAACAAGATCATGTCCTTTACAGGGATGTGGATGGAGCTGGAAGCTGTTATCCTCAGTAAACTAACGCAGGAACAGAAAACCAAGCACCGCATATTCTCACTTATAAGTGGGAGCTGAACAATGAGGACACAAGGACACCTGGGAGGGAACAACCTACACTGTGGCCTGTTGTGGGGGACGGTGGAAGGGAGACTATTAGAAAGAATAGCTAATGGATGCTGGGCTTAATACCTAGGTGATAGGTTGATCTGTGCAGTAAGTCACCATGGCACATGTTTACCTATGCAACAAACTTGCACATCCTGTACATGTACCCTCAAACTTAAAATAAAAATTGATGAAAAATAAAATAAAATAAAATAAAATAAAACCTTTCAGTTTACAGACAAAAAAGGATTGTTTCCGCTGTTAGGATAAAATATAGGAAAATTCAAGGGCTATGTGTTCCCATTCCAGAATTATTATTTGACAGCTTTGAACTTGTCATTAACTTTCCATTAACTCAGTTTCTATTCTGTATAATGGGTATAATGACATGAGGTTGGCTTAGGGATACATTTTTTTGTTCTTCCATAGATTTAAAATAGCCATAAGTGATTGGGGAGGAAAACTACACACCTCGTCATGGCACTACTATGGCCATAGTGTGCGTCGGGCTGTACTAGACAGTCACGAGTGGAGGTCAGATGGGAGGGAGGCAGTGGTGCTGGCGCTCCTTAGACTAGGAAGGAGGCACCATGAACAGAGCAGGGCGACTGGGGCCATATGTCCCCTCTACTGTCTGTGATTCTGCTCCTTTATGGAAAATCCCAGAAACTTCCAGTCTATGACACATCTTACGATTGGGACAGAGATACTTTCTCATGATAGTGACAAGATAAGCTGAACCTCATTTTTTTTTTTTCTGGAAAGCATTGATTCTGTCTTTCTGTACTATTACGGAAAACTTGGTCAAATTTGCAAATACCTACACTCAATGAAAGAACTATGCTCACAGATTTTGAAGGGAACTGGTGTGGGTGCTTCAACATTTAAAGAATATAATGAAAACACTAGATATATTTAAACTAGGCATTATTCATTCATTTAATAAATGTTTATCAAAAAACAATTGTGTTTTGAGTACTGTACTTGACATTGGAGATTAGTCGTGAGCAAGATAAGACATGGTCTCTATGCTCAGGGAGCTTGTATATGAGATGCTGCTAGCTTCAAAAGAAATCTAATCATTGCCAAAATCAGTTGAATGAAAACCATCATCAGGATCCAGAGAACAATAGTCTTCACATGATGTGATTCTGAAGTAATGAATAATAATAATAAATGCAGCAGTCTACATACAGAGAATGCCTTGTTTTATGTAACAGAGACATGTACTATCATTTATTACAGCCTCCATGCAAATAATTTTTGCTAAAATATTTCAAGGGGCCAAGTTTAGGAATCAAATAGAAAAGCAGCTATATTTATTTGCATATATTTGCATGAACACTATACATTTTTCACTGGAAATTAGAATTTTAAAAAGTTATATCAAAAATGCAAGTTTTGAAGTTTTCTTCTCTCAATGACTTCTTATCATCCTATTCATGGTTTCCCAAGAACCCAAACCAGAGGTTTGGAATACATATTTAAAAGCTTTTCTTCACTAACCATATTAAAAAAAATACAACATTTGCCTTTTTAAATGTCATAGATATGCAATCCTGCTGAAATCTGAGCCCAGAAACAGTGATAACCAGAGTAATTATAGTGTCTAGTGCTCGGGAATGATAAAAGATGAAATAGTGAGTTCCACATGCCACCCTTCTAAATTGGAGTCAAAGATGTGGTTCCACTTGTAAGCCTCTTCATGTCTAGACAGAATAACAAGGCTTTGGTGCATTTTTAACTAGTTCACTCTTTCACTGGAGTTTCAGCACTGTTGTCATTTTCCAATCATGGTTTTTATAATAGTTAATAATAGCAATAATAATAACAGATATCATATGTTATTTCCTTGATATATAATTATCACTTTCTTAACTGCCTTTGTCATTTTATTTAATCATCAGGAAAAAACAATCCTATGAGGTAAGCACTGTAATTGTATTCATTTTCAGATGAGAAACTGGAATTTACAGAAGTGATCCAAACAAACATACAGAGTTAATAAACTGACTAGCTAGTATTCAAACTAGACCAGTCTGATTCCAAACCTCAAAGTGTTCATCTCTATCCTATTAAGAAAAACAGTAGGACAGAAATTAAAATAGAACCATTTGTCTTGAGAAAAACAAATCCACGTCATTTAGATAGGAATAGAAATGGGATTTCATATAGATGTGAGGTGCTTATGTAAAAATGATTATACATTCTTTATATAAACTATATGCATGAAGAAACATAAACATTATGATAGATTGTTTTATTCTCACTCGTTATTGAAAGTAGTGGTTTAGGCTGGGCATGATGACTCACACCTGTAAGTTGTGATAGGCGGATTAACTGAGAAGGGCATGAGGAGAGTTGGAGGGGGATGGAAGATGGACCTGTTCTACATTGTGACTCTGACTGTTAAGTATGGTTAAAAAGAAAGAAAGTAGTGGTTTAGAATAAAAAGCAAGATCAAAGTTATTAGCCAATCTGTGAGTCTAGGACTACCTAATACCAAAACCAAACAAAGATACTATAAGAAAAGAAAATTACAGGCCAGTAATCCTGTGAACACAGATAAAAAAATCTTCAACAAAATATGAGAAAACAAGCTCAACAGCGTATTGATAGAATCTTACACCATGATCAAGTGGGATTTATCCCTAAGATGCAAGGATGGTTCAACATATGCAAATCAATATATGTGATAGACTATATTAACAGAATGAAAGATAAAACCCATATGATCATCTCAATAGACGAAGAGAAACCTTTTGACATAATTCAACATCCTTTCAGAATAAACTCTCAACATTTTAGTTATAGAAGGAATGTACCTCAACAAAATAAAGGTCATATGTGACAAATTCACAGCTAACATTATACTTAAGATGAAAAACTGAAAGTTTTTCCTCTAAGATCAGGAACAAGACAAGGATGCCCCTTCTATGCAATATAGCACTAAAAGTCCTAACTAGAGGAATTAGGCAAATAAAAGGAATAAAAGGTATCCAGACTGGAAAGGAAGAAGTAAAATGGTCTCTGTAGATATCATAATCATAAAAGCCCTAAAGACCTATCAAAAATATTTGAGAAGTAATAAATAATTCAATAAAGTTGTAGACTACAAAATCAATGTACAAAAGTTAGTAGTGTTTATGTATACCATCTGAAGAAGTCAGCCAGCTCACTGTTAGTATCTATAGTGTTTATTAAAGTTTATAAATGTTGTTAGTGTATATAGTGTTTGTATATGTTTATAAATGTTGAAGTATATATAAAGTGTTTATATAGACTAACAATGAACTATCTGAATTCTTCTTCAATGAAGAAGTTCATATATACTAAAAATGATAGTTCATTTTTAGTCTATCTTGTTTGATAGAAAACAATCAAAACAACGTTTAAATTTTAAACAGCATTTAAAAAATACCTAGCAACAAAGTTAACTAAAGAAGTAAAAGATCTGTACACTGAAAACTAAAAAGCCTGTTAAAAGAAATAGAAAAATATGCAAATAAATGGAGAGATATCTCATGTTCATGGATTGAAAGAATTAATACAGTTAAAATATTCATACTACCCAAAGTGAGCTATAGATTCAATGTAATCCCTAAAAAAATTTCAATGACAGTTTTCACAGAAGTAGAAGAAAAAGATACTAAAAAATCATGTGGAATTACAAAAGACCTCAAGTAGCCAAAGCAATCTTGAGCAATACAAACAAAGCTGAAGACACCACACTATCTAATGTCAAAACATATTACAAAGCTACAGTATTTGAAAGAGCATGCTAGTGTCATAAAAACAGACACATAAACCAATGGAACAGAATAGAGAGCCCAGAAATAAATACACATATTTACAGTCAACTACTGTGTGACAAAAATGTCAAGAATATACAATGGAGAAAGGATAGTGTCTTTAGTAAGTGGTATTGGGAAAACTAGATGTCTACATGCAGAAGAATTAAATTGGATCTTTTCTCACATCATAGGGAAAATCAACTTAAAATGGATTAAACATAAAACTTGAAACTGTAAAACTGCTAGAAGAAAACTGGGAAAAAACTTTTTGACATTGATCTAGGCAATGATTTTTTGGATATTACTCCAAAAGCACAGGTAACAAAAGCAAAGACATACCATTTGGATCGCATCAAACTGAAAACCTACAGGAGAAAAGGAAATCCTTTCACACTGTCAATGGGAATGTAAATTAGTATAATCATTATAGAAAATAGTATGGATGCTTCACAAAAAATTACAAATAGAACTATCATAAGACCCAGCAATCTTACTACTGGATATCTATCCAAAGAAAATGATATCAGTATGTCAAAGAGATATCTGCACTTTCATGTTTATTGCAGAATTATTCACAATAACCTAGATATGGAAGCAACCTAAGTGTCCATCACAGCTGAACAGATAAAGAAAATGTGGTACATAAACGCAATGGACTATTATTTAGCTTTAAAAATAAGAAAATCATGTCATTTGCAATAACCTGGATGAACCTGGAAGAGGACATTACATTAAGTAACATAGCCAAGCACAAAAATATAAATACCACATGATTCCACCTATATGTGGAATCTGAAAATACTGAACTCATAGAAGCAGAGAGTGGAATAGTGGTTACCAGGGGCGAAAGATGGAGGTTTGGGGAGATGTTGGGCAAAGGATACAAAATTTCAGTAAGACAGGAAAAATAAGTTGAAGAGCATTAATGTAAAACATGGTGACTATAGTTAGTAACAATGTACAGCTGACTCTATAACAACACGGGTTGGAATTCTGTGGGTCCATTACTATGCAGATCTTTTCAATAAATACAGTCGGCCCTTTGTATCCAAGGATTCTGCATCTGCAACCAAACACGGATTGAAAATACTGAATTTTCAATCCAGAAATACAGTGTTCGTGGGATGCAAAACCCAGATACACTGAGGGCTGACTTTTCTCACACATGGGTTCCACAGGGCAGAATGTGGAACCTGAGTATTCCTAGATTTTGGTTTAAGCAGGGTTTCTGGAACCAAATCTCCCAACTACACCGAGGGATGACTATATTGTATTCCTGAAAACTCTTAAGAGCAGATTTTGTGTTCTCATCACACACACAAAAATAGGTATGTGAGGTAATGCATATGTTAGTTACCTTCATTTAGCTATTTCACAATGGATGCACATTTTAAAACATGATAACATGCTGCTATAAAGACACATGCACACGTATGTTTATTGCGGCACTATTCACAATAGCAAAGACTTGGAATCAACCCAAATGTCCATCAGTGACAGACTGGATTAAGAAAATGTGGCACATATACACCATGGAATACTATGCAGCCATAAAAAAGGATGAGTTTGTGTCCTTTGTAGGGACATGGATGCAGCTGGAAACCATCATTCTGAGCAAACTATCACAAGAACAGATAACCAAACACCGCATGTTCTCACTCATAGGTGGGAACTGAACAATGAGATCACCTGGACTCGGGAAGGGGAACATCACACACCGGGGCCTATCATGGGGAGGGGGGAGGGAGGAGGGATTGCATTGGGAGTTACACCTGATGTAAATGATGAGTTGATGGGTGCTGACGAGCTGATGGGTGCAGCACACCAACATGGCACAAGTATACATATGTAACAAACCTGCATGTTATGCACATGTACCCTAGAACTTAAAGTATAATAATAATTAAAAAAAGAAAAGAAAAAAAGAAATAAAACATGATAAATACCATATTTATTTCTCAAATAAAATAAATAAATAATGTTTAAAAATAATAGGTTCTGATAGCAAAGGAAATGATCAAGAGTGAAAAACAACCTATGGAATTAAAAATATTTGCAAAGCATACATTTCATAAGGAGTTACTATCCAAAATATATAAGGAACTCAGACAACCAAATAGCCAGAAAACAACTAACCCAGTTAAAAAATTGGCAAAGAACCTGCATATACAATTCTCAAAAGAAGACATAAATTGCCAAAAGGTATATGAAAAAAATACTTAACATCATTAACAATCAGGGAAACTCAAAGTAACCCCACAATGAGATATCACCTCATACCTGTTCAAATAGATATTATGAAAAGATAAAAGATAACAAATGTTGGGGAGGATGTAGAAAAGAGAACCTCTCTACACTGTTGGTGGGAATGTAAATTAGCACAGTCATTACAGAAAACAGTACGAAGGTTTCTCAACAAGTTAAAAATAGAACTACCATATGATTCAGCAGTTCCACTATTGGGTATAAATTCCAAGGGGAACAAAATCAGTAAGTCAAAGAGATACCTGGACTCCCATGTCATTACAGCACTATTCACAATAGCCAAGACATGGAATCAAACTAAGTGCTCATCAATAGATGAACTGATTTTTTAAAATGTGGTATATATACACAATGGAATTCTATTTAGAGTAAAAAAAAAAAAAAAGGAAATCCTGTCATTTGAGATAACATGGATGAGCATTATGCTAAGTGAAATAAGTCAAACACAGAAAGACAGATACTGCATGATCTCATGTCTGTATGTAATCTAAAGAAGTTGAACTCATAGAAGCCGAGAGTAGAACGGTGGTCGCCAGGATGTGGGGGAGAATGCGGAGATAGACGTTGGTCGAAGGGTACCAAGTTTCAATTAGGATGAATGAGCTCTGGATATCTACTGTACAGCATATCCAATATAGTTAATCCTGAAGCATTGTATACTTGGAAAAAATAACACTTTGTATATTTCCAAATAAAAATTATCAGCCAAGAAGTAGTGGATAGGTAGATGTGTCTGGAATATGAAATTAGCCTGCTAGCTCCACTCAAGTTGTTGTTCAGTATCATAAAAAAGCAAACCTACTGCTTGAGCTGAGAGTATGTTGGTACCAATAGAACTAATTCTCAAAATAAAAGGACCATTAAAACTACACATTACAGAAAACAGAATTACAGTAAACACTGCAAACCCTGGATTATTCAATACAACTTGATTTGTAGTCCTTTAAGTCATTTTGCTTTGAAAGAAAATGACCATTTTCATAATTTAGGAGCTGGTTGGTTTGCAACTATGCTCAGACTTACCAAAAATATGTTGTTGCTTAGGCCCTTTAAAATGTAATGGAAATCATCAGTCTGAGAAGAGGAGGTATGATTGTCCTTACAAAAAATTGCATTTATATCTTCTGGAGTTTCAAAATCTGTAATTACCTTCTCCAACAACTCAGAAATTTGGCTCCAACTTCCTCTATAATCTGACTTCAGTTTACACACCTTGTCTTCTTTCCCTTCAACTAGTCTAGCATCTTAACCATGACAGGGAGTCAATATGCAAATCCAATTCCTGCTTCACATCACTGCTTGCGTTATAACACACACGATTATGTAGATATACGAGGTCTTTTTTTTTAACATACTAAAGATTCAGTTTTTGCCTATGAAAGATTGTATCTGTTCCACAAGACATATTTTGAAGACTTATATTACACTTAAAATCTATACATCTATCATCATTATCATATCTATTAAGTCCTTAATAAATGATAAATATCAGTTATTCATATTTTCTCATTTCATCAAACTATCTACTACCAAGTATGGAAGTAAATTTATCTGGTCTCGGGCCGGGCGCGGTGGCTCAAGCCTGTAATCCCAGCACTTTGGGAGGCCGAGACGGGCGGATCACGAGGTCAGGAGATCGAGACCATCCTGGCTAACACAGTGAAACCCCGTCTCTACTAAAAAATGCAAAAAACTAGCCGGCCGAGGTGGCGGACGCCTGTAGTCCCACCTACTCGGGAGGCGGAGGCAGGAGAATGGCGTGAACCCGGGAGGCGGAGCTTGCAGTGAGCTGAGATCCGGCCACTGCACTCCAGCCTGGGTGACAGCGCGAGACTCCGTCTCAAAAAATAAAAAAATAAATAAATAAATAAATAAATAAATTTATCTGGTCTCCTACTGAGGTTGTTTTCCAAGCTTCCAAGTTTCCAAAGTTTATAAAGTATATATAAGTATTATGTAAGTATTATAAGTGTATATAATACATACATATAAAATACATAGTGTTGTTGTAGATTTAAGGGATTGTGCATTTTTACTTTTGCATTACAAAACAATCCTCCAAACAAAAAGCAGACACACACACACTTGGCCTCCCAAAGTACTGGGATTACAGGCGTGAGTCACTGTGCCCGGCCAAGATCTTTTGAAGTAATTCTGCCATTGTTCTGATTTTTTTCTTTAAGAATTCACAAAGCATTATGAAATATACATTTGACCTTTCAGAAACGTATGCTGTTTAAGAAAAAAGTATTAATGAAACTTGTTAAAAACAGTAACGGAGACTTTGTTCAAGAGGGTACTTTTGTCATAGATCCAGGATCACTGCAATGGGGCCTTACAGTGGAGGAGTGAGATTGGGCTCAGTTCTGAAAAAAATAAGAAAAAGTGAGAATTTACAAACGAGGAGCAGGGGAGGGAGCTCGGTGGATGGAAAATTACGAAGAGGAAACATTAGTAGTAAGGGGGACTCTATGGCCAAACTGGCCTGCCAGGATGCTGGCTGGAGGCCCACCAGGGCGATCAGACATCATCTGGAGGACAGTGGAGGATGAGGAACCCGGTCAGATATCCAGGGTGAGCAGACAAGGAGAATGACTAAATTGACTTTGCAAGGTTCTTGCTAAACTTGAACAATGTAGAGACGAGTAAAAAAGTCTAAAAGTTGAGAAATCGTTGAAGAGAGTATACAGTTTGGTCCAGAGGCCCTGTCAATACTTTCTGACACACTCGTATATTAAAACACTACACAGTTACTTGTATCACTCAGGGCCATTCGAAAAATCAAAGCTGATGTAAAGTACTGAATTGGAATTAATAGTAGTATAAAATATGAGGGAATTTATTTAATATAGGGCACTTTTTTTTTTTTTTGACAGTCTTGCTCTGTCGCCCAGGCTGGAGTGCAGTGGGAGGATCTCGGCTCACTGCAACCGCTGCCTTTCGGGTTCAAATGATTCTCCTGCCTCAGCTTCTCAAGTAGCTGGGGTTACAGGTGCCTGTCACCACGCCCAGCTAATTTTTGTATTTGTTAGTAGAGATGGGGTGTCACCATTCTGGCCAGGGTGGTGTCGAACTCCTGACCTTGTGATCCACCTACCTCGGCCTCCCAAAGTGCTGGGATTACAGGCGTGAGCCACCACGCCCGGCCTAGGACACTATTTTTAAAGGTGTTAGAAGACCTTAAGGAGCCACCAGGGGATTCCTTGCTGCTGGAAGTGGCCTTTGTTCCTAGGTTGGAGGTTCAAAGGGAGTAGCTTAAGACTTGGAGCTGCCAAGCCTGAAGTAGAACTTTGGAGGCCTCACTAGGCAGCGAGACCTTGTGTCTTGTGGACAGAGTATCACCGGCCGGAGGTGGCACCACAGAAGAGAGAGAAGGGGAGATATACCAGGATATACCAGGACAGGACAGCGCTTTCTGCCGGTGCCTCTCATTGGCTGAAACGAGCCAGCCGTCGATGCACAAGGAATCCTGGGAAGTGTAGTTTGCAGAGATCAGGTCCTCGCAGTCCTCCCACGCACAGCAGAGCCACGGAGAGGGGGGAATGATTTTCAGATCAAACATATAAATAAACAGCCCCATACTGGAAACTTACCACAGTACACAACAGCACCTTGCACTTCTTTTTTCTTGTAGTACCACCCTACAGAGGCAGCCACTTTTAACTCTTTCAGCTGTTTCTTCTGTAGTTTTGTCTGTTTCTAAACATGAGACCTATATTGTTATTTATCGATTTTGCGTGTTGAAATATTACATAATGATTTTCTATGATGATGGATATAGATTTAGTTCTCTTATTTGCCCCTCCCTCGTTCTTGCAATAGGATTATCACAATAGAATCATATCATTTTTAATGTAGATTAGCAAGCTGTACATCACTAAGTGATGAAAATACTGTTCACCGCTGGGCCAGCTAGCATGCTAATGTTTACTCTTTTTATACTGTGTAGATATTTGTTTTGAAGGAGATGCACCTGTTCTTCCACTTGTATGATTCATTCTCACATCCTTAATTCTGTTCTTACTCTCCTTAATTCTTCCTGGCTATGATTCTAAATAGCAACTACTTTTCTACTGAGTCTCTCTCTCTCTTAACTAGAAAAAAGTTTTTGGAGCCTCTTTTCACTTGCTGTGATCTGGACTGGCTGCTCTCGGCTTTAGCTGTGTGCTGTTATCTGTGGCTGTGTTCCTAATTTCCTAACTCGGATATATCGTATTCTAGCACAGTCTTCCGTTTTCCTAGTTACTTTCTGTTTTCCTGTGCCATAGCTGATAGGAACTTTTAAAGGAAGTGTGAATTAAAAGCAGTGCACCTGTAGAACAAAGTATTAACAAAATTTCAAGGTTGAACATTATTTTTTCTTTAAAATTTATCAGGCCTTGTTGTTCTATTTAGCAAAAAAAAAAAAAAAAAAAAAAAAAAAAAAGGTTTGTGTTGATCCATCAGCGCTATTCAGATTCTCATTCTTTTGTATGTGATTTATGGTTTTTATGGAAAATTTTAGACGCTTCTCTTTAGTGCTGATGCTTTTAAATTTTATATGCCTTAAATGAGTCATTTTCATTTTTTATCCTGGCCATTAAAAAGGATTTTGAGGACTCAAGTCTTTTAGTTTGGGGAAATTTTCCTGTATTAGTGCTTTTATAACTTTTTCTCCAGGTTTTTTCTGTCTCCCCACTCTTGTGCCATTTTTTCTAGAAAGTGAAATTTCTTGCAATGATTCTCCATGTCTTGTAGTTTTCCTTGTTCTTTTTTTTTTTTTTTTTGACAGATTTCCTAAACTTTTCCTGTTGTATTAGAATTTTTGACTATCGTAATTTTTTCTTAATTTTCAAGGACTTTTTAAATTGTTCTAGTTGTCACTGTTTTCTAATTGTTCATTTTTTCATGGCATTCCTGTTGTTATCAGTAGTTTGTTTTTATTTTTCTGATAATTTATACTCATTTTTTTCAGTTTTCTTCTGCTTCCTGAATTATCTCTGTCCCCACATTTTGCTTTATTATTGACTTACTCTTTCATCATGGGATAATTTTTCACGTTATCTGCTAGTCCTTGGACACTAAGATGCTGATTGGAAACTCTGGGCTGTTTTCGGGAACTCACTCCAGGGAACTCAGGAGGGAGCTGCTCTTTTTCTTTATGTAACCCCTAATGCCAGTATCTGCAGGTCTTTTCTCTGAAGACATCTTTGGATGTCTCCTGAGGAAAAGAATTTGAAACTTTGACTGGAAAAGAGATGTAGTCTGAAACTGGGATCTCCTCCATGGTGACAAATCCGTATCTTTGGGAAGTGGATTTATCTTTTGATAATACTCAGAGGTTATTTAATCAAATTCGATAAATTGAGCATATAGTAATTAAACAAATAAAAAGTGTGGCTTAATTATAAAATAATGGAACTGACTGACGTGCATAACTCAAACCTACCTTTATATATCTGCTCGGTGGTGCTGGGTTGGAAACCGTGGGACTGCTTGCCGTCTGCTTCTGCGGCTACACGTCACTAGTGGGAGAAGGAAGACAGCAGGTGGAGAAAAGGGAAGCACTCAAGTCAATACGGCCACGGCAGCATTTGGTTTAGTAGTTGACATACCTTTTCTTCCACACTCCAGAACCATTCTTATCATCTCCAGCTCAGAGATAACAAGCACCAGCGAGGTAGCACCGCCCCTCAGAAATCTGAGTCCCAGCTCTGTGGGGTCTCTCCCTGACTCCTCCAAAGAAAAGTCCACTTCTCAGGGGTCTGGGTCACAGCTCTGCTGGGCCTAGTTTCCGAGGTTGTAGGTGGTGATAAACCCATTCTTTTTCCTTTGTTCCAGTCCTGGGGGAGTAACCTAAGCATCCTCTTTCCACCTTTTTGCCTTTTCAGGTCTCCAATAGCCTTGGAAACCATTCTCTCTACTAAAATGCTGGTGTGGTTTCTCTTTTCATGGTGGGACTTGAACCAAGATACTCCTGAACTGATCTTAAAACAAGTGCAAAAGACAATAAATGAATTGTGAATAATGACAGCATCACTTGAATAGTACAGAAGAGAAAAGTGAGTGTAGCGTTTTAAACTGTAGGGACCACGTGTGCATCTTGGCTCAGCTACTTGCTATGATGGGAGACTAAGAGCTTTGAACATCTGTTTCCACAAAGCTAAAGTAGGGATATTACCTATTTTCTTAGGCAATTAGCAGCAAGAAATGAGACGATAGATATTAAACACTTAAAACAGTGCCTGGCATATAATAAGTGTTTAATAAATTGTATTTAACATGTTAAACATAAAAGATTACTAAGTGAGAGTGGACATATGTATTTATCTTGATTAAAAACTCACCAGTTCATGTTCCCGCTCCATGTGTATTTCCTGTGAAAGTTTTAACAGGACCCGTGTCACTGTTAGTGTTCAAAAGTTTTACTTTGTGAACTTTTGGAAAGTTTAGCATTGTGATCGAATTCTGAATTAAGTGACTGAATTACTAGGGTCTGTCTAGTAAAGCCTCATTCTCATGTGCACTAGGTTCCTGTCACTTCTGTGCTTCTGTCTTCTCCTGTCTTCTCCAGTCTTCTTCTGTCTTGCATTTCAATTAATTTCCTTTCTTTTCATTAACTTCCCTTTTCTCTGTGAGGCATTTGTATTTTTAAACACTTAATCTGTGTCCAGGATTGAACTAGCAAGTATAAATTATGCTACTTATTGATAACTTCTTTGCATGTTATATTTATTTCAAATAATTCTTTTGTGCAATTCACTGCAATAAACCAATGCCCCAAATCTCTGACACATTTGATCCAGTCACCCTTGACAGCCCCTATCATGTGTTTTCTCACAAGGATGAATAAACTGCATCATATGATAATGTTTTTATTTTTGAGGCATTTCAACATTTTAAAAGTTTTAAAAGGATACATATTATGAGCTTCAGTCCTCACAACAAACCTATTCTGTAATTACGCATATTTTACAAAAATAGATGCAGCGCAGCCGGGCGCTGTGGCTCACGCCTGTAATCCCAGCACTTTGGGAGGCCAAGGCGGATGGATCACCTGAGGTCAGGAGATTGAGACTAGCCTGACCAACATGGTGAAACCCCGTCTCTACTAAATACAAAAAAATTCGCCGGGTGTGGTGGTGCATGTCTGTAATCCCAGCTACTTGGGAGGTTGAGGCAGGAGAACTGCTTGAACCCGGGAGGTAGAGGTTGCAGTGAGCCTAGATCGTGCCATTGCACTCCGACCTGGGCAACAAGAACAAAACTCGGTCCCAAAAAAAAGAAGTCGATGCAGTGGCATTTTAAGTGCCCTCCTCAAGGTCGGATGTTTTCACTGGTAAAGTCAGGAAACGCGCTGAAGTCTTCCTTATTACCGCAAAATGTCATTAGACTCTCTGCTCCATGAACACGCTTAAGGTTATGTGAATATGAAGTGTCTTTCCATGGCTATAAAAATTATCAAAGAAATAGTTGAACCATTTTATTTGTGTCCAGTTTCTTTCAGTTTATAAAGTGCTTCAAAGGGATACACTACATTTACTATTACATCTTGTTGTCAGTCTGAGGGTTGAAGTTGGCGAAACAGCATTCTTGAATTATGTGAGACTTTTCTCATGTTGATTTGGAGGATTTGTATGTGCATGTGCGTGTGTGTGTGTGTGTGTGTGTGTGCTCATGCATGTTGTGGTTTGGCTGGGGGTTCATGGATAGTGAGGGTTGAGAAGCTCTGTGTTAGAGCATTGCCAAATGGGTGCTTGCAATTTCCTTACCTAAAAATATTTTCAAACCAGGGTATTTCTCTGCCTAAAATTAGTTAAAATAATCTTGAGTAAAGTTAGAGAAACCAGTTTATGTAAAAATAATTTCAGACACACACACCTATCTTAGTATTTAATCTGCTTTAATATTGCTATCATATAAGGGCTTCAGAGCAAATTTCCAAGATCACATGTTCATTAAAATGATTTATTCTACTAATTTTATCTTTTTTTTTTTTTTTTTGAGACTGAGTCTTGCTCTGTTGCTGAGGCTGGAGTGCAGTGATGTGACCTCGGCTGACTGCAACCTCTGCCTCCCCGGTTCAAGCGATTCTCCTGCCTCAGCCTCCTGAGTAGCTGGGACCACAAGCGTGTGCCACCATACCTGGTTAATCTTTTATATTTTTAGTAGAGATGGGGTTTCACCATATTAGCCAGGATGGTCTTGATCTCCTGACTTCATGATCCAAAGTGCTTGGCCTTCCTAAGTGCTGGGATTACAGGCGTGAGCCACTGCGCTCAGCACGTTTTATCATTTCTTTAAAGAGCAAAATTAACAACAATATTAATAGGATAATATAATGCCATTTGTGAAGCAGTGCATTACAGTGTGTCTTAATCCATTTGTTCTACTGTAAAGAAATACCTGCACTAGATAACTTCTAAGCAACAGAAATTTATTTCTCACTGTTCTGGAGGCTGGGAAGTTCAAGTTCAAGGCACCAGCAGGTTTGGTGTTTGGTTTGGTCCTGGTTTCTGTTTCGAGGATGGCACCTCCAATGCTGTGTCCTCACAAGGCAAAAGGCAAAAGGGCAAAAATAGGCCTCGCTAGTTATCTTCAGCTTTTGTATGAGGTCACCAATTCATGAGAGTGGAGCTTTCTTAGCTTAATTACCTCCCAAAGGCCCAAACTCTTAATATAGTTGCTTTGAGGATTAAGCTTCGATATGAATTTTGTAGGGGGCACAAACATTTAACCTGTAGCATTCTGCTCCTGACCCTCCCCTCAAATGTGTGTCCTTCTTATGTAAAAAATACACAAATTTCATCCAAATAACCCCGAAGTCTTAACTCATGCCAGATTCAACTTTAAAGTCTAAATTCAAATCTCAACTAGATCAGAAATGGGTGAGACTCAAGGTACAATTCATCCTGAGGCAATTTGCTCTTTAACTGTGAGCCTGTAAAGTTAAACAGTTGTATGCTTCCAAAACACAATCCTAAGCAAGTCCAAAATGCAACACGTCAAACAATATTCAATCTTGAGGCTTGGGAATAATCTTTGATTCTATGCCCTGCATGCTGGACACACTAGAACAGAGTTTGGAGCTCCAAGTCACTGAGGGACCCCACCTCCACTGATTTGCTTGGTGTGGCCCACACAGCAGCTTTCAGGGGATGGAGTCAGGTGCCTGCAGCTCTCATAGGCTGGTGTTGCTTTACTGGTGCCTCCACAGTTATGGTGTCTTGGAGGTGATCCCATCTCCACAGCTCCCCCAGACATTGCCCTAATGGAAGCTCTCTATGGTGGCCTTGACTCCATGGCTGTGCTGGGCATTGCCCTCGTGGGGGGCTGTCTGCAGTGGGCCTGCCTGTGAGTGTAGTGTTTTAAACTGTAGCCTTTGAAGTTTAAAACACTGGGCCCCACAGGTCTCTGAGCCATTCTTTGAAATCTAGGTAGAGGTATCCAAGCCTCCATGGTTCTTGCAATCTGTGTGCTTGTAGACTTAGCACCATGGAGGTGTCACCATTTATTGCTTGTGCCCTCTGAAGCAGCAGCCTGAACCACACCTGGGCCCACTTGAGCCACAGCTGGGGTGGCCAAGGAGCACTGTACTGAAATGCAAGGAACATAGACTTGAGGCAACCCTAGTCAGTGAGGCCACACTGGGCCTTTCTTTTGAAACAGTTCAACCCTCAAGGCCCTGGCATTCTGGGCCTGTGATGGGTAGGGCAGCCACAAATAATTCAGACATGCTTTGGGGCAATTATTCCATTGTTCTGATGAATAGTGCTTGGCCTTCTTCTACCCATACTAACCTCTTTATCAAATGCTCCCTTAGCCACACCCTTGGTGTTTTCTCCCAAACACGCTTTTTTATTTTTACCATCTGGCTGTGCCAAGAATTTTCAAATCTTTAAGTTCTGTTTCCCTTTTGATTATAGATTTCAGCAATGATCAGATTTCAGGTTTCTTTTTTCTTGCACTTTACTATAAGCAGTCAAGAGAAGCTATACAACACCCTCAATGCTTTGTTTACATATTTTGTTCATGAAATGTCCTAGTTTATCACTTTTAAGTTGTGCCTTTCATAAAACACTAGGACACAGACACAATTCAGCCATGTTCTTTGCCATTTTATAACTAGGATGCTTTTCCTCCAGTTTCCCATAAGACATTCCTCATCTCCACCTAAGAACATATCAGAACAGCTTCACTGGCCATATTTCTACCAGCATTCTCACCATGACCACGTATGTGATATCTAAGAAGATTGAGGCTCTGTCTACTGCACTTCTCTTCTGAACCAGAATCACCCTTAATGCACTGTTCACAGCAATCTAATCTTTTTCTAGCATGCATGTCCAAATTCTTCCAGGCTCTACCCATTACTCCGTTTCAAAGACACTTTCACATTTTGAGGTATTTTTATAGCAACACCCATTTCTGGTGATACCAGTTTGTCTTAGGTTTTATGCTGTTATAAAAAAATACCACAGGGTGAGTAATTTATAAACAACAGAAATTGATTTCTTATAGTTCTGAAAACCAAGAAGTCCAAGATCAAGGGGCTGGCAGGTTCACTGTCTAGTGAGGGCGCTGTCTTTGCTCCCAGGATGGCGCCTTGTATGTTACATTCTCCAGAGGACCAAACACTGTATCTTCACATGCCAGAAGGGAGGGAAAGGCAAAAAAGTACAAAAGAGGGCTAGTTAGTTCTCTCCAGCCCTTTCTTTGTGAGGGCGGAGGCCTCATGGTCTGATTATTTCCTAAGGGCCAGCCTTTTGATACAGTTGCATTGAGAATTAAGTTTCAACATAAATTTTGGAGGAGATACAATACCGCTTTATTGTAAGTGAGGTAGAGAAGTATCACTTTATTGTAAGTTAAACAAGTTAGGCTAGAGTCTTGTCTCTGTAATTTATTAGTTTTTGCCCCTTGGAAGCCACTTGCTTTCTAGTATCTTATCACATTTGTAAAATGAGATGAATAAATGAAGTAGAGTTTAAATATCTACCAATATCAATTCTCTAATTTCAGAAGTTTTAAAAATATATGTCTTTCAACTACCGAATCAGTTCAAAGACATGCATAGTCATAATCACCAAAACTCCATTACAAGTTGCAGGATATAGAAATCAGCATTCCAAAATAAGCAGCATTTAGATGTGGCAACAGCAAGCAATCTACAAAAGAAATCAAGAAAGTAATCCCATTTACAATAGCTACGAAGAATATAAAATACCTAGGAATCAACTTAACCAAAGATATGAAAGATATGTACAAGGAAAACTATCAAACGCTGACAAAAGAAACGGTAGAGGACGCAAAATAATGAAAGGATATGTCATGCTCTTGCACCGAAAGAATTAGTATTTTTAAAACAACAACACTACCCAAAAATGTAGAGCTTCAACAGAATCCCTGTGAAAATACCAATGACATCCTTCAAAAAAATAGAAAAAACAATCCTAAAATTTATATGGAACTACAAAAGAACCAAACTGAAGGCATCACACAATTTGTCTTCAAAATATACCACGAAGTTGTAGTAACCAAATCAGTGTAGTACTGGCATAAAAGCAGACACATAGATCAATAGAACAGAATAGAGAACCCAAATGTAAATCCAGGTATTTACAGCAAACCCATTTTTGACAGTGGTGCCAAGAAGACACAATGGGGAAAGGCAAGTCTCTTCCATACGGTCCTGGGAAAACTAAATATCCATATGCAGAATAATGAAACTAGACTCCTGGCTCTTGCCATATACAAAAATCAAATTAAAATGGATTGAAGACTTAAATTTAATATCTGAAATCATATAACTACTGAGGAAAACATGGGGAAATGCTACAGAACATAGGTCTGGGGAAATATTTTTTTGTGTGAGATTTCCAAAAATACAGGCAACCAAGGCAAAAACAGACAAATCAGATAACATTAAGCTAAAAACCTCTGCACAGCAAAGGAAACAATAAAAAAGTGAAGAGACAACCCACAGAATGAGAGAAAATATTTACAAACTATCAATCTGACAGGAATTAATAACCAGAATATAGGAACTCAAACAACTCAATAGTAAGAAAATAAATAATCTGATTTTTAAAATGGGCAAAAGATCTGAATAGACATTGACCAAAACAAGACATGCAAATGATCAACAGGCATATGAAAAAATGCTCAACATCACTCATTGTCAAAGAATTGCGAATCAAAACTACAATGAGTTACTCCAACTAAAACACCTTTTATCAAAAACACAGGTGATAATAAATGCTGCTGAGGATGTGGAGAAAGGGGAACCCCCGTATGCTGCTGGTGGGAATGGAAATTAATAAAACCACTATGGAGAACAGTATGGAGGTTCCTAAACAAACTAAAACTAGAACTACCATATGATCCAGCAATTCCACTCCTGGGTATACACCCCAAAGAAACGAAATTGGAATATTGAAGAGACATCTGCATTCCTGTATTTACTGCACCATTATTCACAATAGCCAAGATATGGGATCAACCTAAGTGTCCATCATTGGATGAACAGATAAAGAAAATGTGATATATATATAAATTATATATAATTTATATATATTATATATGTTATATATAACATGAATATAGTTAAATGAATAGATTCTAATTTATTATCTCTATGTATTTTATGTTACATAAAATAGATATTGTTTGTGTGTGTGTGTATATATATATATACACAGTTCTATCTATCCATATCTGTATTTACACACAAATTAGCCCAATCAGATTAGCTAAAGTGAGGTCCTTTGAATTCTGACAAATAAGCAAGGGGTTTAACCTGTTCCCTTGATCTGTTAGTCCAGAGTCTATTTACAGAGCTGTTATTACTGGTTTTTGCTTAGAGAGGAATAAAGAAATAACTTTTTTTTTTACGTTTTGATGTTAAATAAATGTAGGATAAATGTATACATAGCATTCTGTATATATATATGTATACACTGCTATATGCCAGATGAACTGATGACTTTTCCACATATGAAAGAATTTCTTAAGATCACATTTAACTAGCAATTTCCCTCCCTTTCTTTCCCTAACTGCATGCTTGAATATAGGTAATACACATATAAAGTATCTGTGATATATATACATTTTAATATTTAATATAAATTAAATATTTAAATAAGTTAAATCATTTGTTTACTTTAAATTACTTTAAAAATTATTCTATTAAACATCAATAGAATATCATGCCTTCGTAAGAGTTAATACAATAGACTGTTACACTGTGACAAATGTCATCTTTGTGGCAGGGCTAACAGAATAGAGCCACATCAAAAGGTAGAATAAACAAGTTTAGTTAATATAATAACCTACATAATCAGAAAGAAAATTTTTTATTCTGAATTATTCACACCTTTTATCTAAGTATTATTTTGATACGGACATTTTGAATACTCTCTTTTGCAAACAAGAATTGAGGACTCCAAAGGGGTCAGAAAGGACATAAATTAGGATCAGTGGCCCCAATTTGGTCTATTCCCGGTGGTCCATGCAGAATAATCAGATGTGATAAAAAAGAGAATTCAATAGAGAGCTCTGAACTCATATGTACAGAACAAGATAAAACTCCCTTTAGACCACCGTATTAGTTTATCTCTCAAGTTCTTAAATCACTTTGGTAGAACTGCTTGACGTCAATATCAAATCAAATGCATTTATGAACAGTTTGTTCAGCTTGCTTCCAATCTATTTCTTATTATATCTTTACTAGCCCTAATTACACACAATTAAAAGCTTTAAGCAATGACAGAATACATTGTCATGCTTTAAGATACCTTATTTGTTTGTATTTGGAAAACTTAAAACTAGATATGTTAAAATATGATTTGTTTCTTGATAAAATTTTGTGTAACTAGAGGTATGGTTGAAGTACTTTGCTGTAAAATATCCCAAAACTGCACTTTAAATATTCTTTGTTTAAAAATACTATTTCTGCATAATTTTTTATAATAATTCTTTTGCTTTTTAAAATATTTTGTCATGTTCTTGTCTCATATAATATGGATAGAGACTGATTTCTTAAACACATGACAGTTAATTTAATTGCTAATACTTCTTGATAAAAGTCAATGCCCAATTAAATTCCACGTATACCCTGAAAATAACATCTTCATAATTTCTTTCTAGTCATAACATCTCAATTCTCTACTACAAGATTTTTTGGTTAATGTTTTGTACTTAACCCAAGGTTAATGTTACTACCTTTGCCACTAAATGTAGGCTAAATGTTATGATCTTAAATGTACTAGAAAGCAGCTAACTGAGCCAAAATACAAGTTTGAATTCCATCATAAGGACTTGAATTTTGTGTTGTTCTAATTTGTATTCAGGCTCAAAGTTTCCAAAGAGGGCAAGATAAGTATTATATGAAAAAGATGATTATTGAAAAGCAGACTAAGAATGCTTCTAGACTTTTAAAGTAAGCTGATTTCTTTCTTACTCAATTGTATTAGAAATCATTTGTGTGAAAGATTTCTGTATCCCAACAGTCAAGGGAAGAAGGAGGAGGAGAAAGAAAATCGTGGAAAAATAACTTAGAACATTTAGTAGGAGGAAGGTTCCTCTGAGAAAACTGTGTGTAAAGTGCAAGACCGCGCAGGAAGAAAAACTCACAGAAAGCTGTCCAGGGAAGACTGGAAACTTGGAGTCTGAGAAATTGCTAGCAGGTCTGCAGCAACCTCAGCTATTGCCTCCACAGAAAAAGAATACGACTGAGGGGCATAAGACAGAGAGAGAAACCGAGGCAAGTTTTGGCGCAGGAGTGAGAGTTGATTAAAAAGCTTCAGAGCAGGCACGACAGGAAGCAAAGCTCACTTGGAAGGATGACGTGCACCGTGTGGCGCTGGCTGGAGGGATGACGTGCACCGTGTGGCGCTGGCCGGAGGGATGACGTGCACCGTGTGACGCTAGCGTGCTTCCGGGGTCTTGCGTCTCTTCTTCCTGATTCTGTCCTTGGGGTGGGTGTCTGCCTGTGCAGTGGCCGGCCAGCACTTGCAGGGGCCACAGGTGCAGCGTGTTTACCGGAGCTGTCTGCCTGTGCAGTGGCCGGCCAGCACTTGCAGGGGCCACACGTGCAGCGTGTTTACCGGAGCTGTATGCACGCTCATTTGAGGCGTTCTTCCTGTACCAGTCAAACGTCCCTGCAAGGTCATCTGCCACGTAAACGCCGCCATTTTGCCTCTTAATGCGCATGCGTGAGCCCACGTGCCGACCTTACTGGGAAGCTGATCACCAGTTTCAGGTGTTTCCATCTGCTGGGAGGAGACTGCCTTTCCATGGCACTGGCTGTAACCAATTATTTTTTTAGAGAGACAATTTAACAACTGCCTGACCGTCATCTGATGGGAACCTGACATTTCTGTTGGGATGGAGGGGCTCTCTTGCCCTGCTCATGTAGGCCCATCTACTGTAACAAAGTTATTTAAAAGGTATTTTGAGAAGTGTATCAAGAAAAAACAGCAAGAATTACTTTCTGTAGAGCAAGTTTTCTGTGTGTTTGGATGACGGTGGAGGAGGACAAGTATCGTGCTACAGATCTTGGCAGCATCCCAGGCCCAAGGGGTGATGGTATCATGCTGCACGCCATCACCACTCAAGACTCCCTTTGTTACCAGTATTTCCTCCTTGCTTCCCAGTATATCACCGTGGCAATTGTTGAATTTCTCATTACAGAAAGCCAGGCTTGCATAAATATTATATGTGGCTATTATTGGCAGACACACTGTCAGTTTTTTAGGAAATATGGAAATTCTGTAATTTGAGGTGATTCATTATTTATCTTTTTTCTAATTTTAATGAATATAAGTATCTTATTCATTAAAGATAAAACAACAAAAATATCCATCTAGCCATTATCCTTCTGATTGATCAGTCCCATTAGGCTAACGATCCAAGCAGGGCACCAGACAGCACCTTAATTCTTCAAAGAACATCATCACAGAAATTATTTGCTTCTGGAAATCATTAATTTCATTTTATGGATATGAGGATTTTTTTTTCTAGATTGAAGTAGATTAACATTCTTTTCATTCATCTCATTCAAGGAATTCTTAATAATAAAGCAGAACTAAATGGCACATATTAAACATCAATTATTGACTCTCAGAAGGAGATAGTTCCAAGGCAAGTTTGCAGAGTAAGTGGAGAGTGGTTCTTTGATCTCATTGTAGGAGAGACTATCAGGTATTTTGTTTTATTTGCCAGTAACTGCATAGCTATATGTTGCATGTGGATGCTCATGACTTAGATGACCTCATGACTTAGATGACAGAACCTCTGGGGATTGACACCTGTGCCCAGGTCTCACTGTTTAGGGAGCCACCTGGTGCTCTATGATGCCACTACTGGGTGGACTTTACAGCATCCTAAATCCAACCTTCTTGTACTGACATTTTGATGATTAAGGAAGGAAAACTTCTAAAGATGGCTTGGTGATGGGAAAGTATTTCATGTGGCTGTAAATAAAGTACACAATTTTTAAATAAGTGGTCTTTAGTTCTTCTTCAATTGTTCTTACCATAGGTACCATATATAAAGCAATCTTTTTTTCTGAAAAATTTCCTTCATAAAAGAGGGCTACCCTTGTCCTTAAGAGGCCTCTTGGGTATTACATCAGGTAAAATTACCATTTCTACGCAGATTCTTTGGTTTCTGAGAACTCAGAAACTTCAGAAGAACAAAGTGCTAAACCCTAACATCCAAGTAGAATCTTCAAAGACAGTAGGGCCTGGATCTCTTGATTTGTGCCTCCTCTCCGCAGACTCATTTCACACAGGGATTAATCTGGCTCCATGAGTATCAGGGTACATTTCTCTTATTCCATATTCCTTTTCACATAACATTTTTCTAAGTTTTTTTGTATTTTTAGTCAACTTAGAAGTAAAAATTATGTGCTGTGAAAAATTAAATAACGTATATAGCATCATCGTTATGATGATAACAATAGTGTTGTCAATGAAGCGTGTGGAGTTTGAGAGTAGAAAACAGCAACATTCCTAAAAGAATCTTTAATTTTTTAGAGCTGTGTTATCTGGTTCAGTAGCCACTAGCCACACCAACCAATTTAAAGTTAAATTAGTTAAGATTAAATTATTTACAAATTCAGTTCCTCAGTTGTACTAGCCATATTTCAAGTGGGCACACATGCCCACTACCCGCATGTGACCGGTGGCTCCCGTATTAGAGTAGATGTGGAATATTTCCGTCATCACAGAAGGTTCTCCCAAACAATGCTGTACCAGAATATGTAATTTTAAATGTCTGGGTTACTGAAATGATTAATATTGTAAATTGACATTTGACACTTTCATTTAAAAGTTTCTATTTCCCGTCTCAAAAAAAAAAAAAAAGTTTCTATTTCAAGTTGATTAAAACAGTTTGTGATAAAATGGGGAATTATCTTACATTTAAACATCATTTTATATTTGGTTACAGACGGTAATAGATTTGAAATATGTTGACTGTATTTATTTTAAGTCAATGCCGTAAATGCTCAGTGCAGTTTGTTAATTTGGGGACATGGCTAATATTGACAATAAATTTTGAAAATAAAGTATTAGAGTCACTGATTCTAAGGTAGCAAATATAAGATTTTATATTTAATGAAAGCTTCACAACTTTCACAATCCCTGATTTCATTTCATCATGACATTTACTAGCATATGCTTCTATTTTACAAAAGATTCCGGGGCACCAAATGACGTGTTATATGACAATGTAATATAGAATAGTAAAATTTCTATTTGAGAAAGAGCAAGAATTGTATTCCCTTTAAAATATTTTTTCCCCAAACCTGGTAATCAACCTTTGTAGAATTAGAGGCTTACCAGCTGATACAGAGCACAGCTCTTAATGAAGTTTAGAGGAAAAAAAAAATCTGCGACTGGTTTCTAAATTTAAAAATACCGACCTGCCTAGTATTCTACTTAGAAGTCTAGGAGGTTTTTTGCAAGTAAATGTCTTTGGGTATGTGGATTTTTTAAAGGAATGCTATCAACAGCCTTTCACTGCCACTAAATTTTGACTTACTATTTGTGTGAAAGGTACCATGATTAATTTTCAGGGTTCTCACTATCTCCCTCAGAATCTGAACCATTTAGCTGCATTTCTCTCCCCCACTTTCTAAATTTAGAAAGGACAAAATTTGCCCAGTGAAATCTTCAGAGAGAACAGTCTTCACTGCTTAAGTCATGAGCAACTCCTCCTCAGGGTTCCACTCAGAGGTGTGGGAGAGAGAAGGCTGAGGAAGAAGTAACATTTCACGTTCTCATGCAGGCACAGTGAGGGCACTCTAAAGATGCATATTCATTGATCTAATATTAACTGAGCCCCAGCCATCGCACCGTGCACTGTGTAGGCTCCACCTGAAACAGTCAACTAGCAGAAGCTTTCCATAAACCCTCGGAATTACTGTCAAGTGAGGGAGGGAGACAATTTAATTGTCCTGTGAACACAATTCAAATAAATTCATTAAATGACTTCCTTTTAAAAATACTTACTGAAAATATTTTAAAGGACACGCAATTCTTGCTCTTTCTTAAACAGAAATTTTACTATTGTATGCCCCATTCTTCTAGATTCTGAGATATAGCAATAAACAAGACAGAAAGCATCGTTCCCTCACTGAACATAAGTTCTAGCAAGGAGAAGCAAGCATATGCAACAATCAAACAAATAAACAAACAAAAGGTAAAGTTTGGAGAAGGGTAATGAAAGAAATGATCTCTAGATGGATGAGAGGATGTTACAGAGGCTTCTGACTTAGTTGGAGGGTTTAGGGAAGTCTTTTGTAAGGAAGTGACCCTTGAGCTGCCCTTTTTTTTTTTTTTTTTTTTGAGAAGGAGTCTCACTCTTGTCACCCAGGCTGGAGCACAATGGTGTGATCTCGGCTCACTTCAGCCTCTACCTCCCGGGTTCAAGCAATTCTCTGCCTCAGCCTCCCGCGTAGCTGAGATTACATGCATCCACCATCACACCCAGCTTTTTTTTTTTTTTTTTTTTTTGTATTTTTAGTAGAGATGGGGTTTCACCATGTTGGCCAGGCTGGTCTTGAACTCCTGACCTCAGGTGATCCACCAGCCTGAGCCTCCCAAAGTGCTGGGATTACAGGTGTGAGCCACCATGCCCGGCCATTGAGCTGCACTTTGAATATTACCTGTGGTCAGATAGGCTGAGGAAGTAGGAAGGGAGGAAGGAAAGTTGAGAGGAAAAACATCCTGTTAGAGTTCACATTTTATTCTATGAATTATCCTAAAAAAGAAGGTTAAAAAGGGCAAAAGGTAATTGGCAGGGGATGAGAGAAACTGTGAGGCAAGAGAAGATAAAGACACAGTAACCGTGGCTGAAGGGACAGTGGAGAGGTGAGCAGAGGACAGGGCATGTGAAATCAGGAAGGTGAAGTTTGGGAGTTGGGATTTGGACCTTTCCGTGCACAGTGGCGGTTTCCAGCAGCGCAGCGTGTAGGAGTGGGTTTGGATGTGCTGCAGCAGCGTGATGTGGGGAGATGAGTCAGGAAGCTTTGGGACACCAGATGAGAAATGGTGGCAGCTTGAACTAGGGTGGGATTTTAAAGTTATTTTCAAGTTTCAGTAGTTTGCTGAATTATATCTCTGGACTGGGAAGTGTTAAGCCTCAGAGAAAGCCAACTTATTTTGGGGTAGGACTGGAGCACTGGCACATGGGAGGACTGTCACCTTTGGGAGGGTCCAACGATGACCAAAGATGACCGAAAAAAGAAGATGACCAAAAACAGCAAATAATTAAAATATCAAATAAGATAGCATTGGTTTTGAAGCCTATGGCCTGTGAAGTATGAACAATGAAAGCCAACAGTAGCCATCTTTCCTTGATCTTTTCCTTAGAATCTGGAGTCGTACTGAGCACCTTTCACACACTATTTTATTTAATCCTCACTGTTACTTTATGTGGAAGGTATTATTTATCTTTATGTGAGGAAACCTAGCAAGGCACAGGGAAGTTAGTTAATGATGTTAAAGTCACATAACCTGGGAGGACGTTTTATAAAACAAGGAGAAAAATACTTTGAATTTAAGAAAGCTTCTTCGGAAACTTGTGTGGGGGTGCATAGTTTTAAAGTCAGGGAGGTTTTTAGAGGAGGCAGGTGATTGCATGAGGGAGGTCAGAAGATTCAGGAGAAGCTCATGTCTCGTGGAACTCAGACATTTCTTGTAATGAGGAATCGTTGCTGCTGAGAGCAAATAGGGTTTTGTTTATTTTGTGCACGTGAGGGAAGTTCAGTGTTTTTAATACACTAGGAAAGAACTCAGAGAGGTATAAAATATTGTTGGCTGGAGAGAAGGTAAAGATGTGGGTAAGAGAAAAAGGCACATCAGAATTGAGGTGAGTGGGGAGGAGAATGGACGGCAACAGATAAAGGCCTGGTTACTGACCGGCAGGATCTTTCCAGGGAAGATGCAAGGGGGCCGCCCCGAGTAATGAGGAGGAATCCCTGAAGGAGACAAAGGCATTTTTCGGGGAGTGCTTCTTTCCGGTAGTCACTCAGGCCAGCACTCCACGGAGAACCTAGCCTGACAGAAGGCAGGAGAACCGCACCGTGTCCCTGGAATCGAAGAAGAAAATGGAGCGTGTCCGTGCACGTGGCTTAGTGTGGCGTCCCGTGAAACGCAATGTTGATGAGAGCCCCGGGGGAGTTTTAGGCCCGTACCTGAATCACAGAGCAAGACACTTGATTCAATTACATGACTTTTTCTACCCTACTCTGCACAAGTTACCTGAAAAGTATTTAAAAAATAATAAATCGCTAAATGACCAAGACATTATTCTTGTCAACTGGAAACATGGTAATGGATATTTCCTTAGTTAAAGGTGATAAATAAACAGATGATTTCATATTTTCAAAGACTCTTCAATGAGTTTAAACCAGAGTTTCAACTGAACAAAAGGCGAACTAGATCAATGATAAAGTATGGTTTTTTAAATTCTTTGATGATGCAGGTAAATGGAATTTGATGGATGTTTAAAATTGAACATATAAAAATATAGAGCAAACTAGAAAAGGTGATAACTAAAATCAAAATAATGCAAAGTCTAATGTCCTTGCTATATTAGTTTCAAGCATGCTTCCTTTTGGCAAGTTATTTCCTGCCTTTCCCTCATCTTTTCTTTTCCTACCTTCTTTCCTCCCTCTCTTTCTCTCTGTCTCTTTTTAAATTCTTTCTCTCTCTTTTTCCTTCTTCTTAAGATTTATGCTACCAGTTTCTAACAAATGCCATACATAGAAGAAGCAATGCTACCTAATACATTTCCCGTAACTAATTTTATGGGAAATCAGAAGCTGAGACTGGTCTCCTTAAAGCAAAATAACACGTGATATCTAATAATAAAATACTTAATATTTTTATCAATTTATCTTCACAGCATTTCCACAAAAAGATAAGCAGAATAGAAAAATTACCTCAATACTTCTGCTAAAATGAAGGGCATGCATTAAAATAATATATTTATAATCTTTTAGAAATTTTAAATGTGATATTTTAATTTTTTCTAGTATTAATCTTTATAGGGCTTATATGTTGATGACTATGCTATCTTTAGGTAATATCAGGTGAATAGACAAGAAAAAAATCTGAACATAACAAAGGAGTGACCATCCCATGGCTGACTACTTTGTCAGTTTGATGGGCCAGGATATCCTGCCTCCCAGGGCATGAGATCTGGGTGGCCCAGGGGTACTTAACTCTCAGACACTATTCTGAATCCCTTTGGCGACTGCAGCTTCTTAGAGGTAGTTAGATTTACTTGGAACCTAAGTAAAGATTGTAAATCTTACTTAACTTGAATTAGATTCTCAGTTCTTGCACAGAGCAAACTCATTACTCAAGTCATCTTAAAACCATCTCTAATAAGTGCAGAGTCCTGAAAACCAAGGATGAGGCCTCAGAGTTTATACATGAGCCCTCAAGGTGTACTCCAGATGACATAGAGACCTGAAATGGAATCTCTATTAGCCTTTGGAGGCCTCAAAGAGAATGTGAAGTAAAATGGAGAGAGATTTTTCTTATCTTCTCCCTGTGTCTCTATACTAGAGTTTATTGTAGACCGTGAAATATCATAGATGTCTCACACAGCTGCATAAGACTTGAAGGTTAATAACAGATAGCATGTTGAACATTATGTTGAGTGTTTTGCAAGCATTATCTAATTTAATCCCATTGCATTCCATAAACAGATGCTATCATCATCCCTACTTAAGGAGGAAATTGAGGCTTAGGTTAAATAACTCGCTGATGAGATTATATAACCAAACATCTTTTGCTTATAGATGGAGATTCTGAAATATACAGATGAGAGTTAACCTACTTGTGGTAGACCGTATTACTGTTAACTGTTTTCTCCATCCCTCTGCCATGTGACTTTGTAGAACCATAGAGTGGGTGAGATATATTTCTCCTTTCCATTGATGTTGGCTTTAGTACCATAACTTCATTTAACCAATAGAAATTTAGCAAAGTTGGCCGGGCGCGGTGGCTCAAGCCTGTAATCCCAGCACTTTGGGAGGCCGAGACGGGCAGATCACGAGGTCAGGAGATCGAGACCATCCTGGCTAACACTGTGAAACCCCATCTCTACTAAAAAATACAAAAAAATTAGCCGGGCGAGGTGGCGGGGCCTGTAGTCCCAGCTACTCGGGAGGCTGAGCCAGGAGAATGGCATGAACCCGGGAGGCAGAGCTTGCAGTGAGCTGAGATCCGGCCACTGCACTCCAGCCTGGGCGACAGAGCGAGACTCCATCTCAAAAAAAAAAAAAAAAAAAATTTAGCAAAGGTATATGAGAAGAGCATGCCTCAGTAGCTATCTCCAGGGAGCTTTAGCCCCCAGATGAGACGAACGGGTCACACCTGCAGCCTAGACCCCAGAGTCAAGCCCTGGCAACCTGTGTCCTCAATCAGAGTTGCCCTAATTGGTCTGCAGAACTTGGAGCCCCCACTCCAAAAATTAATGTTCTTCACTGTAGACCACTGAGATCAGAGTGATCTGATCAGCAGCATTATTGCAGCAGAAACTTAATAATGCACTGTCCTTGGTAACTTAACATAGTTTAGATAAATTAATCCTGGAGAAAATAAAAAGACAAGTTAGAAAACCTGAGAGTTATCAAGTGAAAAGGCAAAGGGGAAAGAAAACCAATGACACAGGTCCATTTAGCTGGAACCAGGAGCACTTTTCTTAAAATAAAATCATAAAAACCACATATAAGCTATAACAAAATTTGAATAATTGCAAAAATACTCAGCTATAATCACTCTTTCAAAATACTACTAACATTTTTGTACATTTTATATATCATATTTCAAATGAACAAACCAATTTTACCTAGTATCAATGACCTTGGATACGTAATTTAATATTCATGATTTTCTACTTATAACTTTATTTCTACAATCTTAAAATTATAATTTTAATGGATGCTATACTAATTGAGTTAATCATAATTTATAATTTATTTCCTGAGAATATAGTTTAGCTTGTTCTGCACTACAGTTACTGATTTAAAGAATATAAAGACTTTTACCTTGTTGCCAAATTGCTTTCTAAAATGGTTATAAAAATTTAGACTGCCACCAACAATATGTGAAAGCAATCCAACCTTACTGCTGTTTTACCAGCTAAAATTTTTCATGTTTATTGAGTTTCCACACTGTACCACATTTTAAAAATGTTTCTATTTTTAATTTTTGTCGTTACGTAGTAAGTGTATATATTTGAGTTACACAAGATATTTTGATACAACCATGCATTCCGTAATAATCACAGCAGGGTAAAAGGTGTATCCATCACTTCAAGCATTTATCTTTTGTGTTATGAACAATCCAGTTATACTCTTAGCTATTTTAAAATGTACAATTAAATTTTTTTTACCATAGTCACCCTGTATTGCTAGCAAATACTAGGTCTTATTCATCCTTCTAACTTCTTTTTTGGACACACTGACCATCCTCACTTCCTCCCCACCGTCCCCACTACCCTTCCCAGCCTCTGTAACCATCCTTCTACTCTCAAACTCCATGAATTTAATTGTTTAATTTTTAGCTCCCACAAATAAGTGATAATATGTTTATCTTTCTATGCCTAGGTTATTTCACTTAACATAATGACCTCCATTTCCACTCATGTTGTCAAATGACTAGATCTCATTCTTCTTTACGGCTGAGTAGTGTTCCATTGTATACATGTACCACATTTTCTTTATCCATTCATCTATTGATGGACACTTAGGTTGCTTCCAGATCTTGGCTATTGTGAACAGTGCTGCAATAAATGTGGGAGTGCAGATACCTCTTTGATATACTGATTTTCTTTCTTTTGGGTATATAACTAGGTGTGGAATTGGTGGACCATGTGATAGCTCTATTTTTAGTTTTTTTAGAAACCTCCAAACTGTTTTCTGTAGTGGTTCTACTAATTTACATTCCCACCAAAAGTGTATGAGGATTCCCTCTTCTCTGCATTCTCACCAGCTTTGTTATTGCCTGTCTTTTGGATAAAAGCCATTTTAACTGAGATTAGATAACATCTCATTGTAGTTTTGATTTGCATTTCTCTGATGATCAATGATGTTGAGCATCTTTTCATACACTTGTTGGCCATTTGTATGTCTTACAAATGTCTATTCAAATCTTTCCCCTATTTTTAATCAGAGTATTAGACCTTTTCCTATAGAGTTGTTTGAGCTTTTCATATATTCTGGTTATTAATCTCTTGTCAGATGAGTAATTTGCAAACATCTTCTTCCATTCTATGGATTGTCTCTTCACTTTATTGATTGTTTCCTTTGCTGTGCAGAAGCATTTTAACTTGATGTGATCCCATTTGCCCATTTTTGCTTTGGTTCCCTGTGCTTATGGAATATTACTGAAGAAATATTTGCCCAGTTCAAGGTCCTAGAGAGCTTCTCTGATGTTTTATCTTAGTAGTTTTATGGTTTGTGGTTTTAGATTTAAGTCTTTAATTCATTTTGATTTGATTTTTGTATATGGTTAGAGATAGGGTTCTAGTCTCATTCTTTTGCATATGGATGTCCAATTTTCCCAGCACCATTTATTGAAGAGATTGTCCTTTCCCCCAATGTATGTTCTTTGCAAATTTGTCAAAAAAGAGTTCACTGTAGATATATGGGTTTATTTCTGTGTTCCCTATTCTGTTCCACTGGTTTGTGTGTCTACTTTTATGCCGGTTCCATGCTATTTTAGTTACTATAGCCCTGCAGTATAATTTGAAGTCAGGTAATGTGATTTCTCCAGTTGCATTCTCTTTGCTTAGGATAACTTTGGCTATTCTGGGTCTTTTGTGGTTCCATATAAATTTTAGGGTTTTTTTTTTCCATTTCTCTGAAGAATATCATTGGTATTTTGATAGAGATTGCATTAAATCTGTAGATTGCTTTGGGTAGTGTGGACATTTTAACAGTATTGATTCTTTCAATTCATAAATATGGAACATCTTTCCATTTCTTGTGTGTTCTCTTTAATTTCTTGCATAAATGTTTTATAGTTTTCATTGTACAGATCTTTAACTGTTTTGGTTAAATTAATTCCTAAGTATTGTATTTTATTTGTAGGTATTTTAAATGGGATTGCTTTCTTGATTTCTTTTTCAGATTGTTTGCTTCTATATAAAGTGCTACTGGCTTTTGTAAGTTGACTGTGTATCTTGCAACTTTACTGAATTTGTTTGTTAGTTCTAATAGGTTTTTTAATGGAGTCCTTAGGTTTCTCCAAATGTAAGATCATATCATTTGCAAATAAGGATAATTGGACTTCTTCCTTTCCAATCTGAATGCCCCCCCCCTTTTTTTTCTCTTGTCTGGTTATCTAGCTAGAGCTTCCAGTACTATGTTGAATGACAGTGGTAACAGTGGGTATCCCTGTCATGTTCCACATCTTAGAGGAAAGGCTTTCAATTATGCCCCATTCAATATAATACTAGCTGTGGGTCTGTCATACATGGCTTTTGTTATGTTGAAGTATGTTCCTTCTATACCCAGTTTTCTGGAAATTTTTATCGTGAAGGGATGTTTAATTTTGTCAAATGCTTTTTCAGTGTCAATGAAAATGATCACGTTTTTTGTTTCATTCTGTTGATAGGATGTATCGCATTGATTGATTTCTTTATGTTGGACCATCCTTGCATCCCTGGGATAAATCCCACTAGGTCATGATGAATGATCTTTTTAATGTGTTGTTGTTATTTTTTGTTGAGGATTTTTGCTTCAATATTTATCAGTGATATTGGTTTACAGTTTTCTTTTTTTTGTGGTGTCTTTGTCTGGTTTTAGTATCAGGGCAATATTGGTCTCATAGAATGAGTTTAGAAGGATTCCCTCCTCTGTTTTTCAAAATATTTTGAGTAGGATTGGTATTAGTTACTTAAATGTTTGGTAGAATTCAGCAGTGAGGTAATCAGGTCCTTGGCTTTTCTTTGCTTGGAGATTTTCTATTATGACTTTGATTTGATTACTTGCTATTGTTTTGTTCAGGTTTTGGATTTCTTTCTGATTCAATCTTGTAGATTGTATGTGTCTAGGAATTTATCAATTTCATTTAGAGTTTCCAATTAATCAGTATATAGTTGCTCATAGTAGCCACTGGTGATCCTTTCCATTTCTGCAGTATCAGTTGAAATGTTTCCTTTTTAATCTCATTTTATTTATTTGGGCCTTCTCCTTTTTCTTAGTGTGGCTAAAGCTTTGCAAATTTTGTTTATCTTTTTTAAAAAAGCAACTTTTTATTTTATTGATCTTCTTAATTGTTTTCTTTATTTCAACTTCATTTATTTCTGCTCTGATCTTCATTTTTAATTTCTACTAATTTTCAGATTACTTTCTCTTGGTTTTACAGTTATTTAAGATGCATCATTAGGTTGTTTATTTGAACTGTTTCTTCTTTTTTCATGCAGGCACTTATAGCTATAAACTTCCCTCTTAGTACTACTTTCACTGTATTCCATAGGTTTTGGTACATTGTGTTTCCATTATCATTTGTTTCAAGAAATTCTTCAGTTTCCTTCTTAATTTCTTCATTTTCTAACTGGTCATTTGGGAGCATATTGTTTAATTTCCATGTGTTTATATAGTTTCCAAAATTCCTCTCATTATTAATTTCTAATTTTATTCCACTGGAGTCAGAGAAGATGCTTGACATTATTTCAATGTTTCTGAAAATTTTAAGACTTATTTTGTGACTTAACATATGGTCTATCCTTGAGAAAAATCCATGTGCGAAAGAAAAGAATATGTATTCTGCAGTCGTTGGATGAAATGTTCTGTAAATATCTACTAGGTCCATTTGTTTGATAGTACAGATTAAGTCCTGTGTTTCTTTGTTGATTTTCTCCCTGTAAGATTTGTTCAGTGCTGAAAGTAGGGTGTTGAAGGCTCTAGCTATAATGTGCTGAAGTCCAACTCTGTCTTCAGCTCTAATAATATTTGCTTTATATAACTGAGTGCTCCTCTGTTTGGTGCATATGTATTTACGATTATTATATGTTCTTGCTGAATAGACTCCGTTATCATTATATAATGACCTTCTTTGTCTGTTCTTATAGGTTTTGTCTTGAAATCTATTTTGTCTGATATAAGAATAGCTACTCCTCTTTGGCCAGGCACGGTGGCTCACGCCTGTCATCCCAGCATTTTGGGAGGACAAGGTGGGCAGATCACAAGGTCAGGAGATCAAGATCATCCTGTCTAAGACAGTGAAGCCCCGTCTCTACTAAAAATACAAAATATTAGCTGGGCATGGTGGCAGTTGCCTGTAGTCCCAGCTACTCGGGAGGCTGAGGCAGGAGAATGGTGTGGACCCAGGAGGCGGAGCTTGCAGTGAGCCAAAATCGCACCACTGCACTTCAGCCTGGGTGACAGAGCGAGACTCCATCTTAAAAAAAAAAAAAAAGAATAGCTACTCCTCTTTTTTGGTTTCCATTGACATGGAATATCTTTTTTCTATCCATCTATTTTCAGTCTATGTGTGTTTTTGGTTGTTGTTATTGTTGTTGTCATTTGGTTTTTTTTTTTTTGAGGTGGAGTCTCACTCTTGTCGCCTATGCTGGAGCACAGTGGCGCAATCTCAGCTCACTACAACCTCCACCTCTGGTTGAAGCAATTTTCCTGCCTCAGCCTCCTGAGTAGCTGGGATTATAGGTGCCCACCACCACGCCCAGCTAATTTTTTTGTATTTTTAGTAGAGACGGGGTTTCACCATGTTGGTTAGGCTGGTCTCGAACTTCTGACCTCAAGTAATCCACCCATCTCAGCCTCCCAAAGTGCTGGGATTACAGGCGTGAGTTACCATGCCTGGCCATATATGTGAGTCTTATAGATTAAGTATGTTGTTTGGTAGGCAACAGATGGTTGGGCCTTTCTTTTTTCATCCATTCAGAGGCTCTGTGTCTTTTAATTGGAGAGTTTAGTCCATTTACGTTCAATGTTATTATTGCTAAGTAAGGACTTATCCTGCCATTTTGTTATTTGCTTTCTGGTTATTTCTGATCTTCTCTTTCTTCTTTATTTCCTTTCTGTCTTCCTTTTAGTGTCTTCCTTTCACTGGTGGTATGATTTAATTTCTTGATTTCTATTCTTTGTGTATTTGTTTTATGTTTTTCCATTTGAGGTTACCATGAGACTTGCAGATACTATCTTATAACCCATTATTTTAAGCTGAAAACAGCTTAGCACTGTTTGCATAAATAAAGAAACAAAGAGAAAACTAATATAAATTCTACACCTTAACTTTGTCCCCCTGCTTTTCAACTTTTTATTGTTTCTCTTTACGTCTTACTATACTGTTTATGTATTGAAAAGTTGTCATAGTTATTATTTTTTATTGGTTGATTGTTTAGTCTTTCTACTTAGGATAAGAGTAATTTGCACATCACAGTTACAGTGTTATAATATTCTCAGTTTTTCTGTGCACTATTGCCAGTGAGTTCTATACCTTCAGATGATTTCTTAGTGCTCGTTAGTTTCCTTTTCTTTCTTACAAAGTACTCCTTTAGCATTTCTTGTAGGACAAGTCTGGTGTTGATGAAATCCCTCAGTTTTTGTTTGACTGGAAAGTCTTTATTTCTCCTTCATGTCTGAAGGATATTTTCACCAGATATACTATTCTAGGATAAAAGTTTTCTTCCTTTAGTATTTTAAATATGTAATGCCACTCTCTCCTGGCCTGTAAGGTTTCTATTCATAAGTCTGCTGCCAGACTTATTGAAACTCCATTGTATGTTATCTGTTTCTTTTATCTTGATGCTTTTATAATCCTTTCTTTATCCTTGACCTTTGGAAGTTTGATTATTAAATCCCTTGAGATTGTCTTCTTTTGGTTAAATCTGCTTTGTCTTCTACAACCTTCTTGTACTTGGATATTGATATCTTTCTCTAGGTTTGGGAAGTTCTCTGTTATTATCCCTTTGAATAAACTTTCTACCCCTATCTCTCCCTCGTCCTTAAGGCCAATAACCCTTAGATTTGCGCTTTTGAGAATATTTTCTAGATAATGAAGGCATGCTTCATTATCTTTTATTCATTTTTCTTTTGTCTCCTCTTACCATGTATTTTCAAATAGCCTGTCTTCAAGCTCACTAATTCTTTCCTTGGCTTGATCAGTTCTGCTCTTAAAACACTCTTATCCATTCTTCAATATATCAGACGCATTGTTCAGCTCCAGAACTTCTGCTTGATTCTATATAATTATTTCAATCCCTTTGTTAAATCTATCTGATAGAATTCTAAGTTCCTTCTCTGTGTTAGCTTGAATTTCTTTGAGTTTCTTTAAAACAGCCATTTTGAATTGTCTTTTGGAAAGGTCAGATATCTGTATTTCTTCAGGATTGGTCCCTGGTGTCTTATTTAGCTAATTTGGTAAGGTCATGTTTCTGTGGATGATCTTGATGCTTTTGAATGTTTGTTGGTGTCTGGGCATTGAAGAGTTGGGTATTTATTGTAGTCTTTGCAGTCTGTACCCATCCTTCTTGGAAAGGCTTTTCAGGTATTTGAAAAGACTTGGATGTTGTGATCTAAACTGTATCTGTATTACAGGGCACTCCAAGCTCAGTAAGACTGAGCTGACTTATTGGTCTTGGATAAGGTCAGGAAGAATTCTATGGATTATCAGGCAAAGAATCTCACTATCTTTCCTTACTTTCTCACAAACAAATGGGGCCTCTCTCTCTCTGTGCTGAGCTGCGTGGACCTGGGAGTGGAGTGACACGAGCACCCCCGTGGCCACCACCACTGAGACTGCTGAGTCAGACCTGAAACCAGCACAGCGCTAGGTTTCACCCAGGGCTTCCTGTAACCACTACCTGGCTACCACCTATGTTTGCTCAAGGCCCTAGAACTCTGCAATGAGCAGATGGCAAAGCCAGCCAGTCTTGTGTCTTTCCCTTCAGGACACTTAGTGCCCCTAGGCCCCAAGAGGGTCAAAAAGTAATTTCCAGGAGCCAGGGACTGGAGCCAAAAACCTTAGAAATCTACCTAGTGTTCTATTCTACTTCAGCTGAGTTGACACTTAAACCATGAGATGTAGCCCTCCTCACCCTTCCTTCCCCTTAGCACAGGTAGAGGAGACTCGCCTGGTGGCTGCCATCACCACAGGCGCATGGGAGTACCTCCAGGCTACTATTGATACTCTTTTAAGGCCAAATGGCTCTTCAGTCAGCTTGTGGTGAGTACTGTCAGGCCTGGCACTCACTCTTTGGACCAGTGGGCTCCCCTCTGGCTCAGGGCAGGTCCAGAAATGCCATCTAAGAGCCAAGTTCTGGAACCGAAGACCTCAAGAGCTTGCTTGGTATTCTACCCCTCTGTAGCCAGGCTGGTACCTAAGGTGCAAGATATAGTCCCCTTTACTTTTCTCTCTGGTTTCTCAAGCAGAAGGAGCCAAACTCCATAGCCACCCCTACTGGGAATGTGCTGGGTCTCATCTGAAGCCAGTAAGCCTCAGAATCTCACCCGAGGCCCACAGAATAACACCTGGGTGTCACTGCTGGTTATGCAGGGCCTAAGGGCTCTTTAGTCATCAGGCAATGGTTCCTGCCAGAATGGGGTTCTTCCCTAAAAGGCAGAGGGCTCCCCTCTATCCTAGGGTGTGTCTAGAAATGTTATCCCAGAGTTAGGGCCCAGAAAGGAGGCCCCACAACCCTGACTGGTGGTTACCTGTCCATCTTACTGTGGCTGAGCTGTTAGCCAAGATGCAGGACAAAATCCCCTTTACCCTCTCCTCTCTGCAAGTAGAAAGAAGGGATCTCTTTTGGAGCTGTGCCGTGTACTGCCTGGGGTTGGGGGAGGAATGGTGCAAGCACTCCCTTAGCCACCCTGGCTGGTGTCTCAGTAGGTTGGATGCCCTTTAAGTCCTCTGGTTTTGAACCCAGCTCAGCACTAGGACTTGTCCAGGAATTGCAGGCCTTGTGGCCTAGATTACCTCTCAAGTTTATTTGGAGCCCCCTCCTTTAGCCCATGGTGGCAAGGCTTGCCAGAACTCAAGTCCTGACTGCTAGGATAGGCAACCCCACTCTGGCTCAGGCTAGTCTAAAGGCTCCATCTGTGGGTAGGTGTCAGCCGAGTTCAGCCTGGTTTTGCTTTCCACGGTGACAGGGAAGCGCTGAGTTCATGTGATGTCTCACTGTCACTGTGCTCTCCTTTCCCCAAGTGCATAGGTTCTCCCTGCCGTGGAGCTGCCGCCGAAGGGTGGCCTCGGCGATTCGAGACCCTTTCCTACCCGCTTTGATACCTCTTTCAGCAGTTACAAGTTCAAACCAGATGCTGGGCGTGCTCGCCCGATTTTAAGCTCTTACGAAGCTGCTTTTCTTGTGCGGACGTTGAAGTTGGTGTTCTCGCTGGGAGATGATCAGTGGGGTCTTCTTTCCAGCCTTCTTGCTCCACCGATTCCTTTACCACATTTTAAAGCCAATATTTAGTTAAAACTTCGCTACCACTTGTTTCAATTGCAAGTTCATATCCTTCTATCATTTAACTAATGCGTGTTTATTTTTCTAACTTGGATGATTTTTAAACATAAAATTCTTGTGTGCCATTATCCTCAAATCTATTGATGCTTTTAGCAGTTTAAGAAAGAAAACCTTGTACATAGCTTTTTCCTTAAAATTTTTTTTTGAAAAAAGAAAAAGAAAACCTTTGAGATTTGGGGAAAAATAGTCTTTAAAATATTTTTTAATAGAATTATTTTGGGTTATAGTGTGGTATGGATTTAAATTGATCCTCCTCCCATGTTTAAAAATAATATTCAATAATACTTATTTTATATAAATATATATTAGATATAATATATAAAAATATATAAACATATATAAACTATATAAAAATATATAAAACATATTTATATATATTTTTATATAATATATAAAAACATTTTATATATGTTTTATATAATATAAAAATTTATATCCCTTTTAATAGCATAGTTTTGTGATATCTTGTTTAGGATATGCTAACTGGTTATGTAAGGAATTCTCTCTTCTTAGGTTATCTCTTCTCTTCCAGTGTTTATATAACTATTCTTCAGTAAGCTTTTTGACCAAAAACATACATAACACTTCCTTTTATTTTCCAGTGTTCTGGCCAGGAAGCAGTCAGTAAATGTTTATTGTTGTTGACACTAAAATAAACAAGGAGAAGACAAAAATATCTTATACTCCATTTGGTACTCTGTGTCCTTAATTATGTTAGGAATAACACAAAGCATTTTCCTTCATTAAGCAGCAAAACACTGGTCATGTGATAATCATGTGATAATCTCTGAGTTATCAATGACTCTTACAGGTGCGTGCGATTGCTGTTCACCAGTCAGATGGATTTGAGGGCTTCCCAGTGTAATGACTGGGAAAGAATATGGTTAGAAGATTTCGTGAAGACTCAGGAGAAGAGCCTCTGGGATAAAAAATATTAAAGTTTTAAAAGTACTGATGCAAAGAAGGAAAATACAAGACTTGAGACAATGAAGGTAGCTAAGAACCACCCATTGTGTTTTCCTCATATTTCAAAGCTGAACATGAATACTAAGGTAAAAACATTTAAGAGTTTAATTTTTATAACTTTCTTATTGTTTCTATTTATAAAAATCTTTTCCTTTTTCATGAAGTATTTAGTAGTAAAAACTCTTTAAACTCAAAATAAATTCTAACTCTTAGGGACAAGAGGGTGAAAGAGAAACTAAATAAAATCTAGTCAGAGAAGAATGTGAGTGGAGGAACGACTGCTGATAACAGAGTGGGCCAGACAGACCCGTCGCCACAGCCCAGGAGCACAGTAACAAGAGGAGGGTTTGGACCAGTCCCAGAGCGGGAGTGATGCTGAGCCCTGTGAGCCAGCAGGAGGACGAGGTGCCTTTCTGAGACTGAGCTGCTGTTTCTCTTCCATGATGAAGTGCTCCCCTTCTGTGTGCACCTCTTTTCCCCCCACTTTAGCATTTTCAGTTAGGTGGATGTGTTTACCTCTTAGAAATCAGTTTGGAGATTTCTCGAAGAATTTAAAAGAGACCTACCATCTGACCCAGCAACCCCATTACTGGGTATATATCCAAAAGAAAACAAATTGTTCTACCCAAAAGACACATGCTCTTGCATGTTCATCACAGCACTATTCACAATAGCAAAGACACGGAATCAACCTGCGTGCCCATTAGTGGTGGACTAGATAAAGAAACTGTGGTATGCATATGCCATGGAATACTGCGCAGACACAGAAAAGAATGCAATCATGTCCTTTGCAGCAACATGGATGCAGCTGGAGGCCATTATCCTAAGTGAATTAATGCAGGAAAGAAAACCAAATACCACATGTTCTTGCTTTTAAGTGGGAGCTAAACATGGGGTACTCAAGGATATAGAGATGGCAACGATAGACACTAGGAACTATTTTAAAGGAGAGGGAGGAAGGGGGACAAAGGCTGAAGAACTACCTATTGGGTACTACGCTCAGTATCTGGGTGATGGGGTCATTGGTACACCAAACCTGCAACCCATGGCACACCCACACATACCCATGCCATCAACCTGCACATGTACTCCCTGAATCCAAAATAAAAGTTGAAATACAAAAATAAAAATCCTGTGGAGTGATACTAACTCTATGCGAATAATCTTCAAATGTATGGCTCTGAGTTCCACACAGTCAATGAACTTAAATGTCCCACACGTTGCTTCTGGGAGGATTTACGGAAAAGCCTCATAGACAATCCAAATGTAGTGTTTGCAAAGCCAAGTTTATCATTCTTCCCACTCGGCACCAGCCACTTCTTCTATATTTTCTTTCTTAACTAACAACTTCAACGTCTACACAATCACTCACACAAGAAATACTGTAGCTTCCCAACTTTTCTGCTCTATAACCCAAATACAACTGTTCACACCCCACGCCCATGCCAGTCCTGCCTTTGTTGAAATGTCACTGAGTTCAGTCTTACTATGGCTCCCATTAAGTTGGGTCCTTGCCTGGAGGATCACAGTAACTGCCTGTTTTGCTCTTCTTACTCTTTTCCATCTCTGATCCATTCTCCTTTCAACTGGATATATATTTAAAAAAATACATCTGATATTGATAGACTATTTTAAAATAACCATTAATGTCACTACTTTGTCTATTGGATAAAACCCAAAATGTTACCTGCTGTTTTCTTAACCTCATGCAGTTTAAACTTGGACCATTCCAGGCTATTTCCCTTCTCCAAATATGCTATTCAGTGTCAGTCTTCCATGACTATATGAGGTTAAAAATTCATCAAAGTAGAGTCAATCCTGCTGTGTTTTTTTCTCCCAAACAGTCTTTAATGTTGCATAACATTCTTCAGTTGTTCTGCAGTAACGATGTTTGCACATTTCAGAAACACATACCAATTGAAGGCAGAGCGAAGGTGACTTCTTCATCCTAGTGCTTTCCTGTGCCTTCTGTGAAATTTATTATTGTGGTTTTGCACACAGCAGGTGTCCAGTAAAAGTTTTTTATTGAATTGAATACTGCTTTCTATTCATCTAAAATATTCCACTTCGATCACTGACTGTCACCTATTCTCTACAAGCCTTGGCACTCCAAAACCTGTATGTATACGCATAGAAAATAACCCGAACACTGCCCTGTGCAGTGGCTCACACCTGTAATCCCAGCAGTTTGGGAGGCTCAGGCGGGTGGATCGCCTGGGAGGTGGAGGCGGGTGGATCGCCTGACCCCAGGAGTTTGAGACCAGGCTAGGCAACATAGCAAAATTCCGTCTCTACGAAAAATACAAAAAAATTAGCTAGGTGTGGTGGTGCGCGCCCGTAGTCCCAAATACTCAGAAGGCTGAGGTGAGAGGATCACTAGAGCCCAGGAGGCGAAGGTTGCACTGAGTGCGCCACTGCAACTCCAGCCTGGGTGACGGAGCCAGACCCTGTCCCCCTCCCCACCTCAAAAAAAAAAAAAAAAAAAAAAAAAAAAGAAAGAAAATAACCTAAACAGTACACAAAAAGTTGTTAATCATGGTTACTTCCGGAGGGAAAGACTGGGTGGAGAAGGGCAGAGGGAAACTTGAACTTTTCACTGTATAATCTTCTGTAGAGTTTAGAATATGATACTATTCATTTTATAATAAAATAAAGCAAATGAAACTCCTCAGCCCCACAACAAAACCCATCACCTTTGTTTAAAGACTTAACTATAATCCCATGACAACCTAATATTGATTCAAATGTGTAAGTCAAGAGTGGAGAATTATTCCATTTTCTCTTTTTTAAGATCAGAAAGTTTTATCATGTCAGTTCTAGGGGAATAGCTGTCATGAGAAGGCTTTAAAATTTCTTCTTGGGCCAGATGTGGTGGCTCACGCCTGTAATGCCAGCACTTTGGGAGGTTGGGATGGGCCGATCACTTGAGGTTAGGAGTCTGAGACCAGCCTGGCCAACATGGTGAAACCTGTCTCTACTAAAAATGCATAAATTAGCTGGGCATGGTGGTGTGCACCTGTAATCCCAGCTACTTGTGAGGCTGAGGCAGGAGCATCACTTGAACCCAGGAGGTGGAGATTGCAGTAAGACAAGATCGTGCCCCTGCACTCCAGCCCAGGCAACAAGAGTGAAACTCCATCTCAAAAATATAAAAATAAAAAAAAATAAAATAAAAATCTTCTTGGAGGCATACATAAAATGTTATTCCAGATTTTACAACAGAAAAGAAGAAAAGAATGGAACACATATTGTGTCCCACTTGCTGTAACTGTTGAATATTTAAAATATTTTTTGATTTTTAGAATAACAATATCATTTGAATCACTTCTGTTTAAGAATTTTGTTTCAGCTCTTCAAATAGTTGAGAAGAAAATAATTCTAGTTAATATATTTATCCCAAGATACATCGGATCATTCTTGTCATAATTTTACATACTAGTTATTTAGAAATATATAATAATCAATATATCCATAGTTTAAAATGCATAAACAGTAAAATTCATATAACTCATGTTACACAGAACAGAGTTAATGAGCCATAAAACTACCTTGTATGAAAATGATGGCTTCGGATGGGTCTTATACATAATTTGTAACTTAATGATATGATCTTTCTTTTTCCTTTTACCGTATGATAATTAGAGTTGTATGAAATATAAATTATTCTTTTCATTTATTGTGCATGTTGAAGAATTACATTTTGTAAAATCCCTTGGGATCTTACTGTTTTACCAGACAGCTATAGTGGGTATAAAAGATGATTCTAGGATCAGCTTTAACTCCTTAGAAGTCAACACTAATCCCCTGAGAGCAAATATGGAAAGAAGATGGCAAATTGGGATATTACCAACAAACTTGGGTATTTTCACTAGGCACACAACATACAACTTAACTAAAGAAATATTATTTTCTTCCCCAAGATATTCTTCCTTATTTTAGAAACATAAAGAACATTGTTTCTAGGATTTTTGTTGGGCTAATACAAAAACAAACAATTGTCAGTCTGACTTCTTTCTTATCTTAATTAAAGTAGAAGTTAGGTTCTTGAAAGAAATAATTTTATTAACTTCAAACTTGGAAAAGTATACTCTAGACCCATGTAATCTTGTTATTCTTTATTGCACTGTACTTTTCATGTTTCTACATTTCTGCAATAATGCACAAAATTTGTCTTCATAAGTACTCTTCAGAACTGAAATTTTCTCTGCGTTAAACTAGAATCATTAATATAACAGTTTCTGGTGAATACATAATACTGGATATGAACTGCATTTGTTTTAGTAATTTGTTCTTCCATCTGACTGAAAGCATTTGCATGAAAATATTTATCACCACAAAAATATGAAATAAAAATCATGTTCTTCATGTTGAGTTAAGCTACAAGAATAAACAAAGGTTTGGTCCAACAGGAAAATGTGTACTTTTTCTTCAGAGTGAAGATTTGTCACAAACAAAACTGATCTCAATACATACATGTGTCTGAAATGACTAGCTTATATTTTTCTTTTCTTACTAAAAAAGAAAGAAAAGCATTTATCTCATTGTTTTTCTTTTCTGTTACTCCTTTTTTTTTCAATTAAGGTGTTATCGACACCTAAGAAACTGCAGGTACTTAAAGTATAACATTTGATAAATTTTGTCATGTGAGTAAACCTGCAAAACAATTAATACAGTCAACAAAGTGACCAGACCCAACTCATGCTTTTAAAATAAAATGATATTTTCTAGGGTTTTTATGGTATTAGGTCTAACATTTAAGTCTCTAATCCATCTTGAATTAATTTTCGTATAAGGAGTAAGGAAAGGATCCAGTTTCAGCTTTCTACTTATGGCTAACCAATTTTCCCAGCACCATTTATTAAATAGGGAATCCTTTCCTCATTTCTTGTTTTTCTCAGGTTTGTCAAAGATCAGATGGCTGTAGATGTGTAGTATTATTTCTGAGGACTCTGTTCTGTTCCATTGGTCTATATCTCTGTTTTGGTACCAGTACCATGCTGTTTTGGTTACTGTAGCCTTGTAGTATAGTTTGAAGTCAGGTAGTGTGATGCCTCCAGCTTTGTTCTTTTGACTTAGGATTGTCTTGGCAATGTGGGCTCTTTTTTGGTTCCATATGAACTTTAAAGCAGTTTTTTTCCAATTCTGTGAAGAAACTCATTGGTAGCTTGATGGAGATGGCATTGAATCTATAAATTACCTTGGGCAGTATGGCCATTTTCACGATATTGATTCTTCCTATCCATGAGCATGGTATGTTCTTCCATTTGTTTGTGTCCTCTTTTATGTCACTGAGCAGTGGTTTATAGTTCTCCTTGAAGAGGTCCTTTACATCCCTTGTAAGTTGGATTCCTAGGTATTTTGTTCTCTTTGAAGCAATTGTGAATGGAAGTTCATTCATGATTTGGCTCTCTGTTTGTCTGTTACTGGTGTATAAGAATGCTTGTGATTTTTGCACATTAATTTTGTATCCTGAGACTTTGCTGAAGTTTCTTACCAGCTTACGGAGATTTTGGGCTGAGACAGTGGGGTTTTCTAAATATACAATCATGTCATCTGCAAACAGGGACAATTTGACTTCTTATTTTCCTAACTGAATGCCCTTTATTTGTTTCTCTTGCCTGATTGCCCTAGCCAGAACTTCCAACACTATGTTGAATAGGAGTGGTGAGAGAGGGCATCCCTGTCTTGTGCCAGTTTTCAAAGGGAATTTTTCCAGTTTTTGCCCATTCAGTATGATATTGGCTGTGGGTTTGTCATAAATGGCTCTTATTATTTTGAGATATGTTCCATCAATACCGAATTTATTGAGTGTTTTTAGCATGAAGGGCTGTTGAATTTTGTCAAAAGCCTTTTCTGCATCTATTGAGATAATCATGTGGTTTTTGTCTTTGGTTCTGTTTATATGCTGGATTACATTTATTGATTTGCATATGTTGAATGAGCCTTGCATCTCAGGGATGAAGCCCACTTGATCATGGTGGATAAGCTTTTTGATGTGCTGCCGGATCCGGTTTGCCAGTATTTTATTGAGGATTTTTGCATTGATGTTCATCAGGGATACTGGTCTAAAATTCTCTTTTTTTGTTGTGTCTCTGCCAGGCTTTGGTATCAGGATGATGTTGGCCTCATAAAATGAGTTAGGGAGGATTCCCTCTTTTTCTATTGATTGGAATAGTTTCAGAAGGAATGGTACCAGCTCCTCCTTGTACCTCTGGTAGAATTCAGCTGTGAATCCATCTGGTCCTGGACGTTTTTTGGTTGGTAGGCTATTAATTATTGCCTCAATTTCAGAGCCTGCTATTGGTCTATTCGGGGATTCAGCTTCTTCCTGGTTTAGTCTTGGGAGAGTGTAAGTGTCCAGGAAATTATCCATTTCTTCTAGAATAGGCATGGGCAAGGACTTCATGTCTAAAACACCAAAAACAACAGCAACAAAAGCCAAAATTGACAAATGGGATCTCATTAAACTAAAGAGCTTCTGCACAGCAAAAGAAACTACCATCAGAGTGAACAGGTAACCTACAGAATGGGAGAAAATTTTTGCAATCTACTCATCTGACAAAGGGCTAATATCCAGAATCTACAAAGAACTCATACAAATTTACAAGAAAAAAACAAACAACCCCCCAAAAAGTGGGCAAAGGATATGAACAGACATTTCTCAAAAGAAGACATTCATACAGCCAACAGACACATGAAAAAATGCTCATCATCACTGGCCATCAGAGAAATGCAAATCAAAACCACAATGAGATACCATCTCACACCAGTTAGAATGGCAATCATTAAAAAGTCAGGAAACAACAGGTGCTGGAGAGGACGTGGAGAAATAGGAACACTTTTACACTGTTGGTGGGATTGTAAACTAGTTCAACCATTGTGGAAAACAGTATGGCGATTCCTCAAGGATCTAGAACTAGAAGTACCATATGACCCAGCCATCCCATTACTGGGTCTATACCCAAAGGATTATAAATCAAGCTACTATAAAGACACATGCACACGTATGATTATTGCAGCACTATTCACAATAGCAAAGACTTGGAACCAACCCACATATCCATCAGTGACAGACTGGATTAAGAAAATGTGGCACATATACACCATGGAATACTATGCAGCCATAAAAAAGGATGAGTTTGTGTCCTTTGTAGGGACATGGATGCAGCTGGAAACCATCATTCTGAGCAAACTATTGCAAGAAGAGATAACCAAACACTGCATGTTCTCACTCATAGGTGGGAACTGAACAATGAGATCACTTGGACTCGGGAAGGGGAACATCACACACTGGGGCCTATCATGGGGAGGGGGGAGGGCAGAGGGATTGCATTGGGAGTTATACCTGATGTAAATGACGAGTTGATGGGTGCTGACGAGTTGATGGGTGCAGCACACCAACATGGCACAAGTATACATATGTAACAAACCTGCACGTTATGCACATGTACCCTAGAACTTAAAGTATAATAATAATAATGAAATAAATAAATAAAATGAGATTTTGTAACAATTTTTTTAATGGTGCATTAACTCTCACATCTATCTAGTACATTGTAAACATGCAGGGAGTGTGGAGTAAAATGTCATTGTAAATTTCATCCCAAGTGTCCTGCCTGCCACTGTCTCACCCCTAAACCCAAGACTACATTTATCTCTATTTTAAATGTTTGAGGAACAAACTGTCTGCTCATTTTCTGAAGATCCAGGCAGGCATTCTACTTAATGGTGTCCTTACGTGATGTACTACTAGGATAACACTAATGCGCAGAAAAAAAGTGGAGTTGATTAGAGAAAATAAACATTTTATTGAGTGGAAATCCAATAATAGACGTCATCTGTTTTAGTCACATTGTTTTCCTTATGTAGAAACACTGACAATATAAGGACCAAAATATGTGTTTCAGTTTCTTATCATTAAAATTTTCCCCTGAATTTCAAGGGAAAAGAATAAGCCTAACAGAGGCAGACCAACTGCCTGTATGGAAAATTTTACTTACCAAGGGATTATTTCATCGTAACATTAATACTAGAAAACATCATTATTTTATATTATGAGTACTGGGATAATGTAATGAGAACTTTACTGAATCTGAAAGGAAAAGACCTGTGTCTTCAGCTAACTTTTACTGTCTATGTAACCATGGGCAAGTTACTTTATTTCTCAGGGGTTCAACTTTTTCATCTGTAAAATGAGGTGGATGAACTAGATTAGAGATTAACAGGTCTTTCTGTAAAGGGCTAGATAATATTTTTACTTTGTGGACCATATGGTCCCATTTGCAACTGGTCTACAGTGCCATCATAGGACCAAGGCAGCCACAGACAATATTTAAACCAATGAGTGAATAAACATGAGAATGGCTCTTACAATAAAATTTTGTTTATGAAAACAGGCAATGGGCAGTAGCTTGCTGACCCCTAAACTAGATTTCTAAAATTCCTTTCAGCTATAAATTCTGGTTGTTTCTTAAAGAATATGCTTACTTTTCTAGTGTTGAAAGTTGCCATAAAATTTTATCACTATAAAAGACCCCAAGAGGTGACTTAGTTTTTCTGTCTACTTCAGGCAGAATTACATTTAAATTACGAACGAAGACAGCTGTCCCATCATCTACTAGAGTAAAAGAATGAATATTTCCTTACTGTTGAAAAATAAAGTCACTATATAATAGGTAATATATCTGAAGCTGGTGTGAGGTTTTGGAAATATCTTTAATGACTTTAGATTGAATATCTTACCATATTAAAAATTGACTTTACACATGATAAAAGATAGAAGAATGATATATCTTTTTTCCATTATTCTTATAACTTCAAATCCTAGGAAACCATTCTTCCCCCCAATAAATCTAAACATTATAAAATTTTTCTTCTGTACAAAGAAATTTCATAAATTATTTTTTTCAGATATGGAATAGAGATGAATAAATCAGGAAACATAGCTCCATCAGCCCTGCAAGCTTTTTACTATTTATCTTTTTTATTTAGGTTATTTTATGAGCTTTATAAATGAAACATAAAAAGTGCTTTAGACGATGTAGTAGTCAGAGATTTCACATAGCAAAACTACTGGAACAATCTAATTTTTGAAAAAACAACATTTATGATAATTGTTGCTTCGTGATTTCAAAATCATTGATATAACTATTTTAATTTAAATTAGCTAAAAATTGCAATATATTATATGACATAGTACGTCAACTAAAGTTAGCATTAAATTTTGCTTCTCTATTTTCTGCCTCTAAATACAAATAATGATTTATTTAACTACCTTCCGGAAACAGTTTAATTTCTTTAAATTGTCTCTAGTACTTATTATATATTTTTGTTCTGATATTAATTGGATAAATGCATACATAAAGACACATTAAAACTCAAAAAAGACAAATGTTTCTTAAGATTAGTGTTTACATTTACTTTAGGCCCACAAATATTTGTATAAGCCATACAAAGACTGATAAAAAATAGTTAATGGAAATCATTCCCATTTTCTTCTTCAAAATCTTCCTTCAAATGTTCATTCTGTGATGAGAACGCATGGAAACATGGAGGGTGGGGCCACAACACAGACTGGGGCCTGTTGGGACTGGGAGGGAGAGCGTCAGGAAGAACAGCGAATGGATGCCGGGCTTCATACCTAGGTAATGGGATGGCCTCTGCAGCAAACTGCCATGGCGCATGTTTACCTATGTCACAAACCTGCATATCCTGCACATGCACCCCTGAGCTTCAGATAATTGAAGGGAAAAAAGTGTTCATTCTTCTAATGTGGTACTTAAAACTCCCTAGCTTTTATTAACTAACTTACGAAGAGCTGGAGTCCCAATGTCTGCCTGAGGCTGGCTGAGTCCAGGGTTTGTATGGGTACAGAAGGGAGGAAATGGGTGCTGATTGGGCACAGAAGGGAGGAAATGGGTGCTGATTGGTCCATGGACAGCCATGGGCGGCCCAGAAAAAGCACAGTCAGTTCTCTTCTGGCCCTGCACTCCACCTGGAACTGGCAACTTGGTCCCCAGGTTTCAGTCTGTCCCTGGCTTAAAGGTTGAGTTTCACTGGGGACCCCCACCTCTCCACCCAAGAGCCTGCCTCCTGCCACCATCAACATGCCATCCACAGCACTCAGGCTGTTCCTGCTGAGGGGCGCCTGCAGGCCCAAGCTGAGCCACCCTCAGCCTCCCTCCCATGCTTGTTGACACCCCAAGTCCGGAGGGGGCCGAGGCGGCAGGGGGCCGGTGTGTCAGTGCTGCCCTGTGCATACATGTACATGGCCAGCTTGTCAAAGCACTTTGGCTCTGCCACAAGTTTGCTCCAAAATCGGAGGCACTAGGAGCAGGGTAAGGCCAGGGAACAGGAGGAGGCACTTCCCAGTCTGTTGGTTGAGGGGGGCGGCTTCCTGGGCCACTGAGAGTGCAGGGATGCCAAGTCCAGAGCTGTGGCTGGGTGGCTGCAGCTGTTCCCAGAGCACTGGGCTCCCAACCTGCCAACTTGGTAAGGGGTGGGGCTCCCAGTTGTTCCCAACCCGGCTGACTCTGTGTAGTGGGCAGCCCCGGCTCCCACTGCAGCTGGCTGCTCCAGACAGGCTGCCACTGCCATCACTGTCACTGCCATCACTGTGACTAGCACACAGATAACACACAGAACGTTGCCAGCATCTCAGAGCCATCCTGCGTCTCTTTTTTTTTCTTTTCTTTTCTTTTTTTAAGACAGATTTTCGCTCTTGTTGCCCAAGCTGGAGTGCAATGGTGTGATCCTGGCTCACTGCAACCTCCACCTTCTGGGTTCAAGTGATTCTCCTGCCTCAGCCTCCCCAGTAGCTTGGATTACAGACACGCACCACCAGGCCTGGCTAATTTTTTTTGTATTTTTAGTAGAAACAGGGTTTCACCATGTTGTCCAGGCTGGTCTTGAACTCCTAACCTCAGGTGATCCACCCATCTCAGCCTCCCAAAGTGCTGGGATTATAGGCGTGAGCCACCACGCCCAGCCCATCCTGTGTCTCTTTGAATCACTTTTCCCCAGGGGGAACCACTATGCTTACTTCTATCACCATGAATTTGTTTTGGTTGCATTGGAAATATATACAAATGAAATAATACAAAATGTATTATTTGTGTCTAACTTACATTGCCTACTATGATTTTCATCAGCACTGCTTTGTATAGATGTAGCTTGTTAATTCTCATTGCTGTATTGGATTTCATTGTATGACTATAGCACAATGTATTTATCCATCCTATTGCTGACTCTCATTCAGTTTTCTGTATATACGTACATACACAAACACACAAACATACATACATATTTGGTGGACATACATATAACATAAATTTCTGTTGCACATATTTTAGATGTGAAATTGCCAGGAAATAGGAGATACATATGATCATTTCTAGTAGATATGGCCAAATGCTTTTCCAAAGTTTTGCCTGAGAATTCTAGTTGTTCTACATTCTTACCAACATTTGGTGTTACCTGTGTTTTTCATTTTAGACATTTGGCAAATATGTAGTGGAATCTTACTATGATTTTAATTTTAATTTCTCTGGTGAATAATAAAGTTTTGATATATTTATTGGTCATTTGGATATTCACTTGTTAAGTGCTGGTTAAGTCTTGTGACCATTTTTGTCAATTCTCTCTAAACTGATCTGTAATTCTACACAATCTCGATCCTATATCTTAGTAGGGTGTGTATGCATGGGTGTTTATGTAAATTAATGACTTCATTTTGTAATTCCTATGAAATTGCAAATGGTCAAGAATAGTCAAGGAAAAAAGAATTTAGCTGGAAGATTTACATTTTTAGATACAAAGGCCAATTATAAAGATATAGTAATTAAATCTTAGCTATGTATGCCAATGACTAAAACCGATGGAAAAGAGTAGAGAATCTAGATTTATGACAAAAAAGGCAGTGGGAGAAAGGATGACCCTTTCAATAAATGGCTGTGGGTCAGTTGGAAATCAATACAGAAAATGTATTTTGCTTCTACCCCACAATACACACAAAAATAACTCCAGATCTAAAAATGAAAGATTAAACAGTGATGTTTTTATAAGAAAAAAATAGGAGATATCTTTCTGACCTTGAAGCAGCCAAATACTTTTAAACAAGTAGAATAGATAGAATTTGCTGTTGTCAAGATATAAGTTTGAGAGAAAAAAGTCTCAAGGACACCTTCAAAGCTTTAGGACTATGTAATAAGAAGCAAGAGATGTATGAACCATGGTTGAGTGTCCAAGTCAAAAGTGTAGTATTGGAGAAGTTACATTTGAGATGCTTATATTATACCATTATAATAATATAATATTATTATAATATTTCTGAAGAGAAGTCAAGTAGACAGTCGAATATCTGAGTCACATTTCATGGGAGAGGTCCAGGCTGGAGATAGAAATTTAGTAATTGAGTAGAGATTTATTTTACAACCAAGAGTTAATAGAAGAGGGTCAAGGACTGAAAATCAGCATTTCATTGAAAAATAATATGCAGAAGACCCAAGTGGAAATTCTAACAAGATTGGGAACAAAGAAGCAGACTTTTAAATGTTATGTATGGCAAGAACATTGTTAATCTGCACATTACGGACAGACCTTATATGTGTCAGGTGTAGTATTTACCCCATTTTAAGGATGTGCAAACTGAGGCTCGATGTGTTTAAAATGTAAACTGAGACCTCTCTGACCCTGTGCTCTTTATCTTTTTCTTTATATCCATCATGCTTTGTGCCTCACGAAAGACCTACGTCCTCATTTCCAAAATCTTTTCAACAAGAAATGGTCGAATGAAACTGACAAACTCTGCTAACGTTTTATGACCTACTTAATATTAAATAAAATTCGAGATTATCTTCACCTTTACATTGTGAAAAGGTGTTTACTGAGGAAACTTAAAGTGTTCTTTAAGCAGAAAGCGGCTCACAAAGCGCTTCATTGTGGTGGAATTCCAAGGTGAATTTGTATTCACATGCTGTTCTCAGTCACGTAGCATGAGTGTGTAGTTTGTAGTTGGAGACGGATGCCTGTTCGTTCTCTGAACAGTAGAAATACACCTGGGAATACATCTCCATTTAGAAAGTGTGGTAGGAAAGGCTTATGAAATAAGGAGAGTTGAGGGTAAGGAGAAAAGGAATTTTTTGATAGATCACTCTTTGATTTACTAATAGTGGAAGCTAGGTACAGTGGGATTTTAAGTTAAATGACTAACTGTGAAGCTAATGAAAATATCTCTGGGTTTATTACAGTGTGTTGCCCTTTGTGTGTTGAGCATGTTAAAGAAAATTACTTCACGACATCATTTGGTGTTCCTACACTAAATGATGTTAAATGAATGATAAATAATAAAAAATAAATAATAAAATAAAAATAAATGATGATAATGATAAATACAATAAATCAATACAAATAGATAAATGATAAATAGTGTAAGTACATACATTCAGGTACTGGGCTACCTAGGTTCAAATCCTGACTCTGACACTTACTAGCACCATGCTCTTTGACAAGATACTTTCTCTCTGTGCATTCTCTTCATCTGTGGAAACAGGAATCATAATAGTATGTTATGATTGTCGCCATCATTATTATTAGGGTGGATTTGAGGACTAAACAAATTTGCATGTATATGGCATGTAAATGGTGTGTGGCACAGAATAAGCTATGTGCTTATATTTAAGATTATATTTAAATAGTATCTGTTAATAATATCTGTATAATAAGCTAACGAATGTCTATTAAGATGAAATTAATAGCAATAAGAAATATTCTTGTGTCATAAGTCTCTTCTGTGGCCAGAGCATGTTTTGCTTTTGTTTAGAGCTATTTGAGAAAAACTGCGAAAGAAGAAAAATCCATATTTATACTGCTTGTCTCATCATCAATCAAAGAATATTCATTAATTGTCTCTCCATTGTTCCTGGTCTCATCATGATAAACTCAGACGACAGCATTTATTATCCATTCCCTGTGTGCAGGTGTAGAAGGAATTATTTATTAAATGTTCACTTTCACATTGTGCCAGATTCTTTTCAAAGTGAGTAAAAAAGCAGAGACCCTATTCTGAAATAAAATCATGATTTACAGTGGTATAAGGATGAAGGTAGTGCGGCTTGGAAGAGCACTCTGCACAGTGTGAATTGCAACTCATAATTGATGCTAGACATATTCTTCCTATTACTTAGCATGTACAATGTTACTTCTCTAGACAAGTTAGCAGCATTATCCTGTCCAGGGGTAATGTGCTTGAGACTAAAATATTGATAAGCTCAGTTAGTCTTCCGTTCTCTACAAATAGAAGTGCCCACAGTCCAGGACTTTCTTATTGTTATCTGTTGTTCTACTTTACCATTTTAAGAACCAATTAGTTAGAATAGATGCAATGCTGGCTAAGGTGCAGATGGATGTGGAATGAAACAGGGCAAGGCAAAGGGGATTTCTGAAAAGCTCTTTACATGTGGCTCTGAATATCACTGTCTGCCCTTATTTCAGGGTCTTTCTTCAACACTAAGGCTGAGATCATACCTGGAGGCCAATCAGTGTCCATCATGATTTTGAGTTGAACTGACGATCCATTGTAGATTATTAATAAGCATTACAATAACTACAATCCTGATGAAATTTTTGGACACAAGCCAAAAGACCTTGATTGTGTTTTTAACTGGTAGGAAAGCTAGAAGAGTACTTCCTACTAAAATGGAAGAAGTTCCCTTATCCCCCTCTCAGGGCATGTGACAGGGGTGTGGCTTGCCCCACTGCCCAAACCCCTAGGGGGATCACGCAGGCAGGCAGGGTGTGGGGAGCATTTCTGGGCTCCGACCCCATGGCAGCATCTAGGGTTGAGTGTTTACAGCTCCCGAAGCCCCAGTGGGCGTGTGTTACAGTGTGCTCTTTCAGCTTGGTTGTCCACAGGAGCTTGTACTAATCAGCTCAATTAGACCCTCTGCCTTATGGCAAGGACAAAGGACTTTCTATATCTGGGGTTCTTGCTCTAGTGTATCAGAAAAATTGGATCACACGTGGGCTTGGAGGACGAGTGCTAGGTTTTACTGAGTGGTGGAGGTGGCTCTCAGCTAGATGGATGGGGAGCTGGAAGGGGGATGGAGTGGAAAGGTGGCCTTCCCCTGGAGTCAGGCTGCCCAGTGCTGGACTCTTCTTCGACTGCCCCTGGCCAAATTTCCCTCAGCGTCTGTGTCATTCCATTGTCGCTGGCCTACTGACATCTGCCAGTGTGTGTTCTTCTGCTCCTCTCAACGTCCAGCCACTTGTGTGTGTGCCTGTTACAGTCCCGGGTTTTTATGGGCACAGGATGGTGAGTGTGGTGGGCCAAAGGACAACTTTTTGGACACGAAAAATCAGAAATGCCTGTCCTCATTTGGGTCTGTGGGCACAGGCTCGAGGGTGAAGCCCCCACCAGGGATCCCTTCTTTCTCAACCCAGCACTTTCCTGCTACTTTGTCATATCACTACTTAACATTTTTATTTGGTTTTATTTTTTTATTTTGTCACCATGTTGCTTAGCCTGGTCTTGAACTCCTGGGCTCAAAGGATCCTTCCACCTTGGTCTACCAAAGTGCTGGGATTACAGGTGTGAGTCACCATGCCTGGCCGTACTTAACTTTTTAAAATGCAAGATGTAAAACCAGTGAGAGTGGTACCTGCTTCCTTTGTAATAAAAGCACAGAATCTTCTGCTGAGATTCTTTCAAGTATAACGTAATTTCTTATTTTTTTAACTTTTAAAATGCGTTCACTCTATATACTAGATTTGAATTCAAGTATCTTTTGAAATAATTTTTATCTTTCATAATTGATGTGAAAACTAATTACTTAGGTCTAAAACTCAGAAATATCTGACTAGAATTCCAATAGAAATAGTAATTTGCTACAAAATTTTCCAGAAGTCTTTATTTCCAAAGAAGAAATTTCAGTACGTCCTTCTAGATACACTCAACCCCTCCCCAGAGTTTCTAAACTGCATGTTAAAAACCTTGCTGACTAGGGAGTATGTTTTCAGTTGGATTCCATTGAGTGAAATGGATTCTACTGAACCCATTTATTTATCCCTTCCTTCATTCAGAAAATATTTAGTATTTACCTATTATCTACCAGGCACTGTTTGAGGGACTAGGAATAGAATGGTAAGAAAACATACCAGGTCTTAGTTATCATAAAGCTTCCAGGATGAGGGAGAGTGGCCATGTCGGTAACCAAATACTTGAATAAGATAATTTCAGGTTCGGAGTAATACTGTGAAAACAATTAAATAATGAATAAGTGATATTGTAGAGGGTGCCTAGGGAAGGTGGAGCTGCTTTCTATGGCACTGCTGAGGAGGAGTATTTGCACTGAGGGCCAAATGATGACAAGGAGCCAACTGGAATGATGTCTGGAGGAGGAGTTAGTGTCATTGTTAGGATGTCTTTCATTTAATAAATATTTATTAGAAGTCACAATTGGAGGACAAATTTATATGAACTTATTTTGGATTTCAAGAATTTTACAAGTTTATAAGAAGAAAATATATACTTGTCATTGTGTATATACATACACATGTCCTTGGCTCAAAATTCAGCAACTCTTCAAATCCCCCTGCATTTGTGAGCAGCATAAATTTTACAGCTATTTTGTACTAAAGGGAGAGGAACAAATCCCTGAATAATCTTTATCAGTCATGTCTTTCCTTCAAAATCGGGTCTTTGAACTGAAGGAAACCAGAATGTGTCACCTCAAAATATGCCTCTTTGACATAAATATTGTTGAACTGAAGACAACCAAGGTTCTCTAAGACAACTTAGATTCTTAACTAAGTGTCTCTGCCTTACCTCTTTGTTTGCCTAAACGCAGGACAGAGATTGATAGAAGAAAACATCTTTCCTATCCTTCCCTTGTCTTCTCACATAAAAACAGATGTAAATTCTCCATTCCAACTCTCATCAGCTCAGAAATGGTTCAGAGGAATCTGTGAGCAGATTTTTACTTTGTTAGTGTATTTCCATATATTTACCTTCCCACAGTTTCTGGTGTTTGGAAGTCTGGAGCTGCTTTTCTTTGTCTTGTCACTTGTCTAAAACTTACTGTTCTTTGTTTATATAAGTCCTAGATCACTGCTTTGAGTTACTTTTCTCACAGGTGATGTGCACTGCATGTGTTAATAAGTCACCTGTTTTTCTTTTGTTAATCTGCCTTGTGTTACAGGAGTCTGTTCCAACTGTGAACTTAGGAGGATTGAGGCAAAAACTTTATTTTCTCTGCTTGATTTTGGTGATCTAGCCAAGAGATTCTGGCACACTCCACTTGCCCTGACAGCTGCAGATGTGATCCTGGGAGAAGTGGCAGAAGCTGGCAGAAAAACGATAATTTTTACCAAGGTGAGCTCTCTCATATATGTATCTGTAGTGCCTTGTTGAGAGAGAAAGGAAAAAAAAAATTCTTATTTTTTTCTTTTTTAAATTCAAATTTGCAATAGAAAAAAATGATTTTGAAAAAAATAATTATTTGAATTGGTGACTCTTGTGGATTTGGTTTGGGCACCTGTTAGTTATTGATCTTTTTTGTTTTGTTTTGTTTTTGAGATGGAATCTCGCTCTGTCGTCCAGGCTGAAGAGCAGTGGTGTGATCTGGGCTCACTGCAAGCTCCGCCTCCCGGGTTCCCGCCATTCTCCTGTCTCAGCCTCCCGAGTAGCTGGGACCACAGGCGCCGCCACCACGCCCGGCTAGTTTTTTGTATTTTCAGTAGAGATGGGGTTTCACCGTGTTAGCCAGGATGGTCTCGATCTCCTGACCCCAGGATCCACCTGCCTCGGCCTCCCAAAGTGCTGGGATTACAGGCATGAGCCACCACGCCCGGCCTCGTTATTGATCTTTAGCTTTCCAGGAGGTTTTTGTTTTCCTTATCTATGTCTTTGGTGTGGTTTGTCACAAGGAGGAAAATTATGAAAATATTCTCCTTTTGTTTTGCTTTATGTTTTGAGAGTTTGGCTTTGTAACCAGCAAGGTGTTACAGAACTGGCGTCCACTCACCCAACACAGTAAAACCAGATACCCACACTGAGGCCACAGCGGCAGAAAGGAAGGCATTTATTTTCAGGGTGCCAAGCAAGCAGAACCAGACAGCTAATGTTGAAATCCTGGGCTCCCAAATGGTTTGCAGGCAAGAATTTTCCAACGCAGGAGTAGAAGCTACAGGCAAAATCATACATCATTACATGGAGGTTACTTTGGGTCTGGCCTAAAATGGTGGGACATCCTGTAGCAAGGGCTTACAAGTCATGGGCACATTCAAAGATTTTCTGATTTGCAACTGATTAGGGAAGAGAAGCTTTATTTTAAAATTAGGGATCAGCAGAAAAGAATGTTAACCAGCTCATGGGTGTCACTCCCATCAGGCCTCTCAGGAAGACATTTAGGACAAAGTGTGGTGGTCACAGTTCAGCCTTCAGTTCTCCCTCATTTAAGGTCTACATGCCAGTGAATCTGTTCTGTGAGGATCCTGGTGGGGGTCCAGGTTTCTGAAAGACAACTCAGGGATACATGTTAAGACGTCATCTTTAGTTTCCATAGGGAGAGCAAACATCTGCTGACCCCAGCTCCCTTGGCCATTGTTTCCGGCTACTATTATCTCATTTTATAAGTTGTTTACTTACTTCTCAGGGCTAGCTAGGTGCCTGGAATTTCCTTTGAAGGAACCCAAGATCTTTCCATATTTCAAGGCTTTTTGGGGGGCTCCCAGGGCCCTAATGGGGGTCCCTGCTGTGTCTCAAAGGTTAGTCTTTGCAGTCTCTTGGGCCAGCCTGGGGATCACAAGTTGTATTTATGCCAGCTAGCTAGAAGGCCAAACATTTGTTTCACCAGGCCAGCTCTCAGAGGAGTTGGTCTCGATCGCCTCAATCTTTGTTACCTTGTTAATAACGAGAGTTTTTGCCCTCCTAGGGTATCTTTGGTAAAAACTTTATATCTTGAGGGGCTGCATCTTTTCCACCCACTTTGGAACATGATACTAGCATCTGTGGTTTTAAGTTATGTAAAGGCTTACTGTTAGTAAAGGAGTGCAGGGAACTTTACTCCAAAATATGGTTCCCCGGTATAATCAGTATTTTGAATTAAGGGCCCTTACAGATCAACAGATGCGGGAAGACCTTTCCCCACCTACACAAACACCACAGGGAGCAATTATGTTTCCTTTCCCTCCATGTTGTCTTAGTATTTATTACACAAAAGAAGACGGAAGAATGGAACCACCCCTGACCAGACCCATTCACAAGATAATGTCCTTCTTTCAGGCTCAATTTCCAAGGAGAATCATTTACAGGTTAATCCCTGATCCATTTGTTCTCTCTGGTAATCATTTATTGTCCCTACAATAAGTGGGGGAAGTCTTCCCTGGGTCCCTACATTAGTGATCCTCCCCCCACACCACATGGCGAGCTTGTCTTTTTCTTTGTCTTACTATTGTCTTTTTATGACTTTGCATCCACCAAAGGCACACAGGTTATTGGGCCTTTGTATGCAGGCAGCCAACCAAAAGGTTGGAAGACTTAAGAATGTCTCTGGATGAAAATGTGTGTTGTATCCTGTCTGTGGCTGGCAAAGCTTTTCTTGCTTTTGACTGTTTTTTGGGAGGGTCTATATTTTGAAAGGGAAGCATATTTTTGCTCTTTTTTTTGGAGATGTTCCTTAAAGCCATGAAGTCTTATTGGTTTTGTCTTAAGTATTAATTTTGCCTTGAGTCACTTTCCACTTTACCTTTGGTTTGAAATTTCGTTCTTATAGAAACTTTTGTTTGTTTGCTTGTTTTGCCTTGTCTCCTTAGCTAAAATGGAACTATAGATTCAGAAAAAAAAATTATTAAAACACTTCAAAGGTAATTAACACTATATCTGGAACAGAAAGATCTTTTGATTTTCATCTTATTTGAAAATCTGCTCCTTGATACAGATAAATAAGTTAAAGAGTTGGATAGATGGGACAGTCCCTTAAAATCATTCAAGCTGCCACCCAATTCTTAGGGAAATTAAAAGTAACTATTCTTAGGCCGGAGGCAGTGGCTCACGCCTGTAATCCCAGCATTTTGGGAGGCAGAGGCGGGCGGATCACCTGAGTTTGGAAGTTCGAGATCAGACTGACCAACATGGAGAAATCCTGTCTCTAGTAAAAATACAAAATTATCTGGGTGTGGTGGCACATGGAAGTAATCCCAGCTACTCAGGAGGCTGAGGCAGGAGGAGAATTGCTTGAACCCAGGAGGCAGAGGTTTCAGTGAGCCAAGATCGCGCCATTGCACTCCAGCCTGGGCAACAAGAACAAAACTCCATCTCAAAAAAACAACAACAACAACAAAAAAAGTAACTATTTGTCTTACAAATTGAGTCTTTACAAAAGCAAGAATTTAATTGCTTTAAAAGTAATTCAAAGAAACCCCCAAACCTCACCTATTTACCTCAGGATGTTATCTGATATTGATAAACATCGGGAAACAGGGCTCTCTTGCACTTTTTAGAAAAGGAAATTTGAATACCAATTACCCTAGACTTTTAATAAGCATATATGCCTCCCCAAAACACCTTCTGGTTGAAAACTGGCACTATTTCCCTGTGCCTTTGAGATATAAATGTCCTAAACAGTTTTACCAAGAAACCATCCCTTTTCAAATGCAAATTTCAGGGAAAAAGAAGCCAGGAAGTGGAACTGTTTGCTGTTTGCCCCCGCTAAACTTGATAATAAAAATATTTGAAATGAATATTTTTAATAAAGAGGTCTATGGTCAGAAGTTAGTTTAATTGGAAGCTGATATTCACGCTATATATATCAATCTATCTATATATTTTTGAGGCACCTCTGTTCTTTCTAATGGATCTAACTGTCCTTTTATAAACTAGTAAGTTTTATACTATTATACCTGTCATAACTAAAACTGAAAAATGAAAGCTACAAAATATTTGTGTCTATCTGTATGTTTGTGTATATTTATATATGTGTATATGTATACTTGTACATTATGTCTATATGATATAAAATATCTTAAAATAGTCCATTTAATTAGCTAAAGACATAAATGAGTACTCATATAAAATATATGCTTAAAACTGATAAAATATAGGAACTAACCCAAATGCTTTCTAAGTTTATGTTACTTGGGTAAATCTGTGGTAAACAATACTAGTTTAATAATATTGGTTTAATTCTAAGCAGGCATATCTATCAGCAATAAATACACTGTAGACATACAATTTTTATTCTGAATCTGTTGATGACGCTCATCAGAGAGGAGACAGGAAGAAACCAGTCAGTCAGGCATTTAGGGCAGGTCCCTGGTAAAACTCCTTCAAACGAAGAACAGCCTGAAAATCAAACTGCAGGCCCCAGATAAGAAGGAACCAGCATCCTGGAATGGAAACACCTACTCTGTGAACTCAGATGAACAAATTCCACTCCATTTTTGGATATATTTCTCTCTCCTTGGTGCACCTTAGTCTCTTACTTTTCACCTATTTTACATATGCCTACCTTTCTGTGATTGACAATAAGCTGAATCTTCATTTACATAGAGTGAATCATCACTTCAACCACTGATTGGTCCTGGGCCAATGTCACAGGCCAAGCTGTCACCTCTGCCTCCAATTGGTTGTTTACATTATCATACCTCTTTTTGAGTGGTGCTGTCTTCAAGACAGCTTGCAGACCAGTCAGCACACTCCTCCCACTTTGCAGTCCATAAAAATCCCCGGACTCAGCATCATGAGTGGCTACCCTCTTTTGGGTCCTCTCTCTGCTAAGTGCTTTTCTATCACTTAGTAAATCTGACTCTGCCTTTCTCTGGTGTCCATGTGCCTTATTCTTCTTTGTCATGGGACAAGAACCTAGCGCTCACCCATGGTGGGAATAAAAGAGCTGTAACACTCCCTCCCACTTACCAAACAACAAGAGTGAAGAGCTGCAACACAGATTAACAAGTCTTCTTTTTAAACCACTATTTTGCTTTGGCCAAAATCCTGAACTAAAAACAATAAGAAAAGGTATGCTTATCTGACAATTAAAAATGCTTTGTCTGCAGTGCATGGGTAAGAAAAATAAAAACAATAACAACAACAACAACAACAAAACACCAACCCTGAAAATAACTTTTGAAAGCCATTTCTCACCTATGCTAACTAGACAATTGAACAGACCTGTAGACACAAGAAAGAAGAATTGTTACTGATTTCAAAAGCTTGCTGGAAGTTTAAAATTTTTTTCTGGCCAATATAGGGAAAAATAGGCTTCCAAATTAATAATGTGGCAGGTACAGTGATTTCAAGACAGCCAACAACTTAGAGGACCTTTAGACTTTTATCTAATAAGGGACTTTTTGTTTTTGTTTTTTTTTTTGAGATGGAGTTTTGCCCTTGTTGCTCATGCTGGAGTGCAATGGTACGATCTCCGCTCACTGCAACCTCTGTCTCCCAGGTTCAAGCAATTCTCCTGCCTCAGCCTCCCGAGTAGCTGGGATTACAGGCATGCAACATCACACCTGGCTAATTTTGTACTTTTAGTAGAGATGGGGTTTCTCCATGTTGGTCAGGCTGGTCTCAAACTCCCAACCTCAGGTGATCAGCCTGCCTTGGCCTCCCAAAGTGCTGGGATTACAGGCGTGAGCCACTGCACCCAGCCTATAAGTGACTTTTAAATCAAACAGATTATCTTCTTTGGTGACTAGCTTTGTCTAATGTCTCATAAATTTTCCAGGCATAATTTTTAAGACAGAATGAATTAGATAAGATGTAAACTAGGTAAAAGTTTATAGATACTTTTAAAAAGTTGTATTTTATAATGTGCTTACTTAGTTTCTCAAGTCTCTACCTATACCCTTACAGTTTTGCTAAGTTAAATGATGGATGCTCATTGAAGATCTGGATCAGTTCCAAATAAGATAAAATACTGAAACCTTAATTGCTGAACATAGTTTATTTACTTTTGGCTTCTTAAATTTTACATGAAGACAAATATATCTGAGATGTTAGTAAATATGTCCTGTTCTACATGAAAAAATTGTTCTAAGAGAAAACTTATGTCTCTAGAAATTATAAAATATGTACTTTTAAAATACTGGTAAATAAGACTTCAAAATAGCTTACTTCCTGGATTTTTACTGGAAATTAAGTTATAAGGCCTATAATTCTAATATGTAATTTAAACTACTAGAGATAAGGAAATAATTATGTACACAAAGTATACAAGAAAATTATACTGTCATTAGATATTATCATATGCTTTTATTGAGGAAGGAGAGTTTTGCTTCGTTTGGAAGTTATTTAGATGTTTTTGCAGAATGAATAACAAAAGGAGTGGTATAGATAAAATGAATGGATTAGAAAGTTGTAAAAGGTTTATTGAAGATAAATCTTGTGAAAGAAATTTTGTGTATATCAAGCTGGCTAAACTTAGATGATAATTATTTGTAAGTTTTTCTAAAAATTAAACCTTAATATCAAAAGTGCACTGATGCAAAACTAGAACATGACTTTTTCTTTTAAAAACAAAATTTTCATGTGGAATTGATAAGAGACAGTAAAATATTTTTGTTTCCCTTTTAAGTAAACTAAAAAAAAAGTGAGAGGAGAGGAAGAAGAGAGAAAAATTCTGTGTTTCATCAAGTTAATTTCCTGTGCTTCATGCTGTCTTCATTAGCTCTTTAACTACTTAAGAAAAGTGAATATTGAAAGAGTTAAGGTTTTTCAACAAGTATATAAATTCTTTTATTCGCTTTTGAAATCTGTAAATATCACTCCAGTTAAGTAAATGACTAATATTTCATAGCAAACCGTGATTATATTTTAGTCGTGCTTTATACCTTTGCTATAAGATGAATTTCCCAAAGATCAAATTCTAAATTAAATCTTTTTGACCTTAGTGGAACTTTGAGATGTCCCCCTGGAACTTCCCAAAGGACATATAAAAGATATATTATACTTACTAGGCTTATTTTTTAATATTAATTACATGGGAGGAATTGTCAAATAAGAAATAATGTTCAACAGTTTTGAGTTATCTTTTATGAGTATATTAATATGTGTTCCAAAATTCTGTAAGATTTCTTATACATAATATGTATGTATTAAGATGTTATCTGTCATAATTATGGTTTTGATGTTAAAATACGGTATCCAACAGACACAACCACATTTTTTTGTCAATTGTATCATTATAATAATAACTCTTAGCAAATTGTGAAAGCAAAGTATCTTGGGTCCCCAAAATCACTAAGGAAAACTCAAACTGGGAATGGCCTAGGGCACACCCGCCTCCCATTCTATTCAACATTACCCCTTTGCTTAATGAGATAGATGCATATCTGATTGCCAAAAGGCTAATCAGAAACTCAAAAGAATGCAACCATTTGTGTGTCACCAATCTGTGACCTGGAAGCTCCTTCCTCACTTTAAATCCTCCTGCCTTTGTTCCAGACCAAACCAATGTACTTCTTACATATATTGATCGATGTCTCCTGTCTCCCTAAAATGTATAAACTAAGCTGTGCCCAACCACCTTGGGTTCATGTCGTCAGGACCTCCTGAGGCTGTGTCACGGGCTCATCCTTAACCCTGGCAAAATAAACTTTCTAAATTAACCGTGATCTGTCTCAGATATTGGCGGTTCACATTTTGGTAACCATGGGGGAATTCTGAGTGGAGATGTCCCTGACCTTTGACAAATCTCTTATTGGTGCTTGGTACCAGCATGAGCTAACCTGGTAAAGTCATATTAGAAATGTCTTAAGAATTGCCAGCACCGGGTAGGCATGGTGGCTCACGCCTGTAATCCCAGCACTTTGGGAGGCCAAGGCAGGTAGATCACAAGGTCAGGAGATTGAGACCATCCTGGCTAACATGGTGAAACCCTGTCTCTACTAAAAATACAAAAAAATTAGCCAGGCGTGGTGGCAGGCATCAGTAGTCCCAGCTACTCGGGAGGCTGAGGCAGGAGAATGGCGTGAACACAGGAGGCAGAGCTTGCAGTGAGCCGAGATCAGGCCACTGCACTCCAGCCTGGGCGACAGAGCAAGACTCCATCTCAAAAAAAAAAAAAAAAAAAAAAGAATTAACAGCATACATTTTTGTTTGCATTTATTAAGCAATTTCATACTTATCCCTGCCAAATACTATAAGGTGTTAAAAAAATTTGGCATAGGGGTTACAAAACTATAAACATGGCTCAAAACAGAATGATCTTTGTGTGTAATTTTTAATAAGACATCGATATGAGTTTAATGAAAATAGTTGCATCTTGAATTTAGTAAGGTTACCATAACTTCTAATTCTGTGGCTTTAGGCAATTTAGTCCACGTGCAATAAAGAGGTTTGTTTTGGGACAGGACTGTTATTTCAAAGGACTTTGTTTCAAAGCTAAACTATAAACTAAGCTCCTCCCAAAGTTAGTTCAGCCTGTGTCCAGGAATGAACAAGGACAGCTTGGAGGTTAAGAGCAAGATGAAATTAGTTAGGTGAAAGCTTTTTTCACTGTCTCAGTTATAATTTTGCAATGGTGGTTTCATAACTTTAAATCATGACTATCACAATTTTCATAAAGTATTTGTGCAAACAAAATAAAATAATTAGGTAAATGTGATGGCATAAATACTTGTAGATAAACTGGTCATAATTTAGATTATAAAGTTATATTAAACTAAATAAAAGATATTTCATTATTTGGGCATTTTCCAATGAATATATACTGTAGAATATATACATTCTTGCTAAACAAACAAAAAACAGGTGTATCTCTTTTATTTTTTTCTTTAAAGGTGAACAAGTTTTGTCTAACTCAAAGCTTATTTAAAGGCTATGTATAAAACAAGGTAAAGGAACCATGAAATTAAAAAAATGTAAAGAAAGAAAGGTATAAAAATAAAGAGGTTGTTTTTGAGGTAAGAAAAAAGAGCTTAAAGAGAAATAATATTACATATGAAATAATCTTGTATAGTAAGTTTAGTTCTAAAATAAAATAACTGGTTATTTAAAAAGAAGGGATATTCAAAACAAATCAGAAAGTCTGACCCTGTCATGAGCAGTCAGTTTAAGTCACAATAAAATGATTTATATATTTAAAAAAAACAAAAACTTTTATATAATCAAGTTGTCATATTATTATTAAGTTTTGGTTTGCTTAGGAAAAAAATGGAGACAAATTTTTTTTTAAAATTGAAGTTATTATATCCACATATCTTTCTGTATATGCTTTTAAAATTCTTGTAACATTGAGTTAGAAGACTTTAACTCCTGGGTCTAAAAAGGACACCAAGTCCTGTTAAATCTTAAAAACTGACAGCAATTAAAGCGTCATCTTCAGGCCCCATAGAGGATGCTAATCAAAACAAACTGTGTTCCTGAGACACAGGGCCAGAAATTAAAGCTATTCAACTTCTCAAAACCCAGGGACTATTGCAAAAGAGGTGGGAGCATAAGATTGTAAGGGTCGATTTTGAAAGATAAAGTAAGTTCAGTTTCTCTATAAATTAATTATGAATGTTAAAAGCACACTGATGCAAAACCAATATATGGATCCCTGTGTCAAATTAACAAGGTTTTCTTGAAGCATTAACCAACCCCTAAATAAAGGTTATAAAGGTTAGAAAAGGCTTATGGAAGTTTTGTGATCAAGATTAAATTTTATAGATTGTTTACAAAATTTTGAAAAATAATTGTAATTGGCTTCATGCTATCTTCATTAGAGCTTCCTGTTTAGAGAATTAAGTCTTCTCTTTCAAAGAATGGAAGTTTTTGCTATTTTAAAAATCCTTTAATTAGCATTTTGGTTAAATAAATGATTTTACAATGACCTGTAATCTTATTTTGTAATATCAAATGTTTTAAACCTTTTATATTTGACAAACTTTCCAAAATCAAGTCATAAATTATGTCTCTTTCTAACCTAATTAGTCCTTTAAGATATTAGTTTCCTAAAGTCCAAAAATGACATAATTTGGCTTATTTGGTATAAAAAGTATATAGAAAGCATTATCAAATATGAAATGATTTTTGGTTTTCTTTGGGCTGTATTTGTATAAGTATGTTATTGGTATGTGTTCCAAAATTATGGGAAACTCCTATAATTCTGATATAACTTAGTGTACATTATGAGTAATAATCATAACTGTTATGATAAAATTATTATGTGCCACAGAGGTAACAAGTTTCCTTGTCAATTGTGTCTTTTGAGTATGACTGCCTTAAAACTTTTTTCACCTGTGGACAATTGTCTTGTTTTGGTCCCCTTTACAAGGTGCTTTTATAATCAGCTATAAAACTCCAACAGGTGCTCTTAAATGCAGGTTTCTGATAACTTGGGAGATTGTGACATCAGAATAGAGGAAAAAATTTCAGGACTCATGGAGAGCTAAAATTTTCATGAGTATCAGGTAGAACAGGAATTCGCTGCATGGACTAAACCAATCTTTTTGACTTTTTGCTTAATATGTTTGCTGATCCTTTGTTTTGTTTTCAGAGTCTCAAAAATTTTCTTTTGAGATACTGACAGCTTTTAACAATTTACTATATGCCTATGAACAAAATTTGGAGCATATTTGTTTCTCTCTATGTGATTTCTCCAGAATTTGGAAACTATTTGTGAGTATTCTTAATGTGTGGCAATACAGTTATTTGCATAAGTGCAATAAGAATCTGTTTTCAGGACAGCTGCAGTGGCTCACGCCTGTAATCCCAGCACTTTGGGAGGCTGAGGCAGGTGGATCATGAGGTCAGGAGATTGAGACCGTCTTGGCCAACATGGTAGAACCCCATCTCTACTAAAACACAAAAAATTAGCTGGGTGTGGTGGCGTGGTGTGTGCCTGTAATTCCAGTTACTTGGGAGGCCGAGGCAGGGAATTGCTTGAACCCAGGAGGCGGAGGTTGCAGTGAACTGAGATCACGACACTGCACTCCAGGCTGGTGACAGAGCAAGACCCTGTAAAAAAAAAAAAAAAAAAAAAAGAACCTGTTTTCATTTATAGTGGGACACAATTGAAGAAATCAGTTATTTTGCCAAGGCTTTGACTGGAATGCTGTGCTTTCCTTTAAGGACTCAAACTTGACTTATGAAGCCAATAAAACTCTTGGAAACTGGCCTCATAGTTTGTGCACACAGTTCCTGTACAGGGTTTCTGATCTGTGATAAGTAAAGAATGTCACTTTCTGACAGGTGCAGAAGCCCCAGGTTTATCTCGGAACCTCTAGAGGAGAGGAAATTCACCCAACCCATAGGTATTTGATCGCACAAATCCATGGCTTGGCTTGGCTTTAAAAAAGTCTTATCTGAGATTCCTCCTATGGAAGAAAGTTCCATCAAAGCCAATATAAAAGCCTATGTAAAAAATAATTATTCTGGCTGCACTGTATACAAATAATTAGGCCAAGTATAAAAAAGCAAACCAATCCTACTATAATTTGTTTTTAGTAAAAATGGGAAACTGGAGAGAAAAAAACATGTTTTAAAACTATAGTACATATATTATTAGATTCTAGTCTTGCCTAATTTTTTTTCAATTTTTATTATTTTCTACAGTTTGGACCGAATTCTAATTTTTCTTGGCTACAAGTATTCAAAATAACGTTTTCAGTTTTTTTCCTTCTTCTTTTTCATTTTTCCTAATTCGGCGTCACTGAAAACTAAGCTGTGCTTCCTTAAAACCCTCTAAACTGAAGCCAGACAACTTAAACTTCAGAAGAAAATGATAGCATCTTATTTACACACAAAAGCCACTTTCATACCTTCCTACTAATGTATGGACTTCAGCGTAATGTGGCCTATATTCATTTTTCCAAGATTGTTCTTTTGTTTGTTGTTGCTTTTTCTCCCTTCCTTCCCATTATTTTATCTTCACAGGACATGAGACTTCACAGCCTGCTAAAAATGAGCTTTCAGGACCTACCCATCTAGGAATAAACCGTCCTGGTCATGATAGATCAGATGAAACCTGAGACCAGAGATTAATTTTCTTGTAAAATGCTTTCTCCAAAAGATTTTTTAAAAGAAAAAGTGGGGAATGTGAAAGGAAAGTATCTTGGGTCCCCAAAATCACTAAGGAAAACTCAAGCTGGAAATGGCTTAGGGCAAACCCGCTTCCCATTCTATTCAAAGTCACTCCTCTGCTCACTGAGATAGTGGCATATCTGATTGCCTCCTTTGGAAGGGCTAATCAGAAACTCAAAACAATGCAGCCATTTGTGTCTCACCTACCTGTGACCCGGAAGCTCCCTCCCTGCTTCCAGTCTTCCTGCTTCAAGTTGTCCCGCCTTTCCAGACCGAACCAATGTACTTCTTACATATATTGATTGATGTGTCTCCCTAAAATATACAAACCAAGCTGTGCTCCGACCACCTTGGGCACATGTCGTCAGGATTTCCTGAGGCTGGGTCACAGACGCATCATCAACCTTGGCAAAATAAACTTTCTAAATTCACTGAGACCTGTCTCAGATTTTCTGGGTTCACAAGATTGCTAACAATCTGATGAAAGTGCAGACGTCATTCTAAGTCTTCGTCATCCACAGATAGCAGCTTTGATTCTTTTTTTTTGAGACGGAGTCTCGCTCTGTGGCCCAGGCTGGAGTGAGTGGCGTGATCTCGGCTCACTGCAAGCTCCGCCTCCCGGGTTCACGCCGTTCTCCTGCCTCAACCTCCTGAGTAGCTGGGACTACAAGCGCCCACCACCGTGGCCAGCTAATTTTTTTTTTTTTTTTTTTTTTGAGAGGGAGTCTGGCTCTGTCGCCCAGGCTGGAGTGCAGTGGCCGGATCTCAGCTCACTGCAAGCTCCGCCTCCCGGGTTCACGCCATTCTCCGGCCTCAGCCTCCCGAGTAGCTGGGACTACAGGCGCTGCCACCTCGCCCGGCTAGTTTTTGTATTTCTTAGTAGAGACGGGGTTTCACCGTGTTAGCCAGGATGGTCTGGATCTCCTGACCTCGTGATCCGCCCGTCTCGGCCTCCCAAAGTGCTGGGATTACAGGCTTGAGCCACCGCACCCGGCCCGCCAGCTAATTTTTTATATTTTTAGTAGAGACAGGGTTTCACCATGTTAACCAGGATGGTCTGGATCTCGTGACCTCGTGATCCTCCCACCTCGGCCTCCCAAAGTGCTGGGATTACAGGTGTGAGCCACCGCACCCGGCTTTTTTTTGGTATTTTAGTAAAGACAGGGTTTCACCATGTTGCCTAAGCTGCTGTGGAACTCCTGAGCTCAGGCAATCTGCCCGCCACAGCTTCCCAAAGTGCTAGGATTACAGGCATGAGCCACCGCGCCCAGCCAGCAGCTTTGATTCTTATCTAATTTTTTTTCGCATCAGGTACAGTCCAAAATTACTTATTCTTCAAAGAAAATTGTGGAGAAGATTCTGATAAGTACTGTTAAAAGTAAATTTCTGATAACTTTAAGAACACTCCGTTGAGTGGATAAGAATTTTGAAAACTAATGGGAAAAGTTAGTTCATAAAATTGTTAACATCAAGCAAAAGAACTGATTGCATAACACAGAACTGATGAAGGATTATACTTTTAAATAGATTTTTCGTTTGAAACATAGCTGATTCATTTTATATTTTGTTTTCCAGACTTCAGGGAAACTTTTTTTTTCTCTGAAGCTATCTATGGCTTGCAGCGTTTGGTACAGTTTTGTGAGCAGAACTAAAACAGTTACCTTTTCTCCCTGCCTGAAAATTTGAAAACTATTTAGAAGTATTCTTACTTCTATGACAATGTAGTTATTTGTATAAGTTTAATAAAAATATGTTCTTCGTGTAACAGGTAACATTTGGAAACACTGATTGTATTACCAAAACTGCCTGGAATGTCATATTTTCAAACATGACCAGAGTTTTAAGAAATTATCTCTGATTTAATGGAGCCAGTAAAAGCCCCCTGAAAAAAACTGGCCTGGTACCTTGAATACATGGTTTCCTTACAACCTTTCTGGCCTTACAGTGAGTAAACAGTGTTGGTTCGTGGTGGGCCCAGGAAACTCACAATACTTTGGGGAACCTCCAGAACACATGTATTCATGCTCATGGACAGGCATTATGGCAACGTTTGATGGTGAGTCCTTAGCTTAGCTTCCTAGTTGCAAGAGGTTTTCAAAAGTCTAATGTGTGATTCTTTTTAAAAAGATCCAGCAAAGCAAATTTATAAAAAGCCTATAATGATCAATCACCATTCTTGCTGTGCTATGTAAGTGATCAAGCTAAATTTAATGAGACCAAACTTATTTTGCAAATAAATTGGACTTACCATCATTATCTTTGGTAAAAATAGGGGAACTACAGAGAAAAAATTTACATTTCAGAAAGAAGAAATAGAAAACTGTTATGCACCTGATAATTAGATTCTAACCATATTCACTGTTCTCGAGATTTTATTATTTACCTGTAAACTGGACTAGATTCCGAATTCTTTCAGTTTTCTCAAATATATGGCTGTGACTTTCCAAACTAGTATTTGAAAGTTTTCTTCCATTATTTCTGCCTTGGAATTACGGAAACTAGAAGTGCGCTTTTCCAAGCAGAAGCTGGACGACTTGATGCAAACTTCCAAGAAACCACAGCAGCTTATTTATGGAGAAGCTTCATGACATTTGAACGGCAAACTAGAAATATTTGTCAGCTCTCCACTGCCTGCTCCTGCTTCAGCTAAAGATGCTTGAGTCTAGGCCAGGCATGGTGGCTCACACCTGTAATCCCAGCACTTTGGGAGGCCAAGGTGGGAGGATGACCTGAAGTCAGGAGTTTGAGACCAGCCTGGCCAACACGGCGAAACCCTTTCTCTATAAAAAATACAAAAATTCGCTGGGTGTGGTGGCAGATGCCTGTGGTCCCAGCTTTTTGGGAGGCTGAGGCAGGAGAATCACTTGAACCTGGGAGGCGGAGGTTGCAGTGAGCTGAGATCATGCCACTGCACTCCAGTCTGGGCAACAGAACAAGACTTCATCTGAAACCAAAAAAAAGAAAAAAAAGAAAAAAAGACGCTTGAGTCTAACATCTAGAAATCATCTCAGCTGGCTGCCCTCCAGACTCAGATAGTAGTTTGTAGATGGCTCCAATTATTAATCTTTCAGTTTTCTTTTATTTCCATAGAAATGCTTCTTCATAAATGTATTTGCCTGCACCATATGGAGGCCTACCTTTGATGGGAACCCATGTGCAAGGCCGCCTCCTCAAATGAAACACACCTGTTTAAATACCATATGCATACTCAGGGCTCAGAGACTGAGTCAGTAAGATAAGGGATAACTTATTCACATTTGTTTTTTTCTATTTGTTTCAATCTATGTTTTACTCTGTCTTTGCCAATCCCTTATCTCACAACCTCGAGCCAAATTTCTCCAAAGCTACCAGCTTGGCTCTTCTATGTAAAACTTTCTGAAAGTAAAGTTTCAAAGGGGAGACTGAAGGAAACTAGAAGGTGTCATCTCAAAATGTGCTTCTTTGACATAAACATTATTGAGCTGAAGACAATTAAGATTCAGGGGAGTCTCTGCCTTCCCTCTCTGTTTCCCTAAAAGCAGGATAGAGATTTACAAAACAAAACACTTTCCTACCCTCCCCTTCTTTTCTCCCCTAAAGACAGTATGTAAATTCTCCATTCCAACTCTTATCAGCTCAGAAATGGCCCAGGGCAATCTCAGCAAATTTGACTTTATTAGTGTGTTTCCATATATTTACTTTCCTACTGTTTCCCACCACTGGAAGCCTGGAACTGCTTTCTTTGTCTTTTAACTTGTTAAACCTACTGTTCTTTGTTGATATACTATATAAGCCAGACTCCTAGACCACTGCTTTGAGTTATTTTCTTCCATGTGATGCCCGGCATGTGTTAAAGAACTTGCTTGTTGTTCTCATTACCTTGTCTTTTGTTATAGGTGTCTGTCACAACTATGAACTTATGAGAGTTGAAGTAAAAATTATATTTTCTTTCCTTCAGAACCATCAGCATAGGTTTTTTACTCTGTTCTTGCCCCCACAAAGTTTTAAATTATCCTTTTTATCTTCTTCTTCATACATTCCTCCCTTTATTCTCACCCTACACACCTCAAATTCCTCTGATTCTTATTATGTGGAGTAGTTTAGTTCCTGTCCCAGTTTCCACATCTACATTTGCCTTTCTGGACCTACCATTGGTGCTGATCCAGCAATGGGCCTCTTGGGCAGCAGTAAGATATTTTAGAAAGCAATGCTTATTTTTTTCTAGTATACATGTATACATGTGTCGTTATATTTACAATCTCATCACAAAAGGTGATCATTGTGGCTCCACAAGGTGTCCCTTATTGAATTTCTCAGAATTCTCACTTGGTTTTGAGAAGTGAGAGAAAGTGAGCACAACCCCATCTCAAGTCAATAATTCCTGACTTTGATGATTCTTTTCTCCATTAATTGTGCTCACTAATATCTGTGTATAGATTGGGAAATATGCGTATGTATTGTGTGCACGGATGCCAGTGCCTATGGAAGGGATGTTTATGCTATGCTGTCATCTATTCAGTGTGCAAAGCATTACGTCTAAAAAACAACATATACACCTTAATTAAAAATATGGCTAAACTATGCTGAGATGGGGACACGAAGTAAACACATAATGTTTGAAAAATGGCACCAATGAACTTGCTGAATGTATCTATCTATGTGATCTCTCTCTCTCTCTCTCTCTCTCATCTATTCTGTTTCTCTGGATGTTTTGATTTAATTTAATGTAACTTAATTTAGGAGAGCTAAGTAATTAAACATGAGGCCAAAGTACATAAGAAAGTGGCAGTCTTTTATTGCAAATATGCACACACTCTCGGGCGAAGTTCTCTGGTCTTCAGGTGTGGGGGGCCAGGGAAGTCGCCCCGGCGCTCTCAGGTGATGTTCTCCGGTCCACGAATGTGGGGGGCCGAAGAAGTCACTCTGGCTCCGGCCGGAGGCGGACTTTTATGCCTGGGAGCTGGAAGGGGAGGAGTTTGGGGCGTGTGTGTAGGAGTGGCTTCTTGAATTTCGGTGTCCTCGGCTTGACGTCATTCTGCGCATGCTCAGTTGATTTGGTTCTTTTCCCAGGCGCGGGAAAATCTGTGAAGAAGAACCCAGAAACAACAGGGACTGCTCCATCTTGTTCACCTTCCTCCATCTTGTCCCTTTTCCTTCACCCAAACACTGGAGAACCCTCATATAGCTTTTGATACCAAGAGTTGCTCTGGAGAAAGAATTTTAAGAATGAGTTGTCTGAGTTGATTTCAGGCTTTCTAAAATCTGCTCTCTGATCTGCTTATGTTACTGGTGGAGAGTGTCCAGGTTCTTGGCATCTTGAACGAAGAACTGGACAAAACACACAAGCAAAGCGACGGAGGAATGAAGAGATGTATTGAAAATAAAAGTACACACCACAGTGTGGGAATGGACCCAAGGATAGGAGCTTAAGGGCCCTGTTACAGAATTTTGGGGAGTTTAAATACCCTCGAGAGATTTCCATTGGTTACTTGGAATACACCCTATGTAAATGGAGAGACGAAGTAAAGTTAGAGAGTCATTTACTCAGCTTTTATCCTATGTAAATGGAGAGGATATTTTCTCTCATAGCTGGAGTGTGAATCAGTCTTGTGTTCCCTGCCTCCAGATCCGATTTTCCCCTCACTGACATTTAAAGGTACCAATGACTATTTCCAGTAGTATGGAGAGCAGTGACAGTTCACGGCATGATCTGGCAGTGGAAATTTGCAAAATGTTACCATTAGATTCCCCTAATCAACTACCTATAAGAAGCAGGGTGAGTGTGTATACAATATTCTTCAATATTTTTGTCAAAATAGTGAGTATAATGATACTGGCTGATTGCTCCTAAAGTCACTGGACAATGTGGGAGAAGAAAAGAATAAGCCCCCAATTCAAGGGTTCAATAGATGATCTGAAAACTTCAATACGTGCCCTCTAGGAGGCCTCATCTGTAGCCACAGGGCTGAGGTTGCTGAAAATCTAGCCTGAATCTTGTCCTGTGACCAGCTCAGGAGGCCTCATCTGTAGCCACAGGTCTGAGGTTGCTGAAAATCTAGCCTGAATCTTGTCCTGTGACCAGCTGAGTTACAAGGTAAGGTAAACTTTCAGACTTGCAAGGCGTCTACTGTTAAAATGAGGACATTGATTGGGAAGAAATAGAATCCTGAAGGCTGAAACGGGGACACATGGGAGAAACTGATGAAACTGGAGCTATTGAGCCCCTAAGTTCTGGTGGCTCTTTTTGGCCAGTGGAAGAGGCCTAGCTCCAGTGCAAGCAGCCTCCCCATTCCCAGGAAAGTTGCCTTTTCACCTCTGTCTGAGGAGATTAACCCTGCATTGCTCAAGGAAACTGTCATGGCCTCCCCCGAGGCAGTTACCTTGTAACACAATGCAGTTCTTATCAGGACCCAACCCTACCACTCCTCTTTGCTTCCAGACCTGCCTCTCCACTCCAGTCCCAGCAGGCTTCTCAAGCTGAGGTGCAAAGTTTACTATACTTCGAAAGACCTACTTGAGGTTTTTAAAGTTGCACAGAAATAAATCTGGGGAACATGTGGGAAAATGGATATTAAGGGTGTGGAATACTAGTGGAAGGAACATAAAATTGGATCACGGCAAATTCATTGACCTTGGTTGACTAAGCAAAGATTCTGCAGGTAATGCTGTAGCTCTGGGAGACAAAAAGGGCTCTACCAGTTTGTTCATTTAAATATGGACCAAAAGGTGGCCCACAATAAGCAAGTTAGAAATTCTGGACCTGTCTTGGTGGTATGTAGGGGAAGGGATTCAAAGGCAAGATTGAAATGTTAAGGAGATTGGAAGGTTAGAGACCATTTATTGGTTAAAATCTACTCACCTGGCCAGCCGCGGTGGCTCAAGCCTGTAATCCCAGCACTTTGGGAGGCCGAGATGAGCGAATCACGAGGTCAGGAGATCGAGACCATCCTGGCTAACACAGTGAAACCCCATCTCCACTAAAAAAAATACAAAAAAAAAAAAAAAAAAAAAAAAAACTAGCCGGGCGAGGTGGTGGGTGCCTGTAGTCCCAGCTACTCGGGAGGCTGAGGCAGGAGAATGGCATAAACCTGGGAGGCGGAGCCTGCAGTGAGCTGAGATCCGGCCACTGCACTCCAGCCTGGGCAACAGAGCGAGAGTCTGTCTCAAAAAAAAAAAAAAAATCTACTCACCTATCCTCAGAGGGTTCAGAAGACAGACCTTTCACTAATACTCTGAGAAATAAACTTGTGAGGAGAGCCCCAGCATCCTTGAAGAGCCTGTGATAACTTTTCTCTGTAGGCCTGACCTCATGGTGGGAACTGAAGTCACTGATAACAGAATGCAGTGGAGTAATTGAATCCCAGGGTGGCAGGGCCAAGTGGCAGCGCTAACCTGCCCAAAGCAAGGTGGGAGTGGTTACCGTAGTAAACAGCAGCGGCACAGCAGCAATCAGAGTAGTCTGATACATATGCCCGGTGGCATTGGCTACTTGACGATAATGTTCCCAGAGTGAAATACACAGGAAGCCCTACTAAGTTTGTACTTAATCTACATAAGCAGAGGCCTTCTAGGTCAAGTGATTTAAAGTCTGACTTGAATCATAAAAACAGAGAGTCACAGCCCCTCAATCAGTTCTCAGATTTGAGCTGGTTTACAGACCCAGAACCCCTCAAATAAGGGCCTGAGCCCCTTAAAGAAGAGCCCTGGTACATTTGCCAAAATTTATGGTCTTCATCTGTCTCCTAACCTTCCTCCAAAGGACCTGTGGCTGTTACCAGGGTAGCTGCACACTAAGAGAAACAGAAATAATCAAACCTTTGGAGACTACTGGACAATGGCTCTGAAGTGACGCTAATTACAGGAAACCCAAAGTCACTACAGTGATCCTCCGGTCAGAGTAGGGGCTCATTGAGCTCAGGTGGTCAATAGAGTTTTAGTTCAGGTCTTTCTTACAGTGGGCCCACTGGGTCCATGAACTTGGATTATTTCCCCAGTTCTAGAATGCATCATTAGAATAAACATATTGGCTTATTTATGGAATCCTCATATTGGTTCCCTGACCTGTGAAGTGAGGGAGGTTATAGTGAGAATGGCCAAGTGAAAGCCACTCAAATTGCATCTACCTAGTAAGTCAAAAGCAATACCACATTCCTGGAGGGACTGCAGAGAATTAGGGGCACTATCAAGGACGTGAAAGACGCAGAGGTGGTGATTCCCGCCACATCCCCACTCAATGAGTTTATGTGGCCTGTGCAGAAGACGGATGGATCTTGGAGAATTGAAGTGGATTGTCCTATGTTTATCCAGATGATGAATCCAACTGCAGCTTTTGTGCCAGATGTGGTTTCATTGCTTGAGAAAGTTAACATATCCCTTGGTACATAGGATGCAGATATTAATTTGTCAAATGCTTGCCCCCATACCGGTTAATAAACAATCACAACCAGAGCTGAGGTGCCTGCTAAAGGCAAAGTGCAAGAACTTAGTTATAAATACCAGCTATGACTATGCGACTCATTACAGAAATGAGAACTGTAATTATCATGAGTATTTCCCCTTTATTTTTAATCAATATATTTATGTGCATATAATAATATCTCACTTTTCCTCTATTATATCCTTATTATGTAACATAAGATATGTTGACTTTATATCATAGTACTTAAGTATTGTTAACTTTACATTATAGTAATTAAGCTATGGGAGTTCAAAAAGAAAAGTAAATATCACGCGAGGACTTTATCTCCTTTTCTGGGGAAGGAGTTAGTGCATTTTTGGTTTCACACAGGTAGTTGTGTCACACTAGGTGAAATTACGGCCTTGTTATTGTCTTTACTTGGAGTTTAAGTACAATTTAAGGAGATGCTATAGATGCCAAGTTGACAAGGGGTAGACTTGTGATGTCTAGTTTTATGTGTCAACTTGACTAGGGTAGATGGTGCCCAGATATTTTGTCAAACATTCTTTCGGGTGTATCTGCAAGGGTGTTTCTGGATGAGATTAACATTTACATTGGGAGACTGGGCAAAGCACACTGCCCTTCTCAATACTGGGTGAGCCTCATCTAATCAGTTGAAGGTGTGACTAGAACTAAAGGCTGACCCTTCCCCAGAGGAGAAAAAAAAATTCTTCTGCCTGCCGGGTGCAGTGGCTCACGCCTGTAATCCCAGCACTTTGGGAGGCTGAGGTGGGTGGATCACGAGGTAAGGAGATCGAGACCATCCTGGCTAACATGGTGAAACCCCGTCTCTACTAAAAGTACAAAAAATTAGCCAGGCGTGATGGTGGGCGCCTGTAGTCCCAGCTACTCGGGAGGTTGAGGCAGGATAATGGCGTGAACCCGGGAGGCGGAGCTTGCAGTGAGCCGAGACCACACCACTGCACTCTAGCCTGGGTGACAAAGCGAGACTCTGTGTCAAAAAAAAAAAAAAATTATTCTGCCTGACTCCCTTTGAACGGGAACATCTGCTCTTCTCGGTTATGAAGACTGCTAGCAATTGCATAAGCCAGCTTCTTACAATCAGTTCCTTTTTCTTTTTGTGACAGTTTCCCTCTGTTGCCCAGGCTGGAGTGCAGTGGCACGATCTCGGCTCACTGCAACCTCCACCTCCCAGGTTGAAGCGATTCTACTGCCTCAGCCTTCTGAGTAGTGGGGATTACAGGCGTGCACCACCATGCCCAGCTAATTTTGGTATTTTTAGCCTGTTGGTCAGGCTGGTCTCGAACTCCTGACCTTGTGATCCACCCACCTCGACCTACCAAAGTGTTGAGATTACAAGCGTGAGCCAACACTTCCAGACTTCTTACAATCAATCTTTCTCTCTTTCTATTTTTCTTTCTCTCTCTTTCTATTTTTCTTTCTCTATTAGTTCTGTTTCTCTGAAGAACCCTAATACAACTATTTTACTTTCATATATGTTACTAATCCCTCAATTTGTTATTATTTTTGCTTTAAACAACCATTCATCTTGTAACAAAATTAATCAAAATATACACTTTGTATTTATCTACACATTCTGTATTTCTGAAATCCTTCATTTTAGAGATGTAAGTTTCAGCTGACATCATTTCCCTTCTCTCTGAAGAATTTTCTTTAACATTTCTCATAGTGCATATTTGCTGACAATGAATTCTCTCTGCTTTTGTTTGTGTGGAAAATATTTTATTTGAATTCATTTCTTAAAAAATTTCTAGTTATGTAATTCTATCTTTACAATATTTCCTTCTGTCAAGACTTTTAAGATATCTTTCCATTGTCTTTTGTCTCACATTATTTTTGATGTGAAGTCAGAGAGGATTGCTATTGTCTTTCCCTGAAACATATATGTACTTAATATTCTCTGGATGTTTACAAAGATCCAGAGAATACAAATTTTTACCAATGATTTATATTATGATGTGTCTTGCTGTGGTTTTTATTTGTTTAAAGCGAAATAAAACTCACCAGGGGGTTGTTACATTTCCTGAAATAGTGGGTTTATAATTTCCCCCAAATGTAAACATTTTAAGCCATTATTTTAAGCCATCTGTCTTCAAGTATTCTAGTTTTAAATATGTTAATGTACTAGATGTTGTACTCACTGCCAAAGGCTCTGTTATTTATGTATTTATTTAGAGTTTTCTTCCCCTGTGCTTTAGCTTGGGTAATTTACACTGCTATAATTTCAAGTTTACCTGTTTTTACCTTTTTCTTTTCCTTTTTGAGATGGGGTCTCACCCTGTCACCTAGGCTGGGTGTCACCCAATCTTGGCTCACTGCATCCTCAACCTCCTGGGTTCTAGTGATCCTCCCACATCAGCCTCCTCAGTAGCTGGGACTACAGGCACACACCCCCATGTCTGGCTAGTTTTTTTGCATTTTTGGTAGAGACGGGGTTTCACCATGTTGCTCAGGCTGGTCTCAAACTCCTGAGCTCAAGCAATCCACCTGCCTTGGCCTCTCAAGGTTCTGGGATTGTAGGCGTGAGCCACCGCAACCTGGCTGTGTTTACTTTTGAAGTGCACAGCATCTCTTTGTATGCTTGGGAGACAGGGATTTGGTACCCTGAGTACTGGAGATAAAATTGAGAATAATAAAAGAGGGATCTCTAACCTCACAGACTTGTAGTCTTAGAGATAACTGGATAAGTAACTGGTAATTATCTTAAAGTATGCTGAGGACTGCACATAAAAATAAGAATATAAGAATAGGGATCACATTCAAGCAATTAGCATCATTTTGGGAGTTATGGATGACTTTCTCAATGAAGAAATGCTGATGCCAAGACCTGAATGATAAATAATATGAACTAGGGAAGGAGATACTCAGGAAAAATACTATTTGAAAAACTCAAGGAAACAAGAAAGATATTTGATGAATTCAAAGAAATTCATTAGTGGAAAAAGGTATGCTGCCAAGAGCTGTGGTGGTGACGGTGACAGGGTTTGTTCTGAGGCTGAGACTACAGAATTATGCAATGGTTAGTCCATGAAGGGCATTCTAAGCCATGCTAAAGAACTTATATTTTCTCCTAAAGAAAATTGGGAGCTAATGAATAATTTTGAGCAAGAGAATAATACAATCAGACTTGTTTTGTAGAAGCATCACTCTAATTACAATGTGGAGAATGAATTGAAAAAATATCAAAGGCAGGGTGGTGAGTCAGGAGACTATAGCATTAGTTCAAGCAGAATCCATGGCAGAAAGCCATAATGACAGTAGGAATGAAGAGAAGTAGAATAATGAGAAAGTCAGTTAGAAGAAAGAAGGAGATAATTGTATGATGGAATGTGTGGGAAGTGGTAATGAAAGGGACGGACAAGTCAAAGATGTGATCTCCAGGCTTTTTGCCTGAACTTGTGAGCTTGAAGTTAGCTTTTTCCTGTTCACATAAGATCTGGCCCCATGCCTCTTTTATTCTTGAAATTCTTCCTAGCTACTTCAAGCCACAATGACTTCTTTCCATTCTCTGCAGTTCTGCTGCACCCATTTGGTGCCTCTGCCCTTATAAGACATGATGTAATAAGAGAGGCAGCAGCATCTAGTAAGTAAGAGCATAGACATGGGAGATACATGAGCTGGGTTAATGATCTAGCTCTGTAATTGCTTCACTTTTTGTCTTTTTTCTTGTCTGTAAAATGTGGATAATCATAGTAATTAAAACCATCCTGTAAGGCCACTGTAAGTATTAAATGAGTTAATATATGTAGAGTGCTTAGGCAGGTTCCTGACACATAGTCATCATCATATAATGCATTTATATACTATATTATGGTATAGTATATTGAAGCAAGATATTATATAAAAGTTGTTTTGTTGTTATTGTTACATAATTTCTCATCTTGACTACAGGATAAGCTTCCAGGAACCTGCACTCAGGTTTGGTATGTCTCTTCTCCACTGTTTCCAAAACTCAATGGATCCCTGACAAACATTTTGGCTTGTGATGTTTTCATTCGAGTGGCTTCAGTGAAAAACAACTTGTTCCTAGAATGTTTTTAGTTGGCATATACTTTTTTTGCCTTGAAGCAAAACAAAACAAAACAAAACAAAAAACAAAACAACCAAAAAAAAGGGTTTCTAAATGTTATGTTTCTAACCAAAAAAAGCATAAAGACATGCATCAAATGGGAAAAGAACTACTTTTTCAGATATGTTCTGTAAGTTAAATGGGAGATGAGTAAAGCTGAGAATTTTCTGGGGCTTCTGGAGCAATGCAGTTTTGGAACCTGGAGACTTGGCAGATATATAGCAAATTGAAATAACCTCAATTATAATAAATAATCTAAACTTATTATAGCAAATTGAAATAATCTCAATTACTGCTCTGCGCTTTTCCTTCTAACTCTAAATGGGGCTAGTTATTTTTTATAAAATAAAAGGATATGCAACAGGGCCAAGGATTGAAAACAGCATTATTTAAGCTTAAGTTTAACTTATTAAGCATCTGTGAAAAATTATTTTTGCTAGTAATGATGAACACACAAAGCAAATTTGAAGAAAAAGTTCTCGTAGCCCGTCTCTGCCAATGTGTAGACACAGCTTGGAAAATAACAGGTGGTTTTATTTTCTACAACACTGATGATTATCTTAGTATTTTATTTCTCCATGTGGCTTTTAAAAAGCCAATTGTAGTTCAATCAGTAGTATTTGAGACAGTTTTCCCAGTAGTTGGAACTACATTATACACTCAAAAAAGAAGAAAATGGGGAAGAATAGAAGGCTATAGAAAATGTACAGGCATAAATAAATGGCTTCTTTTAGCACAAGATTTTGAAAAATGAGTCTTACAGCAGAAACTCTCCACCCATTGAGGTAGATAGAGCTGTCAAGTTCATTTTTGGTAATTGAGAGATTTATGGCTACATTTAGAATATTATACTTTTTCTTTTACTTTCCCAGTCTTATTGAGATATAATTGACATGTAAAAATTATATATATTTAAGAAGTATAACACGATATTTTGATATAAATATACTTTATGTAATGATTCCTACAATTAAGCAAATTAATATATTCATCACCTGACATATTCCTTTTTCTGACATAGTGAAAACACAACTTCTATTTCCATATCAAATTTCAAGTATGCAATACGTTATTATTAATGATATTACCTATGCTATATATTATAGCTCTACAAATAATTCATCTTGGAAACATACCCCAAGATTGAGCATATACTCAGCCCTAAAGCAAGTCTCAATGGATTCAAGGATGTTAAAATTATACTAACTATACTCACAGACTGCAGTGGAATAAAAAAAGAAATCAATAAGAGCAAGATCTCTCAAAACCACACAGTTACATGGAAATTAAACAATTTGCTTCAGAATGACTTTTAGGGAAACAACAAAATTAAGGCAGAAATTAAAAATATTATTTGAAATAAATGAAAATAGAGACCCACTGTGCCAAAATATCTGGGATGCAGCAAAAGCAGTGTTAGGAGGAAAATTTATAGCACTACACACCTTACTCAAAAACTTGGAAAGATCTAAAATTAATGATTGAATATAACACTTAGAGGAACTAGAAAAACAAAAACAAACTAACCTCAAAGCTAGCAGAAGAGAAGAAATAAATCAGAGCAGAAATTAACAAAATCGAGGTACAAAAAACCCATATAAAGTATCAACAAAACCAAAAGTTGGTTATTTGAAAGGATAAATAAGATCAATAGACTACTGGCTAGATTAAGAAAGAAAGAAAGAAAGAAAGAAAGAAAGAAAGAAAGAAAGAAAGAAAGAAAGAAAGAAAGAAAGAAAGAAAAGATTCAAATAAGCAGAAGCCAAAACAACAAAGGTGACTTTGCCACCGTTTTCACAGAAAAACAAAAGATACCCAGGCAGTATTGTGAACAGCTCTGTGCACATAAACTAGACAATCTACACATAACTGTTAAATTCCTGGAAATAATCTCCCAAGATTGAATCAGGAAGAAATTGAACACTGAATAGACCAATATTGAGTTATAATATTGAATCAATGATAAAAAACCTACCAACCAACCAAACAAACAAACAAACAAACAAAAAATCCATGGACTAGAAGGATTAACATTTGAAGTCTACCAGATATGCAAAAAAAGCTACTTATTTGAAACTATTCAAATAAATTGAGAGTAGACTCCTCCCTGATTCATTTTACAAAGCCAGCATCACCCTGATACCAATTCCTGGCAAAGATACAATGAAAAAAGAAAACTACAGACCAAAATTCCTGATGAACACAGATATACAAAAATCCTTAACAAAATACTTGCAAACTAAATCCAACAGCACATCAAAAAGTTAATTCACTATAATACAGATGGTTTCATTCCTGAAATGCAAGGTTGGTTCAACATACATAAATCAATCATTGTGATTCACCACATCAGCAAAATTAAAAACAAAAACCATATGATATTTCAATAGATGCAGAAAAATCTTTCCATAAAATCCAACATCCCTTTATGAAAAAATGCTCAAGAAACTAGGCAGTGAAGAAACATATCTCAGAATAGTATGAGCCATCCATGGCAAAACCACAGCCGACATTATACTGAATGGGCAAAACTGGAACTATCTCCTGCTCTGAGAGCTGTAACAAGACAAGGAAGCTCATGCTAACCACTCTTATTCAACATAGTATTGGAAGTGCTAGCCAGAGCAATTATAAAAGAGAAATAAATAAAAGAAATACAAACAGAAAAAAAGTCAAATGATCTCTCTTTGCAGATTATATACTTCTATATCTAGAAAATCCTAAAGACTCTGCCAAAAGGCTCCTGGAACTGATAAATGACTTTAGTAAAGTTTTCGGATACAAAATTCATGTACAAAAATCAGCAGCATTTCTATAAACTGATAACATTCCCACTTACAATACAAGAAAACAATCCCATTTACAATAGCCACACAAAAATAAAATACCTAAGAACACATCAAACCAAGAAGCTGAAAGATTTCTACAAGGAGAACTACAAAACATTGTTGAAAAAAATCATAGATGACACAAACAAATAAAAAAACTTTCCATGCTCATATATAGAATCAATATTGTTAAAATGGCCATACTGCCCAAAGCAATCTATAGATTCAACACTATTCTTATAAAATCACCAATGCCATTTTTCACAGAACTAGGAAAAACTATTCTAAAATTTATGTATAACCAAAAAAAAAAAACCAGCCTGAACAGACACTGCAATCCTAAGCAAAAAGAACAAAGCCAGAAGCATCACATTATCTGACTTCAAACTGTACTGTAAGGCTATAGTAACCAAAACAGCATGGTACTGGTACATAAATAGATGCATAGACCAATGGACCAAAATAGAGAACCCAGAAATAAAGCTGCACACCTACAGCCATCTGATCTTCAACAAAGTCAACAAAAATAAGCAATGGGGAAAGGACTCCCTATTCAATAAAAAACACTGTGATAGGTGACTAGCCATATGCAGAAGATTAAAAATGGATCACTACATTTTACCATATAGAAAAATTAACCCAAGATGAATTAAAGATTTAAATGCAAAACCCAAAACTGCAAGAATCCTAGAAGGAAACACTCTAGACACTGGGCTTGGCAAATAATTTGTGGCTAAGACTCCAAAAGCAATCACAATAAAAACAAAAATTGACAAGTGGGACCTAATTAAACTAAAGAGCTTCTGTGCAGCAAAATAAATTATCAGAGTAAATGGACACCCTAAAAATGGGAGAAAATGTTCACAAACCCTGTCTCCTACAAAGGTCTAATATCCAGAATCTATAAGAAACTTAAATCAACAAGCAAAAAACAACCCCACTAAAAAGTGGGCAAAGGACATAAACAGACACTTCTAAAGACATATAGTAAGCCAACAAACATATGAAAAAATGCTGAACATTACTAATTGTCAGAAATATGCAAATCCAAACCACAATGAAATGCCATTTCACACCAGTCAGAATGGCTATTATTAAAAATCAAAAAACAACAGATGCTGGTGAGGCTGCAGAGAAAAGGGAACACTTATACACTGTTGGTGGAAATGCAAATTAGTTCAGCCACCGTGGAAAGCAGTTGGAAGATTTTTCTAAGAACTTAAAACAGAACGACCATTTGACTCAGTAATCCCATTACTGGGTATCCATCCACAAGAAAACAAGTCACTCTCCCAAAAAGACACATGAACTTGCATGTTCATCACAGCACTACTCACAATAGCAAAGACATGGAATCAACCTAGGAGCCCATCAGTGGTGGACGGGATAAAGCAGATGTGGTACATATACACCATGGAATACTATACAGCCATAAGAAAGAACAGAAACATGTCCTTTGCAGCAACATGGATGCAGCGGTAGGCCATCATCCTAAGCGAATCAGCACAGAAACAGAACCCCAACACCATAAATTCATACCCATAAGTGGGAGCTAAGCATTAGGTACTCATGGACGTAATGATGGCAATGGCAGAAACTGAGGACTATTGGAGAGGGAAGTGAGAAAAGGGCATGGGTTGAAAAACTATTTGGTACTGTACTCACTGCCTGGGTGATGGGATCATTTATACTTCAAACCTCAGCATCATGTAATATACCCGTATAACAGCCCTACACATGTATCCCCCGAATCTAAAAGAAAAGTTGAAAAATAAAAGAAAGAAAGAAAGAAAGAAAGAAAGAAAGAAAGAAAGAAAGAAAAGAAAGAAAGAAAGAAAGAAAGAAAGAAAGAAAGAAAGAAAGAAAGAAAGAAAGAAAGAGAAAGAAAGAAAGAAAGAAAGAAAGAAAAGAGACACTGTCAAGAAATGAAAAGTAAAGATACGGACTGGGAGAAAAACATTTGCAAAATACATATCTGATAAATAATTATTCAAAATAGAGAAAGAACTCTTAAAAATGAGCAGTAAGGAAACAATTGATTTAAAAAATTGGATCAAAGACGAATAGGCATCTGAAGAAGATATGCAGATGGCAAATAAGCATATGAAAAGATGCTCCACATAATCTATCATCAGGATGATACAAATTAAAACAACACAATACCGCTATACACACATTGGAAGAGCCCAAATCCAAAATACTAATGACATCAACTGCTGGCAAAGATGCTGAGCCACAAGAACTCTCATTCATTGCTTGTGGGAATTCATAATAATTCAGCCACTTTGCAATATACCTTGGATTCTTAAAAACAAACACACCCCTGCCAGGCGCAGTGGTTCAGGCTTGTAATCCCAGCACTTTTGGAGGCCGAGGTGGGCAGATCATGAAGTCAGGAGATCGCGACCATCCTGGCTAACACACTGAATCCCTGTCTCTACCAAAAACAAAAAAATTAGCCAGGTGTGGTGGTGGGCGCCTGTGGTCCCAGCTACTTGGGAGGCTGAGGCAGGAGAATGGTGTGAACCCAGAAGGCAGAGCTTGCAGTGAGCTGAGATCGCGCCACTGTACTCCAGCCTGGGTGACAGAGCCAGACTCCATCTCAAATAAATAAATAAATAAATAAACAAACAAACACAACCCTCCATATGGTCAACAATTGCAGTCCTTGGAATTTACACAAAAGAGTTTAAAACTTATATTCAAACAAAACCTGCCTGTGGATGTTTATATCAATTTTCTTTGTAATTTTCAAAACTTGGAAGCAACCAAAATGCCTTTAAGTACATGAATGGATAAATAAGTTGGATTATAGCCAGGCAATAAAATATTATTCAGCACTTAAAAGAAATGTGCTAGCAAGCCATGAAAAGACATGGAGGGAACTTAAACACCTATTACTAAGTGGAGGAACCCAATTTGAAAAGACTACATACTGTGTTATTGCAACAATACTATGAAGCGTGTTAAAAGATGTGGTTGTTTTTTAGGGATTAGGGGAAAGGAGGGATGAAAAGTCTAAGTGCCGAGATTATGAGGGCAGTGAAAGTACTCTGTATGATGCTATGTTGAATACATGTCATTATCCATTCGTCCAGACCCATAGAGTGTACAACACTAAGAGTAAAACCTAATGTTAACTATGGATTTCAGGTGATAATGATGTGTCGATATAAGTTCATCAGCTACTCGGGAGGCTGAGGCAGGAGAATTGCTTGAATCCAGGAGGCGGAGGTTGCAGGGAGCTGAGATCGTGCCACTGCACTCCAGCCTGGGTGACAGAGCAAGAATCCATCTCAGAAAATAAAAATAAAAATAAACAAACGAAAATTATATATTGAAAATGTGTTACACACTTTGTACTTGATGTGCTAGATGAGGAACTTCCCTTTAGTTTACACATGATGCTGTGAGTTGGGGAAGTTAAGTGAACTGCAGCCTGGTGCAAGTTGTCAGACATGGTGATGAACACTGCCATCCTCTTGACCTCACAATGGCTGCCTGAGGCTTGCCATCACTCCTCCGACCCTTTAACACCTGTCTCAGTTGTTTCTTTTGTCTGCACACTTAAAGGTTTACACTGCTGGGCCCTCATTCTTCTGTATACCAATAATAATGTTGGAGAAGAGCTGCTGGTAGGGACAGTGGCCAGCAAAAGGGACACTGAGAAGTGAAAATATTTCTGCAGATAACCGAGAATAGACTACACTAGAAAGAGTTCTAATATTTAGCAATTTTTGTGGTTTTTCTACTATGTACAAGTCTCTGTGCTAGGGATTGAGAACATAAAGATGAATACAGCATAGCTCTTTCTTTAAGAAATTTGAAATATAGCTGGGGGTGGGGTGTGATGTGTTTTAGCTCATTTCTCAAATTAACTCATCCGAATTTCGCTTTTTTTTAAATTAAGTGATGGTGCCACTGCACTCCAGCCTGGGTGACAGGTGAGACTCCGTCAAAAAAAAAAAAAAAAAAAAAAAAAAAAAAACGCACCTGAAAACCTTAGGATTGCTATGTGTGCTATTTTACTTTACGTTTATTATTTTAAAATTGTTTTTAAGAATAGTTTTTTAACTGAAACAAGTGGCTGTTAAAAGTAAAGGTGGCATTTCTTTCCGAAATTGTAGTTTAACAATGTGAGTATATGTTTCCTGATTTGGGGCTTTCATGGTATAATTTCAGGTTAATAGTATTTTATGTGACTTCACTTTCAATACTTTCAATGGTCTTTGAATATAAATGCAGTCTCCACATTCCATAAATATGTTCAGCACTCACCATTTTTTTAAAATTTAAATTTTAAGTTTCAGGATCCATGTACAGGACGTGCAGGTTTGTTACACAGGTAAACGTGTGCCATGGTGGTTTGCTGCACCCGTCAACCTGTCCCCTAAGTGTGAAGTGCTGCATGCATCAGCTATTTAGTTATCCTGATGATCTCCCTCCCCGTCCCCCTCCTGCCACCCCAAGTGTGTGTCATTCCCTTGCCTGAGTCCATGTGTTTTCATTGTCCAGCTCTCATTTATAACTGAGAACATGCGACATTTATTTGGTTTTCTGTTCCTGTGTTAGTTTGCTGAGGATGATGGCTTCCAGCTTCAGCCATGTCCCTGCAAAGGACATGATCTCCTTCCTTTTTATGGCTGTGTAGTATTCCGTGGTGTATATGTACCACATTTTCTTTATCCAGTCTATCACTGATGGGCATTTGGGTTGGTTCCAAGTCTTCGTTATTCCTACTATTCTTGTTTTTTTTTTTTTTTTTTGAGACAGAGTCTTGCTCTGTTGCCCAGGCTGGAGTGCAGTGGCCGGATCTCGGCTCACTGCAAGCTCTGCCTCCCGAGTTCACGCCTCAGCCTTCTGAGTAGCTGGGACTACAGGCGCCTGCCACCTCGCCTGGCTACTTTTTTGTGTTTTTTAGTAGAGACGGGGTTTCACCGTGTTAGCCAGGATGGTCTCTATCTCCTGACCTCGTGATCCGCCTGTCTCAGCCTCCCAAAGTGCTGGGATTACAGGCTTGAGCCACCGCGCCCGGCCATTCCTACTATTCTTAAAAAGAAAAGACATTACACTCATGGAGTTTACTTAAAATCGTAAGCACTCTGATATAAAATTGTCTGAGCCAAAACAACTTTGAAAGAGACATAGACATCTCCTTTCTAAAGTGCATGCATGCTCTAAGCTCCTGGTAAGTAAGAACTCCATTGGAGTTCCATCTTCCGAAGGAGCTGGTGCTAGGCCGGGGATGGTGGCTCAGGCCTGTAATCCTAACACTTTGGGAGGCCGAGGCGGGTGGATCACTTGAGGCCAGGAGTTTGAGACCAGCCTGACCAACATGACGAAACCCCATCTCCACTAAAAATACAAAAAATTAGCTGGACATAGTGGTGCACACTTGTAATCCCAGCTACTCGGGAGGCAGAGGCACCAGAATTCTTGAAACCCAGGAGGCAGAGGTTGCAGTGAGCCGACATTGTGCCACTGTACTCCAGCCTGGGTGACAGAGTGAGACTCCATCTCAAAATAAATAAAATAAAATAAATAAATAAATAAATAAATAAAGGACCTGGTGCGGTACCATAGAAGCTGCTCACAACAATATATTTGCTGAATTCATCTTTATGCAATGAGTATATTCTACAGATTTAAATCTTTCTCTGTTTTATTACATTAGTGCAACTTCTTCAAGTGTTTCCAAAGCCAGGTGATAGATCACACGTTCCCAGTCGGTCGTTTCTTCCAGCAGTATGTAAATGCAGGTTGAGATGATGTTTCTCCTTGTCTCCAACAATTAAAAAAGTTGAACAAAGCACAGAGTTTAGAGTCACCAAGATAATACAGAACTATGCCATTAAAAAAGACAAAGTTCCTTGTTTTGTTTTCCAGTTATTCGGGGATAAAGATTTCATAATTTTTAGTTCAAGAAGTATTCAATTCAGTTTTAAAATCTTTGAATAATTAAACAGTGGTAAAATTGTATATACGTTTCACTTATTAATGGAAGAACAACTAGTTAAAATATGAAAATGAAATCAATAATTTGCATTGTGTACTTTTTTCTCTTGTTCAATTAGTTATGTTTTAGGTCATGTTTTTATTTATTTATTTATTACCTTTAGCATTCAAAATTGGTCACTAGAGCAATTTTAAAGTTAACTTAATAAGGCAGATTTAATGTTAAGGATACAAATATTTCTTGAAGTGTTATCCATTGGGAATTTGCCTGGCTTTATATCTCCAAGCACAGCCCTATAATCATGTGAATATTTAATCCTAATTATCTGTCATACTTAGAAAAACCTACACCTACTTCACAATTTTATGGACACTATACAAATCTCACAGGCCCATGTGATAAAATAACATATATAACACCCTTCAAAAAGATTCTGAAAAATTAGCATTTAAAATAAAAGTCATCCCAAGCCAGTAGATGAATGGCTAAAGGAGCAGTTAATATTTCACATAGTAACACAGCATAATTTCCATTTCTCTATAAAAAAGCATTTGTTGAATTTTATATCATCTGGTAATGTAAAAACAACACACTTAATTTTAATAACTAAAACAAACTCCATATGTTAGCAAAAAGTTTTGAGATGTGAACCCGATGCTAAAAGCATAAATAGAATAATGTTTTTCTCACATGGAGAAAATGTATAAGAAAGTTTTTTTTCTGATACAGTTCTAAAGGATTTATATCTAGCTCTAGGACTTAGAGGTCTTTAGGGTTCCAGTGGGCTATTGGCTGACAGCTCTCAGACAGATTCTGGTTTATGGACTGTAATATTTATAACCAACCTCTTTGCCTCCTTCCAGAAGATGGGAATGACTGCAGAAGCAAGAATTAAACCAACAGCCTGCTCAATAAGCCCCTTGGTCTTTCTCTTTCTGTTTCATTGGGACTTTATTATTATCTTAATAATCAGGTTTCTCCCATCATCTCCAAGCTCTCTCTTTCTACTGGGTGCACCTGTATACTTCAAACGTGTATACAGAGGAAGTTTTAACTAAAGCACTTGCTTCCAGTTACTCTTCCATTTTTTCAATTTTATTTAAAAAATATTTCTTAAACATCTCTCCCCAAATTTGTGATTTTTGCCTACATTTTCATTGCAAGGTTGATTGTTCTGTTTGGTGTTTTGGTCTAATCCTAACCTAACTGAGCTGTAAGAATAGTTTGCTTTTATTAATATGACTATAAAAGCAAGTCCTTTTGCTTACAAAATAGCAAAAGCAATGATGGTTTTCCTCGGCTTGCTGCTTTGCTTACATTTATCCATAAACAAAGTCTATCCTATGTGCTGCTCTCTATTAAGGGCAAGGAGGACACACGAGGCAAACGGCTGAAGAAACTCATTTATCTAATGACAAATCAGAAAGTTTGGAATGGCGCATTAACTGGGCATTGCTATGAAAAGAAATTGTAAAGACATAAATCTCAGTTTAATGTTTTCCAATAGTATTTGAATTTGAAAAGGTAGGTGTTTTCCTATATGCTTATTTAAACATGATATATTTTTTCATGTTGCTGACACCAAGGAGACTTCAGTCCTACTAACTGTATCCACTGCTCCTCCTGAAGTGGGAACAGCACTTCACACAGACTCAGAATCCCGGAGACGCGGACTCCCACAGACCCGGGACCCCGGAGACGTGGACTCCCACAGACCCGGGATCCCGGAGACGTGGACTCACAGAGACCTGGAATCCTGGAGACGTGGCTCACACAGACTCGGAATCCTGGAGACGTGGACTCACAGAGACGATGTGCAGTTGGCATGAGGCCTATAATTGTTTCCTTGCATTGACATGACAATGTACATTTTTAACTTCCACTGAGGTTGCCGACTTAGCTCTTTCTTGTGACAGGATTTCTGCCCGTTTTCATTGACCGAAACTCATAGACTAATCCAGACAGAGCTAGAATCTGCTTTGGAGGTCATCTTTGCCTTTTGCAGATACATGTAGAAACAAAATCAACTGCACATAAGAATGAAGAAGGACTTATTTTGTAGGTTCCCTGTTCCTAATCAAGAGATTATTAATATGCCTGAAAAGAAAAATCAGAAAAAAACCCAACATTTGTAATTAGAGAATTTTGCCAGGAGTGCTGTGATAATTTAGCTGATGTTTAATTGGATTTTCTATTTCTGAGACTCATTTCTAAATGTATACGCTTTGATGTTTTCTTTTCTTGTCACAGGAGCATTCAAGTCCCAAATAACTAAAAGCAAACAAACAAACAACAAACAAACAAAAGAAAAGATTCTAGCCTGTAGATTCTTCTCAAATGTTCTTCCAGTATTTTGAGTCGGACACGTTTTGAAAGGTTGATAATTATGAGGATGTTAGTACGTCGTTTATGCAAAGTATGTAAAGTAACCAGCGCACCCTTCTGCAGGGTGCATGTGTCTAGACTTTAACCGCAGGATTCCGCAGTTAGCATGGAGGGCACCTTGTCTGCATTATAGGTAGGATGATGAGCAGTCTGCTTCTAGAATTCTGGACTCAGATGTGTGAATGTAAAGAGAACACAAATTTCTTGTAAATTGACTTTTGTATTTGCACCTCATTGTAAAGCTATTACCAAGGGCTGTTAAACTTAAAAATATTTCAAAACTCACTGAAAGGGCGAGCATTTCCAAACTATAGGACACCAGGTGAAAAGCTCTTCACTCGGCTCCATCATTTAGTTATCTTGTTAACAAGTCAAAAGTTTCTTATAGAGATATTTAAGTTAGATTCAATTGAAAAAAAAAAGAAAACATATTATTGTAAACACAACAAAACAAAAACCAAGAGTATTAAGAGGCGCTTACAGCAAACGATGACACGAAATTCTATCTAGGGTATTAGAACTTTCTATTTTGTGGCGCCTTCTCATTCCTCCTTCAATGCAACGTCTAGGGCCCTGGTTCTGCCAGTCACTGCTGGAAACCATTTTTGCACTGCAGGCTTGTTCAAGCAGACTTACATTAGCACTGACCAAAAAGAGTCAAAGGAGGAAAGAAAAACAGCTGAAAATAACTAGGCACACGGTTTTCAATGACTTGTGACTTTATCATCCAAAAAGGTTATTTTACCTCTTTTACTGCAACGATAACCGAACACCTCACTTCCTAAATGGCCATAGGCCTTTTTGTCGCAGGCCATAAACCATTTAGTCCTGTGCGTGGGCCTGAGAACAGAGGCTGGCACTGGCTCAGGTAATCATGAGCCTTCTGAACTCTAAATGCCTGGTCCAACTCGATCAAATCTACTATTGTCATTTTATAAAGAAACAATCTGCAGTCAGAAAATGTAGTTTGTTCTACTAGATGGCCCTTGTTACAGCTGAAATAATTATTTTTGACTCAGCTTTAGAGCTAGTTACGTTATTTTACAGTCATCCTGATAACTATTCTATAATTTGCTTGGTTTTGATATTTTATTGGCACATAATAACTCTTCTCATATATTAAGTTTATCACTGTTTTACAGAGGCATGATTATATTTCAATTAGATTTGTATAAAATGCTGAATTGCAAATTATTTTCAAATAGAATGAAATGGTCTATCGTCGTAGTTTCACCCATTCAGACAATTTGATTCATTTGACTTAATAAACATGTAAAACAAATTGCTGTAGTAAATTTGCATATAAAATAGCACCAGTCTTAAGGCTCTAATATAAGCAATTAGTTCCTTGTTTTTATCTTACAGAAACTCTGGTTTCCCACATAACAAAAATCGACCTGGTAAAGTTTGTATTTCACCGTTATGTCAGGGAGGAAATGGTATGTAAGAAAAATAGTCCTTTTTTGCCTAGCCATTCAATAATGAAAGGTCCCTAACCCATTTCAGATATATTCTAGAGCTATCTACTTGCATGCATTAAGATCAGAAATGCTACAGAAAGTTGGGGTAATTCTGAGTTTAACTCATTATTCAGATAGAGCAAAAATTCCACTGGAAATATTATGTTTAATCTTGGACGAATAGGCTTATCTTAATAAGCAGGTCTATAAAAGCTTAATTTTAAAACCACAAAGTTCATGCAATCCTTATTGAAACAAACTTATAATTTGCTCTTGATGGGCCTAATAAAACACAAATCCTGAATAGAGTTTACTTTTTTTAAATGTGTTGGTATAGTAGTTTTTCTGTGACTAAAATGTGTCTAGAATATCTGAGTCATTAAACAGAATATCAGGTTCATTCTCCCAGCATGTCAATAACCCCAGACCTTGAAGACGACTGGAGAAGGCACAGTGGAATTTTGCAAAATCAGTTTCATCATTGATTTGATTTTTTTTTTTTTTTTTTTTGAGATGGAGTCTCTCTCCGTCGCCAGGCCGGAGTGCAGTGGTACGATCTCGGCTCCCTGCAATCTCCGTCTCCCTGGTTCAAGCGATTCTCCTGCCTCAGTCTCCAGAGTAGCTGGGACTACAGGTGCCGCCACCTCACCTGGCTAATTTTTTGTATTTTAGTAGAGACGGGGTTTCACTGTGTTAGTCAGGGTGGTCTTGATCTCCTGACCTCGTGATCCGCCTGCCTCTGGCTCCCAAAGTGCTGGGATTACAGAAGTGAGCCACTGCACCCGGACAATTTTTTTTTTTAACCATCTTTATATGATGATGGACAGCTCTGATCATGCTTTTGAAATTATTATTAGGAAGTGTTTATAATGTTTAATATGCCTCTTCAGAATACTTTCTCATCCTTCACAAATCTTAGCACAAAAAAAGGCACATAGTTAGTAGCCAATGAATATTTACTGGTATATTTATAGAAACCCAATTGAGCACTGGGATCACAGATAGGATACCAGAATAATTTTGAAGATTTAAACTTTTTTTTTATGCCAGACATGACCAATATAGCAAAACTGTACTAGAGTTCTGTTGTTTGATTTAACGTGTTTGAATCAAAATATATTTCGATTTTACATTGCTAGTGTGTGTGTGTTTATCTAGGACAGGGAGAGAAAGTGAAATAGAGATTTCTATAATACCCATAAGATAATATTTATTTCTCTTGTCCATTGAATAAAGTAATGAGCACCATTATAGTGTAACATCTTTTCTGGTACAAATATCAGCTCTAAGATCTTCCATCAGATGATTCATGAACTGTCCAGAAACAGTACTGACTTTTTTTGAGAAATTCTTTTGCAAATATTGCTTTAAAAAAATAAAACTCAAAAGAATGTGCTAACCAAGATTTTCAGTGTGAGACATTTAACAAACTGATATTTCTTATGTAATATGTGGGTATCAAACAACAGAATTAAATATTTAATTAGCTAGTTTTAAAGTACCAAGAAATCTCTGTCTTAAAATTAAATTATATTTTTGCAGATGCTACGTCTTAAAAATTATTAAGCAGTGATTAACGTTATTTCCCAAATTACAAGTTTAAAAAAAAGTATTTTATTTGCTAAGGGGTAGTTTTTGTTTATTTTACTGATTTACTCATTTATTTAAGGGCTACTTTCTATACTAAGGATAAAGTTGCTCTTTATTACATCATAGTTTTTATTGTTTGAAATATAGAAAGTAGTGTGTCTTCCCCATTAGCTACAGTCCGATGAGGCATACGATTTCCAGAGCTCTGTGTTTTATAAGCTAGTTACTACTGATGTCTTAAAATGCACATTGGTTGTGGGAGGACAGGTTCATGGCAGGCAAATACTCCATCTTGTTTTCTGTTTTCACTGGGTCTAGAGAAATTGAAGATCTGCGGCTGTTTAAACACTTATTAAAAATTTTCAGCCCCCAAATTTACTTTCATGGGACTTGAATAGCGAAAAATTTTCTCTGCAAAAAACAATCAGTAGCCAGGTAGCACTGATGATAACTTTGCGGTGGTTCTAATTAAGCCAGGAGTCTCCCATGGCTTCACCAGTTGCAGAATGACAAGAGGATCTATTGTAATCCAGAGTAGACAGCTTTTAAGTTCTTCTGGGATACCTTGTTGAACACGGGTAGGGAGGCATAGATAAACCTATTGAGCATGTCTCCTCCTCTTAGATGGCAGGATTGATGTTTCTGATAAAATGGAGTCCTCAGCACAGGGCGTAATCGGCACCTGCCTGCTGGTGATGGTGCCTCATAGCAGCTTTGTGACATCAGATAAAAATCAATTAAGCTTTTTCCATAGCAGATGTTTCTCTTTGCTACCTAAAATTAAACTAAAAATCCATTATGGTCCTCATTGATGAATCCCTTGCTGGATTATTATATGTCATTTGAGACATAACATTAAGGGAAGCTTAAATATTTCTCGAGGATAATGGTTGACAATGAAGTTCACATACTTTAACCCATTTGATTCCCTTTCCTCCAAAGTCACACATATTTAAAGAATATCTAGGCCAGGTGTGGTGGCTCACGCCTATAATCCCAGCACTTTGGGAGGCCAAGGCAGGAGGATCACTTGAGCCCAGGAAATTGAGACCAGCCTGTGCAACACGGTGAAAGTCTGTCTCTAAAAAAAAAGATACAAAAATTAGCCAGGTGTGATGGTGCACACCTGTAGCCCCAGCTACTTGGGAGGCTGAGGTGGGAGAATCGCTTGAGCTCAGGAGGCGGGGGTTGCAGTGAGCTGAGATCACACTACTGCACTCCAGCCTAGGTGACAGAATGAGACACTGTCTCGAGCAAACTTACAAACAAAAGAATACTTCATAGCAGAAAGTGGAATAAAAAAATCTAATTTTGCACAATTTTTATGACCAAATTTATTATAACTTCTCTTATTATCAAACTGAACAGAAAAAGAACTCTGAATCTTATGAAGGAAGATGGATAGATACTGAAACTGACAATGATAAAATTCACTTGATTTGACTCGCATTTCTACACAAGTACATTGCCTTTTAATATTTCTCCAGCAGAACATCGTGAGAATTATTAAACCTAGAATAAATTGTTAGAAGATGTTGCAAGGGATACATGTCACCAATTTGTGTTTATTTCTAAGCAAAATGGACATTTTAGAAAATAAACAAATACTGGGATGATCTGGGATCCCTGGGGTCAGGAAATGAGGACCTTCTGTCTTAACCCACAATAACGCTGAGAGCCAACATTTTCTGAACTTGAGGAATAATGGCAACAGAACGACTCTCAAAGGGACTTTTATGCTGCAGGAAATTAGTAAGGAAAAGAAGTCTGTCCTTCCGTCACTATTTTTGAACGTGATTACATTGATGTCATCTAAAAAACCCCAAGGCATACATCTTTCGCATCCATCAGTGAAGGGAAACTTCAAGGAGATTCCTAAGGCCTCTCTCACCTTTTGCTTATTATTTTTAACAGGTTAGATTGCCAGCTCTTGGTTGCTATTTGGTGTGAGTTTCAGCAGCACTAGCACACTCAGGCACTGACACCTTCACGTACAAGTAACACGGGGCTCCGATCTCCGTGCTGGTGCTCACTGCTCATTCAAAACATGGGTGTAAATTGAATACTCAGGGAAAAAGATACAATTTCTTACAATGCCATTGTGAAATCCCATGGTGGCTCATGTCTGTAATCCCAGCACTTTGGGAGGCCAAGTTGGGCGGATCACCTGAGGTCAGGAGTTCAAGACCAGCCTGGACAACATGGTGAAACCCCCGTCTCTACAAAAATACAAAAATTAGCTAGGCATGATGGCGGGTGCCTGTAATCCCAGCTACCCAAGAGGCTGGGGCAGGAGAATTGTTTGAACGTGGGAGGCAGAAGCTGTAGTGAGCAGATATCATGCCGTTTGTACTCCAACCTGAGCAACACAGCAAGACTCTGTCTCAAAGAATAAATGAAATGAAATGAAATGAAATAAAATAAAATAAAATAAAATCCCGTGTACCCCCCAGACAAGTTGCACTTGAGAAATCAATCTCTCCTTGCCTGCAGAAAGGGCACTACTACGTGTAAAATTTTTACATTTTGCCCTATTTCCTTCACGCATTGGCAAATCACCTTCTGATTGCAACCGGTCAACATCCATGCTGTAAACACGCTGGATCTAGTACCCAAAATAGGAAGAAGTTTTCCAGGATTTCCAAGAATGAAATAATAACACTCATGTAAAAAGCAAGCCTCTGTTTAGAGTCATGAGCTTGATTCTTTGTTATTCTCCTGCAATAACACACAAAACGGCAATTGCCGAACGAAAGAGCCGTGGAGGCAGAAAGAGGGGACTGGAAGTGATTGTCGTGGGAATACTTCTATGACATCAGTACATTATTATCACCTGGCCTGGGAACATTTGAAAAGAAAGAATTTGACCATTTCTCTGAAAGCTTAAAGGCTGCCTAAACTACATTTAACCCATCAGAATATGGGTTGGAAATGTGTTCTTGATGTCAGTTTGTGGAACACTGAGCAATCTGCCAAATGTGCTATGGTGTGCTTATGACTTTCCCCCAGGAATTTACAACCTGTCAATTGCAGCCAATTTTTATTGTCTTCTTTAGAATGGGTTATCCCAGGGTAGCCTTCATAGATGCTTTGATGGATTTTCTTTGTTTTGACTCCAGCAACACTGTGTTTGGGCATTATTTTGTTTCCCCTTCCTTGTTAAAAAGAAAACGAACCCATAATGAACTTTCTTAAATGTAAGCATCCTATTGCTTCTATTCAGCTGAACTAATAAAATAAATAATAGGAAATTATTTGATGGATTCCTTCTAAATGATGATGATTATTGGATGTCTTTAAATGTATTTTAAATGGGAGATGACATGCTATCAAAAACACTCTTGCTCCTTTCAGTGTCTGTGAATGGATAAGCTCAACAAATAGGGAAGTATTTTTTTCTTTGTAATTTATAATAAAATAAGATCAGATTGTTTTGACATTTTTACTATTTTTTAAAAATAACTGTCTGAAAACAAAACAAAACTAAATCCTTCTTTTATATCCATATTTTGAGGATTCATCTTTATAGAGTTTCAGACTGGTTATTAATAAATTTGACAAAATTTATTGTCAATATATATATTTTTTGGCAGAGTGAAATTTACTAATAACTATTCAATCAAAATGCTTTTTAAATAATATTTATCCTCAGACTAATTCCCAGAATTCTAATTTTTTACCGAAGAAACATGTAGACAGAGCTGTGATCACAGCGATTTTTGTTTACCCACATTTTAATTTATTACTTTGCTGCTATCTAAAATATTCATTGAGTATAATTTGTTGCTTGGCCATGTGTACACGGTAGTGTTGTTCAGATCTCACAGAGATCTGAAAATACCTGAAAGTAGTGTTGCTTTTACCAAATGCCACACACTATGAATTCCTGGGGGACACATGCGGAGTGAATGCCGCTGGTGTAGGTCTTCAGCTGGCCGGCCAACTTCATCCAGAGAACACATCCCAAGCTACCCAGGCTTCCAGTTCCACTGCTCCCCCGAGTTCTTGTCATCAGTGTCTTTCCACTACGATCCAATACTCTAGTCTCTGGTCTCCCTGATGTGACTTCTCCTGTCCAAATTCTGTCAAAAACACAAATAAGGTCTTATCACAGCCTGGAAATTCCTCCAAGGATTGGCACCTAAAATGCTTCGTACAGCCTACAGGCCACTGCATAGTTGGGTGCTTTCTTGCCTCCCTAAATTCATCTCCTATCACCCTCCTCCATTCTTTACGTCAGAGCTCAGTTGGCCTCCCCTTTTCTCAAATATACTGAGTTTCTTGCCTCCTCCAGACCATTGCACTAGCTATTTATCTGCCTGGAAATCTCTTTCTCTAGAATTTGCCATGGCTCACTCTTTTTTAGGACAATGCTGTTTCAGCTCAGTGTGATCTTTTGAGGGCCTTTGCTCATCACTCAACCTAAAATAACACCCCACTCAATGACGCTCCCTAGAAACTGTCATAAGACTCAGTTTTATTTTCCTTATACTGTTTATCATATGGTCTCTAGGTTTTCATTTTGCTGTTTGATTATTATACATTTCCTCCTGTGAAGTAAATTTCAGAAGCCTTTGTCAATCCTGTATTCCAAGTGTTTAGACCATTGTCCGGTACAGAATAGTTTTTAAAAAATTTTTGTATTAATACATAATAGATGTACATATTTTCAGGACACGTGTGATAATTTAATACATTGATATAATTTGTAAAGATCAACTCAGTATAACTGAAATATCCATCACCTTAAATATTTGTCTTTATTTTAGAAATATTCAAATTATTTTCTTCTATTTTGAAATATACATTAGATTATTGTAAACTGTAGTCACTCTACTGCTCTATCAAATACTAGGTCTTATTTCTCCTATCAGAATGTATATTTGCACCCGTTTATCAACCTCTCTTCATACTTCCCTCCCTGCTACCTTTCCTGGGCCCTGGTAACCACCAATACACTGTTAATCTTCATGAGATTTGCCGTTTGAACCCTCACAGATGCATGAGAACATGAGATATTTGTCTTTCTGTGCCTGGCTTATTTCATTTGACATAATGACCTCCAGTTTCATCCATGTTGCTGCAAATGACAGAATTCTCTTTTATGACTGAATGGTATTTAATTATGTATAGGTACTCTATTTTTGTTATCCATTAATCTATTGATAGACACATAGGTTGATTGGCTGTTGTGAATAGTATTATAATCAAGATGGGCATGCAGATCTCATTAATATATTAATTTCCTTTCTTTTGGATAAATACCCAGCAGTACAATGGAGTCAGATCACATGGTAGCTTTATTTTTAGGTTTTTAATGAAGAACCTCCATACTGTTGTCTCTAGTGACTGTACTAGTTGATATTCCCACCAACAATGTACGAGAGCTCCTGTTTCTCTATATCATTACCATCATCCATTATTGCCTGTCTTTTTGGTAAAAGCCATTCTAACTGGGGTGAGAGTATGTCTCATTGTAGTTTTAGATCACATTTCTCTGATGATTAGTGATGCTGAACATTTTTTTCATATATCTGTTGGCCATTTATCTGTTTTCTCTTGAGAACTATCTGATGAGATGTTTTGCCCATTTTTAAATTGGATCATTTGTGTTCTTTTTTTTTTTTTTTTTGCTGTTGAGTTGTTGGAGCTCCTTATATATTCTAGTTGAGACAGAGTCTTGCTCTGTCACCCAGGCTGGAGTGCAGTGGTGCGATCTTGGCTCACTGCAAGTTCTGCCTCCCAGGTTCATGCCATTCTCCTGCCTCAGCCTCCCAAGTAGCTGGTAGTACAGGCGCCCGCCACCGTGCCAGGCTGATGTGTTTTTTTTTTGTATTTTTAGTAGAGACAGGGTTTCACCATGTTAGCCAGGATGATTTCGATCTCCTGACCTCGTGATCCACCCACCTTGGCCTCTCAAAGTGCTGGGATTATAGGCGTGAGCCACCACATCCAGCTGCAAATTTTTTTAAAATCATTTTTTAGATTGTCTCTTCACTTTGTTGATTGTTTCCTTCGCTATACAGAAGATTTTTAGCTTGATGTAATTCTGTTTCTCTATCTGTGCTTGGGTTGCCTGTGCTTTTGAGATCTTATCCAAAAAATATTTGCCCTGACCAATGTCCTGGAGCATTTCCCCAATGTTTTCTTCCAGTAGTTTTATAGTTTCAAGTCTTAGATTTAAGTATTTAATCCATTTTGATTTGGTTTTTGTAATATAGTGAGAGGCAGGGGTCTAGTTTCATGATTCTGTATATGGTTATCCAGTTTTTCTACTATGATTTTTGAAAAGACCGTGTTTTCCCTATTGTCTATTGTTGGTGCTTTTGTAAAAAATGGGTTGGTTGTAAATGTGTGGGTTGATATCTGGGCTCTCTATTCTGTTCCATCGGTGCATGCATGAGTTTTATGCCAGGACCATGTTGATTTGGTTACTATGGTGTTGTAGTAGATTTTGGAGTCAGGGAATTTGATGCCTCCAGTTTTGTTCCTTTGCTCAGTCTTGCTATGGCTACTTGGTGTGTTTGTAGTTCCATATACGTTTTAGGATTGTTTTTCCCTATTTCTGTGAAGACTGTTATTGATATTTTGACAGAGATTGCACTGAATCTGTAAATTGCTCTGAGTACGTTAATTTTAACAATACTACTTCTTTCAATCCAAGAGCACTGTATATACTTCCATATTTTTGTGTCCTCTTCAATTTTTTTCATCAGTATTTTATAGTTTTCCTTGTGTAGGTCTTTCACTAGTTAAATTAATTTATAGGTATTTTATATTATTTGAAGCTGTTGTAAATGAGATTATGTTCTTGATTTCTTTTTTCAGATTGCTTACTATTGGCATATAAAAATATTACTGATATTTGGCCAGATGCAGTGGCTCACTCCTGTAGTCCCAGCACTTTGCAAGGCAGCAAATCACCTGAGCTCAGGAGTTCCAAACCAGCCTGGACAACATGGAGAAACCCTTTCTCTACAAAACAATACAAAAATTAGCTGGATGCAGTGCAGTGGTGTGTGCCTGTAGTCCCAGGTACTCGGGAGGCTGAGGCAGGGGAATTGACTGAGCCCAGTAGGTGAAGGTTGCAGTGAGCTGAGATCACACCATTGCACTCCAGCCTGGGTGACAGTAGTAAAACTCTGCCTCAGGAAAAAAAAAAAAAAAAAAAAAAAAAAAAAAAAGTTACTCATGTGTATGCTGATTTTTTATTCTGCAACTTTACTGAATACATTTATCAGTTCTAACTTATTTTGCTGGAGTCTTTAGATTTTTCCAAGTATAACATTGTGCCATCTGCAAACAAGTCTAATTTGGCTTCTTCTTTTCCAATCTGGATGCCCTTCTTTTCCTTGCTTACTTGCCTTGGCTCAGACTTGCAGTATTACGTTGAATAAAAATGATGAAAGTGGGCTTTCTTGTCTTGTTCCAGATCTCTGGGAAAAGGTCTTCAAAATTTTCACATTCAGTATGATGTTAGCTGTGGGTTTATCAGATATGGTCTTTATCATGTTAGGATATGTTCCTGGATATGTTCCTTCTATCCAGATTATTGAGGGTTTTTATAATAAAGAAATGTTGAATTTTATTGAATGCTTTTTCAGCATCTATTGAAATAACCATATGGTTTTTGCTTCTGGTTCTGTTAATATGACATATCCTGTTTATTGATTTGCATATGTTGAACCATCCTTGCCTTCCTAGACTGAATGCCACTTAATCATGGTGAATGATCTTTTCAATGTGTTGTTGAATTCAGCTGACTAGTTGAGGATTTTTGCATCTAAGTTCATCAATGATATTGGTTTGTGGTTTTTGTGTTTTTTATTTTTTTTGAGAGGGAGTCTCACTCTGTTGCCCAGGCTGGAGTGCAGTGGCATGGTCTCAGCTCACTGCAACCTCCAGTTTCTGGTTTCAAGCAATTCTCTTGCCTCAACCTCCCAAGTAGCTGGGGCTACAGACATCTGCCACCACGCCCAGCTAATTTTTTGTATTTGTAGTAGAGATGGGGTTTCACCGTGTTGACCAGGATGGTCTCAAACTCCTGACCTCGTGATCTGCCCACCTTGGCCTCCCAAAGTGCTGGGATTACAGGCATGAGCCACCGTGCCTGGCCATTATTATTATTATTTTTAAAATTTTATCCTTGTCTAGCTTAAATGCCCTCTTCACTGGGGAGGACAGAGATGGGGAATGTAAAAGTAAATAATTTTCAGGGGAAATGAATAAGCCCAGAGAACAATGGCCTAGGATAAAGTTTCTGTGAGCTCTGGTGAGGTAGCCTCACAGTCTATGGGAGAGTGAAGGGAGGAAAGCCTGTTACTCACAACTGGTCTTGTTATGCAAATGAAGCCTTGCTCTCAAAAAGAACAGATGTAAGCCTGTAGTCTCAGGTACTCAGGAGGCTGAGGTGGGAGGATTACTGGAGGCCAAGAGTTTGAGATAAGCCTGGGCAACATAGCAAAATGCAATCTTTCAAAAAAAAAAAAGAGTAGATGGGGGCCTGTCGTAACAGTGTTTGTCAGACAAGGGTGGGCTTAGAAGAAGACTTTTTGTATCTGCTATTTTCTCTGCTGTAGATTTTCTCTACATATGCAAATGTTCCACAAAAAGACAACTTCCCATATCTATTCCTGTGGTTTGCAGCTTCTCTGAATAGCCATCTTGAAGTATGCCAAAGAGATATATTTTGGGTGAAATATTTTGCTTTCCTTCACAGTTTTACCCATCGCAGTTAATGGCAAATCCATTCTTCCTGTTCCTGAAGCCAAACAATGAACTCCTCCATCTTTCTTACCTCTTCTGTATCCAGTTTTTAGGAAAACTTATATGCTTCTACCTTTTAAATGTATCCAAGACCTCGTACCTATCAGTTCCTCCACTGTTACAGCCTTGGTGCAGCCACCCTTGTATCTCGCCTGGATTATTTCAGTGGCCTCTCAACAGTCCTTCCAGGCTTGATCAACTGAAGTTTCAATACAAACCCAGAATAATCCTTCAAAAATGCAGCACCGATCACGTCACTCCTCAGCTTAAACTTTCAGTGGGTTCCTATTTCTCTTCAATTAAAAGCCCAAGGCTTCACGTCACAGTGGTTTGCAAGATCCTGAATGGTCAGCCCTGCTCTGTCACTCCAGTTAATTTCTTCCCTCCCTCTTCTTGTCCTGTCACAGAGCATAGACCCCTCTTATTCCTTGAGTGATCACATTCCCTCTACAGAGCTTTTGCATTGGCTGCTGCCTCTGTGTACAAATTTAATGGCTTTCATGTCCCCACAGAAATTTTTTTTTTTTTTTTTTTTTTTTTTTTTTAGTGTTTTAGTGTTGCCTTCTCAATGAGGCTTATCCTGTCTATACAAATGATTAGCAAACCCTCAGATGGCGAAGGGGAAGTTTTCACTTTACCCCACAATATTCCAGCAAATAAGTTTAAAGATGATTTAAAAAATAAACACTATGTCTAGAATGAAAGGCTTCTCATGAGTTCATAGACACCTGAAAAGACAGGCAAAATTCAAAACTAAGAACAAAATTCCAAATATGAATTTATATGTGTAATTTCTATTCAGCTTATGAAAAAGCTGCATCCCAAAAAACAATCCTTATAAATAAGCTTATGCTATAATCCTATCAGACTCCATTTTCCAGCCTTTCTAATGATCAAAAGAAGTTGTTAATTTAAATGTCTAATTTGTACAGGAGTCATGCTGAATTCAGTGAAATGGCCATTTAATCAAGTCTTTCTTATTTCCTATTTTCCTTATCATTTGTTGCTTTTAATAAGTGATGTGATCTTCATTCTGAGTCTACAGAACTGTAACTCAAGATGAACTCGAACATGAAATCTGATCGCTCTCACTGTCTGTGTGATCCGTCTACTTAATGTCAGTACTGGCGGCTCTGACACAATACATTTTGTCACGTCTCTAAAAGATTTCTACACCCATATTGAGCTTTTTCATGCAGAAAAATTTTAGTTCATTAGTAAACAAAAGTGAAAAATGTACTCATAAAAGTACAAATAAACCCCTTTACTATTCCACAACCCTATATGTTTATTAAGGCTACAAATTTCATCTGCAGGGCCTGGATCTTCAGTGCTCTGTGTAGGAAGAAATACCACATAGCTGCCTGGACACTTCCTAAAACGTGAGACCCACTGGCTGCAGGGTTCTTTTGGAGTTTGTTGTCCAACTTAAACTGAAATCATGACTCAAGTTTTATAAGTAAATGGCACTTAGAAATCAATATTTCATTAATAATTACATTGTTCAATATATACATGAATGTTCACAGATATGAAGTATAAATGGTTCTCTACATGACATGAAGATTTGTTATCACTCATAATGTATGTAATGCTTATATTTTCAGGAAAAAAAGCCTCCTCAATACAGATTGATGCCCATTAATGATGACAGTTAATTTGAAAAATCAGTCCAGGAATTCTGGGATAACTAATGGTGTCATCTTCATGAAGATGTTTAGAACCAGAATCTTAATTATATTTCCCAAATGTTTTACTACTATTTCATTTTAAACAACAGTATGAAAATCCAAATAGTCAAATACTTTCTTTCTAGTTAAAATTTCAGCATTTCCTTTAGCCATGCTGGTGAGCAGATTAGCAGAGACTATAAGAAATCAGGAGTTGACTTAACGCTATCTATCGTGTTCTCATCTCTGAAATTAGGAGCTGACTTAATGATATCTATCTAGTCCTCATCTCTAAATCAGGAGTTGACTTGATATCTATCTAGTCCTCCTTGCTATTACAAAGAATTCCTGCTCAAATACAGTTTTTAGTTTTTCACCAAACAATCTATCACCTAAATAGAACTTATTTTGAAAGTTGGTATCATATAAAGATGAGGAGTCTGAGATGTTAGGTCTTCCTGTTTTCCTTTCTTCTTTTTGTAGTTTTTCAGAAAATGATTTTGGTAAAGAAAAATAGAAAATAAATGAAACAAGACATACTCTCGGGGTACAAGAACCCCAGGATCCCAAGATACTCCAGATATCATGCCGTAGTTCAGAGGAGTGGCAGTAATTGTTTAGAATAAGGATAATTTATTATAACATTTATTGATATCATAAGTTAGGCCTCATTCCCTGAAACATACATTTTATTACATTTTCTCAATTTTCTTTTAGAAACTTTAAAGTCAGAGCCATTATATGTATAAGATTAAAAGTTCTGTCATGATAATTGACATGCTCTCAAAATCAAGCCAATCTCAATAGTTAATAAAGAAGAAGATAAGGCATCCCCAACTCTAATATTTGTGATAAGGGACAAACAGCAGCTGGACATATAAAGAGGGTGCATTCTGAGCATGTGTTTCTTGCTGGACCTTACCGAGAAATAAGGAGAAACACCAGACCAGACGACACTCTAAGACAGTGCTTGCTTCAGCTCCTTTCCAGATAACAGCTACTCCAATGTGGTGTGAGCATGTGAATATGTTACCGGAGACAGCGAAATTAAAATTCGAAACTTGCTAGACATGAGACTTCTGTTATAAAGGGAAATTACTTCATATTTGTAAATATGGACTTCTTTCATAGCTGAAATGAGCTTCTGTAAAAGAAGGATCGTTGCTTGAAAGGGTTGTGAGATTTAAATTAGAAACACATATCAAGTAGGTAGCACAGGATAGTTATGCAGTGGATGGTTACTTCCTCCCATCTTATTATTTATCTGTATTTGCAGTAACCATAAGGGAGCTGTATAACGTAGTGGTTAAGAGAGCAGTTTCCGGAGCCTACCTAATAAAAACAAACAAAAACAAAAATAACGACAGCAATAGAGACAAACTGGGTTTAAATATAGAATCAAACAGTAGTTTGGCACCTTACTCAGTCTTCCTTAATATCTGAGATAGGGATAATACTCGCGTTAATGCTCTCCAGCTTCACAGCACCAGGAAACGTGTAGTTGGAGAGTTGGTTCATTGACATGTTCCAGTCAGGGGCAACTCACATCATGGGGATCTGTGGACCACATCAGTAAGAGAATATTGGAAAGAACTGGTAGAATTGGGGTTTATCCTGAGTGATTTGGAAAAGACTCAAAGAAGAAAAAAAGCTTTGTTCTGGATGGGATGATTTCAGAAGTAGTGGCATCTGCCTATTAGGTAGGCCCCGGAAACGGCTCTCTTAACCACTACGTTATCAGCTCCCTTATGGTTACTGCAAATACAGATAAATAATAAGATGAGAGGAAGTAACCATCCACTGCATTACTATCCCGCGCTACCTACTTGATATGTGTTTCTAATTTAAATCTCACAACCCTTTCAAGCAACGATCCTTCTTTTACAGAAGCTCATTTCAGCTATGAAAGAAGTCCATATTTACAAATATGAAATAATTTCCCTTTATGACAGAAGTCTCATGTCTAGCAAGTTTTTTTTTTGTGACTCAGTATCTTAATAATTCTCATCCAGAAGACAGGAGGAAGAGAGAAGGCTGAAGCTATCATTGGTAAAGCAGCAGCAGTCTCTCACTTTAGCCAGGATAAGAGGATGTCTGGTGAGTTTTGTGGTTTGGAAAATGTTCTTGTTTCTGTCTGGGTTCAGACATGCCTCTGGAGGGGTGACGTTTTGCCTGGATCCATCCTGGTCACAGAGTGGTCCTAGCTGATGCTGACGCTGATGCTCTGTGAAATCGTTTATGTGCACAGGAGAACATCAAGGCCCAGCTAGAATGCCAAGCTAGCTCCCAGTCACCAGAGGCTGTTTTTCTCTTTCTCAGCAGTAATAACCAAAATATGAAAATTCACTTTATCAGTCTAATACCTCATATCTCAAAATGGGTTACCTATTTTTATTTTCATCATGTACCCAGATTTCTGCCAAGGCAGTCTTCATTTAAAATGTTTTGTCTCATTATCTACAGACTTGATTTTTCATCGTGTAAATAGGGAGACATTTCTTGCACCCTACAAGAATGAAAAATGACATCTGCCATAGTTATTTCTCAACTTTCTGGGTTTTGCCCAGTTGAAAAGAACCTAAGAAGATGATTGAATATATTACTGGATAGATAGAATTGAATAGCAGTTAAGAGCATGGTCTCTGTCTGGAGTTAGTCTGCCTGGATTTAAATCCTGGCTCAATCTCAAGCTGACTATATAACCTTGGAAAATTTTTTTGAACCTTCTGTGGTTTACTATCTTCTGATCTAAAATAATTAAAATAATACAGACCTCAGAGAGTCTGTGTGAGGATCAAAGAAAATAAAACTTATGAAATGCTCAGAACCAGTGCCTGGGACATAAAAACCATTAGCAGTAATGTTTAATAAATGTGAGCTATCTGATTAGGTTGCCATTTAACTCTGGCCATTTCATCTAATGATGAGGCATTTTGGATTTGTTGAGTGTTGATTAAAATTCCCAGTCACGAAGGATGAAAAATAATAAAACAACAAATATTCATTGTTTGCAATTCTGCCAGAAACTTCCAAAGAATGTAGAAATTGTCTCAGTTCCTGCTTTTAGGGAGTTTGTTATCTCACTAAGAAGTACATGAAGAGATAAATACCTAAAGAAGCCTGCAGGAATTAAGTACAAATGACTGTCGCTGACAATAAGAATTGTAATGCTTTTGTAGAAGAATTAGCTTTTAGCTAGGGAAGACTGGCAAAATGTAGTGGAAGAGATGGCCGATGAGCTGAGTCCTGAAAGATTTATGGAATTTGATCATTCAGATGACAAAAGAGCACTCCAGACAGATCTTCAGGTGTACATACACATGGGAGGTCAGACAATAAAAGTTACAACAGCAACAATAATACAGAAACAAAAGGTAAGTAGATCCCGCACGGAGCGTAAAACCAAGCACTGTGGTAAGCACTGGAGTTCATCATCTCATCTAGTCTTACGGCCTTGTAGGAAAGGTAGCATTATTATCTCCCCTCAGTGAGGAAAACCACATTTAGATTGTTTAATTCAAGTGTTTGAGGCTGCTCAACTAGCATGTGCTGGGTCACAGTTTAACCCAGATCCAAAGGGCTCCTTCAACAGTCTTTGCATGCATTGTATCACTTAGGGTCCCCTATATCTAGTGCAAGTCAGTGTGACTGTGGTCGGAATTTGCAAGACATTTAATGCAATGTCAAGAAAGTTTTGTTTTTTCTTTTATAGAAGCGGGCGATCCATTGTCATTTGGTGCAGTGAAGTGACAGGATTATTTTATAAGGATATTTTAATCAAAATTCTATCTTTTATATTTACAAATGTATTCTTAAAACACTGGACCACTGCATTCCCAATGATTTTACATAATCAGACAGAACTGTTATTTCTCATAAAGAAATAAACCTAGGAGGGTAAGATTGTATTTGACAAACTTTCCTTTCATTCTCATTTGTAGAAGAAACTTGGCACAAAGCTACAATCCAGATCACATATGAATACTTTGCTCATGGGAATATGAAGCATGTTTTTCCTCAGATTTTGAGCCTCACAGACAGGGACATAGCCCACACATATAGGCCACAGAGAAATAAGAAAAAATTAAATCATTAGAGTTAGATTTCACAATGGCAATCAAAGAACAATACATCTAGAATTATGCCGTTTGGTTGATTGTTCACACAGCAACAAAAGGGGCCAATATTGCTTAATTAAAAAAAAGGCAAACTGAAGTTTATTTTAACCAATAAACCCATCTGTGTTAAGCATCCAGCTGCTCCCCTTCCATTTGCTAATTACCAAAATGTCCATAATTTATTCATCTCAGGATACACTTATACATCTGTAGGATCATTACTTTGGCGTGTGTAATTGTCTTTGAAATTAAATAAACCAATGAACAAGAGAAAAGATAAAACTCAAGGGAGAACTATAGATTTAGCAAAAGTTGTTGTTGGATACTAAATAAATTCCAAAACTAAAGAACTTTTATCAAATGGCCAATAGTAACCATTGAATCACTTGCCCATCATTCCTAAATTTAAATCCTCTAAATGTACATTTGTCATTCTGTGGATTAAATTCACCTCTTCATAGGTTTCTCAATATTTCAATTACGTTTCAAAATTTCACAGAAGCAAAGATCTTGAAAAATAACACTATTCTCAAACCATAATCCTAGCTACCCAGGACTGATTCTGATAGTTCAAAGTTGAGTTCCTTCAAAGGCGTCCAGATCTGCTTTCTACAGATTACATGTGTGGTTTGTAATTTGCCTTTTAAAAATATTAATTAGTATTTCTTTAATTTTAACATTTTGACTTCCTTCTTTCTGGAACTTCACGTCTATGAAACCCTTACTATTCTCCCCATCTCCCAGTGGTGGAATGAGCCACTGGGAATAGTCCGGGCCTCCATGACTGGGGAGGCCAGCATGACTATCTTACACTGATGAAGGGCACTGGCCCTAGGTAGGGAAGACCTAAGTTTGAACCACTGCCCTGTCATTTAGTGACTATAGGACTTTGGACAAATTATTTGCTTTTTCTGATTTTTAATTCCCATGTTTGTAAACAATCCCACCTCATGAAGATGTTATATGAAACAATGAACATATATTTTCAATACATATTTCCATAATACTTTGAACAATGTCTGCAATAATAATACTCAATAAAAGTGAACTCTTATGTTGAAAGTGAACTCAAGCATCAGTAAATTACTGGACTAGAAGACATTTAATGTCTTTTCCAATGCTGGGGTGATACACTACTCTGATTTCCTGGATTACTTCTGTGTACCTCTCATTTTGCAGGTAACTTATACCACCCGTTTTGCAATTTACCTTTATAGGTGTCTATCTTATCTTCACCTAGATAATTTCCTTGAAGGCAGGCAGTGTGTCAATATGTTATTGTCATTTTCCCCAGGGCACTATGGAGCACAATTTCCTTTACAGAGCAGATTTTCTAAATGTTATTCTGTTGATTATACTGGTAAGTGCCTTAGACACACTTCTCTCCCATCCTGTCAGTAGTAATTAATTAATATTACCTGGATGTCTTTGTTATTTCTTGAGAGTAAGGTAAGTGCCTTGAAGAGTGTGGGAGGCCGTACAGTGTTCTAAAGTTTCCTTTTATTCTCAAAGAGGAGTTCAGGCACCAGAAACATCTGGCATATTAAATGAATATTTACTCATTTTTTGCCTGAATTTGCCTAAAAATTCACAGAGTGACATTTGCCTAAAAATTCATAGACCTTTGAACCAAATTATACTTTGGTGGCTTCCTGCATCCGTAACACTGAGGAAAATCAAGTGCTGTTTTTCAGATAATTTGAAAATACTCGTAAAGGGTGGTTTCAGAGCTAATACGAGAAAAGGAACAGGACTCACTGCAGAGCACAGGTGGATCCAAAGGAATGTTCATGCATCAGCAGGACACACTAAGCTCTGAAACAGTCTGTATTTGTCTATTCTCATGCTGCTAATAAAGACATACCCAAAACTGAGTAATTTATAAAGGAAAGAGGTTTAATGTACACACAGTTCCACATGACTGGGGAGGCCTCACGATCATGGTGGAAGGCAAAGGAGAAGCGAAGGCACATCTTACATGGCGGCAAGCAAGAGAGCATGTGCAGGGCAACTACCCTTTATAAAACCATCAGATCTTGTGAGACTCATTCACTATCATGAGAACAGCGTGGGAAAGACCTGCCCCTATGATTCCATTACCTCTCACTGAGTGTCTCCCATGATATGTGGACATTGTGGGAGCTACAATTCAAGATGAGATATGGGTGGGAACACAGCCAAACTATATCATTCTGTCCCTGAACCCTCCCAAATCTCATGTCCTCACATTTCAAAACCAATCATGCCTTCCCAACAGTCCCCCAAAGTTTTAACTCATTTCAGCATTAATTCAAAAGTCCATAGTCCAAGGTCTCATCTGAAACAAGGTTAGTCCTTGCCACCTATGAGCCTGTAAAATCAAAAGCAAGTTGGTTACTTCCTAGATACAATGGAGGTACAGTCATTGGTTAAATACAGCCATTCGAAATGGGAGAAATTGGCCAAAACAAAGGGAATACAGGTACCATGCAAGTCTGAAATCCAGCAGAGCAGTAAAATCTTAAAGCTCTAAAATTGTCTCCTTTAAATCTATGTCTCACATCCAGGTCACGCTGATGCAAGAGGTGGGCTCCCATAGCCTTGAGCATCTCTGCCCCTGCAGCTTTGCAGGGTACAGCCCCACTCCTGGCTGCTTTCCCAGGCTGGCATTGTGTGTCTGTGGCGTTTCCACAGGCACCATGCAAGCTGTCAGTAGATCTACCATTCTGGGGCCTGGAGGATGGTGGCCCTTTTCTCACAGCTCCACCAGGCAGTGCCCCAGTGGGGATTCTGTGTGGGGCCTCCCACTCCACATTTTCCTTCTGTGCTGCCCTAGCAGTGGTTCTCCATGAGGGCTCTGTCCCTGCAGTGCACCTCTGCCTTGACATCCAGGCATTTCCATACATCCTTTGAAATGTAGGCTGAGATTCCCATACCTCAGTTCTTGACTTCTGTGCACCTGAAGGCCCAACACTGCATGTAAGATGCCAAGCCTTGGGGCTTGCACCCTATGAAGTAATGGCCTGAGTTGTACATCGGCCCCTTTTGACCATGGCAAGGATGCAGGGCACCAAGTCCTGAGACTGCACAAAGCAGCCAGGCTTTGAGCTCAGCACATTAAACCATTTTTTTTTCCTCCTGGGCCTCCAGGTCTATGAAGGGAGGAGCTGCCATGAAGACCTCTGACATGCCTTGGAGACATTTTCTCCATTGTCTTGGTGATAAATATTTGGTTCTTCATTACTTATGCAAATTTCTGTAGCTGGCTTGAATTTCTCCTCAGAAAATGGGTTTTTCTTTTTTTTTCTTTTTTTTCTTTGAGACAGAGTCTCCTTTTATTGCCCAGGCTGGAGTGCAGTGGTGCAATCTCAGCTTACTACAACCTCCGCCTCCTGGGTTCAAGCAATTCTCCTGACTCAGCCTCCTGAGTAGCTGGGACTACAGGCATGACACCACACCCCGCTAGTTTTTTTGTATTTTTAGTAGAGACTGGGTTTCAACATATTGGCCAGGCTGGTCTCGAACTTCTGACCTCGTCATCTGCCTACCTCAGCCTCCCAAAGTGTTGAGATTACAGGCATGAGCCACTGCGCCCGGCCTAGGTTTTTCTTTTCTATCATGTAAGTTCCAATTCTAAACCATATGTTGGTGAATACATAAAATTGAATGCTTTTAACAGCACCCAAATAACCTGTTGAATGCTTTGCTGCTTAGAAATTTCTTCTGCCAGATACCCTAAATCATCTCAAAGCTCAAAGTTCCACAGATCTCTAGGGCAGGGGCAAAATGCTGCCAATCTCTTTGCTAAAACATAACAAGATTCACTTTTGCTCCAGTTCCCAACAAGTTCCTCATCTCCATCTGAGACCACCTCAGCCTGGACTTTACTGTCCATATTACTATTAGCATTTTGGTCAAAGTCGTTCAATAAGACTCTAGGAAGTTCCAAACTTCCCCACATCTTCCTGTCTTCTGAGCCCTCCAAACTGTTCCAACCTCTCTGCCTGTTACCCAGTTCCAAAGTTGCTTCCACATTTTTGGGTATCTTTACAGCAGCACCCCACTACCCAGTATGAGTTTTCTGTGTTAGTCCATTCTCACACTGCTAATAAAGACCTACCTGAGTCTGGGTAATTTATAAAGGAAGCAGGTTTAATGGACTCACAGCTCCACACGGCTGGGAAGGCCTCACAATCATGGTGGAAGGCAAAGGAGAAGCGAAGGTATGTCTCACTGGCATCAAGCAAGAGAGATTGTGCAAGGGAACTGCCCTTTATAAAACCATCAGGTCTCATGAGACTTATTCACTGTCATGAGAACAGCAGAGGAAAGACCCACCCCCATGATTCAATTACCTCCCACTGGGCCCTCCCAGGACACATGGGAATTATGGGAACTACAATTTAAGATGAGACTTGGGTGGGGACACAGTCAAACCATACCACACCCCAACAACTGTGTTTTACAGAGAGAGTTAAGTGAAAATCTTTTCTTGAAAGTATTCATAAGCCCACGTTTTCATTGGGCCAGGGGAAAACCTCTTCATGCTTGCCCAGTTCTACAGTGATAAGTCACCCTTTCTTTCTTTCACCCATGGTGTCCATTGTTTCAAGCAATGTCTGGAACTAAAAACACCCAACTTGTCTGTCAGAACATCATGTGTTCCCCACATGGAAACCTGTATCTGCAGAGCTTGCTTTAACTAATTCTACTGTGCAAACACTAAAAACTGTGCTAGCTCTGCTACACTCAGCAATTAGAGTCTAGTTTTTCTGACTGGCCTGCTGAGATTTTTCTTCCAACTACAAAGCTTCCATCCTATACCTTGAGCAGAATAATTTAGGACATAAGGGAAGGAAAATTTTGCCTTTCTGGAGCTTTCCCTCTAAAGTTAATGGTCAGCTTAAAAGCACAATTGCCATTCTTCCACTCTGCAGTAAAAAGGCTGCGCACATTCAGTGCAACCCAACGCAACCACACGGGTCAGGGAAATCATTGCAATGGTTCACTGGGGCTGCTTTTACACATTTATCCTTGCTCAACGTTTTTGTTCAATTCTCAGCCTTGCATTTGCCTTCCAGTGCTATCTACCTTTTAGCACTGAATCCAGAGTCTGCTCTTCTAGGCACTCTAATTTTCTTGCATTTAACCTTTAAAAAATTGACAGTTTTTCTCCTCTTTACAATTTTATGACTTTGGAATCCATAAAAGCAGGAAATAAAATGCCATTCTCTTTTTCCAAATTAAAAAAAAAAAATCTGAAAAGAGAATAGAAAACGAATTGTTGGACTGTCAAGATCTTCCACGTGAAGATGTTGAATAATGAAATCAAAACAGATAATCAAGCATAGGTCAACTCATATTTGCATTCTAGCATTTCTTTAAAATAATATGACACAGGAGGATTTTCTGCAGATCTGAAATGTCTCTTATTTTTAAAATCTTCTAAAACATATTTTTAATGTTTAGCCATTGTTTAATGAATATTGTCTTTCAGAGGAATGTGATAAAATATAAGAATAGCTAAGAGTTATGAACGTTAAGTCATTATTATTTATTATATTTGCTTGAAAATATTGCAAAAGGTTTTCATACACTGTATCAATCTGTGAATATTGGATTCCAGTACCCAGCTGTGGGCTCCATATCAAGCAGTTAGAATACATACAGTATAGAATAGCTATATTTAGACACACGGTCAGTTATAATGTAAACATGGAAAATATATTTGAAATTAAAACTTGGAAAGTCTTAGAAAAGTCTGGATTTTCTAAAACACTCAGTTACCCATGAATGAAAAGACTCTGTGTAAGTGTCTAGCTCTGTTTTCTAACAAGCCATTTATTCCAAGCAGAAGTCCTGTCTCATGTTGGACAGCAATTAACAAGGATGAAGGCTGTGCTTGGTACCCACTGTTCCTGGACAGCAATTAACAAGGATGAAGGCTCTGCTTGGCACCCACTGCTCCTGAGAGCCCTTGTTGGGGACTCTGGTCAACTGTTCCTGTCAGACTTCAACAAGTTAATAGGTATCTACTTCTCCATTTTTCATATTTTCAAAAATCACTATGAAGAAAGATCAAAATATCATGCTTAGAACTATTAATATTCTAAATTGTTGTTAAAAATGTTGTTAAAAATTTTAAACATTCGTAAATGTTGTTAAAAATCAGCAACATTTATGAACTTGTTATATGGAACACCATATTAATAAACTGAGCTCTAGACATGGAAGAAACTAAGTCTGCAGCTATATACGTTTTCCCATGATCTGTGCACATGTGTAATTAACATTTTTTGGTCATGGTATCAATGTGTAAAATCATAGATTAGTATTTGAAGGGTGATTGGAGCCTATACATAGCACGCATATGCTGACACGCACGTCCACATAGGCACACTGCACTACCCTCCCCAAGGAAGAAACCTTCCTCTAGTTGATTTTCCATAGAATTTCTCCCAAACGGATTTATAGGCCCTTAGTAGTGGTAACTAATCATTCACTAGGCATTGTCTTCTCCAATGCCACTGCAACCTCCCCTCCCTGATCCCCCCAGCCCTGCCACCAATTAAAAAACCACCTCTCGGCCAGGCGCAGTGGCTCACGCCTGTAATCCCAGTACTTTGGGAGGCCACGGCGGGTGGATCACGAGGTCAGGAGATCGAGACCATCCTGTCTCTCCTGAAAAAACAAAAACAAAAAAGTACAAAATATTAGTCGGGCACAGTGGCGGGCACCTGTAGTCCCAGCTACTCGGGAGGATGAGGCAGGAGAATGGCGTGAACCCGGGAGGTGGAGGTTGCAGTGAGCCGAGATCACGTCACTACACTCCAGCCTGGGGTTCCGCCTCAACAACAACAACAACAACAAACAAAACAAAACAAAAAAACACCTCTCAGAAACATTAAAACAAAACAAAACAAAAAAAACCCACCAGAGACATAAGAGTCTAGGAGCTTAGAAAGACTCAAGCTATTGGTGAACAATGGATTTCCTGGGACACTTCAGTGAGGAAGGATTTGAGATCAATTGAACCTAATGTTGCACTTGCTCTTGCCATGATTTTTGTTGCAATGATGACAATTCTGCTAAGGAAAGAAAAGAATTTCTAAAACCTTGAGCCTTTCATGAATAAATCTCTCCTATTACATGGTGTTAGCTAATTTTTCTTGGTGTCAATACCTGTTTTCTTTGTGCCTTGTTGCTATTTTTAACACAACACTTGATTATAATATTATTCTTACTGAAAAAACAGCTCCTTTATGCTCCAAAGAGTTAAAGAAACATAACACCTTTTCTTTCAGTCGGGCCAGGGAAGGAGGTAGTGAGCCTTTTGCAACTGTGTAGGGAATGATGAGTGGGGTCCATTTAAAGGCAGGTCCCCTGATCTTTCTCAGCTACGTATCGAAGGGAGCTCTGTCCTAGAAAAATCTGCTGGCTTGGCAGAAGAGTTGCTATTGAAATAAATTGGTTACCAAGTGTTTATTATGTTTTATGTTTTCCTCTCATCATAATCCTTCATAATGTGTTTAAACAATTAATTGCCACAATATCCAGCCTTCTGAAGCTTAGAAAGGGACCCCGGGTACATTGAAAGAGCTATGAGCCCCTATTTGGGCAAGAGGGAGAAGAGGTTTTTTGCTATTGCTGTTATTTAATCACATATTAACTTTGCAGTTACTGAGTGTTTCCAATTTAAAGTGAACAACCAAATGTACTTAGAGAGACATATTAGAGTATTATGAGCTTTTCACACCCTGTGTACTCAAGAGTCACGGACTGTATCTTGTTGGGTGCAGAAGGTGTGAGGCAGTGCCTCTTGGGAACTTTCTTAGGTGAAGAAAAGGTTAGTAAACTTTTCTCTGTAAATAATTCTCTCACATAGCCTAATGTTATATTAGTATGTAATAGTCAAAATAAAATACCATCTGGCGCTATCCTCTCTTTCTACTTTATGTTCAGAGTAATTCAACTAAGCTGAAAAACTCTGTTTTTCAAGCACACCCTACACTTTTTTTTTTGCCAATTATCTTGAAAATATGTATTAGATGCTTAGTCTGCATGTAATGCTTTATTTCATGTAATCTTCACCTTTATTTGGTAGGAACTATTATTATCCTCACGTCACAGATAAGGAAAATTGAGGCTTCAAGATTTAAGTGACTTATTCAAGGTCATTCGATTAGCAAAGGGGGCAGGGACAATGTTTCAACCCAAGCAGACCGACTTCACAGCACTTTTACCTATTGGTCTATCATCTATCTATCTATCTATCTATCTATCTATCTATCTATCTATCTATCTATCTATCATCTATCTATCTGTCTATCATCTATCTATCTATCATCTATCTATCTATCATCTATCTATCAATCAATCATCTATCTATCATCTATCTATCTATCATCTATCTATCAATCTATCATCTATCTATCTATCATCTATCTATCTGTCTATTATCTATCTATCTATCATCTATCTATCTATCATCTATCTATCAATCTATCATCTATCTATCTATCATCTATCTATCTATCTATCATCTATCTTTATGTATGTATATATCTATCTGTATGTATCTACCTATCATCTAATCTATGTATCTATTTATGTATGTATCTATCTTTATGTATGTATCTGTCTAGCTGTCTATCTACCTACCTACCTATCATCAATCGTCTAGCTACCCAGCTAGCTATCAGAGTATGGGGAGGTTTGCTCCCTGTCTTACATATGACAAGCTATTCTCAAATATATAATAATCCTTATTTCTTCGGTCACTAGTAAAATGGAAGAACAAGATGCTGAGCACTTCTCAGAAACTCCCTGTACCTGGGCGAGCGTGTTGACTGACAGGCCTCACTAGACACTGATTAAGGAGCCAGTCATTTTCTTGGTAGATTCCCAAAATCAGTCTCCAAATTTCAATCCTTTTGAGTTATTCTTTCGCCCGAATGATATTATCTAGGGTGCCAGTGTTCAGGGTTCAAGTGCAAGGGACACGGCTGTCCCTCTTCAGGACGGAGACCCGTGTCCTCCCCGTGTTCAGCAGCACCTGACACTCCCGGGGCAGCGCCTTATACCCACACACGGCTTCACCTGACACTCCCGGGGGCAGTGCCTTATACCCACACGCGGCTTCACCTGACACTCCCGGGGGCAGTGCCTTATACCCAGACGCGGCTTCACCTGACACTCCCGGGGCAGTGCCTTATACCCAGACACGGCTTCACCTGACACTCCCGGGGCAGTGCCTTATACCCACACACGGCTTCACCTGACACTCCCGGGGCAGTGCCTTATACCCAGACACGGCTTCACCTGACACTCCCGGGGCAGTGCCTTATACCCACACGCGGCTTCACCTGACACTCCCGGGGCAGTGCCTTATACCCAGACGCGGCTTCACCTGACACTCCCGGGGCAGTGCCTTATACCCACACGCGGCTTCACCTGACACTCCCGGGGCAGTGTCTTATACCCAGACGCGGCTTCTCCGAATGAGTCTGCAGAAAGCAAACCTCGCTTCTGCCAGGATGAGGAGAAGCAATTTCCCATGACTGCCTGGGATCGGGGAGACTGCTTGGGAGCCTAACACAACTTCTATCCAATCCTGTTGCTGTCAGTTTATCCTTATCCAGTATTTGGAAGGCTTGGAGGTGCCTCCAACCCTGACTTGTGACCAACAGTCAAGCTTTGAAGATTTTTTTCTCTTAAAATGTGCTTCACTCAACTCCTACCAGTGTCATATCATCAAATACCTCCGCTCCCTTCAAATACACCACAAATGCTCCATGTTCCATGAAGCCCTAGTTCTTCCTTCATGCCAGTGTTATCACTTTGTGTGAAATGTTATATTCATGTTTAATTATGCCCCACAAATTCCATTCCTTTTCAGAACTAAATTTGAAAAAATGTTCTTCACGCTTCTTTAAGTATCTAGTAAAAAACATTCAGCAGCACATTTTGCATGGGAATAACAATAGCCGGGGACAGTTCTTGACGTGTTTCCTTCATTTGGTCATTATTGCATAAGAAGAAAAATCTTTCCTAGTGATTATACATTTTCATAGCTTGGCTTCATAATTAATTAATAACTAGAAAGAAGTTAAATTAGATAAATTTTGTAATGTGTAAGTGCCTACTTTGGGTTAAACACACATCAACACTAATTTTCACAACAACCCTGCAAGACTGGTATTGTTATATCCATTTAACAGCTTATGGAACTCATGCTTGGAGAGATTAGGAACTTTGCTCAATAATGATCATTTATATTTACCCAACATACATGTAATAAACAAATATTGTGATTATTATTATCCAGTTTCTACAAGTGAGAAAAAACAGTCTTTGGAACAGCATTTCTCATAACATGATGTATGAAACTCTGGTGGTCCCTGAGACCTGTTTAGGGCTCCCCAATACTGTTTCAAGACCTTGGTGAGGTCAAAGAATTTTAATAACGAGACAATGTTTGCTATTGTTGCTGTCATTCTCCCATGGGCATGCAGTTTTCTCCAGAGATTTCACGAAGAGTGACTACGCGATCACTCTGACAGCCAACGGCACGTGTGCTTGTGTATTCTTGTGTTTAAAAAATTTATCTGTTTAAATTTTAATACGCTATATATTGACAGAGATAGTTGACACATATATAAACTCCTGAAGCCCTCAATAATTTTTAAAGTGAAAAGGTATCCTGAGGCCAAGAAGTTTAACAACTGCTGCCTTAAAGGAATATATTCCTTGTATTCCACGAGGAATACAACTGATTTCTAGTTGAAATGAACGGGCAATACAGATATTCTGGTATCTCCATAGCAGACTCTGCCTCTCACATGGTATTCATGGTGTTTTGGCATATCAGAATCTTCTCAGTTTTAGCAGATATTTACCTTTCCTGGAGGATAGTCTTTATATATCCAATAGAACAATTTTGTCAATTGGTAGTCAAATTATATTTACCTAAGTTAGTGAACAATTTTACCTGAAGACCCACAGAGTTCTCTTTTCAGTGGCAGATGCATTCAATATTATCACAGAAATTCACCTGGAATCCAATTTACTTTGGGGCATTTAATATTGTAGAATTTCACTATGTGGCCAATAATGATGTCTGTACAACATACTTTGCTTTGCGGCCTCTTGTTTGTAGTTGGGTTTTAATAAACAAAGTGACTTATTTGAAAGTTAATCCCTTTGATATTTACAATATAGAAAAAAATCAAAATGTCTTACAAAGAGTCTTTGAAAAACCTAGATATAATAATTATTAAATCCTTTTAGGTTGCTGCCAGACTGATGATTGGAAAGCTACCTAGAAAAGCTGCCAAATTTGACATTTTTGCGTATGATACACGCTAGAGAAAATTTTACAAAGAGTATTTTTTTTAAGCTACTGGACTTTAATCTAAGTTTCTGTGAGCCACGCACACTGTTTTTCTAGACATGTAAGCTTTACTCTTCTGGAAATTACGATGGAAATTTTTCTCTGAGTTTTAAGTGTATATTTAGCACTACAAGACTCACGATAAATTATTAAGATTTTACAGAAATTATCATGAATGAGATGTGGAAGAGAAGAGATTATCTCAAACTTCAGGTTTTATTCTAAGGATCCAACATTTTGACTCAAAAAAGATTAAATTGAGAGTTTAAAAAAATAAAACTCGGTGATTTTTTCAAAATTCCTTAAATCAAATATCTAACAACTGAGCACACTTTCCAACATCCCAGCAATTTTACTTGCACCAAATTTCCTGGAGTGCATGAATAATGCTGATTGCTGCGGTTGAATCGATTGTGCAACAATCCACATTGATCATGAAGACAGCTGAAATGAGCAGACCAGCCACGGGGCAGTTTGTTTATTTCACACATATAGATATAGCTTTAATTCCCAGCACAGAAGTTTCAGAGAAATATTCCTAATACAAATATATTTTTTTGACTGAATACACATTAAGGGGTCATTTTCTCTCATGCTGTAGGGAACAAGTGCTCAGGGAAATGGTCTCAGCATGTTGACACTGCACTTGAGGTTTGTAATGAAGTACCTTATTCTCCACCCTATGGGTTAGAAACTGGACTCTGGTAAGTCCACACAGAGAAACGATCTGCAGGTGTTATAGTTAGGAAGGAGAGATCCATGGTCCTCCTAATGGTAACAAAATGCCCCCAGCATTGTAATTTTATTGCCTTCTGAATTTTTGTAATTTGTTTTCTCCACATTTAGTTTCAAGCAAGGCTTGAATTATATAAGAGATAGATGCTATCAAGAAAATGTCCAACTACAAGCTCTAGCTCTCCTTTAAAATTTTCTTGGGTGAGTACAAAGTCTGACAGTGGCAACTAAAACAAGGATTGATTCTGAGAAAACAACTGGTGAAGAAGTAAGCAACATTTGCTGTATGCAATCAATATTTGTGAAATATGACACAAGTAAAATTTGAAAGAACATTCATCAAGAATTATGAGAGAAGTTCCACATATTAAAATGACTAAATCCCAAGTTACAACCTTAATCCATTAAGTATGTTTTTTTGTTTTGTTGTTGTTGTTTTCTTTTATAAAAAAGACTGTAGAATCCAGTTAACACAAAAGAACTTGGACAGAAGGACTGGAGTTTATAAAAATGAAGCTTGGCTTTGGTTTTTGTGAGCAGCTAATTT